>NW_028270157.1:27455392-28080392 GCF_037043375.1 Chiloscyllium plagiosum | reverse complement strand
TTTCCTATAAATGCCGGAGGAAAAAACCACAGAAGCGCTTCACAGGAGGCTCCCAAGCACTGAGGATGTCACCTAGACAGGGACGAAACGTTTGCAACAAAAACTTCCAGCTTGGCGAACAGAACCACAGCAGCAAATTTTATTTTACAAGTAAATTGGCTCATCATCACTACCATGGCAATGACTACTCAGATGGTAGAATTTGCACCTTGGATTGCAAAGTTAGGGGTGCCGTTCCTGAGGCAGAAAAACAAATCTCTAGTGCAGTACACAGCAAATACTGTGCTGTTAGAAGTACTGTCTTTTGGATGAGATGTTAAACTGAGCTCCCTTCCCTCCCTCTCAGGTCTGCCGTGAGGTTCCCATGGTACTACTTCAAAGCAAATGAGAATAATCAAGTTTTCTGACCAATAGATTTTTTTTTCAATATCACAAAGAGAGAGATTATCTGGTCATTCGTTATCACATCATTGGTAATTAGAAATTTGTGTACATAGAAAATGCAGTAGCTAATCTATATTACCTGCAACTACATTGCAAAAAAAAACTTCCTTGGCTGGAAAGTGCTTGGAACATCCTGGAGGTCACAAAAATACAAGTTTATAGAAATAGAAATCTCTTTTTGGAGAGACTTTCCTGGTAGACTGCCAATTCTGTGGCAAATTAGAGACAGTCTTGCACTAACTAACTAAATGTAGGCTATGCAAACATTTCACGTCAGATTCTTAGTCAACTGACAGGGAAGACTATTATTGTCAGTTTTTAGCTGTATTTCAATCCAGATTGCTGTATTGAAAAGCAAGTGCCCCTTCCATCAACATACCTTTGAAAACTCAAGTAGAGGAGCTACTGATAGAGATTTAATGCATGAGCTTTCATTTCCAAAACTTATTGAAGGAGGAAATAAAAATGTATACATCTGTGGCGAAATTCTATCCTGCATGATAGTCTCAAAATTGGGTCATTTAATTCAGATAAATGCAAAGTGCTGCATTTTGGGAAAGCAAATCTTCACAGGACTTATACACGTAATGGTAAGGTCCTATGGAGTGTTGCTGAACAAAGAGACCTTGGACTGCACGTTCATAGCTCCTAGAAAGTGGAGTCGCAGGTAGATAGGATAGTGAAGGTGGCATTTGGTACGCTTTCCTTTATTGGTCAGAGTACTGAATACAGGAGTTGGGAGGTCATGTTGCGGCTGTACAGGACATTGGTTAGACCACTGTTGGAATATTGCATGCAATTCTGGTCTCCTTCCTATCGGAAAGATGTTGTGAAGCTTGAAAGGGTTCAGACAGATTTACAAGGATGTTGCCAGGGTTGGAGGATTTGAGCTATGGTGAGAGGCTGTACAGACTGGGGCTGTTTTTCCTGCTGAGGCTGAGAGGTGACCTTATAGAGGTTTATAAAATTATGAGGGGAATGGATAGGATAAATAGACAGACAGTCTCTTCCCTGGGATCAGGGAGTCCAGAACTAGAGGGCATAGGTTTAGGGGAAAAGATATAAATGAGACCTAAGGGGCAACTTTTTCACACAGAGGGTGGTACGTGTATGGAATGAGCTGCCAGATAATGTGGTGGAGGCTGGTACAATTGCAGCATTTAAGAGACATTTGGATGCGTATATGATTAGGAAGGGCTTGGAGGGATATGGGCTGGGTGCTGGCAGGTGGAACTAGATTGGGTTGGGATATCTGGTCGGCATGGACAGGTTGGACCGAAGGGTCTGGTTCCATGCTGTACATCTCTATGAATCTATAACCTTATGGTTGAATCAGCTACAAGTACCCAAAGCTCTCAATCAACAACCACACACACTAGAAAGCGGTTTTCTCGAACATGAGATAGTAACTTGCCTAAATACCTCAAAATTAGCACATATACACTTACTTTACAGGCTTGCACTTCTAGAGCACATTTCATGATTAACAGACATCTCAAAATGCTTTCTATTCAGTGAAGCACAGTCACTAATGTAGGTAATGTAGAAGCCAATTTGTACACACAGTAAACTCCTGAACAAATGATAATATCAATCTTATTGGAAGAGGAATAAATATCAGCCAGAAATGCAGGATAACTCTCTGCTCTTCAAAACAGGGCAATGGAATTTTATAAACCAACCCATGCAGATGGGTCAGTTTATGCCTCTCCTAAAAGGGGTTGCAAAACTCCCTCAGAACTGCACTGAAGTGTCAGCCTTGACTTTTGCTTCCAAGCCTAGTTTGGAACTAGGAACCAGGACCCATGAACCTTATGGAAATTCCTTCATAATGAAATTAACCAGGTTGCTTCAAAGCTTGCCTGAAAATTTCTTTATAACTAATTACAGCTGCATATATACTAGGGACATCTAATCTGATCCCACTGTTCCTTTAAAGCAGATAGCACATAGTAAACAAGACTTGATAAAGTTGAAATACAATATGACCGTAAGAACGAAAGTTGTCAGAACCTACAAAGTTTAGAATCTGAACAAACTGACTAATTCCAACTTTCAATTATTTATACTACTGCGACTTTATTCAAAATAGGGCAGCTTTGGAAATATTGTCTATTCAATATTTCAAATGACTTAATGATTTAATTAACTCAAGTTGTTTCGTTTCAACAGCATTATCAGCATTTTCTCCAACCGGATCACTGGTACAGATAATTACACTTTGGCCAACATTTTCTAATCGAGTTACCAATGGCATCACAATCAATAAATCTAGGCATTGTAGGAATGTTTCAAACTGGACATTCAGTGGATACTTTTACTACCAGTAATAAGCAACGTTTCAAAATAAAATTAGGAGTCACATTTTTTAATCTCCTACAAGATAACAAAAATCCTCAAATTACATCAGCAAATAGAAAATGGGAAATTGGATATTTTAAAAGGGCTTCCTCTCAAACCTAACTCAAATTCTAAATCAAAGAAGCTATGTATCCAATGTTCTGGATTAGCATCAAAATTGAAACATTCACAGGCTCTAATGTATTCAAGAAAACATTCAGCTCGAAAAGAAGTCCCATTTCCTTCCACCTCACAATACTGAAAGCACTTCACAGCCAATTATTTACTTTTTCAAGTACAATCACTTGCTTTGCATGAAAACACTGGAGAGTCATGCTGTGCCAACTTGCACAAAATGGCCTTACAAACATTGAGATAAAGAGCCAATGATTTTACTGGTCAAGGAAGGAGGTTGGGAGATGGATAAGGAGCTGTCAAAGCATGTGTTAAGAGGGCGATTGCTAAATTTAGAAACTAATTAAGTGCAATGCCTCAGATTAATGCTGACATCCCTCCTACCAAATGTCTACACAAATGATTTGATTTATTAGAAGTTAGTCAGGGAAGAGAATGGGAATGAACAATCCTGTTTCATTAGTGAATTGGATAAGAAATAATATGAACATTAACACTAGAATAAATAAGTGTATTTTCTCGATTTCAGATGTCAGCAAAAAGAGCTGAAAATGTGTTGCTGGAAAAGCGCAGGTCAGGCAGCATCCAGGGAACAGGAGAATCGACATTTCGGGCATTAGCCCTTCTTCAGGAATCCTGAAGAAGGGCTTATGCCCGAAACGTCGATTCTCCTGTTCCCTGGATGCTGCCTGACCTGCTGTGCTTTTCCAGCAACACATTTTCAGCTCTGATCTCCAGCATCTGCAGACCTCACTTTCTCGTCAGCAAAAAGAGTCAACTTAAAACTATTATGGTCAGCAAGGACAATTTAGGAGAAAGGACTTTACAAAACAAGTGGCTTTGGGGACATGGAATGCTCTACCAGGAACCATTTGAGGTACAGATAAAAGCACTTTTCATAGTTGAAAAAGTTAAGCAAAGAATGATAACTTAGAGGAATACACAGTCAACGGGATTTGTCTTGCAAAAATTCTCTATTTCATGCTGTAATATTATGGGTCGTGCCTCGAAAATTGCAGTCTCACTTCCTTCAATATCCTTGGATGTCTTTCATTTGGACCTGGTGCCGTATCAATTTTAACTACCAACATTTTATCCATCGGCACAAGGTTGGCACAGTCGTTAGCACTGCTGCCTCACAGCGCCAGAGACCCGGGTTCAATTCCCACCTCAGGCAACTGTTTGTGTAGAGTTTGCACATTCTCCCAGTGGCTGTGTGGGTTTCCTCCAGGTGCTCCGGTTTCCTCCCACAGTCCAACAATGTGCAGGTTAGGTGAATTGGCCTCATTCTTGAACAAGGGCTTATGCCAGAAACGTCGATTCTCCTGCTCCTCGGATGCTGCCTGGCCTGCTGTGTTTTTCCAGCACATTTTTCAACTCTGGACTCCAGCATCTGCAGTCCTCACTTTCTCCACGCTAAATTGCCCGTAGTGTTAGGCAAAGGGGTAAACGTAGGGGAATGGGTCTGAGTGGGTTGCTTTTCAGAGGGTCAGTGTGGACTTGTTGGACTGAAGGGTCTGTTTCCACACTAAGTAATCTAATCTAATCTAATCTAATCTAATCACTTCCTTATTAACTTTGAGCCCTTCTTGTGACAGTTTGCTCCAGCCACTATGGCTTGGGTAGCATCTAGACGCAAAGTATTCATTTAATATCTTAGCCATGCCCCTGCCTTCATGTGTAAATTCCCATTTTAGTCTGTTAAGTGGCCCTACTCTTTTTTTAAAAAAAAAGTCTTTGTTTTACTATTTACATATTTCAAATCACAAAACTGAACTGTAATAGGCCAAAGTTTAAAATTCAAACTGCTACAGTCAGGGAACAACTTAAATCTTTGAATGTAGTTAATGAAACCAAAAAAAAAAGACCTTTGGCGGTTATAAAAAACCAGAACAAACCCAACATTAGAAAACTGAGTAAAGGAAAATTTAGATTCTTCAATCCTGAAGAGAAGCAAATTGATAATATGACTGAAGGAGATAAAATACTAAGAAACCACATTTTTTTAAAATACACATTAGTTCTGAAACAGAAGTGATTAGAGGATGGGGTGGGGAAAGAATTGATGGGGAAAAACGGTCTTCAGACTTTATAGGTATTTTTAAACAACCTGTTCAGCGATAGTATGACACAGGAGCAGTTGGGACTTGAACCAGGTGATCTGGTCCAGAGGTAGGTAAGCTACCACTGCACTACAACAGCCCTCAGCTTAGTCCCCAGCCAAGCCCACAATGATAAAAATGAACTGGAATGTGGCTATTGAGGTACATGTACCGGTGTCTCACTGGATGAAGTTACAAAGATATTGAGCCAAGACAGGTGGAGGGAGTTAAAATAAAGATCACTGAAAGCCTCTCTGAACAGGAGAACAAGATTAAAGATCTACAGTACACCTCTTCCCAAGACAGATCTAGGTCGGGGGGTGAGAGAGAAGATAGAGTGAAACATTAGCATGAACTTAGAGTTGTACAGCATGCAAACAGACCCTTCAGTCCAACTTATCCATGCCGACCAGATATCCTAAATTAATCTCGTCCCATTTGCCAGCATTTGACCCAAATCACACTAAATCCTTCCTATTTGCATACCCACCCAGATGCTTTTTAAATGTTGCAATTGTGTCAGCCTCCTCCATCTCCTCTGGCAGCTCATTCCATACATGCACCACCCTCTGCGTGAAAAGGTTGCCACTTAGGACCCTTTTGTATCTTTCCCCTCTCACCCGAAACCTATGTCCTCTAGTTTTGGACTGCCCCATGCCGGGAAAAGACTTGTATATTTACACTATCCATACCCCTCATGATTTTATACACCTTTATATGGTCACCCCTCAGCCTCCGACACTCCAAGCAAAATAGCCAGTATGTTCATCTTCTCCCTATACCTCAAACTGTCTAACATTGGCAACATTCTGGTAAATCTTTTCTGAACCCTTTCAAGTTTCACAACATCCTTCTGAATAGAGGGATACCAGAATTGCACACAAAAGTTCCAATAGTGGCCGAATCAAGGTCCTGTACAGCTGCAACATGACCTCCCAACTCCTATACGCAATGCACTGAGCAAAGGCAAATTATGGGCGGCACGGTGGCACAGTGGTTAGCACTGCTGCCTCACAGCACCAGAGACCCGGGTTCAATTCCCGCCTCAGGCGACTGACTGTGTGGAGTTTGCACGTTCTCCCCGTGTCTGCGTGGGTTTCCTCCGGGTGCTCCGGTTTCCTCCCACAGTTAAAGATGTGCAGGGTCAGGTGAATTGGCCATACTAAATTGCCCGTAGTGTTAGGTAAGGGGTAAATGTAGGGGTATGGGTGGGTTTCGCTTCGGCGGGTCGGTGTGGACTTGTTGGGCCGAAGGGCCTGTTTCCACACTGTAAAGTAATCTAATCTAAAAAATCTAATCTAAAACCAAAACCCTTCACTACCTTAAGTGTGACTCCACTTTCAAGGAAGTATGAACTTACATGTCAACAAGGTCCTTTGTTTAACAACATTTCAAGACCTTACCATTAAGTGCACAAATTCTGCCCCGAATTGCCTTTCCAAAAATGCAATTCCTCACAATTATCTAAATTAAACTACATCTGCTGCTCCTTGGCCCATCTGATCAAGATGCTGTTGTACTCTGAGGTAACCTTAACTGTTCACAACTCCTCCAATTTTGGTGTCATCTGCAAAGTTACTAACTATATCTCCTATACTCACATCTAAATCATTTATACAAAGACAAAAAGCAGCAGACCCAGCACTGATCTTTGTGGCACACCGCTTGTCAGAGGCATCCAGTCTGAAAAGCAACCCTCCACCACCATCACCTCTATTGCCACCTCCGAACCAGTCGCATTCAAGTGGCTAGTTCTCGCTCTATTGCATGTGATCTAACCTTGCTACCACGAGGAACCTTGTCGAACACCTTAACGAACTCCACATAGATCATTCCTGACGGAAGGGCTTTTGCCCGAAATGTTGATTTTCCTGCTCCTTGGATGCTACCTGACCTGCTGTGCTTTTCTAGCACCAATCTTGACTCCATATAGATCATTTCCACCACTCTGCCCTCATGAATTCTCTTTGTTACTTCAAAAAAACTCAAAGCTCATGAGACACGATTTCCCACGCAAAGCCGTATTGACTATCCCTAATCAGTCCTTGCCTTTTCAAATACGCGAGTATTGTGATGGGGCGAGTTGAGAGTGTGCTAATTTAAACCAACTGGGGGTTAGAAAGTGCTCCATAAAAAAGTAACGGAATGACAAGTCAACAGTAAAAGACCTGATCAAGAAGAATGAACAATTAACAGATGGGGCAATCTGGAACAATATGTAAATTTCCCCACAAGAATAAAGAAAACCTGCAATTCCCCAATGCCCATAGATCCAGAAATGGACTAGCCCAACTGAGTATCTTCCGTCTTAACATCTAGGTACAGTCTAAAAAAAGTTTTTGATTAAGTTTTAGAAATAGTCTGTGTAATAAATATGGGTTTCTAAAAAGGCTCACCTGCTTTAGATTGCAATATAAGTATATGAACCGCTTTAAAGAAACAGAAGGCTTGGGAGATCCGGATATGGATAATCAGATTAAGGCAGAACCAATTTGAAACGCATAATATTGTAAAAGACACAAGATCCTTGGCTTTAACAGCAGGAAAACACAATACAAGAGGCAAGGAAGTGCTAAATCTTTATCAAGCACTGGTGAAGTCTCAGCTCAGGTAAAATGTTCAAATCGGAGCATAACACTTCAGGAAGGATTACAAGGTTTTAGAGAAGGCCTGAAGAGATTTACTGAGTGCGTGGTTGAGGAACTTCAGTTATGTGGAGACTGGAGAATCTAGAGTTACTCTACTTAAAGCAGAGATGTTCAATATTACGAATGGCTTTAAAGGCGCAAGCATGAAGAAAGACTTTCCAACAGAAGGCTTAATAGCCAGAAACTCTTTTAGTCTGGAAAGCAATAAAAATCTTTAAAGAAATTGGAGAAAATATACATTCATGTAGTGTTGTTAATAATGAAACATCCCAAAGCATTCACAGTAGCCTTACAAAGTCAACTAACAGAAATATTAATTCAGATTACTAAGAATTTAGTTAAAGTGGAAGCTTTTAAGGAGTGTAGGGGGAAAGTGTAGGACAATTGTGTATAGAGGGTATCCAAAATTTAGGACTTAGGCAACTGAAGGCACGGCCACCAATGGTGCATCAGGTAAAATTGGAGGATACTTAGGAGCCCAAGACCAATGAGCTCATATCCCTGGGTTTTGGTATTATAGATGATGATAAGAGATAAGGAAATAAAGGCCATGGAGAGAATTGAACAAAGGACGAGGATTCTCAAAATCAAGACATAAGGGGGAAAAAACTTGCAGGGCTGTGGTGAAAAAGCAGGATAGGGGATTAGTTGAATAGCTCACTGAAAGAGCTATTACACGCTTGATGGGCTGAAACACCTCTTCTACGCTGAACAATGATTCATTACAGTGATACCTAGCTTCGTGGGGAAATGTGTTAGGATTGCCTTTGCAAACTTCTTAGACACTAATTTAGGACAACAAATTTAGAGGATGAACTCAGAACCCAAAAAAAAGTTATTCTATAATATGCCAGTGAAATATGCAGTGTTAAACTACAATACTTTATGATCTGGTCATTGTGGTAGCAGCTTTTCTTCAGAGAAAAAGGAAGTAGGTATGAGACTCAGGAATGAGCAATCTCTCTGAGTGGTTTTAAAGGGATCCTTTGTCTAGACTCATTGGCGACAGGGAAGGAAGAACTCATTAAAAAAACCACACCTGAACTGGGCCTGTGAAAACTGTAACAAGTTTTGAATAGTACACAGCCTAATAGTAACCTTTTCCACATAAGGATGAAGGCAAATTGCGAGACAACGGAACATTCCTACATAAACCAATCAGTCAAAATAGTTTTCAGTAATTTCACCGAATCATAAAAACTGAATTAGGAAAACATTAAAGAAACACTTCACTACATTATGTACACAAACCCTTGTGACTATAAACTGACTCATAAACAAGGTGAATAAAGGAGAGTATCCTCAACTCTAGAATTATATAGAACATGAGATATTAATGATTCTTTATAGAATGATTTGTATCAACCGACATTAAAAAAACTAACTACTCCAATATGCAGTGATGACTGAGATGATTCAAAGTTTGACACAAGTATCCCAGCATTGTAATACAGTATAGATGGGCTGTGCATACAAAATGTGTCAGACCACTGCACTAAGAAGACACTCCTCTAAGCAGGATTTCCACAACTAAATTCTTTATAAATGCTTTTGTTTAGCTTTTATTCAAAGCCAAGATGCTGCACTGCCTTGAACAGCTTCTGTGGCAATTCACTTCAGTCAGAAATATTTCCAAGCACAGCCAATTCTACAAGTCTAAAATCCAATAAACAAAGCTTTATATTTGTGTAAAAAATATCATAATGCAAGAAACTTTAAAAACAAACAACTATGATATGTGGCTAATGTTAATTTGCAAACAACTGCAGTAGATAAATAATGGGTTAAATTTCCACTGGTACTGTTGTTTTGAGAGCTGACCGACAGACCTGGCCACTGGGAGAATTCCTTAGTGTGGTTAGCTTCACAGTAGGCTTCAATGCAAAATTAAAGAAACTCAAAATATTTTAAATGACGTAAGTGGTTATTTTTAAAATCAAGTGACATATATATATTTTGCATTCAAGTAAACATTGTTTTACTTACTGATCTAACAGATCTCAAACAATGCCACAAACCCTCAGTTCGACAATGAAGTGTCAGTTTAGAAGTGGTTAAGACTCATGCGATTTTTAAGAATCCCTTACTGAAGAGACCAAGACTCTCAAAATCAATCTAACGTAAGACTTAGTACATCCACTATTTTCTGGTATGTAGTCTACGCTTCCTTGGAATAAACTTAGCACACATACATTTACAAAATCCATAAAAATTTAACTTACTCATGATCCAACCAACAGTTGAGTCACTACCCAAATGTTATGAAATTACATTTACTCAATTTTATTAACTCAACTTTCAAGGTTTAATATATTTAACTATACACTTGCTTTCACAGTTCATATTAACTAATGCATATTATGTCTTAAAATCCCAGAGAATGGATTGATTACATGATCAAACATGAAAATCTCAGTGTCAGGATGTACTGATTGCTCCTACTAATATTTGATATTATTATTTGACAACCAATACTCAGCAAGCTTTTCAAGCATTCTGACATAAATTGTGCACCTGTCCTTGAACATCAGAATGTTATACCAAGAGAAAGTGAGGACTGCAGATGCTGGAGATCAGAGCTGAAAATGTATTGCTGGAAAAGCTCAGCAGGTTAGGCAGCATCCAAGGAGCAGGAGAATCGACGTTTCGGGCATGAGCCCTTTTTCAGGAAAGGGCTCATGCCCGAAACATCGATTCTCCTGCTCCTTGGATGCTGCCTGACCTGCTGCGCTTTTCCAGCAACACATTTTCAGCTGTTACACCAAGAAGCAGCTTCAAGGTTACATAAACATACGGTTACAAACTCTTACCCAGTCACTTACCTGGTACTCGAAACAGCTTCTAACGTACGTTAACATTTTGTCAAATGGAACAATTAAGATTAATTATAACAACACCTTTTCTTCCTCAAGCGGCTCAGAAAATTTGGCATCTACGGGAGGGCCCTCATCAACTTCTACCACTGAAAGCATACTGGGCAGGTACATAACGGTCTGATATGGCAACTGCTCTGCCCAGGACGTAAGAAGCTGCAGTAGGTGCTGTGCACAGCCTAGGCCATCAAGGAAGCCAACCTTCCATCCATAGACTCCATCTATGTGGCTCGCTGCCATGGAAAGGCTGCTAATATCAAATACCCATCGCACCACAATAATGATCTTATGTCAGGCAGAAGATACCGACGTCCGAGCACATACACCAACAGGTTCAGGAACAGCTTCTTCCCAGCTATTATTGGACTGAAGGGTGGACACTCGAGACTGAACAAGCAATGTAACCTGCGTGACTAAGTCTTTTTGATCTGTACATCCTTGCTTACTATGATCTGCCTGTACTGCTCGTATCAAAGCTTTTCACTGTACTTTGGTACACATGACAATGAATAAATCACTGAAACACAAGAAAATAAATAAGTTGGAGATGGGGCTGCTAATATCCTGAAATTCAACTGTATTGAGCTAAATTCAATATTAAAATTGAAGTTCTTCTATTATTGCATTGTAGAATTTTTATTTTCTACACTTTGTTTCCATGTAGGTTACTGTATCTGTCTATTACGGATTAGCTGCCATTTTTAGCAAACAAATTTAGATCAAATTGTCACTTTGCCAATTAGTCAACTCAGTCTTGAGATTATACCCAATTCTGCCTTATAAATAGTATGACATTTGTTTAAATACACACCATAAAGTGTACAGTATATACTGCAAAGAACATTCTGATAGTAAAGTTCAATTTCTGCTCATCATAAAAAGCATTCACAAGAACAGGATCAATGTTAGATGCACATACACTAATCTCCAACTTTATCACTAAACCATTGGTGACCAGCCTTCAGTTGCCTCGGCCTTATACTCTGGAAATTCTCTAACTCACTCCCTCACATCCTCGTTTAAGACACTCCTTAAACTCCACCTCTTTGACCAAACATTTTAACGTCCATCCAAAAGCCCCTTATGTGAATTGGTATTACATTGTTTTGGATAAATTCTTTGAAGCAGCTGACATGTCTTTATGCTTAAAAAGGTTATGTTTCCTCAAGGAAGACAATAGCCTAAAGGTATTGTCGCTAGCATATTAATTCAGAGACCCAGGTTCCAATCCTGCCATGACACATACTGGAATTTGAATTGAATAATTCTGGAATTCACCATCTGATGACCATGTCAATTGTCTTTAAAACCTGCCTGGCTCACTGGTGTCCTTTTGAGAAGGAGACTGTCAGCCACTTAAAACATTTCCACAAACAAATGTTCACCACTTCCACACCAAATATGGATACTAGTCTTGAAAAAGGGAAACACTTACTTCTATTCAGCCACTAACAGACTGGACTTCAAGGCACTTTACAACCAATTACTTTTAATACATTGTTGTAATAATGTCAGAAATGCAGAAGCCAATTTGCACAAAACAAATCATGCAAGAAGATAATGATCAGTTTTTTAAAAAAAAGTATTACAGGGATAAATACTAGTGTTGTTCTCCTTCAAATAACCCAGAGGTCAGATAATGTCTCAGTTAACAATTCATCAGAAGGATTTTACAGATCTTTACGGAAAGCAGTAATCCTGAATAACATGTGTGAACAGCCACATGGCAACTTGGAATTTACTATGCAGGCTTTGCTCTAGATTAAATACCACATGTATATCGTAACAGAAAAAATTTAAAAGTTTACCACAGTTCAAAAACTGGCCACATGCAAAGCTTTACAGCAACGTTGTCAGTGAGCCAGTTTTAGGATAACTCAATTCATTCGCAGGGCGAGGGCGTTGCTCCCTAATTGCCCAAAGGATGGTTAAGAGTCAACCACATTGCCGTACAGTCACATGGGCCAGACCAAGTAATGCTGACTGTCTCCTTCCCAAAAGGACACCCGTGAACCAGGCAGGTTTTAAAGACAATTAACAGTGGAATTTTAATTGAATGAAACCATTATGTGTCATGGCAGGATTGGAACCTGGATCCTCACATTATCTGGGTCTCTGAATTAATAGACTAGCGATAATACCTTTAGGCTATTGTCTTCCTTGAGGATAACATAACCTCTGAGCATAAAGACATGTCAGCTGCTTCAAAGAATTTATCCAAAACAATGTAATACCAATTCACATAAGGGGCTTTTGGATGGACGTTAAAATGTTTAGTCAAAGAGGTGGAGTTTAAGGAGTGTCTTAAACGAGGATGTGAGGGAGTGAGTTAGAGAATTTCCAGAATATAAGGCAAAGGCAACTGAAGGCTGGTCACCAATGACTTAATGATAAAGTTAGAGATGGTCAAGAGGCCAGTATTAGAGCAGAGTTAACAGAGCTGATAAGAAAGTATGGAAAAGCAAGACATTAAAGGATTTGAAAACAATGACTCGCCTTTAAACTGAAGCAATGCTTAACTGGACGTCAACATAGGTCAGCAAAACCTGCGAGAATGAGAGTTGCTATATATAATTACCTGGGCAGAGTCTGCAGTAATCTCAGGCTCAGCAGAAAAAAAATGGAAAGTTGGCCAGGTGTCCAGTGGAGTAGACAATTCTACACAAACACATTGTCTGCTGCAACCTCAGACAATCTGATGCAGAATCATTGCAGCATGATGTTACAGATGAGATGGAAGTAGGTAGTCTTAGTGGTGATGATGTGGCTACACACACAGCGCATCCTCAAAGTTAAATATGAATAGCATAGTTAAACTTTGGGCAGTGAAATAGATGAAGTTGATGGATTGCAAGAGAACTTATGCAGAGACTGAAAATAACAGCTTTTCTTTACCCTTTATTTAGTGGGAGGAAGGAGAGAGAGAGAGTATAACACTTCTGTTCATTCAAAAAGGATGTTTGGACATCTTTTTAAAACTTCAATTTCCCCATAGCATTGTTTTTGACAACGTGCATTCATATTTTACCTTTAATTTAAAATAGCCAAGATGGTCCACAGAATACAGGCAAAATTTGATACTGATTCAAAAGGATGAGTTATGATTTCAAATTAAAGATGCAGATTTGGAGGATTTCAAAGGAGCTGAGCCAAGTGAAGTCAGGACAGCTAAAATACTATATTGTCATAATGGGTTGAAAGGAGGTAGGGATAGACAAGAGCCAAAGTTTGGAGACTTGGAGGCTAATGTTGGGAGAAACAACACCACACCCAGGTCAGAACAGAATTAAAATACATATTTTAGGGGACTGGGGTGATAGGTTACCAAGTCTAGAAGTGAGGTAAGATAATGGCGAAGTGTGAACAGAAGTTCATAGAAGGTAGAATGAAATACCAGCCAAAAAAGCCTCGGAACACAACAGTCTGGCAGCATAAAAAAATCACGAAGGTTTTAACAACATTTGGTCTGAGGCAAAGTGGACACAGATGATGAAGACTTAGATATAGGCAAGCCTTGCAATTCTAAGGATTTAGTTAGGGAGCTGTCAGAGAGTCTAAAAGAACACCCAAATTTTCAGACAGTTTGGTTTAACCAGAGATAGCAACTGAGGGTGAAATTGGTTGCAAAACAGATCTGACAACTCTGAGGCAATGGAAACACCACCAGATGACGAAGTAGAGTTGGGTGTTGTCAGAGTTACACAGCAAGAACCCTGAATTAATAAGCCAGCAGCTGCCATCAAGTCATAGATAAGCCTCTGATCCTCACATCATATATGGGTAAGTGACATGGAAATTTCAAATGATGAGAACAGTAGTTAGAGGTCCATTATAAACTTTGTCCCCCTGCCTTAATTCCTCTCATTGTCAACTGTCTGAAAATGTAATTAGATTTTGGTATTCTGGTCAACTCTAAGATGATCTTCCGACGACACTGTCAAACCACCCATCCCATAACACTGCTTGATTTGAGCCTGTTTCCTCATGGCTTGATTATTCCAACGAGTCCCAACTCTCACCAACTTCTGTTAACCTATGTTCCCCGTGCACCCACTGATCTACACTGCTTTGCTTCCAAATCCCTCCACACTCTCACCTTTCCCTAAACTTCTCCAGATATATAGCTCAACATGTTCTACCTCAGCAATCCCAGTTTCACTCTCCTGATGCTTTCAGCTACCAAGACTATGCTCTGGAACATCCTCCTTAAATTTCTGCATCTACTGCTACATCTTCATGGTCTTTTTTAAACAAAGTTTATGGTGTGGAGAGAATGAAAATGTAATGCTGCTTTTAGCCTCCCTAATTTAATTTTACACAAATGTTTCTGCTTCATTCTCCCATTATTCTAGTCTCAAGAGATTAAATCATTGCTAAACAAGTGTAAACCGAATCAATAAGTATTAGTGACCAATCAAGATTTAGTGCCAAAGTTTATTACAACTGTTAGTTCTATTTCTTTATGAACTTAAAATTGGTAGATCCTGAAAATAACAGAGCGCTCATGTTGTTCTTCGTCCTTTTAAATACATAAGCACTGATAGTTAATTCATTGATTCATGGTCCTTTGCACACCTACCAACATGTATTTCCCAATTCTCAGCTCCATTGGTTAAGCAGTCATAGGGTTCACAGCACAGAAAAAGGCTCTTCAGCCCATCATGTCTATGCTGGTCAAAAACAAGCACAAAACTATTCTAACCCAATTTTCCCAGTACTTAGTCCAAAACTGTGCATGTCTTGGCATTGCAAAGTGCGCATCTTAATACTTCTAAAATATAAGGAGGGTTTCTGCTTCTAACATACTTATAGGCAGTGAGTTCCCACCACCCTAAATGGAAAAAAATTCACATTCCCTTGAAATCTCTTGCTCTTTACTTCAAGTTTGAGTTCCCCATTCATCGATCTCTCCCAAGATTAAAGTTCCTTCCTGTCTGCCCAGAATAAGCCCCTCAATGTTATGCATCTTAATCATGCCCACCCTCAATCTCCTCTGCTTAAAGAAAAACCAAAACTCTCCAGACCAGGCAGCATCATAAATTTCTTCTGCACCCTCTCTACTGCCATAACATATCTCCTATAATGTGGATTCTAGAACTGCACACAATAATCTACTTGTGGCCGAAGCAACGTTTTTTACAACTCAAGTGTTATCTCCCTTGCTCTTAAAGGTATAGTGAGAAAAGGGATCAGTTGGAGGCTGGTGCAGTTGGGGAAAGAAGTCTAATATTCAAGGCAGGCAGGAGCAAAGCAGAGATCAAGGTAGGACTGATAAATTAAATTGCATTTACTTCAATGCAAGAGGCCAGAGAGGCAAGGCTGATGAATTCAGGGCATGGTTGAGAACATGGGACTGGGATATTATAGCCATTATAAAAACTGGTAGCTTAATGCTGCAGGGTTTAGATGCTATAGGAAGGATAGCAAATGCGATAATAGAGAGGGAATGACATTTTGATTAGAGATCACATTACAGCTGAACTTAGGGAAGATATCCCAGGGAGCATGTCCCATGACGTTATTTGGGTGGAACTGAGAAATAACAAGGGGACTACCTTATTGGAATTGTACTATAGACCACCCCAGTTATCAGTAGGAAAGAGAGAACAAATTTATAAAGGAGATCTCAGTTATCTGTGAGAATAATAGGGTGGCTAGGGTAGGGGATTTAAAACAGACTGGGACTGCCATAGTGTTAGAGAATTGGATGGATAGGAATGTATTAAATGCACATAGTGTGTACAAAATTTTCTTATTCAGAATGTGGAAATACCTAGAGAGGAGCGAAACCTGACCTCCTCTTGGGAAAGCAATTGCTATGTCAGTGGGGGAGCACTTGGAGGCAAGCATTCATAATTCTACCAGTTTTAAAACAGTTGCGGAAAAGGTTAAACCTGATCTAAAAGTTGAAGTTCTAAATTGGAGGAAAGCCAATTTTAATGGTATTAAACAACAACTTTCAAAAGTTGATTGGGAGCAAATATTCGCAGGTGAACAGATGGTTGGAAAGTGGAAAGCCTTGAAAATGGAGCTAATGAGAGTCCAGGGACAGCATATTCCTGTTAGGATGAAGGACAAGGCCAGTAGATGTACGGAATGCTGGACGATGAGAGAAATTGAGGTTCTGGTCAAGAAAAACAAGGAAGCATGCGTCAGGTATAGACGGCAGGGATCAAGTGAATTCCTCGATGAGTTTAAGGGCAGTAGGAGTATGCAGAGGGACTTTGGTTATCGAATGACACAGACAGGAAGTATTTTGTTGGATAATCAAATGCCAGATAACAGTTTAACCAAGCATCAGGACCTTGCAATCTTGCCCGATAATCCAAAATTCAGATAATCAAATGTCAGATAATTGAGGCTCCACTGTACTTAAAAGGGAAATCAGGAGGGCAAAAGGGGGACATGAAATAGTTTGGGCAAATAGGGTTAAGGAGAATCCAAAGGGTTTCTACAAATACATGAAGGACAAAAGAGTAACTAGGAAGGGAATAGATCCCCTTAAAGATCAGCAAGTTGCCTATGTGTGAAATCGCAGGAGATGGGGAGATACTGAATGAACACTGTGGAGAAGGATATGGAAGCTAACTAGTTTGGGGAACTAAATAGTGACATCTTGAAAAGTATCCACGTTAGAGGTCGTCGTGCTGGACGTCTTAAAAATCATGAAGGTGGATAAATCCCTAGGATCTGATCAGGTGAACCCTAGAACTCTGTGGCAAACTAGGGAAGTGACTGCTGGGGTCCTTCCTGACATATTTGTATCATCAATAGCCATGGGTGAGGTGCTGAAGGCTAACTTGGTGCCACTATTTAAGAAAGTGGTAAGGAAATGCCATTGAACTACAGACCGGTGAGCCTGACATCAATGGTGGGCAAGTTGTTAGAGGGAATTCTGAGGGACAGGATTTACATGTATTTGGAAAGTTAAGAACGGATTAGGGTTAGTCAACATGGCTTTCTGCATGGAAAATTATGTCTCAAGAACTTGATTGAGTTTTTTTGAAGAAGCGACAAAAGGACTGAAGAAAGCAGAGCAGTGGACATTGACTATTTGGACTTCGGTAAGGCATTCGACAAGGTTCCATATGATAGACTGGTTAATAAGATTAGTGCACATGGAACACAGAACCACCCATTTGGATACAAAATTGGCTAGAAGTTAGGAGACAGGTGGTGATGGAGGAGGGTTGCTTTTTGGATTGGAGACCTGTGACCAGTGGTACACCACAGGAACCAGTGTTGGGTCCACTTTTTTTGTGTCATTTATATAAATTATTTGGATGTGAATACAAGAGGTACGGGTAGTAAGTTTGCAGATGACACCAAAATTGGTGAAGTGGACAGCAAATGTTACCTCAGAGTACAACAGGATCTTGGATCAGATGGGAGGAGAAAGTGAGGACTGCAGATGCTGGAGATCAGAGCTGAAAATGTGTTGCTGGAAAAGCGCAGGTCAGGCAGCATCCAGGGAACAGGAGAATCGACGTTTCGGGCATAAGCTGAAGAAGAGCTTATGCCCGAAACGTCTATTCTCCTGTTCCTTGGATGCTGCCTGACCTGCTGCGCTTTTCCAGCAACACATTTTCAGCCTTGATCAGATGGGCCAGGTAGTAGCAGATGGAGTTTAATCTGGATAAATGTGAGGTGCTATATTTTGTAAGGGCAAATTAGAGCAGGACTTATACACTTAATGGTAAGGTCCTGGGGAGTGCTGCCGACTAAAGACACCTTGCAGCGCAAGTTCACAGTTCCTTGAAAGTGGAGTCGCAAGTAGACATTAGTTAAGGCGGGGTTTGGTACCCTTGCTTTTATTGGTTTATGCATTGTGCTTGGGGGTTGGGAGGTCATGCTGCAGCTATACAGGACATTGGTTAGGCCAATTTTCGAATACTGCGTTCAATTCTGATCTCCCTCCTATAGAAAACACATTAAAAGTTGAACAATGGGTTTAGAAAAGATTTAAGGATGTTGCCAGGATTGACGTGTTTGAGCTATAGGGAGAGGCTGAATAGGCTGGGGCTATTTTCTCTGGAATACCAGAAGTGGAGATGTGACCTTATAAAAGGTTTATAAGTTCTTGAGGGCTATCAATAGGGTGAATCAGCAAAGTCTTTCCCCAGGTTAGGGGAGTCCAAAGCTAGAGGGCGTAGGTTTACGGTGAGAGATGTAAGATTTAAAAGGGACCTAAGGGGCAACATTTACATAGAGGGTGGTGTGTGCATGGAATGAGCTGCCAGAGAAAGGGGTGGAGGTTGGTACAATTACAAAATTTAAAATACATTTAAATTGCTTTACGAATTATGAATTTTGAGGGATATGGGCCAAATGCTGGCAAATGGGACATTAATTTAGGATATCGGGTTGGCATGGACAAGTTGGATCAAAGGGTCTGCTTCCATGCTGTACATCTCTATCGCTCATATGAGAAATGCAAGAATCTCATATGTCTTCTTAACCACTTTAATCAACCTGTTCTGCTACCTTAAGGTACCAGTCAACATGCATACCTAGGTCCCTCTGATTTTAGGTGCTTCCCAGGGTCCTACTATTGCCTTGTCTGCCCAGCTACATCACCTTACACTTGCCCAGATTGAATTCCATTTGCTATAGAGCAGACCCCAGCAATTTTCACATCATCCGTGAACTTACTGATTAATAAGATTTACACATACCAAACAGCAACTGACTGCTATGGAACCCCATAACTCTCAGACCTCCAGTCACTAAAACACCCTTGGTTTTTTGCCACGCAACCAATTTTTGATTCAATAAGCTAAAGTTCATTGGATCCCATTCTTACCTTGGCTATTAGTCTCCCAGATGGTACCTTATCAAAAACCCTGCGAAGTTCAAGTAGACTATATCAGATGCTCTCATCTATACACATCATCTCAATGAAAAATCTCAAATTTATATTGGTTGTCTCGATCACTTAGATCCAAGTTGGTCCTTTCACCTCTCTGATTTTATCAGCATGCATTCCCAGTAACTTTGAGCTGGAGGGTGCAAAGGCAAATCTAACTAATGACAGCAGCTATTGGAAGCCCTCCTAAAACAAATTCTGAGCCCTACATTTTGCAATGATGATGCCATGGAATATGGATGAGAAATTGGTGGGAGCCCTAAAAGCATCTAAAATGCATTCAAAAAAGATGGAGACCAAGACTTTAATGACATTATTTTACACATTGTTATCGGAGCCTACAACTACATAGCTGACCAAACAAATTGAATATAAAACGTTCTCATGATAAATTACAATAGTTATAATAATCCACTGGAAGGGTTTAAGCAAGCCAAGCACATTTGACCCAAATGTTTTAATACACCCTCAAAAATGTGAATTTTGTTTCTGAAGCATACGTAACAAGATGTAGTAACAGATTTAAATGTATGGAGTGATATTCCTCAAGAAAAAAAGCTTCCTCTGCCTAAGTTGTAACACCAACAAAATGGCATTAGTATTATTGAAAGGGGATCATAGTGCCAAAAAACCCTCATGACAGTTCAAATCAAAAGATAATCATGAGGGGTACAGATAGGATAAATAGTAAAAGTCTCTTCCTGGGGTGGGCGAGTCCAGAAATAGAGGGCATAGGTTTAGGGTGAGAGGGGAAAGATATGAAAGAGACCTAACGGCAACTTTTTCACACACAGGGTGGTATGTGTATGGAAAAGGTGGAGGCAAGTACAATTGCAACATTTAAAAAGCAACTGGATGGGTATATGAATAGGAAGGGTTTGGAGGGATATGGGCCGGGTGCTGGCAGGTGGGACTAGATTGGGATGGAATATTTGGGTCGGCATGGATGAGTTGGACCAAAGGGTCCATTTCCGTGCTGTAATCTCTATGATTCTATAATACCCTACACTTGTGCTGAAAACAAGATAATATGTGCACATGTATACCCATCAGTGACACGATCCAACCAAGATTTAACTATTTACTGATATTAAGTGCAAACACTATTTACAACTAAATTAAAACCTTGCTTTTGAAAGGTATGGTGGAAATTATACCAAAGAATGCAAAAATACAGTAAATGGTAAAAGTGGATTCAGATCACACCAAATTTCAAGAAGGGAAAGCTGTATTGTAGTAGATCAGTCCTGCTACAACATAGCTTTGCAATTGTAATCATTTTGTACAAAATAAACAAGTGAATTGGTCTGTCATATTTCACCTGATAAAACATTTAAATGACATTTAAATTAAGTACCCCTAGCTACAGAATCAAATATGGTTGGCCCTTAAAACTACTGTAATTTGTAACCATGACTATAATACAACTATGCCTAGAACTAGCTTACCACAACCAGGTGAAAGACATACCATTTTTGCTATACATATTCAATAAACATACAAAACGTTTCTGAACATATTAATGTCTGGCAATTTGCAGTTATCACACCGCAAACTCTGATGCTTCTGTTGCAACACTTACCGTTAAGAACTCCTCCTGTTCCTCCAGAACCCCTCATCCTTATATAGGTAAGTCCCAATATGACGAAAAACAGACATGCAGCAGTTAAAAGAAACATGGATAAGTAGTGTGCACTGAACCCACCGGTCGCCGAACCCCCCTCCCTTTTAAATTGCTGCAATAGTTCCTCCTCAGGCTCTCTGGGGCTTTTACGATATGCACTGTAAATGTGGTTACTGCCCGTATGGTTTGAGTGATTAGCATTGATTAGAAGGGAGGACGAAGGGCCACTTGGACTGGTGATAAAATTACTTGTGGCGCTAACGTGATTATTGTTTCTGGTGCTGCTCTTATAAAGACTCTCCTTCTCAGAAGCCAGCAGTCCTGGGCCAATCTTTTTGGAAGAGGAATTACGGAACCGCAATAACATGGTGGGCTCCGCTGTGGCGTCTTTCTCCCTCTGATCCTCTTCCTCCTCCTCCAGTTGGTCTCTCCTTGCGTCTAGACAGTAAGGACCGCCGGCGACGTCGTGGATCCGTTTGGCGCCGCCCTCCTCCACCATCGCTCTCGGGTTATGATTGTTAACGGTGGCCAGTAATTTCTTGGAGAGACTCCGCCTGGAGTTGGGTCTCCGGCTCGACTCTTCTTCTCGCTCATCCTCGGAGTCAGAGTAATTACCATCCCTAACGTAGGAGACTCGATTGCTGCTGGTGTTGTTGTGGCTCTGCAGATCTGTTCCCAGAGGTCGTTCCTCTTCCTCCGGCGACTGCTGGACGCCGCCGCTTGTGTTCGGCCTCCACCAAGGGGTGGGGTTCCCTTTCCCGGACGAAAGGCCCCCTCCACTGCCGCTGTTATTGTTGCTGTTCACCATTCTCGGAGGAGTGTTCCTCCCTTTGCTGTGACTAGGCCGCGGGCGGGGGCAGTCGCCTGGAGCTTTATCCGTCCTGCTCGTCCTCTTGCCGGCCTCGCTCCTTCTGCCGTTGGGCTCGGCGTCCGATTCGTCCGAGCTGAAACCCAGCAGCTTGCCCGGGGTTACGGGGGCAGACGTGGAGGTGGTGAACCCGCCGAGGCCCAGGCCCGAACTCGGGCCTGTTCCCCCGCTGCTGCTGCCGCCGTTCCTGGTTTTAGGTCTGGCGCCGCGCTCCTCGCGCAGCTTCTTGAGCTTCTTCAGGTAGACGGGGCGCGTGCTCTCGGTCACGGGACCCGGGACCAAACCGAACTTTTTCAATTCGGAAAACAATTCCGCGTCCGTTAACTGCGCCGCCATCTTACCGCGCGAGGCGTGAGACTGCCGGAACTGACGCGAACATCCCCGCCGTGCAGCACCTAGCACCTCGCCCCTCCCCCTCCATCCCAGGCCCAACCGCCGGCCCCTCGTGCACTGCTTTAAACTGGCTGAGGAGGAAAAAGGGGCCTTAAAAGGGAAATGTCCTCCACGCTCTGTAAACCCGGAATGCTCATAACAATCGACAGGTACTGACTGTCCCATTTGGGGAATGATATAGAGAACTGTGGGTGCTAAAGGTCTGAACTGAAAAGAAAAAGTGCTGGAGCAGGTCTGGCAGCCTCCGTGGAGAGAGAAAACCGAGTTAGCATTTGAGCCATGGCCAGTTCTGAAGAAGGTTCACTGGATGCAGAAACGCTAACTCCGCTTTCTCTCCTCAGATGATGCCAGAACCATTGAGTTTCTTCGACTTGGGACATGCTCAGGTTTTCAGATTTTTTTTTTTGCTGAGCGCCAGTAGCTCCCTCCATCTGTTGTTCTTTTAGATTCGACCATTAGCTTCAGGAAAGTTAATGTGACATTCTTGTCTTAGTGTTGACAGCGTCTAGTAAATTGTCTTGCGATTGTGGGATGTCTGCGGAATGTTTGGGCATCATAACGGCAGCCCTAAATGCAACCTGACTCAAAATCCAGACCTTCATTAGGCTGAGCGAGACTACCTGGACGCTTTCAAAAAATGTTTTTGTTCGTTCATGGGACGCGAGTATCAACGTCGAAGGCAGCTAACACTTAGTTGTTCTTTAAAAGGTGACGATGAGTTGCCTTCTTGAACCACAGCAAACCATGTACCTGCACCACAAGTGATGACTGCAGTTTCAGAGTGGTCTAGAGACATCGTCATAACTGAAGCAAATTGTGTTAATTTCCGCATCTTTCATTCGAGTTTGCCTTTCTAAGACATACTTATTTTTCTCCATTCACTTCCTATTGCAACAATAGTTTCTTCAGATGTGGCAAGCAAGTAACTGATTTTCAACTAGGATTTCCAACTTTGGTTAGACATATTCCAAAAGGTTTCATCAAGTGACTTCATTACCTTTTCATAGGCAAACAATCTTTTACCTATTTCCAATGCTATTACCACAATACATGTGTTGATGGAATAAAATGACAAGAAAAAACTCAATTAATGGAATACCTTTTCCTATTTGTAATGACTACTGGATTAAACCTCAATTTCTCGATGTTTCATGTTATTTCTAAGAACTTCAAGGGAAATATATTTCTCTGATTTCTGCTTTGATACTGAGACTATTATTTGAAATAAGTGTTGAATCATTAAAACAAAATCAAATACAGTAAATTCCATAATTTTCAGAAAAGATTTAAGGGGAAGATATTATTGGATTGAAAGGTTTTTCATTTTAGAATTCAAGTAAAAGTTTACATCAAGATGCACATGGAAAACAAATTCTATATTCTGAGAATCTTACTGATTACTGGCACAATTTAGTAATCAATACCTGAAAAATGTTTTATTTTTATCTTTGTGCCTTCTGGGCAAGATCAACATTTATACCTGTCCTTAATTGGGTAGATGGTGCCGATCTGGTTTCTTGGACCGCAGCAATCTATGTGATGTCAGCAAACCTACAGTGTTTTTTGAAAGGGACTTTGATGATTTCCAGGAACAGTGAATATTTATAAATCACAATGATGTGGAATTTGGAGGGGAACATGTAGATGGCTGATAATCCGCAACTTCACTATCTTGATACTTTACTGGTTAAAAATATTTGCATCTCAGCCTTGAATATACTCAATAACCTAGCATCACCAACCCTCTATGGTATAGAATTCCACAGATTCTCTATCTTCAGAGAATAAATTCCTTCTCATCTCTCTGCTAATTGGGGGAAGCCTTACTCTAAGAATAGGTCACAAGGGAAAATAATCTCTCTGCATCAAACTTGTCAAGTCCCTGAGAATCTTGTATGTTTCAACAATGTTACCTCTCGCTCTTCTAAATGCAAATGAGTATGGACCCAAACTATTCAAACTCTCCTCATGAGAAAATCCCTCCATATCTTGAGTGGAATGAACCTTCTCTGGATTTCTCCAATACCAATACATATTGCCTTTTTTAAGGAAACATTTTATAACCTGTTTTATAATTCTGTGTCTTATGATCTTATATTCCACAACCACCTGATGAAGGAGCAGCACTTCGAAAGCTAGTGCTTCCAAATAAACCTGTTGGACTATAACCTGGTGTTGTGATTTTTAACTTTGTGAGCTGAGATGTCACCTCTTGTTATAAAACCTTAAGTTATCTCGAGAAGTTCAAAGAATCATAGAGATGCACAGCATGGAAACAGACTCCTTGGTCCAACTTGTCCATGCCGACCAGATATCCCAATCCAATCTAGTCCCACCTGGCCCATATTCCTCTGAACTCTTCCTATTGTACTTCCTATGTTGCAATTGTACTAGTCTCCACCACTTCCTCTGGCAGCTCATTCCATACAAGTACCAACCTCTGCATGAAAAAGCTGCCCCTTAGGTGTCTTTTATATCTTTCCCCTTTCACCCTCTCGTTCTGGACTCCCCCACCCCAAGGAAAAGACCATGTCTATTCAACCTATCCATGCCCCTCATGATTTTATAAACCTCTATAAGGTCACCCCCCAGCCTCCAACACTCCAGGGAAAACAGCCCTAGTCTATTCAACCTATCCCTATAGCTCAACTCCTCCAAGCCTGGCAACATCTTTGGTAAGTCTTTTCTGAACCCTTTCAAGTTTCACAATATCATTCCAGTGGGAAAGAGACCAGAATCACACGCAACATTCCAAAGGTGACCTAACCAATGTCCTGTACTCAATTCTCTGACCAATAAAGGAAAACGTACCAAATGCCTTCTTCACTATCTTATCTACCTGCGATTCCACTTTCAAGTAGCTATGAACCTGCTACTTTATCTTTATTCAGCAACACTCCCCAGGAACTTACCATTAAGTGTATAAGATTTGCTTTCCCAAAATGCAGCACCTCACATTTATCTAAATTAAACTCAATCTGCCACTTCTCAGCCCATTGGCCCATCTGATCATGATCCTGTTGTAATCTGAGGTAACTTTCTTCACTGTTCACTATGCCTCCAATTTTGGTGTCATCTGCAAACTTACTAACTATACCTCTTATGCTCACATCCAAATCATTTATATAAATGACAAAAAGTCGTGGACCCAGCACTGATCCTTATGGCACTCCACTGGTCACAGGCCTCCAGTCTGAAAACAACCCTCCACCACCAGTAGTGGTGGCATCTTGAAAAATGTCCATATTATAGAGGAGGAAGTGTTGGATGTCTTGAAACACATAAAAGTGGATAAATCCCCAGGACCTGATCAGGTGTACCCTAGAACTCTGTGGGAAGCTAGGAAAGTGATTGCTGGGCCCTTTGCTGAGATATTTGTATAATCAATAGTCACAGGTGAGGTGCCGGAAGACAGGAGGGTGGTTAACATGGTGCCACTGTTTAAGAAGGGTGGTAAGGACAAGCCA
This sequence comes from Chiloscyllium plagiosum, assembly GCF_037043375.1. Classification (NCBI taxonomy): domain Eukaryota; kingdom Metazoa; phylum Chordata; class Chondrichthyes; order Orectolobiformes; family Hemiscylliidae; genus Chiloscyllium; species Chiloscyllium plagiosum. Next base: position 28,054,632 of record NW_028270157.1, on the reverse strand, counting down.
GGGAGCCTGACGTCGGTGGTGGGCAAGTTGTTGGAGGGAATCCTGATGAACAGGATGCACATGTATTTGGAAAGGCAAGGACTGATTAGGGATAGTCAGCATGGCTTTGTGCATGGGAAATCATGTCTCACAAACTTGATTGAGTTTTTTGAAGAAGTAACAAAGAGGATTGATGAGGGCAGAGGGGTGGATGTGATCTATATGAACTTCAGTAAGGCATTCAACAAGGTTTCCCATGGAGACTGGTTACGAAGGTTAGATCTCAAGGAATACAGGGAGAACTAACCATTTGGATACAGAACTGGCTCAAAGGTAAAAGACAGAGGGTGGTGGTTGACTTAAAAGCAGTTCTGGGATTTACATATTAATGAACCAAAACCTACAACCCATTCTAAAAGATGAAAGACTTAGCAATCCAAGTTTGTTCAATATGACACTGTAATCTTTTGGTATAAATTCTGTGTCTTATGATTTTAACCTCCACAACCACCTGATGAAGGAGCAGCACTCTGAAAGCTAGTGCTTCCAAGTAAACCTGTTGGACTATAACCTGGCGTTATGTGATTTTTAACTTTATACTGCAAAAGACAATGGCAAACCATTGAAGTACTTTGCTCCTAAGTATGGACCATCAATGGAAATCCATGGCCCAAACCTTAGAAAAAAGGATGGGAGGAAAGATGAACCAACAAAATTGCTTGTAGAACAGAAGGTGTATATGACTGAAATATATGTTGTTGAAACTTTGCATCTTGCACTCACCAGATTTTGACAAGAGTGCGAAATTTCAAAGAACAACAATATAGGGTGCTGATTGGCTGACAAATCAGCACTGATTGATTGAGTTGATTCCATTGTGAATATAGGGAACTATTGAACCTTCATAAAAGCAAATTACTGCGGATGCTGGAATCTGAAACCAAAAGAGAAAATGCTGGAAAATCTCAGCAGGTCTGGCAGCATCTGTAAGGAGAGAAAAGAGTTAGACTCGAAACGTCAGCTCTTTTCTCTCCTTACAGATGCTGCCAGACCTGCTGAGATTTTCCAGCATTTTCTCTTTTGGTATTGAACCTTCATGCTTTGTTGATTAAAAAAAAGCACAATGTCTGGGCATGCCCCTTTCTTTGTGCAGGGGACAGATGCCTGTAATGAATTAATATAGCTTCTAACAAGCTTAAATAAATCACATTGTGAGTCCAACTGATAATCCAAAATAAATTGTTTGTGTAAGTGCAATGTGACTCATTTATACTGAACTACTTTCTCACAGGTGATGCTTTATAATAAAGGCACTCAACAATGTAAAAGCTTTCCCTCTTCTTCGACAGAGTCCTCAAACAATCTAATTTTTTTCTAAACTTAGATTTATAACATCAGAGAGTCATACAGCATGGAAACAGACCCTTAAGTCCAAACAGTCCACGTCAAACATGTTCCCAAACTAAACTAGTCCCACCTGCCTGCACTTAGCCCACATCCCTTCAAACCTTTCTTATTCATGCATTTATCCAAATATGTTTAAATGTTATAACTGTCCTTCATCCACCACTTTCACTGACACATAACTCCACACACGAAACATTCTCTGTCCAAAAGTGTTGCCCCGCATGTCTTTTTTTATCAATTCTTTCATAACTTTTTTTTTCATTCTTCATTGTTTCTTAAGGGAGATTTATTAGCCAGAAATATTAACAACCCATTCCTGACCTGATTTGAGCCATTTCTCTGTTTATTAAGCACACCATAATCATAATCCCATGTTGATATTTGTTCCTGCAACTCACCAACCTTATTAGCTACAGTACAAACGTTGACATACATATATTTTAAGATCTCCTTTGTCAATTATAATATTTTTCTTTAGCTGGTTTGTGCAATTTTTAGGATAGTTTTCATGTTTTTGCTATTTGAAACACTTTGTTCTCTGATCTAATTTCTGCTGCTTTCTTCTACTTGGCTTTTCCTTTCTTCAGGATTTAGGGTGTCTCTTTGTCATCCTGTCCCTTTCATTTTTGTGCTTGGCTACTAGTCTGAAGAAGGAATGATGCTGAAAACAGAAACATAAATGCCACACCAGAGCAAACATTCAGGACAAACTCTATGCCTTTGCCTTCCTGAAACTGATTTCCTTAATCTAAAGCTATTCATTGACTTACATTTTTTCTGGACCTCTGATATTATTAATTCCTCAAATGTTGGAGCATTTATGCAATTAAGTACAATTAAGTAAATTATTATAATGCCATCTCCTATTACAACATTCTAGTTCTCTTATACTATATTTTTAATTAAGATTGTAGAACATAAGAAATGGTTAACAAAACAACACTCTAAATTTTAATTAGCAGCATAAAAATATTCATTGCATAACTTGGAATGAAATTTAAAAACAGTATGGAGGATTGATACTCAGAATCTTAAAACAATAGATAACTTTGCAATTAAATAAATTAAAACAAATTCAAAACTAATGCAGTTATGGTATACAGACAGTGTTAGGAAGATTTTAAAACATTTAGGAAGTATTCCACGGATAAGAATCTCACTTTTAAATTTTTAAAAATTTTTGAACTTTGGAAATTGTAACTTTAAATAGTCAGGTGATAGATTTTTCTTTGTAGACTAGAGGCTGAGAAAGGCACTCCCAAAACAGTTGTTTTGTCCTAAGATTTTATAAAAGGGAAATTGTTGCAGCAACAGGAAGTCCTGATCAACATCACTAAGAACATAATCATCATCAGCAGCAATCACTTCACTAACAAATATCTTTGTCCACGTAGGAAATTCAATGAATCTGCTCATGGATTTTGTGGGTCCTTTTGTGGCTGATGTGTCTGATCCTAGAGCTGCATCTCCAACTACACATTTGGCAGGTGTTTCCAGGAGGTAGAATTTGTCCTTGGCCTTGAAATTGCTGCCTTTCCTTTCCTAGGTTTCCTTTCCAGTGGCAGATCTCAAATAACTTTGCCCCCTCATTACAGAAGCTTCCTCCAAATTGGTTTCTTCTGAATGAGGGTGTCCCATGCATTGACACCTATGTGGCATTCCTTGAGAGAAGCTTTCAGGGAGACTTTGAAATGCTATCTTTGTCCTCCTCTTCTTTGAGGTGTCTTCCTTGAGTTGAGCGAAGATGATTTACTTTGGCAATCAGAATTCTGGCATCCTAACCACATGGCTGGCTGAGTGGACTTGGTTTCAGATAATCATGGGCTTGATGCTGGTGCTATTAGCTGCTTCAAGGATGCTGACATTAGTAAGCCTGTCTTCCCAGCTTATGCAGAGAATCCATCTCAAACAGCGTTGATGTACTCCTCAAGGGCCTTGAGATGAGGTCTGTACACAGTCTGAGTTTCAGAGCCTTAAAGAATAGTCAGAGGAATGACTGCCTTGTACCCAGTGATCTTGGTATCGGCACAGATGTCACGGTCATTGAAGACTTTCATCCTTAGGTGTCCAAAGGTGGTGCTTGCTGATTGGATACCATGTTGATGCTCCGCCTTAGATGTCAGTCTGAGATGAGAGGTAGCTTCCCATGTATGGGAAACATTTCACATTAAGGAGGGATTTTTTTGTTGATCTTAATGGAGTGATGGACCAGAACTTTACCTGGGACAAATTGGTATAGGATTCCTATGAGGTAGACATCTTGTGCAGTGCACCTTTTAACATGAGAATACTGTTGCACATCAATAGACCTTTATCAAATCATGAGTGGCATGGATAGGATAATTAGACAAGGTCTTTTCCCTGGGGTGGAGGAGTCCAGAACTAAAGGGCATAGATTTTGGGTGAGAGGGGAAACATTTAAAAGAGAACTAAGGGACACATTTTTCACGCAGAGGGTGGTGCATGTATGGAATGATCTAGAGAAAGTGGTGGCAGATAGTACAATTTCAACATCTAAAAAACGCCAAGTGCGAGCAATGGGACTAGATTAGGTTAGGATATCTGGTCGGCATGAACAAGTTAGGTTGAAGGGTCTGTTTCCGTGCTGTACATCTCTATGACTCTAAGATGGCAATCCATGAAAGGACCAGAATACTGACTACACTACCATTGGCGTAATTTACAAATTACCCAGCCATTTCACTCACCAAAAAACAGGTATCAGCAAGTTGGGCCCTGAGAAATTCACCAGAACATACTGGATTTTCTACATTGGATCTCTGTTCAAATTGTTCCCTTTTGCTTATGTGTTGCACTAAGTGCTTCTAACTAACTCTAAATTTGTGCTTGATCATGAATTAGAGTACTATGTGAGATTTCAAGTTTCCCTCTGGCAGCAGATACCTGAATGAAATAAGAATGTAAGAAATGAGTACCGATGTAGGCTGTTTGACCCCTCAAACCAACCCTACCATTCAACAAGATCATGGCTAACCTACCCCAGGCCTCAACTCCTCTTTCCGCTGGTGCACCATGCCCTCAACTCCCCAATATTTCAAAAAACTATCTACCTTCTCTTAAAATACTTTCAGTCAACTCGCTGGGGTAGGGAATTTCAGACTTTCATTATCTTCTGGGCGAAGACATTCTTTCACATCTTTGTTTTAAACGAATGTTCCTGATTCTGTAACTATGTCCCATACATCAAAATTCCCTCAGTAATGGAAATATCTTCTCAACATTTAACCTGTCAAGCCCATCCTCCCTCAGAGGCTTGTATGTTTAGGTAAGATCACCTCTCATTCTTCTAAATGTGAATGAATAAATGCATAACCTATAAGTAAGCTCTTTCATTCCAAGAATCAACCTAGTGAATCTTTTTGCTTCCAATTCCAGTATATCTTTTCTTAAATACAGGGGCCAAACCTGTACATAGAACATGAGGTGTGGCCTCACCAACGCCCTGTTCAGTTGTACCAAGACTCCTCTATTTTAAAGCTCCAACCTCCTAGCTATAAAGGTCAAAATTCAATCTGACTTCTTAATTACTTGCTGCACCTGCATGCTAGACTTCTGTGTTTCATTCACAACAACATCCATATCCCTCCGTGCTTTACTTTTTTGGAGTCTCTCTCCATTTAAATATTCATCTGTCTTTTGATTGTTTCAACAAAGGTGCATGCTATCACATGTTCATACATTAAACTCTATCTTCCAAATTTTCGCTCACTCATTCAAACTATTATTATCTCTTTGTGGATTCTTTATGTTTACATCACAACATGCTCTCCCACCTATTTTTGTATTGTCAGCAGATTTGGATGTATTACACTCTCCACCTGCCACTATCAATAATTCAGTAATTGAGGCTCTAGGACCAATGTTCCCTGTTGTAGTTTTCTTCAGTAATGTGAACTTCCAAGGTCCAGTAAATATGCAGATTAAAATCACCCATGGTGATTGTAATGTCCTTCTTCCGTGCCTCCATTAATTCCTGATTACACTTCCTCCTGTGGTGAGGCAACTCTTCTGTGGCCTATAGACAACTCCCACCCTGCAACTTCTTTCCTTTACTATTTCAACTTGCACCCAAACTGATTCCCCATCATGATCTATTGCACCTAAATCATTACTCACCACCACACTGATACTATGCTTTATTAACAATTCTATGTCAACTCCTTTTATTTTGACTATTCTTCTGGAATGTTGAATACTCCTGAATGCTGAATCTTTCTCACTCTGCAATCTAGTCATATTCATTATTTCTGTTTGTGCTGCCAATGATTCATTTAACTTGTTACCAATGGTGCATGCATTCAGATAAAGAGACATGAGCTTTGACTTTTTACCAATTCAACTTACTCTGATTCTAATTTTGGCTGCACTTTTCTGTATATATTTTCTACCCCTTCCTGTCACATCTTCATCATTGTTCACCCCTTCACTGCTCTGCACCTCTCCTTTTGACTTTTTAAACTTCCCTTCAATTGAACTCCCCCACCCCCCGCAACTAATTAACTAAAAGCTAGTGAGTTTTGAGAAGATTTGTAGCTCAGCTTCAGGTTCTGGATGTAAGTTTGCTTGCTCAGCTGGAAGGGTCATTTTCAAATGTTTCATCACCATACTGGGTAACATCAGCAGTGAGCCTCCGGTGAAGCACAGGTGTTAGTGACCCGCTTTCTATTTAAGTTTTGAGGTTTACTTGGGTTGGTGATGTCAATTCTAGAGTTTTTATTTTCAGAGGGTTGTAAATGGGGTCCAAGTCGATGTGTTTGTTGATAGAGTTCCTGATTAAAGCTCTATCTACAACCCTCATTATATGACTCTGTAGGATTTTGGTCTTTCTTTTCCCAGTATTGGTGCCTGTGGCTCATGATTCAGTACCCGATTCTTCTACATCAAACTTTGAGCCATACTTGCCAACTTGGACGTGATTCAGATATTATTCTGGAGGTTCTGTTTTTCATGTAGTATTCTGGTGATTCTGCTTTTTAATTTAGCCCCAAACTGCTCATGAATGCTCAGCAGAATCTCTTTCTGAGTTCTACTTACATTGTTGCTATCTACGTGGACCACAACAACTGGATTCTTCCTCTCTAGTCCAAGTATCTCTTCAATCCAAAAGCAATGTTCTGAACCTTGGCATAGGTGGGCAACAGTCATCTTGTTGTTCCAGAAAACAGTATCTACACCCCTATTTATGTTACCCCCTTATAACTGTTATATGAGTCAGCACATGGTAGTAGCCTAGAATCTTCTCTCTCCATTGGTGTTCCATTTGGATCCTTTAAATTCTCGCAATATTATTTATTGCAGCTTCCTTTAAGAAGGACAGTCTATTTTTTTAGAACAGAATACTGGCTCTATCGCATTTTTTCAATGCAGAACCCTCAACATCCTTCTGAGTACAACCACAGCTGACAGCATGAAAAGGGAGCCAGCAGCAAGGAATCCACTCATTCCCATGTTATAATCAGGAAAATGTGGTAGGAGAACAAAGTTTACACCATCAGTGAAACCAGTCCAGGTAGGTCATAAATTGCCATGGCAAAGAAACATAAACGAACTGTTAGTCTACAACAGATACTCAAAAAGTCAAGTTGTAAAATAAATCCTGCTTCTTTACCTCAATTCTTATTTATCCTTGAAAAATGAAGAAAGGGAAAAATGCTACTTTTTTTTAACCTTTAATGGGTCAACTTGCATATTTTTGGCATTACATTTGTTTGTATGTAACTTTTAAAAATTCGAAATCTGACCTCATACACCTTATCTTCCAGTTTCCCAGCCAAGCCTGCACCACAAAGTCTCCAGTTTTAAAAGCAGGCTGGCTGCCCATATGTCTATTTTCTCCAATTAACAGTTAGTGAGAGGATATAATTTGTTCCTTAAGAGATTCGCCAGTTAACATTTCAATAAATATGGCAACATTTAATTCGTCTTTGAGGTATGGATCTCTGGAAACCAAATCCTGCTATTCTTAAAGGCTCATTGAGGTTTAGGTGAATCAATTAACTATTATTGTCTCAATTTGATATAGACAATGAGGCAGGACAGTCCATAAATGGGGTTCATCTAATTTTAATGCCCAACCTCAATGCCTGGCTCATTGACAAATACGCTCCCTCCAAACTCCCCAGACTGGAGATGGCTTTAAAAAAATCGACTGATGCATCTGTGGCCTATTCTGTATTCTCGTGTTGATATGTTCATGCTGGTAGGAACGTAGTGTGCATCTGTCCCTTTTGGAGAGATGGACACTTCATTATAACAACCCAGATTTCTGCAGTGTAGTTGTGCATGCAAATGTCTGCACAAACTAACTCTCGGAGAATTGTCTGGAAAATTGAAATTCCCTGTGTGTGGGACCTTCCAGTTAGTAATTTCACTTATGTCAACAGTTACCCAGAAAATGTTAGGGTGGCATGGTGGCTCAATGGTTAGCACTACTGTCTCATATCATCAAGGACCTATATTCGATTGGCCATCTAATCGTGTAATGTCCAAAGATGTGTAGGTTAGGAGAGTCAGTCAAAGTAAATGTGGGTTACAAGGATAGGGTGAAGGACTAGGTCTGAGTGGGATTGTCTTCGGAGGGCCAGTGCAGACTCAAAGGGCCTTAAGGCCTCCTTCTTCACTGTAGGGATTCTATGATTAAATAAAACCTGCTCTACCTTCTTGGAAACAATTGAGCTGAACCCTTGATTCACCATTCCCTTCACCACACACCTACCCCACCCCTACCCCCATCAACTACACCCCTCTGACCAATGACATCTCAGGGCCTAACACCACCTCCAAACCTGACCATCTCCCAATATGACAACTGGCTCACGCCTGGGCAAGCTGACCCTAAATCTTCCCCTGCCTAGTCTGAAACCATCCCTCTCCCTGATTCAGCCTTGGTGGACCTGATATCCATCCCCCGTGACACAATGTTACATCACAGACGTCTTCTCTTCCTCACCAATCAAAACCTTCAACCTAAACCCTGACCTGAACCAACCGGGCACTCAATAATTTGCTGGAGCTGACAACACTCCTGCCCTATCCTGCCAGCCATTCCACCCCAATACTATGTCCACCTCCCCCAACCATGATACCACCCTCCAACCCATTACCCACTTACACACCTGACATCTTACTCCCTCATTTACCATACACACTTACCTTTCCTTAGTCGTTGTCAAAGTTATTCTGGCACTTTAAAACAGTTTAATCCTGAAATATGCAGCAAGTAAATATGAGGAAAATCTTGACTTATAATGCTGCTGTTGCATTAAGTGGGCTTCTCCCCTTTACCCCCAATGGATTCATTCAGATCAAACTAGACTATGAATTTGGATTGGAAAAATTGCCAGCAATTAAATAAGTAATTTTAAAGGGGATTGCTATCTGTGAATTTTTTTTTCAGATGGCAATCGGAAAGCCTTGGCCAATTTTTGGATCAGGTTCACATAGCAAAGCGGGTATTTGATTTGAATTTCCAAATGGAGACCAGATTTCTGAAGGCTCGCAATATCTGCAGCAAAATGCACACTTGTACAGACAGTTGCAACAGCTTTGTATTTTTTAGAGCACTTCTTGTGGGATAAAAGAAACAAGAGTTCACCTCTAATTTCTTAAGCAAATTCTCATCATCCTCTCTGATGATTGCGACGTACCTTTGATGTCACAAAGAACCACACCCCCTTCATATCCCACACATCCAATCCAACGCCCCTCTATCAAACTGACTTAGCTGATAATCTTTTTCAGTCTTCTTCAGAGGTCACACTATTCTCAGCAACTGGTCTTTGGTCAATTTTCTTCGTTCAATAATATTAAGAAATCGCTGAATGCACAGCAATAGTGAATGATCCAGACAATATCCCAGCTACAGAGTGAAACATCTGTACTCCAGAACTAGCTGTGCCTCGAGCCAAGCTGTTACAGTACATTTACTACAAAGTGCCTGACAAACTGGAAAATTATGTCATGCCCTTAAAAAGCGTGATAAATGCAATTTGGCTTATTATTGCCTCATCTGACTGCTCGTCATCAACAGCAAAGCGGTGGAAGGGATCATCAATCATGTGGCACTTCAAGTTGTATTAGGATCACTAGGATGTCCAGATAGATTCCAAACAAGGATACAATGGCTCAATTCCAGTGATGCAATAAGAATATCTGCTGTTAATGTCAAGGCTGCATTTGACGAAATTTGAAAATAATGATTCCAAGTAAAACTAATCCAATTGGGATTAAGAGAACAGTTCTGCAGAACTTCTGAAGAAGGGTCACTGGACTTGAAATGTTAACTCTGTTTTCTCTCCAGAGATGGTCCCAGACCTGCTGAGTTTCTCCAGCAATTTCTGTTTTTGTTTCGGATTTCCAGTATCCACAGTTTTTGTTTTATTTTCTTATTTCTGGATTATTAGTCCAATAAAATAACCACATGATAAATACACTATTAGATGAAGTGTAGGGGGAAGAGACTTCTCAATAGAGAATCAATTCCAGCGCAGACCAGTTGGGAAAAATAGTGTGTTTCATACTTAATTGGAAGGATAGCAATGATACGTCATTGCACTATCCGAATAGCTAAAAGATTAAGGCTCTAATGTTCAATTATCAGACTTGTTAGGATTTGACGCTGGATCTGCCAGAAGAAATTGACCCAAAGACCATGCAAATTGGTGTTAGGGCCTCAACTCCAGTGTTGGCAGTCCAAAAATACTTTAAGTTATTCAAAAAGCTCAGTCCAAGTTATTTTAATTCAGTGAAGTGTGCCGATGATAAAACACTTGCTTTGGGTGTTTTGTTTTTGGGTGGCAGTTCATTGCTCTTCTTCTTACCTGGGGAAATTCCCTTCAAAATACTGACCTCTTCTTTGAAACAAAGCATTTGAAATCTGGGATCTTGCACATTCTGCCATGCCTGTAATTGTGTAGCATCTTTTCTGAGTTACTTCAGCCAAAAATGCACCTTCCCTTTAAAGGGGTGCAACCTGCCTTTAAGGGGTTTAAACCACATATGAAAATCACCCATCCACACCAAACTACCAATGTTAAGCACAAATACTGCTGTAAGCCTACTTGTTTTGTTTACTAAATGAAGAACACAAATTTAGGGTCTTCTTTTGGTCATGTGATTGGCCATCCATTTTGCACATGAATGTTCACATGGCAATTCCTGTCTCATTAGTGTGCATATATGTTAATGTTCCAGCATACAATATATTCAGAAAATGAAAAAAAGCATTTAGTTTAATCTTTATTACTCCCAGTGTTTCTGAAATAAGTCACTTTTGGACAAGTGAACCAAAATGTCTTGTTTCCATTCTTATAAGAAAATATATAAATAGAAAACTATTTAAAGGTATACATCTCAATATCTATTTTAGAATTGGATTAAAGATTCCAGCGTTATGTAGGAATGTACTACCATACTCAAATTGAATAAGACAGAACTTTAATTTATGTTGTGCTTCATCACATCCACTGGATCTTCTAACCGTACAACCGAGGAATATGGCAGCCATATTTCCAACATGTACAGCAAATGAATGAACTGGCAGATAAATAGTTTTTGACTTTATTTAATGAGGAAAGAATGTTGGCCAATATGTGAGGAAAATCCCTTCCTTTTCTATGTTGCACTGTGGGATTTTCCACATCCACCTGAAAAACCATGTGGGACCTCAATTTGACATCTCATACAAACAACAGCATTTCAAATAATGCAGTCCTCTCTCAGCAACACCCTGGGGTATCAATGTGATTAAATACTCAAATCTATAATGCCACTTGTATCGCAAATTTCAAGCTCCAGAAGCTATAGTACTACTAACTCAACCAAGCTGGTGATGGATTGAATTTTTTTCTTTGTTCTTTAGCTAAATAGCCTACATGTGCACCACAGGTAGTTCAAAGGAGTAATTACTTGAATTAATACTGAACACTTGCTTTGAAAAAAAAATAATAGTTTGAGGTTTCTGATGCCTAAGCATCTGTGTTTGTAAAACAAGAAAAACTAATGTCCAAGTCAGGCCCCTTCAATTTTACTATAAGAGAATGTTTTGAATGTTCAAACATGACATTTTGTTCCTGTGCCAGAAACTTTATTAATATTCCTTTACCACAGTATATGTACAGAATTGTTTGAATTCCATTGTTCTTTTGGGAGTATTCTTTTGTGCAATCAGGTGTTTCAGAATAATAGCATGTATTTGCAGCTGTGTCATGTTATTTTTCTTCTGCAGTGAATAATTTTGTTTACTTTGACGATAGAAAAATATGCATGGATATGAAGTAAGAATACTTCCCATGATAAAAGACTGCCAACATTTATTAAATTTAACTAAATATCATGCAGATATACCAGCAAAATATCACGCTGCTAACTGAATCCTTATTCTCAGTCTGATTGAAGAAACATCAGATAACTTCCTCTCCCTCCCCCATATTCCACTTGCGTGCATTACAAGTAAAATATTTATGTCTAATGAATCCTTCTCACATCACCTTTAATCTGTTACACGCAAAATCCATTTTATGGGAACCAGTCTAAACATAATGTCTGGTAATCCTTCAACCTTAAACTGTTGAAAATCTTAGGAAAGCATGTCACCACACATGCACAACATCTGTTGTGTCCAATATTGTCTTAGTATGAGGCCGTTGATATACATTTTATAAGCATAAAACATAAAATTGGAAAGGTTTTACCATTGGGCTGAACTTGACATGGTTATAGAAAAATTGTAAATGCATACCCATGCTATCTTTAGATATATCTTTAGATAATCAAAACTGGACCAAAAGGTTATAGTTTTTGAAGGTTATAATATAAATGCCTGACAATATCAACAAATTAATCATGCTGAGGACTAACAAATCGGTTGATGAAATGTATTTACTGTTTTGTAAGATGTATGATTCATCTATATTTTAATATTTATGTTAAAATTTGAATTTTGAGTTTTTGGCATGTAGATTTGGGTCAGAAGGGTTTAATGATTAACTTGTAAATACTTATGTTACCATGCTGATTTCTTTTAAAAAGCAGAATGGCAGGGGGAGTTCCTGCTGTAAAACAGTTGCTTCTGAAAAAGGAAGATAGTTTAGAACTACAAAGAAGCTCCAGATCAGAAGTTTTGGTTAAAGTCCTAAAAAGGTGATTTGAAACCAAGAAAGTCTGCACTCAGTTGTATGAATGCTCAAGGAAAGGGCAGCACAGTGCCAGGGACCTGGGTTCAATTCCACCCTTGGGCGACTGTCTGTGTGGAGTATGCACATGTCTGCGTGGGTTTCCTCTGGGTGCTCTGGTTTCCTCCCACAGTCCAAGGATGTGTAGGTTAGTTGGATTGACCATGCTAAATTGTCCATAGTGTTCAGGGATGTGTAAATTAGGTGGATTAGCCATTGGAAATGCAGGGTTACAGAAATAAGATAGGCAGATAGGTCTGGGAGGGATGCTCTTCGGAGAGTCGGTGTGGACTTGTTGGTCCGAATGGCCTGTTTCCACACTGTGGAGATGCTATGAGAGGGATATTAGAATCTCATGATGTGGAATTGAAGTCATGGTTAAATTAAGCCTTATTATTATGAAAGAGAAGGGAATTCTCTCTAGTATGAGTACTGTAAAAGAGTGCATTTGGAATTAATTGGAATGCAATTTCCCGCATGTTTCTAAATTTTAAAACTTCGTTAAATGTAAACACAGAGGAACTTCGATTATCCAAATACCAATTATCTGAAAATCGGATTATCCAAAAGAGATCTCGAGGTCCCAATGGAAACATTATATCAAAGACGCGTCAGTGATCATTTCTTTCGTTGACAGTGATTAAACAGGCATTGTCTCCAAATGACTGACTGCCCGCCCTCTCTCTCTCCCCACACAAGTTCCACAGAGGGGTGTACCCTAAACCCCCCTTCCCCAAATAATCTCTCCAACATTGTCCTGTGCAGGGTAAAGGTGGAACCTGTCAAAATGTGGCTGTGTGTGTGTGCGCTTTTTGGAGACTTACCCCACAAAGGCAACTGCAACAGTCTTGTTGTTGGTGTCCAGTCTGGCTGCCCCGGAGAGGGGGCAGGTGTGTATGGGGTTGGGGGCAGTGTCGGATGGGGTTAGGGGCGAGGGGAGGTGTTGGACGGGGTTGGGGGCGGGGGGGTGTCGGACAGGGTTGGGGGTGGGGCAGTGTCGGACGGGGTTGGGGGCAGGGGGAGGTGTCGGACGGGGTTGGGGGTGGGGGCAGTGTTGAACGGGGTTGGGGATGGGGGGCTGTGTCGGATGGGGTTGGGGGCGGGGAAGGTGTTGGACAGTTGGTGGGGGCAGAGCTGGGGGTGCCTTGCACGCTATGTGCTGCTGCACTCTCCTGAACGAGGAGCAGACTTTAAAAACTCTGAGCCTGAGAGGAAAGGCATTTAATCAATTAACTGAATAATCGATTATCCGAACAAAATAGTGCCCGCCCATCGCATTCGGATAATCGAGGTTCCCCTGTAGTTTGCTTTATTTTGTTTTATGTTAATTTCTTTTGTGTAATAAATTTAATTTTTAATTGTTACAACCGAACATATAACATTGTGTTTGTGTTTCAGAGAAAGACCACCATATTAACCAAAACAAAGATCTCACATTTCAGATTTCCTAGCTAATTTGTTTGTGTTTGGAATTTCGCATTTCTATACAATGCCGATAACTTTAGATTCCCTTGGCCAACAAATATCTACCTACCTCTGTCTTAAAAATGAACCATGACACTCCATCTATTGGGTTCTGTGGTCGAAAGGTTGAAAGTCACTCACTTCGAGAGAAAACAATGTTTCCTCATTTCTGTCCATAATTTTTAAAAACATACCTCTAGTTCTAGACTCACCCAGAAGAGAAAACATCATTCAATCACACCATCTCTCATTACTCTAAACTCCAAAAAAACAATTCCAGTCTGTCAAATGTTTCTTCATTCTAAGTATTAATTTAGAAGACGCAAAATACTACAGATGATGGAAACCTGAAATAAGAAGAATAAATGCTAGAGAAACTTATTGGTTTCAGAATGTATGTGAAGAGAGAGAAAGAGTTAACATTTGAGTCTGATATGACTTTGTTGCTGCTGACAAAGGCTGGAAAATTGAGGTTTTTTTTAATGCTGTTGACAGTGTGAAGGAGGAAAGAGTGGAATTGATCTTGAGGGTGCCCAGGACAAAAGACAAAATTAGTGTTATTGGTATTAAAGAAAAAGATAGAGATGTGAAATAAGTGTAAACAGTAGGAATGAGGAGGGGGAAATGGGTCCTGTCTGCTGAGAGCAAAGCCACAAAGGCACAAACAAGAAACAGATAGATTGAGACTGGGGTTTTGTAATCAAAATGCAGGACAGCGCCATGCTCTGCATTTCTCCAACATTTTCTCTTTTCACATAAATTAAATAACCATGATCTGAGACACCTCCAATACATTTACATCCTTCCTGGAGACTAAAACTGCACAGAATAATTATGTATGGTCTCCCCATATATTAGAAGTGTAATATTAGAGCTTATGTTCAGCTCCTCTTGTAAGAAATTTTCATTAGCCTTCTTAATTGCTTGCAGCATGTAATTAACATCTACTGACCCATGCACGAGAACATCAAGATCTCTCAGCACCTTGGAATTCTACAGTTGTTCTCTGTTTAGGTGATATTCTGCAACATTTTAACAATTTCATATTTCAATGCATTATAGCACCACAATATATGAGTAGAGTTTGGTGATTTGCCCCATTGAGTCTGTTCCACTATTTGATCATGGTTGTTACGTTTCTCAACTCCATTCACTATTGATATCCTTCAACTGTAAGATATTTACTGACTCACTAAATTTAACTATATCCTTCTGCAAACTCCTTATCTCCCCTTCATACATTGTATCATTGTATCTTTCCTCACCATTCTTAACAAACTCTCTCACCTATCTTTCAGTCATACATTGTATCATTGTATCTTTCCTCACCATTCTTAACAAACTCTCTCACCTATCTTCCAGTCATCTGCAAAGTTAGCTACCATATCTTCTTTCTCCTTACCCAAGTCATTGTACAAAATTTCAGCCCCAGCACTGACACCCAGAGGACCCCACTTGTCATGTGCTGCCAGTCAAAAAAAAGATCTATTTATTCATGCTCTCTGTTTTCTGCCAGCCAGCCAATCTTCCGCCTTGCTCATTTTTATGCCATGTGCTTCAGCTTTGCACAATAACCTTTTATGTGGCACCTCAACAATGCTTTCTAGAAATCTAAATACAGTATGTCTACAATCTTTATCTTATTCATAATATTGCTGCATGAAATTTAGTTCATTTGTGTATTCCTATATCTCAAATCACTGATTTTCCTAAACTGGATAAACTGCAGGTGACTTGCGTTCCAATATGTAAAACATCTAGAATCGTGTAAATCAAAGAAGTGAAACTGATTTCAGTCAATTTAATGACATATTAATTTCTGTTCAGATAGGATCTTGTTTATTGATAAGTTCATGAACTGGCTCAATCTCAAGTCAGGTGATCATTGAAGCTATGTAAGGACTTGGCTTTCCTTCTTTTAAAATCTATTTTGGTTCATGAAGAATCCCAGGTATTAAAAATCAGGTATTGGGTCAAAGAATGAAATAACATTTTTATCATCGTCAAAGGCCTCCTTTTGCTCTCAGTTGAGTAGCATGAGACTGTGAGAGATCTGCAGCTGAGTACATTTAAGGGCTGATCAGGGTAGATCATCAAGTAGAGTAGACCTTTGATACAGTTTGTAATTCCCTTGAACAGAAATTATGTTCTCTGTTAATCATTTTTACTGGGTTGCCCATTTTCTGAGCCCTTTGCTATCCTTCATGGATACTGATATGTTTCTAGTCAGAAACGTATTGTCACACACTTTAGACTGCAGCAGGAGCACATTCCACATGCTTCTCTGGGATTAGAATATTTCCATGTCTTTCTCTCTCTTTTGCTTTCTGATGAGGATGAAGAACTTTTAATGTTCACCTTGATTGCTTTACAACAATGTGCTAAGGATGTAAGGAATTCGAATTAGAATTAGATTTATTGTCACATGTACTCACATGACAGCAGTGAAAAGTTTACGAAGTTGCCACTTACAGCGCCATTTTAAGTACAAAGGTACCTAGGTACAGGATCTGAGGAATAAATGAGAAAAATAAAGAAATAAAAAGTTCAGCATTACGGTCCTTCGTGCCATCTTATGTACAAGGTACCTAGGTAAGAATCCTTTCAAAGATATTCCATTGAAATTTTTCAATGTTTCTGTGATTAACAATTTCACATTCAGTTTCTATCTCTCCCTGCAAGTTTTCTGTTCTTTTTGTAGGTGACACCTGTCCAACTGTATTTAGTATTTAGTAGTATTTAGTGAAGAACAACATCTTAATGTCTGTGCACCTGACCACAAGCAATCGAGATGTAAACAGGAAGGCTATTCTGGAAGAACATGTGTATGAAACAGATGTATTGACAGAGTGCTCCATCTGCAGCCTTGCCAAAGATATCACACAGTTCACCAGCTTTTATCATTTCCATATGGACATAGCATCAGTTTATTGTTGGTCAGATTGTCCAGACCCATCTATGATACAATTGAAGTCACCACCATGAATGACCAGTTTGAACATCGTAAACAAAAGTGGGAACTTCTGGAAGAAGCCCAACCACTCATTCTTTGGAATTGCAGCCCATACACTGATTAACTGGAGTTTAATGCTTTTGGCAATTATGTTTGCTATTTGGAGGCAACTGCCCTTAACTTCTGCCTTCAGCTTACGTGGTGAGAAAGCATAGAATCCCGACTTAGGTCACTGTTAAAATAATGGCAGAAGTTAATGTCTTCTGCTCGTATGAAAAAAGATTTATTAGCTTTATGCAGTTTCTCTTGCTGCATCCAGAAGAATGGATTAAAAGGGAAAGATGGCATGAGGTAAGGTTGGACATTGGTGGTGTATCCGCTGATCACCTTCAACTGCCTATCTGCCCAGCTTCCATTGGAAATGGACTATTAATTGCAAAACCATAGTAAGAAAATAGATAACAAAGATAAAATAAATTTAGCTTTTATCATTTACTTAGCAAAATGTTATCTTGCTTATGGTATTAAAATATAAGTGAATGCATCATTAACCTATGATTTATTCATTTACCATCCAATGACAATAAATAGATCATAGATATTGCCCTACGTTTACACTTACAAATCCAATATTTTAAAACTTGTACGTATGTTATTAATAATACAATAACCACCCATTTTGCTGATTTTATTTGATTTTGTGTATTCCCTTCTGGTGACTATTTCTGTGATCATAAATTGTTTGCAATCTTTAACATTCTAATTTTCTATTAGATGACTTACGAACAAAAATCATATTTATTGCACTATAGTCAGCTCTTTTTATTTCCTTGTATATTTTCTGTGCAGTTTCAGATAATAACAAACATATGCTAATTTCTCTTTGGGTTAAGTACCCATTTGTACATTGCATACTTGCAAATTTTCTGCCTTGCTTGAATCATTTTGTTGAATCTGTGTTACGTATGCACATGGTTGACTGAAATTGAGTATTATCAAAATAGTGATATTTGCAACTGAACAGATAAAGATACACCAACTGAAATGTTGAAAATGGAAATAAAAACTACCAGTTAAGAATTAGGTCGACAAGCAGGACACATAAACACAATCAGGGCAGCCAACTAAATTTTTCTGAATTTTTTCCAGAAAATCTTTCAGCTTCCTTTTGTTTTTCCCATTAAGTTGACAACAAGATGAAGACATAAAAATTGAACTTTTGGAAAGAAAAGCCTATGCCTGTCTGTGAAGTTTATGTCTGAGTTCTTGGAGTTTCTAAAGCCAAGTGTCTGAGTTGAAAAGACTGAACAAAGTTGCAGGCTACAACTTTGGCATGCATTTATATCTATGCATTCCAGATTTTTTCAATGATGAACAACAAAGCTTGCTGCCTGTTTATTCAAGCAGCTAAAAGTGGAAGATGGATCCATGTGGAAAGTCAATGGATAAGTCACCTGTGTAATTTTAACTGCCTTTCTGCCTGCCAGATTTATGCCAGTTGGGTAAAGTGAAAATTGCCCTTTAGATTTGACAAATAAATAAATGGCTTATTTATGAAATTGATGTTTTTTGAAGCGGTTATACTTTTAATCATTCTGTTGCAGTGGCAAATACATCCAATTCTCTCAATTATTGTCCTTAACTTTTCTCAAGAATATTAATCTGACAACATTATTTAATTTTAATGCATTTTAAATGATTAATTTAGTTACTTTTTTTATTTATGGCTATTTCAGAACTCAGAACCATTAGCAAAGAATGATAAACAGTGGAAATTCTGGAAGGATTGGATTGCTCTTCTATTTTGCAGGAAATTCTACAGTACATTGTTAATGATGGAAATATGTAAACTAGATTATTTTTCTTAGCATTATGTTGTTTAACTTTAAAGGGCTTGATTTCTCTGATGTTATGGAGCTATGTTTTGAAGTGTAATGGAAGAGATGAGCAATTTTAGCTTCAACTTGATTTTTCTGGAAACATCAAAGCTGCAAAGTTTCTAAGCTACAAACTTCTTTCCAAACAGAACATAGACATATAACATAGAAGAAAACAGCACAGGAATGGGTCATTTGTGCTGGACATGATGCCAAATTAAGCTAAAGCCTTCTGCCTGCCCTTGGTCCATCTCCCTCTATTTCTTGCATAGTCATGTGTTTCTCCAAATGCCCCTTAAGTGCTCCTATCATATCTGCTTCTACCACCACCCAGGCAACGCATTCCAGACACCTATCACTCTGTGTAAAAAAACTTGCGCCTTACAACTCCCCACATATTTAACTAAAAATGTCAACATTTCACATATTTTGTAATGTTTTACCTTTGGTTAACACCACAGGAAATCTGCACATTCAAATCTAATAATCAAATTTGACCCCATTTAATGCAACATCCATCTTAGTTAAAGACTGTGCAAGGAGCAGAATCTGGCAAATCATTAAGGGGCAGATTGACAATACAATTAGCCTGGTTCATTCTCAAAGACATTGGAAGCCACGTCATGGATAATGTTTCCTGTAACAAACTTCCTAAGCAGTAATCAACAGGAGTAAACAAGTCATTCCTGAGAATTTTGAATGGAACTTAAAGATGTATTGTCTTGTGCTGTTCACTTGCTGCTGGAGACTTGAGCACGATTTTTGGAGCACATCAGGAGACTTTCTGGGACCACACTAACTCTCTACCAACTGTTTTTTGGAAATTCTCTGGGGACTTCCCCCATAAATGCTTCATTAGATATCCCAGGAGAAAGAGTGTTCTTGGTCACTGGCATTTTGTTAGCAGCACCCTTTGTTTGCAAGAGAATTGTGAGGAGGAGGTGAAGGCAGGCAACAGTTGTTGCAAGAGAAAAGGACAAGAGAATACGGTGGGTTGCTTAAAAGCAAATTACTGCGGATGCTGGAATCTGAAACCAAAAGAGAAAATGCTGGAAAATCTCAGCAGGTCTGGCAGCATCTATAAGGAGAGAAAAGAGCTGACGTTTCGAGTCTAACTGACCCTTTGTCAAAGCTGACAAAGGGTCAGTTAGAATCGAAACGTCAGCTCTTTTCTCTCCTTACAGATGCTGCCAGAGCTGCTGAGATTTTCCAGCATTTTTTCTCTTACGGTGGGTTGCTTTCCCACTATGGAAACAGAACATCCTACCTTTTCTTGTCTTCCTCTATCAATGCTAGGCCATGCTCAAGAGAATTAGCAAGAGGCAGGAAGTGAAGCACTTTTGGCTGTGTGCCATTCTCAAACTGATACTCAGCATTAGAGACTACTGTGAAAGACAACACCTTAAAGGAATGCAGTTTAGACCATGACACAAATTGTTCACGGATTGCCTGTGAGTTTTTATTGAGTTGGGAGTGAAACAAAAGGGATGAATACTGTTGTTATAAGACATTCCATAGTTAGAGGAATACATGGATATTTCTGTAACTGTCAATCTGAATCCTGTATGGTGTGTTGCCTCTCTGGTGCCAAACTAAAGGACATCGCTAAGAGCTAGTAGAATAATCTACAGAAGGAAGGGTGTAAGTCAGATTTGTGTTACAAGCTAGTATTAATGATGCAGAGAGGACAGGTATTGAGGTTCTACAGACAGACTTTCAGCCGCTCTGGACAATGTAAAGATATTGAAAATAGTTATTACAGGATTACACCATGCAACATGACTTGGAGGTGCTGGTGTTGGACTGGGGTGGACAAAGTTAAAAATCACACAACATCAGGTTATAGTCCAACAGGTTTATTTTGAAACATTAGCTTTCGAAGTGCTGCTTCTTCCTCAGGTGGTTGTGGAGAATAAGATAATAAGACGCAGAAATTATATCCAAAAGAATACAGTGTCATGGAGATGTGATGATTCATTAAACAATTTTAGATCAAGTCTTTCATCCCATTCTAAAAGATGAAAGACTTGATCTAAAATTGTTTGATGTATCATCATATCTCCATGACACTGCACTCATTTGGCTTAAATTTCTGTGTCTTATTATCTTATTCTCCACAACCACCTGAGGAAGAAGCAGCACTTCGAAAACTAGTGTTTCCAAATAAACCTGTTGGACTACAACTTGGTGTAGTGTGATTTTTAACTTTGTCAACCCCATGCAACATAGTAACAAGAATAGAAATAAGCTAATAAGGAGGATTGTGTTTAGCTTGAGGCAGGATACAGAAATGAGGGTCTCAGATTTTTTGTGCTTCTGGGCCAGAAGTGAGTTTGCAATGCAGGAGAATGGGGATCAATAGTCTTGTGATGAAGGACCCTCATTTGTCGGACAGGGTACAAACTAGGGAGAAAGATAGAGGAGTAAGTCTCCGTGAAAGTGATGTGCAAGAATTTTGGAGAGTTGATAATGTGGGACTTTAGCTACTCCAATATCAATCAGCTTATGTTACAGTAAAGTGGAAAGAAGTGGAGGAATTTCTGAAAATATTTAGCAGTACTTAGTAAATAGAATGTCTTCAGTCCAACGAAGAAGGATGACTTGCTGGATCTAATGTTATGGAATGAGGTGAGACAAGTATGTGTGGGGAAACATTTTGGTTAGTGTTTCATAAGTTTCATAACCTCATCATAAGTTTGGATGGGAACAGAGCAGAGCAAGGAACAATCTAAAACAGAACATGAAATTGGAAGAGGACTAACATCAATGGGGTAAGAAGGAATCTAGATAAGGTGAAATGGAACCAAAGTGTGACAAGAGAAACTGTAAGAGAACAATAGGTGATCTTTAGGGAAAAGACGAGTAAGCTATAGGCTAGCTTTAAGCTAACATGTACAGGAAACCAAACTCAAGGTTCTTTTGATGATGTGATGAATTTGAAGATGCATATCTGCTGAATTCTTCAACTGGGAATCAACCCAAATGTTGGGATTGTAAGTGAAGAGGAAATTAAAACTGGCAAAGAAAATATGAATAAAATAGAATCTTGCATCGACATATAAGTAATAACCGATTAGTAAGTACAAGTACCAATAGAAGTGGAGGAGGTGGAGTTAATGGATGGAGTGGAACTAGTGGGGGTGAGATAGTCAAAGAGCTTGGTGAAAGTTTCCAGTCCCCCCAATATATGATGGATATGCCAGAGGATTGGAAATACAAGACCTTGCTTCAAGACAAGACATAAGGACATTCCTAGTCATTAGAATCATGGAATTTTCAGCCTGTTGTATTTGTGCTAGTTCTCTGAAGGAATAACTCCCCTCGTGACATTGCCCTGCCTTTTCACTATAGCATTGCCACTGTCTCCTTTTCAGGTAATGATCCAATTCCCTTTTGCTATCTTCAATAACCCTACCTTCTCTACACTTTCAAGGTGTAAATTGCTATCTGAAAATGTCATGGTTACTTTTTTTGCCAATTACTTTCTATCCATGCCCTCTGTGTCGCAAGCCTTTCAACAATGGGAACAGTTTCTTACAACCTACATGTCTAGATTCCTCATTATTTTCAGTACATTTATCAACGTTCTTTTCTCCAAGGAGAGCAATCCCAACTTCTCCAATCCTTCTCTATAATTGAAATTCCTTATCCCTAGTCCCATTCTCATTAATCTTTGCTGCACACTCTCTAACGCTTTCACATCCTTCCTAAAGTGTGTTACCTAGAACTGGGTTCAATATCCCAGCTGAGGCAAAACTAGTCTTATATACAAGTTTAATGTAATTCCCTTGTTTTATTATTACTCTATGCCTCCACTGATAAAACTTAAAATTATGTATGCTTTATTCATCACATCTGTAACCTGTTCTGCATCTTCAATGAATCATTCACATACATATCCAGGTGCCTCTGTTCCTGTACCCTCATCTTCCACCTTTTATCCTACTCTAAAATCAGACTAACCTACAAACACTTCATTGTACTATCTTTCATGTGCCTATCCAAGAGTTGCTTAAATGTCTCTAATGTATCTGACTCTACTATCATTGCTGGCAATGCATTTCACACACCCACCACTTTCTGTGTAAATAACCTACCTCTGACATCTCCCCTAAACTTTCCTCCGATTAACTTAAAATTATGCCCCCTTGTGATAGACATTTCCACCCTTGGAAAAAGTTCTGGCTATCCACTGTCTCTATGCTTCTCAACGTTTTGTACACTTTTGTCAAGTCATCTCTCATTCTTCTTCGCTCCAATAAGAAAAGCCCTAGCTCCCTCAACCGTCCTTCATAAGCTATGCCTTCCAGTCCAGGCAACACTGGTAAATCTCACCTGTACCCTCTCTAAAGCTTCCACATCCTCCTATAATGAGATGACCAGAACTGAACACAATATTCCACATGTAGTCTAACCAGGGCTTGATAGAACTGCAGCATAACCTCGCGGCTCTTCAACTCAATCCCCCGCTAATGAAAGCCAACACACTATATGCCTTCTTAACAACCTTATCAACTTGAGTGGCAACTTTGTGGGATCTATGAATGTAGACCCTAAGATCCCTCTGTTACTCCACAATGCCAAGAATCCTGCCTTTAATTCTGTATTCTGCATTCAAATGTGACCTTCCAAAGTGAATCACTTCACACTTTTCCAGGTTGAACTCCATCTCCCACTTAATAGCCCAGTTTTGCATCCTGTCATGTCCATTGCAACTTAAAACAGCTCTCCACACTATCCACAACTCCACCATCATTTGTGTTATTGGCAAACTTACTAACTCACTCTTCCACTTCCTTATCCAAGTCATTCATAAAAATCACAAAGAGCAAAGTTCCCAGAACTGATCCCTGCAGAACACCACTGGTCACTGAGCTCCAGGCTGAAAACTTCCCATCTATCACCACCCTCTGTCTTCTATGGGTGAGCCAATTCCCTGTATCTCATGCCTCCTTACTTTCAGAATGAGCCTACCATGGGGAACCTTATCAAACACCCTGCTAAAATGCACGTGCATCACATCCACTGCTCTACCTTCATCAACATATTTGTCACATCCTCAAAGAATTCAGTAAGGTTTGTGAGGCATGACCTACACCCCACAAAGCCATGCTGACTATCTTTAATCAAACTATGGTTTTACAAGTAATCATAAATCCTATCTCTCAGAATCCACTTCAATACTTTGCCCACCACTGACGTAAGACTGACTTGTCTGTAATTTCCAGGATTATCCCTATTCCCTTTCTTGAACAAGAGAATAACATTTGCTATCTTCAAATCATCTGGCATGACTCCAGTGGGGAGTGGACAGTAAGGACAGAATGATCATCGCCAAAGGCTCAATAATCTCACCCCTCACTTCCTGTAGTAACCTATGGTATATCCCATCTGGTGCAAGGAATTTATCTATCCTTATGTTTTTCAAAACTTTCAGCACACCCTCCTTCCTAACATCAGCCTGTTCTAGCATATCCGTCTGTTTCATGCTGTCCTCAGAAACATCAAGGTCCCGCTCAGTAGTGAATACAGAAACAAAGTATTCATTAAGGACCTCCCCAACTTCCTCTGATTGCAAATGCAAGTTCCCTCCACTATTCCTGATTGGATCTACCCTCACTCTGGCCATCCTCTTGTTCCTCACATACTTGTGGAATGACTTAGGGCGAAAGCTTTTTCATGATCCCCTTCTAGCTCTCCTAAGTCCATTCTTCAGTTCCTTCCTAGCTACCTTGTAACCCTCTAAAGCCCTATCTGATCTTTGCCTCCTCTTCTTCTTGACCAGATGTTCCACATCTCTTGTCATCCAAACTTCTTTCAACCGACCATCCCTTCCTTGCCTCAGTCGGACAAACCTGTCCAGCACTATCAGCAAGTGCTTCCTAAACAAACTTCATATCTCTGTCGTGCATTTCCCTGAGAACATCTGTTTCCAATTTCGATGCCCCAGTTTTCTGCCTAATAGCATTGTAATTCCCCCTCCCCCAATTAAATACCTTCCCATACTGTCTACTCCTATCCTTCTCCATGAGTATAGTGGAAGGCAGGTCATGTTTAACTAATGTAATTAAATGTTTTAATGAAGTAACAAAGAAGTGGATGAAGAGAAAGCAATAGTTGTTGTCTCTGAGGATTTTAATGAAATATTTGACCAAGTCTGTCTTCTCTTAGGCAGTCCCTTAGCATAGCGATGACTTTCTTCAACTATGGTGTTGTGGATCCTGAGTTGATCCAGTGAGTCACAAGCAAAGCAGGTTGTATTTGTTGAAGTGGGTGATTGGGATGCCAGGAGCTTTTCACTCTCTTTCTGCTGTTTGCTTTTGGCCTCTATCTGGGCCTGTTGGAGACACTCAAAAGACTTAGCACTTTTGCAGATGCCCCTTCTCTAGTTCATGTGGTCTTGGACAATAAGTTCCCACAAGTCGATGGGTGTACAGAATTTTTCACAGAGACTTGGAAAAGTCTTTGAAATGTTTCCTCTGCCTTCCCGGTAACTGCCTATTATGACAATTCTGAGAGTGCAGAGCTTGTTTTGGAGTCTTTCATCATCCATGTGGACGATGTGACACACCCGACGCAGCAGATTGTTTATAACTAATACCTAGACACTGATATTAGAACACCTGCCTTGCAAATGGATTTGAAGGATTTTGCAGAGGCATTACTGATACTATTTTTTAATGGATTTGAGGTGTGCTGTACATGTTCCATTTTTCCAAACAGACAGGATAGTGTTACTGCTTCCCTAGACTATGAGCTTGGTGCGGGCTTTAGATCTTGGTCATCGAACACTATTTCTCAGATGGCCGAAAGCTGTGCTGACAAATTGAAGGCACTATTTAATTCATTTGTTCACAGCCTCATTGTGGACCTTGATAGCCCGACGCAGTATTGAGCAGTGGAAATGAGTTTGTAGAGCATCTTTGTCTTCTGGATGTTTAACCTAACGGCCATTCTCTCATATGCTTCTGTGAGGGCAATGATGATAGTTTCGAGCTCTGCCTCTGAGTCTGCGCAGACATAAATATCACCTACACACTACAGCTCAATGACAGAGGTTCGGCTGGTCTTGCTTTTGCACTGGGGATGATGCAGTTTGAACGGCTTCTCATTTGTCTTGTCGATCAGCTCCAAACCAATGGGTAGCTTCGTGAATATGAGGCGGGGTACTGTGGCAAGGAAGATGGAGAAAAGGGTTGGTGCGATGACACAGTCTCACTTAACACCAGTTTGCACATGTATTAAGTACTGGAGTGCAGAATAAAATATCAAAATTTGCTGATGATATTAAAACTGACCTACTAATTGAAGCAATTTAGCTACAAGGTTGGGTTGAAGAGCTGAGTTCTCCATTTAACAGAGATGGTTGAAGATAGATTTACTTGAGTGATACAGGATAATGTTATGATTTATTTAGTGAATGCAAATCCCCAGAGCCAAGTGATCATCTCCTCATTTGCTGAGTTTAAAGCGATTTGTCTGCTATTTTGTCTGAAGAGGAAACACTCATTGCAGCATTATTTGTGACTTTCGTAAGTGTATAAATGATGTGTACAGAGGCCCTAGCACTACAGAATTGTTCTGCAGGGAGCCTGGCTGGTGTTGAAACTGTTTAGTAAGGACAAAATAATATCAAGTTTAGATAAAGTAGACCCATCCCCTGACGTTATAAGCATGAGGGAAGACAGATTTAAGATTTTGAGAAGAAATTTGGCCAGGATGTGGGAAGAGCATTTTCTATGTTGCAAATGGTCATAACCTCAAAGTTATGATTTCAGAAGGAAATTGTTTGGGCACTTGTGACAAATGATTTTGCAGGTCTGCAGAGATAGTGTTGGGAAATGGGACAAATTAGATTGCTCTCTGAGAGGTGGCGTGGTTTCAATGGGCTGAATGACCTCTTTCTGTGTGATAAATTACTTCAACATGTACATCCTCTCTCTCAGTATCTGACCCATCCTGACACCTGCCATAATGTATCAGCCAATTCACTCTGCACATTTAACGGAAGTTGGAGAGCACGTAAAATCTTTCAGGAAATAGCATCTAGGTACAACTTGAGTACTAAACCTGCAGCTTCCCGATTTAGTACCCAGTGAAATTATGGAATTAACAATTTAGCTCAACGTTTATGCAAAAACTAAACATCCATATAGGCATATCTTATCAGCATGAAACGCAATTAGCATCTGCTTTCACCCTGCATCAAAATAAATATTACCTTCTTATTGAGGAACAAGTTTCAATGGCACAGAATCTTTGTTCAGACATAAACCAGGAGGAATTGGGCAGCACAGTAATATGGTGGAATGCTAATACTACCAGAACCTCAGAAGTCAACCAAATGAAAATACTTCCTATGAGTTCTAGACATGAAAATATTTGCCTTTGGGTGCCACTACATGATTTAAAGTACATAGAAGCTTAATGAGTAAATTTGATTGCAGTGAATTTTAGTTATGAGAACTTTTGACCTACTAAAAAACAGCTGAAAGAAATTGTGCAGGTCCCAGAATGCCTTGTTTTACCGAGTTAAAAATCACACAACACCATGTTATAGTCCAACAGGTTCAATTGGAAGCACTAGCTTTTGGAGTGCTGCACCTTCATCAGGTGATTGTGGAGAATAAGATTGTAAGACAGAATTTATCGCAAAAGTTTAAGGTGTGATGTAACTGAAATTATATATTGAAAAAGACCTGGATTGTTTATTAAGTCTCTCATCTTTTAGAATGACCGTGTTGGTTTCAGTTCTTTCATATGTAAATCGCAAAACCTTTCTTAAAAGTTACATTCTCAAGTGCACTTTAACAATTGTTGTCATGTCAGCCCAGATAATGTATTGAAGGTGTTAATTCCCTGTGAGGCTGTCTGTGCCACAATGTTTTGGAGGCGCCAGTGTTGGACTGGGGTGTACAAAGTTAAAAATCACACAACACCAGGTTAGTCCAACAGGTTTATTTGGAAGCACTAACTTTCGGAGCACTGCTCCTTCATCAGGTGATTGTTAAGACTGATTCTAATCACCTGATGAAGGAGCAGCGCTCTGAAAGCTAGTGCTTCCAAATAAACCTGTTGGATTATAACCAAATGTTGTGTGATTTTTAACTTTGTACACCCCAGTCCAACACCGGCGTCTCCAAATTATGACTTGTTTTACAGATGTAGCTATAGAAATTTTATTGAAACAAGTAAGCTGGGGAAGGGACCCTTATTAGGAATAATAACTCTCAGTCCTCATATAATCTCAATTTAGTGCATGGAAGGAGGTTGTAAAGAATATGAATGCAATATTCAGCAGGCCTCGAAGTGATGTTGCAAGAAACTAACGACTTTGCCAGATAAGTCAAAGTAACATTTATCATCATAACTTCATGTTAAGTCAAGGTTCCAAAAAGGCATGGCTGTCTTTTATATAAACCTGCAATATTTTGGATGTTCATCATCAATGTTCAAAATGAAACAGAATATTGTTATTGATATTGAACTTCAAAAGACATACTTTAACTCAAAGTAGAGCAGAGTTCTATTCTGAGGAACTGCATGTCTGAAAATGGGACGGTATAGTGGAACAGATGGGCATACTGCCCTTGTAAGAAAAGCAATTGTAACAAAGGCAGTGTAATTTATATTTTCTACAGGTTATGGTTTTTGCCTCTTCATCCATATTTAACTTGTGTGATTCTGATTCAAATTATAGTATATATAAAAAAATGAAAACTTGTCCTGTAATTTCTTCATTCAGTAAAGTTTGCTTATTCGGTTTATGAATCCACAAGGATTTTTTAATAGTATGCTCTTGCAACAGCAATTTCCACCTCGGAACACTTCGACCCCAGGGCATCAATATGGATTTCACCAGTTTCCTCATTTCCCCTCCCCCCACCTTACCCCAGTTGCAACCTTCCAGCTCAGCACTGTCCTCATGACCTGTCCTACATGCCAATCTCCCTTCCCACCTATCTGCTCCACCCTCCCCTCTGACCTATCACCTCCATCCCCAACTCCATTCACCTATTGTACTCTTTGCTACCTTTCCCCACCCTCCTCCCTGACCTATCACCTCCATCCCCAACCCCATTCACCCCCATTTATCTCTCCACCTGGGAGGCTTTCTGCCTCTATTCCTGATGAAGGGCTTTTGCCTGAAACATCAATTTTCCTGCTCCTTGGATGCTGCCTGACCTGCTGTGCTTTTCCAGCACCACTCTGATCTAAACTCTGGTTTCCAGCATCTGAGTCCTCACTTTTGCCTCTGCAACAGCAATGTATAACCCACAGATGCTCCTCCAGTCATATCTTATTTGGTGAAAACAAATCCTTCTATCTAATGTGGCTGAAAACTCATGGCTACTATGGATTACATGGTGTCAAATGGCTATTGCATTGTTTTGCTACTAATTTGAAATTTTCATCTCTGTTACTATTTGTAGGAAATTGACCAAAACAAAAGGTAGATAACTTAGTTGAGATAAGAGTTTGTCTAACGTTTGCATAAATGGGATAGCCCCTGAAAATGGATGCAGGAATTACAACGCACAATTAAACATGTGTTTGTTGAATGCACACTAACTTTGTGCCAACAACCCATTTCCATGGTTGTGTGATCAAACAGTATGGACCATGCTTTAATTGAGTGCACACATTGGCAGAGCCCATATTGGGAGTGAAACGCCACTGAAAAGTAACCTGCAGCTCCTAAAGGGAGGTTAGAGCAGATGTTGGGAGTCATGATTGAAGAGGACCTGACCTGGGAAAGTTTGAGGAATGGTACCATAGGGATGAAAATAGTCTCCAATGTTTCTAAACAAATGATATTGATGGAGAAGGTGGAGATGAAGAGAGATGTCCTGTATCTGCAAGAAAACTGGGAGGGCTTCCAGACAAAGTTTCAATAGAGTGGAGACTAACATCAAGGGACACTACATGCAATGCTGAGAGAAATGTGAAGATCATACATGAGTGAATGCCACATGCCATCAATTAGGAATATGGCCAGTCAAAGACAGAAGTGGAAATTTGTGTATGGACCCTGTGGAGATTGGAGAGGTGCTAAATGAATATTTTTCATTTGTTTTCACCCAGGAAAAGGGGAATATTGTAGAGGAGAAGACTGAGATATGGTCGATGAGACAAGAAAGGATTTAGTTAGTAAGGAGGAGGTATTATCAATTATAGAGAGTGTGAAAGTAGATAAGTCACCTGGGCCAGATGGGATTTATCCGAGGATCCTCTGGGAAGCCAAGGAGGTGATGGCAGAACCTTTGGCCTTGATCTTTGAGTCATCATTATCTACAGGTTTAGCACTAGAGGACATGATGGGTGGCATGGTGGCACAGTGGTTAGCACTGCTGCTTCACAGTGTCAGAGACCTGGGTTCAATTCCTGTCTTAGGCAACTGTCTGTGTGGAGTTTGCACATTCTCCCTGTGTCTGCATGGGTTTCCTCCGGGTGCTCCGGTTTCCTCCCACAGTCCAAAAATGTGCAGATTAGGTGAATTGGCCATGCTAAATTGCCCGTAGTATTAGTTGAGGGGGTAAATGTTGAGGAATGGGTCTGGGTGGGTTGCTATTTGGAAGGTCAGTGTGGACTTGTTGGGCTGGAGGGCCTGTTTCCACACTGTAAGTAATCTAATCTATGACTGGAGGATTGCAAATGTTGTGCCTTTGTTCAAGAAGGGTAGTAGAGATGACCCTGGTAATTAGTGAGCCCTATGTCTGTTGTAGGAAAAGTTTTGGAAAGGATTATAACAGATAGGATTATAATCATTTAGCAAGCAACAGTTTGATTGAAGGTAGTCAACATGGTTTTATCAAGGGCAGGTCATGTCTCACAAACCTCATTGAGTTTTTTGAGAAGGTGACCAAGCATGTGGATGAGGGTAGGGTAGTTGACGTGGTGTACATGGACTTCAGTAAAGCTGTTGATAAGGTTCCACATAGTAGGGTTTTGGAGAAAATGCAGAGGTATGGGATTGAAGGTGATTTAGCAGTTTGGATTAGAAACCAGCTTTCTGCAAATAGGCAGCGAGTGGTGGTTGATGGAAAATATTCAGCTTGGAGTCCAGTTACTAGTGGTGTGCCACAAAGATCTGTCTTGGGAGCACTGCTGTGTGTCATTTTTATAAATGACTTGGACGCAGGCATAGGTGGATGGGTTAGTGAGTTTGCACATGACACTAAAGTCAGTGGAGTAGTGGACAGTGTGGAAGAATGTTGCAGGTTGCAGGAGGACTTCGATAAACTGTAGAATTGGGCTGAGAGATGGCAAACGGAGTTCAATGCAATAAGTATGAGATGATTCACTTTGGGAAGAATAACAGGAAGGTAGAATGCTAGGTCAATGGAAAGATTCTTGATAGTATGGATGTGCAGAGGGATCTTGGTGTCCATGTGCATAGATCCCTGAAAGTTGCCACCCAAGTTGATAGTGCTGTTAAGAAGACATAAGGTGTGTTCGGTTTTATTGGTAGAGGGATTGAGTTCTGGAGCTGTGGTGTCATGCTGCAACTGTACAAAATGCTAGTGCGGCCTCACTTGGAATATTGTATACCGTTCTGGTTGCCCCATTACAGGAAGGATGTGGAAGCTTTGGAAAAGGTGCAGAGGAGATTTATCAGGATGTTGCCTGGTCTGGAGGGAAGGTCTTGTGAGGAAAGGCTGAGGGACTTGGGTCTGTTCTCATGGCTAAGAGAGGATTTAATAGAGACATACAAGATGATCAGAGGATTAGATAGGGTGGACAGTGAGGATTAGATAGGGTGGACATTCTTTTTCCTAGGATGATGATGTCAGCTTGTACGAGGGGACATAGTTGCAAATTGAGGGGTGATAGATTTAAGACAG
Organism: Chiloscyllium plagiosum; assembly: GCF_037043375.1. Taxonomy (NCBI): domain Eukaryota; kingdom Metazoa; phylum Chordata; class Chondrichthyes; order Orectolobiformes; family Hemiscylliidae; genus Chiloscyllium; species Chiloscyllium plagiosum. Next base: position 28,022,915 of record NW_028270157.1, on the reverse strand, counting down.
ATGTCAGAGGCAGATTCTTTACTCAGAGAGTGGTAAGGGTGTGGAATGCCCTGCCTGCCAATGTAGTTAACTCAGCCACATTAGGGGCATTTAAACAGTCCTTGGATAAGCATATGGATGATGATTGGCAAGTGTTGGGGATGGGCTTAGATTAGTTCACAGGTCGGTGCAACATCGAGGGCCAAAGGGCTGTATTGTTCTATGTTCTCTGTTCTATGTTCTCTGTTCTATGTTCTAACTGATGTCATGCACTGCTTAAATTACCACACGTCTATGCTTCATATATTTGAGCAGTTAGGCTTCAAACTACAATCTCACTCTTATAGATTTTTTTTAATGAACCTGTGCAGACATGTTATGACACACATCTGGAACAGCCAAGTCTTTTGGCCAAGAGGTAGGACATGACTACTGAGCCACAGGATCCTGCTGCCTCCGACAATTGGTATTCCTAGGTAGCCTCCCGTCCAAATAGTAACCAGATCCGAGGCTGTTTAGCTTTCAGGATCAGATGAGGTTGGATCATTTCAGTCTAGTATGGCTGCAGAAAGATAATACCAAAGTGTCTGGATAGCAAACTACTGGCACAGTTGGCAGCTATGGGATTCAAACACACACCACCAAAACTTTGGCACTGCTGCAAGACTTACAGCCATAACTCTCAGATTGCACACAGATTGCAAATTATGTAAACATGCATCTCTTATATTTCTGGCACTCCTACCCCAATAACCTTTCCCTTTCATTTTAGAGATGCAAGGTGTGCAAAAAGGAAGAGCAAAAGCTCAGCAATAATTACATACAAAAACAGAATTGCTGGAAAAACTCAGCAGATCTGGCAGCATTGTGGACAGAAAGCAGAGTTAAAGAGTTAGGTCCAGTGACCTTTCTTCAGATCCTTTTCTTCTGAAGCACAGATGCTGCCAGACTTGTGGAACTTTTCCAGTAATTTCTGTCTTTGTTTCTGATTTCCAGCATCCACAGTTTTTTATTTTTTTTGATGAACAATAATGAAGTCACTGGATATCAAACTAACAGCCAACTGTTCACAACGGACAGTGTGTGCTTTAAAATATAGATTAGAAGTGAGATCCCAGAGATAAGTCACTACAGGGCAGGTAGCAAGGATAGCGAAGTCCCAGCTTACGATTCCAGATTGCAAATGGATTCTGCTGCTGAGGCTTCTCATTTAACTTTGATGGGGGTGGGGTCCTACAGTAAAACTCTGATGGGCATGCACAACAAAATGCTTGTTGCAGTAGGAAGCCCATCAGAAAGCCTGAAGTCATTGACAAACAACATGGAAGTGGCAAAGATCTTTACAAGGAGCTTGAAGGCTATACCATCTAGCCTGTAAGTAGTTATAAATTCTGTTTGTGGATTTGTGGGTCCTGCTAAACTTTTGCATCTGTTAGACGATTTTGCAACTCACATTGCAGGGTAAACATCACTCATTTGAGTATTTCAATAAAGCTCAGATTGATAGCAAGGTCAGTTTGGCTTGTGGATTATAGATGTGCAAACGGACTTCCAGGCTTTCATAACAATCCACAAATTTGTCCAAACAAACAGAGAATGCAGTAGAAATTCAGTAGGTCTGGCAGCAGCTGTGGAGAGAGGAGTTAACATTTTGAGTCTGTCCTATAACTTAACAGATTACTTGGATTGTTGTGGTGCAGACAACCCCAGCCCCCAACAACCTAGCAGTGACAAAGGTTCTGACCCTGAGTCAGTGGTCAAATATTCATCCTCGCACCCTTGCCATGCCATCCTTGCCATTGACATCAACCTAGACTGCTGCCACACATGGTAAAACTTTGCCTTTTAAACTTAGAGCTGCGCAAGTTCTTCTTCTGAGGTTATCTGCAGTTTCCTCTATTGAGAACAGGAAATGTTCCCATGCCATTCTGTAGCTAATGGACCAGCGCCATGTAGATGCATTAAAACAGGTAAAGACACATGGAAGACAGGCACTAAGGCAATAAATCAGAGTAGCTTGTTGACTTTTTTATGATGTAATATGATTTCTCTTATGAATTTGGTTTGAAATCCATATTTTGTAGTGACTTTTAATTTAGTTTTGTGGCCAAGTGGGTGCTGTGATGATCAGTGACAGGGAATATACGTTTGTGGGACAGTTGGTGAATTGACAGCATGGTTTTCATTGTATTCATGTAGTTATCAACAAAGTTGTTAATAGTTAGTCACTGTCACCTGTCAGCAAACCTTTTGGTTTATCATGATGGCTTAAATATAGCTAGCACAGCGGACAGCCTTGGAATGAAGGCATAATGACTGCTGCTATGATACTGAATATTGATCCATGTAATTTTCTATCTATGGAAACTTATCAATTAAATGCACCAGCAAAGCAATGTACATGCTGTTACTGGCACTCTGCACCATGGGCAGCCTGCAATCCTACTATTTCATGAGTTCCTTCTGCCTACTTGTATCTAATAAGAGGGAATAAAATGTTGTTAACTGTCTTTGTGTAGAGAGCCTCAGTAACATTACGAATGCAACTGAGGATGGGAAACCGTCAAATCTTGCAGATATCGCCAACTTCAGCCAAAAAGGAGCCAGGCACATTACAGTTCATCACCACTGACACATTACAAACACTAGCAATGTGATCCTTACCCTGCTATGAGTTTGCAATTATGGTAATGGACAGGTAGCATGATTTCAATCATAAATTTGGTTGAATGGCAGATTTCAGTCAGGTCATCCTTACTGAAGCAAATACATGTCACACATTGTTTCGTGTTGGGTTTTAAGTAGGATAATTGCTCCCTGAATAACCTAAGTAAATATGACCGCCTGCTGAAAGCCAATGTCCCTATTTCTAGCAGCTGGTCCCACTCTATGTAGCTGCTGTTCATGCTCCAAGATATCTGGATCAGTGGTGTTGGAAGAGCACAGCAATTCAGGATGCTCCAAGATATGTCTCACTCATGGGGAAATGGCTACTAATTCATCCATCTGTAAGAGCATTTGGTTTGTGCTGAAGTCCCTGAAATCAGAAAAATGTTCTCAAGCACTTGTCATATGATGACCTAAAGACTTTTGCAAGTTGGCAAATCACTGAAAGCACGAGTAGATTTATGAAATCAGCTGAAAAGAAGTAGCAGGAACTAACCTGGAAGTAGTTTGATGATCCCTTTAAATAGCACAGGTTGTGGTCCTTCCTTCATGCAGACTCAGTTTGCAAGATTAAGAGATGTTGGCTGAGTTGTTAAGCTCCAGGTTGGTACCTTGAACATGAAATCAGCATTGTATTTTGGTTGATGCCATAATTTAGATTCTTCCAGTAGAATAAGGATGTGCAGGCTTGGTGGATTAACCATGTTAAATGCAGGGTTTTGGGGATAGGGTAGGGGCATGGGATCTGGGTGGGATGCTCTTCAGAGGGTCTGGACAGACTTGATGGGCCAGATGGTCCTTTTCCATACTGAAGCAATTCTATGATTCTTATGTTCACTGTGCACAAAAAATCTGCATTAATATGGCATCTGGTGTGTTTTGCTCAAAAGATCATTTGTGCCACAGACAAAAATTAATGAGCCCAATTTCTCATCCTCAAAGTCCCACCCTATGCAAGGGTGCAACCTTGAGCTAATGGGCTAAGAGTCTGATGACAACACAGGGTTTTGAAAAGTTGGAGAAGCCATGGGTTCGGGGATATGTTCTCATGTTCATTCTTTTCCTATTTGTTCAATTATTATATGGCACTAAAGTGTACATTGACATATAATACCATGTACCTCACATAACAGTGACTTCTAAGATAGAGGGATCTCATTGTGACACTGCTGTAACTTTCTTTCTTTTCTATCAGGTATTCCTGATGAAGGGCTTATGCGTGAAACGTCAACTCTCCTGCTCCTCGGATGCTGTCTGACCTGCTGTACTTTTTCCAGTGCCACGCTTTTCATTATCTGACTGTCCAGCTTGTGCAGTCCTCATTTTCTCTGAGTTTCCCTCAGGTATTGAAGATGATGCAGATTAAGGGACTAATGATACTGAACAAACCAAACCTTCACAGATTATTATGTCGTGTAGTCCAGTTCTCCAAAGTTCTCCAAAGGGTATTTTGATCTCACATTGACTAATACACAATGCTCGTGTAAGCAGTGGGAATTCATTGTAATGTTAGAGGAGCAGAAATCTATGGTGTGGAGCATATTCTCAGCTGATGAAACTAGAAAAACAGACCTCAATAAACTGCTTCTAACAAAATAAAATTCTCTGAATGTCAAATGTCTCAATAATCATTTGAGAATATAAAAGGTTATAGATAATGTGAAGGAATGCATCAAGTAAACCTGTGCATTGTTGAGCAATTGATCTACAACATTGTATTCCACCATGTAAAATTTGGCAATTTCAGGAATGACTTCAGCCTAGCATAGCTTGTTAATGTCTAGACTGCAGCCATTGAGAATTTCAGGTCAAATGCCCAACAGGCTCTCTTTTCCAACAGATTTGCGAATATGATTGAGAGAATCAGTGATCAGGATTTCATCAATATCATTGCTATCTTCAGAACTGCTTTCATAAAATTACAAATGGGTATGGTGAGACAGAGTCCAGCAACAAGAGCATACATGAAATGAGTGTGGATAATAATTACATTACCTCGAAAAATAAGGACCTTCTCTGAATGTTGTCCATACTTGGACTTTTCGATCAGTTTATGTACCAAAAACATTTTACCCAAGCGCTCTGGTCATGAGCCGGAGAAAGGGACACAGAATTTGGTTTGTGATTCAACTTGGTTTTATTCACAAAATATTCCTTATTAAAAACACTCTGTGAGCATCTCCCAAATTCCTATCCTGTATCTAGCTCTGTCCGACTGAGAAAACATATTACTCATTTGCTTGAACTGGGCCATTGAAATCCCCTTCCTCTCCAACATAGGGCTGGCTCTCTTCTAAAGTGGATTTTGTAGGTCAGGGCAGATCTTCTCCTGGGTCTTTTTGGGCTTACTGCATGGTTTACTGCCATGATTCTTGCTGCAAGTCTTCACGGCATATTCACTGAGGGGCTGGTTTCCAGATGTGTGAATATCTCCCCTGTACTGGACCTTCCAGAATGTTCTGTGACATTTCACCAATGTTGTCATGAGCTAGGTTCAAATTATTCAATGGAGCCAGGCCAACAATCTTCACTGTTGCCATGTCGAGAGATGTAAAATGTGTATACTAAGGCAGTCAAGATGCTAGAACATCTGATTGACACTTAGCTAATCCACAATCCAAAACAGGAGGTGTAGTGGACAGCGAAGAAGGTTACCTCAGAGTACAACTGGAACTTGATCAGATGGGTCAATGGGCTGAGAAATGGCAGATGGAAAAAGTGAGGACTGCAGATGCTGGAGATCAGAGCTGAAAAATGTGTTGCTGGAAAAGCGCAGCAGGTCAGGCAGCACCCAAGGAGCAGGAGAATCAACGTTTCGAACTCTAACCCTTCTTCAGGAATGAGGAAGGTGTGCCAAGCAGGCTAAGATAAAAGGTAGGGAGGAGGGACTTGGGGGAAAGGCATTGGGAATGCGATAGGTGGAAGGAGATTAAGGTGAGAGTGATAGGCCGGAGAGGGGGTGGGGGCGGAGAGGTCGGGATAAAGATTGCAGGACAAGAAGGCAGTGCTGAGTCCGAAGGTTGGGACTCAGATAAGGTGGGGGGAGGGGAAATGAGGAAGTTGGAGAAATCTGCATTCATCCCTTGTGGTTGGAGAGTTCCTAGACGGACGATGAGGCGCTCTTCCTCCAGGCGTCATGCTGCCATGGTCTGGTGATGGATGAGGCCAAGGATCTGCATGTCCTTGGCGGAGTGGGAGGGGGAAACATCTGTAACCAACAACCATTCCTGTCCCTCTTCTATCCACGTTTCGGTGATGACCACAACATTGTAGTCCCAGGTACCGATTCACACCTTAAGTTCACCCACCTTATTTCTGATACTCCTTGCGTTGAAGAATACACACTTGAACCCATCTCTGTGTCCGCAAGTCTTCCCTGTCAGTGCTACCTTCTCCACAGCCTCCCTACATTCTTGGACATCCTGACAAACAGCTAGCCTACTTGCTGGACTGCAAGTCCGGATCCCATCCCCCTGCCAAATTAGTTTAAACCCCCCCAAAGAGTGCTAGCAAACCTACCCCCCAGGATATTGGTGCCCTTCTGGTTCAGGTGCAACCCATCCTGCTTGTACAGGTCCCACCTTTCCCAGAATGCAGTCCAATTGTCCAAATACCTGAAGCCCTCCCTCCTACACCATCCTTGCAGCCACATGTTCAACTGCACTCTCTCCCTATTCCTTGCCTCACTGTCACGTGGCACCGGCAACAACCCAGAGATGACGACTCTGTCCGTCCTAGCTTTTAGCTTCCAGCCTAACTTCCTGAGCTCCTGAATGACCTCACCACCCCTCTTCCTACCTATGTCATTGGTGCCAACGTGCACCACGACTTCTGGCTGCACACCCTCCCCCTTAAGGATTCTGAAGACATAGTCCGAGACGTCTCAGACCCTGGCACCCGGGAGGCAACAAACCATCCGAGAGTCTCGCCCATGTCCACAGAACCGCCTGTCTGTCCCTCTTACTATAGAGTCTCCTATAACTAGCGCTCTCCTCCTCTCCCCCTTTCCCTTCTGAGCCTCAGAGCCGGACCTCATGCCAGAGACCCGGTCACTGCAGCTTACCCCTGCTAAGCATTCCCCCCCCAACAGTATCCAAAGCGGTATACTTATTGTTGAGGGGAACGACACAGGGGATCCCTGCACTGCCTGCTTCCTCCCCTTCCCATCTCTAACTGTTACCCAGCTACCTCTGTTCTCTGGCGTAACTATGTCCCTGTAGCTTCTATCTATCACCCTCTCAGCCTCTCGAATAATCCTCAGTTCATCCAACTCCAGTTCCAGTTCCCTAACTCATTCTGTGAGGAGCAGGAGCTGACTGCATTTCCTGCAGATGAAGTCAGCAAGAGCATCGATGGGCACCCCTACCTCAAACATCCTGCAGGAGGAACATTCCACTGCCTGCGCTGCCATTACTCTACACTTAGTCTCCAAAACAAGAACACTGAGTAGCTTACCTGTGGACTTTAAAGTTAGGTTAGAGGAGGAAGATGGGAGGGAGGCCCTACTTTGTAGGGTATGCGGTCTAGAACACACCCACTCAAATATCAATCACTTACCTTCCCGACCAGCTCTGCACTCCAACTTCACTTCCGCTCAGCTCCCGCCGCTCTCTGCTGTGAAAAGACCGTTGGTGTTGAGGTAAGTTCTTAAATATCAATCACTTACCTTCCCGAACAGCTCTGCACTCCAACTTCACTTCCGCCCAGCTCCCGCCGCTCTCTGCTGTGAAACTTGAAAGTGTTCAGAAAAGACTGAAAAGGATGTTGCCAGGGTTGGAGAAGCTGAAAAGGCTGGGGCTGTTTTCCCTGGAGTGTCGGAGGCTGAGAGGTGACCTTATAGAGGTTTATAAAATCATAAGGGGCATGGATAGGATAAATAGACAAAGTCTTTTCCCTGGTGTGGGAACCAGAGGCATAGGTTTAGGGTGAGAGTGGAAAGATATAAAAGGGACCTAAGGGGCACAGTTTTCACGCAGAGGGTGGTGCATGTATAGAATGAGCTGCCAGAGGAAGTAGTGGAGCTGATACAATTGCAGCATTTAAAAAGCATCTGGATGGGTATATGAACAGGAAGGGTTTAGAAAGATATGGGTCAAGTGCTGGCAAATGGGATGGATTAGGATTGGATATCTGGTTGGCATGCATGAGTTGGACCAAAAGGTCCGTTTCCGCGCTTACATCTCTATGACGGTATGACTGTATAACTGGGGACTGGTTCCCCTTGAACCTTTTTAGCCTCTTTGATCTTGGTTTCCACTGTTCTCTGTAGCTGATAGCTGCTGGCTGCTGGCTGCTGTTCGATCGAGTTTGGCCAATTTTCTGTCAGGCCTGTTTCTCCAGCTGTGGGTCAATTTAGAATGTCCAATTTTGGGCTTGTGGCCACTTGACCACATATAAATGCTTTAAATACTGGACAAGATTATGATGTACAAAAGTAATTTTCTTCCTTCATGTTCTTTTCACTGATTGCAAAAGCTTGTTACTAGTCTCTGATTTGCATGCAAGACATGTTAGTTTCAACAATTTACTTAATCTGACAAATCTAAACTATATGAGTTTAAGCATATAAATTTTAACAGAATCCGTTTTCCACATAAGAGGTAAAAGTCACCTTGGTCCCAAAGGACTATAAAGTGCTCTTTTTAGAGGGACGTGACTGGCGGTGAACTTAACCTGAGGGTTACTACACCGCAGGCGACAGGATGAATTTGAGAAAATGGGACCTTCCTGGCGACCCTAGCCGCTTTGGGAAATAAACCTGCACTGTTGGCATCACCCTGCTATACAAACCTGTCATTCAGCCAACTGCGCTGACTGACCCCTCCCCTCTTAATGCTCTATATTCAATATGATCAAGGCTGAACAAAACTGGTGAAACTCTCAACTGATCCAGATGAGCCTGGGTACTTACATTCAACTTTAAACATGTTTATTTGCTTGGGAGACAAACTGCTCATACATATGAGCAATTTGGTTGATGGGGATATTTAAAATCCATGTGCGAAAAATCACAAATCTCATTTTCTTTTACCTAATCCAATAAACATCACCTGTACCTCTGAAACACTAATGTCCTGCAGAGGGCTCTCTCAGACAAGAAGCATGTTCAGTTAGCATTACTGTTATCTGTAAATGGCATGGCAAGACTATGGTTTTATTTGTTTCAATTGGAAACTAATAAAACCACATAATTTAAATGTAATTCTATACAAGATAGCTCTTTCATTTGATTATGACTCAATTGATTTTCTTATAAAGTTTAATACTTTGACATTTATATGATCTTTCAGTATCATCATAAGCTGAAGACTATGTCAATACTCCTGTTATAATTTCAATTAGGTTCACATTAAACATAAAGTTCTTTAATGTTAAAATGCTGAAATGTATTTGTCATTCAATACTTTGTGGGGTAATTTCTCACTTTACCCACGTCAAAGATTGTTTCTTTTAAACATCATTTTAAAGGGAAGTCTCAGTCGATACTGGAAATTATTGGGTACATTTCTTTCTGTGGAGCAGCTTTCACAGGAAAGGCTGCCAAAGAGGCATCTAATTGAGTACTGCAACCAACCTGCACTGCAAATAACAGTGAAGATGAAAATAGTCTTTTGACAAATAGTTATTACACTTCTTTTCATCCAATGTAAACACCTAGTAAAGAAATCACCTGAAAAAATTATACATTTCAAAGCTATGTGTTCCTACAATTTTGCAATGGGTCAGTAATTATGAATAACAAAAAATGCATTTAAGTAGCATTTTAGCATATATAAGCATAAAAACTTGCTTAAAATTACACACTGAATTTGATGGGGCTGTGAGGGGTGAAGTGTGTAGGTAGTCTTCTTAATACAGATTGTAACAAAATACAGTAAGACATTACTCACCTTACTTAATAGGTGTATAATTAGTAAATTAAGTTCATTATAGATAACAATGAGGTTGGATTTTGACATAGAAAGGATAAAGAAACCACAAGCTGCTTGGAAAATGAGTGTCCAAATGAGGTGGCAGAACAAAGGCATCTGGAAATACTCACAGCGCCAGGGACCTGGGTTCGATTCCAGCCTCGGGCAACTGTCTGTGTGGAGTTTGTACATTCTCCCCGTGTCTGCGTGGGTTTCCTCTGGGTGCTCCAGTTTCCTCCCTTGTTCAAAGATGTGCAGGTTAGGTGAATTGGCGATGCTAAATTGCTCACAGTGTTCAGGGATGTATAGATTACGTGCATTACTCAGGGGTAAATGTAGAGTAATAGGGTAGGGGAATAGGTCTTGGTGGATTATTCTTCGGAGGATTGGTGTGAACTTGTTCAGCCGAAGGGCCTGTTTCCACACTGTAGGGATTCTATGAAAAGTAACAATACATTTTAATAAGAACTTAGCATAGACAAGCAAAGAACTGGGGTTCATTTCTACGGGGGAATAAGTATTGAAAAGTTACACTTGCTTGTATAGAAATTTCACTGTAATATGCTTGAAGTCTTGTCATCAATTCTAGTTTCTTTGTTAGACAAAGGATATGGAAGTGCTGAAGAAGCTGCAGAAAGATTTACTTGAATGATATCAAGATTGAGAGCTTATAACTATTGTTAAAGATTGGACAGATTAGAATTGTTTTCTCTAGAAAATATTGAGGTGATCTTAGAAGGCTGTAGAATTTTAAAAGGGTTGATAGGGCATGTGTAGCATAGGGCAGAAGATGGCACAGATTAGAATTAAGATCTTGACACAGTCCTTAAATTCAGTTAAGAATTCAGAATAAAATTTTTTACCTAGATGGTGATTAGACTGTAGAGTGCACTAACCTAAGAACTAGTTAAGGTGACTAACACTCATGAACCAGATAAACATATAATGGAGAAAGGAAGTAAAGGATATGTTGCTGAGCTGAGCTGAAAAGAGGTAGGAGAGGCTCATATGAAACAAAAACACTGGACCTCTTGTGCAAATAATCTATTTTGTTTCTGCAAAGACAATGTTATGAAGAGGAAAAGAACTTTTGTAGAAAAGTGATCAAAAGAATGATACAGGGGGTGTTTTAGGAAGACGTTTGAATTGAAAAGTGTTTTGAAAGCTGAATGATCAATCATCATCAGTGAAATAGGGATGACAGGAGATGCACAGAAGATCCATATCAAAGGACAAGAATACAACACTGGAAATAGGCCTCAGAAAATTCAGATTGTGTGAGACCATGAAAGGATTTGTTGCTGGGAGTTGGAGATTTTTTTACTCGAGACTAAACCCAGTGTAGATTACTAAGGATTGCATTGATGGGTAAATGCAACTTAGTGTATGGGCGATGGAATTTTGGATTCCAGTGTATTGAGTGTTTTTGGTGTTAGGCAAGGAGGGCATGGCAAAAATTAAGTGTAAAGGTGAGAAGAGCACTTTTGGTGACAATGGAAAAGGGAGCAGCAGAAAATGTTGCAAAGATACAGGAAGTGGTTTTGGTGAATAATAAAATATGGGGTTTGAAGCGAAATTTTGCGATAACTAGAACTTCTAAGTTGGACAATTCCAGATTCAGTCATCATGGGAGCCAGGATACCAAATACAATTGGGAGAAAGGATATGGAGTTCTGGCTTGGATTAACTTCTACCACCTTAATAATCAATTGGAAGAAACCACTTTGACTGCTAGCAGAGAGGTAGGTGAGGCAAAGTTTGGAAAGTGTTAACAGTGCTCATTTAGAGTTGACCCTTTCTGGAGTTGACCTTTAATGAGTGGCAGACCTGAATGAAGAGGGAATGAGGGCAAGGATAAATCAATGATATACTCCAGAGATGAAAGAATGGGAGGAGCTCCATTAATGTTGATGCCTGGTTGGGATAGGATAGCCAGTTATATAAACATGCAAGGAAGATGTGATTTTTTAATATTCATTCATGGGATGTGGTGTCATCAGCAAAGCCAGTATTTATTGCTTATGACTATGTTAAGTATGGAAATGTTCGGGGATACAAAATGAGTCAAGAAAAGGACTAGTTCATAGTTACAGATAATTGCAATAAAGACATTATCCTGCTTTTGAGTGAAAGAGAAATTTCAGGTCTGTACTCAAGTGAGTTAATTAGCCAGATATCAAAAGACAAATAAACTGTTCCACTTCTTATTTAAACTCAAACAGAAGTTTTGCCCAGTCTGGCCCTGAAATGCAAAAACCAAAAAGCATCCCACAATAAATCCTGATCAATGCTGTGTTAGCTGATTTCAGTTGTGGTTATTGTAGGCGTACCATAATTAGCTTTCATGTCCCTGAGCTAGGGAGGTACAAATATTAGAGTTCCAGCTGCGAAGAGCTGTACAATGACTCCTGCTGGTAACAATGTTTGCCAAATGAAGACAAGATTGTACTTGGCTGAGATACTTTCCTACCTCTGTAATCTTTTCCCACCTCTGAGAAATTGAGTAGTCTGTTAACATTAATCTACATGCTCACAATTCGTTAAAATTGACCATGTGGGTGAAATATTGATGAGCTGTAATTATTAATTAAATTCTTCACCAGGATCAGTCAGCAACTCAATTATAAATTAGAATAAAAGAAACTAGATTAAAGAGGATATTTTAAACACCATAATTTATTCCTTAAAAGTTTATTTGAACCGTAATTTGAAAATATATACAGCTAATATTTTGGAAACTTACAACCTAGCATCTGTCTAAAGCAAGGCTGCTTTGAAAATAAGCTATGAACAACCTATAAGAGCAACTAACGTATGTTTAATAGTATAACATGAATAATTGTGCTTGTAATATTTCTGGTGTCTATTAGTACTTATATCTGGACTCATTATTATTTGCCCTCTGGTTCTGATAAAGTCACACATAATGCCCACCTGTAATTGTGCTGAAATGATGAGATATGTTCTCTGCTTGACCTGTGATGTTTTGTAAGATGATGGTGCTCCAATCTGGTTGTGCAAGATATCCAACGATATTGACATATAGCTATAGTGAAAGAATAGTGATATATGTCCAAATCAGAATATTATGTGCCTTGGACAGGAATTTGGAGACAATGGCATTCCCACATTATTACTTCCCTTGTCCTTCTTGGTGATAAAAGTTACAAAGGAGGGAAATTGTATTGTATTGCATATTGTATTGCTACAAAGCATCGTTTACATAGTACATAGAACATATAACATAGAACATTACAGCACAGAACAGGCCCTTTGGCCCTTGATGTTGGGCCGCCCTGTAAAACCAATCTGAAGCCCATCTAACCTACACTATTCCATTCTTGTCCATTTGCCTATCCAATGACCATTTAAATGTCCGTAAAGTTGGCAAGTGTACAACTGTTCCACACCCCCTACTACTCTCTGAGTAAAGAAATTACCTTTGACATCTGTCCTATATCTATCACCCCTCAATTTAAAGCTATGTCCCCTCATGCTAGCCATCAGCATCCTTGGAAAAAGGCTCTCACTGTCCACCTGATCTAACCCTCCAATCAACGTATGTGTCTCAATTAAGTCACCTCTCAACCTTGTTCACTCTAGTGAAAACAGCCTCAACCTTTTCTAGTAGACCTTCCCTCCATACCAGGCAACATCCTAGTAAATCTCATCTGAACCCTTTCCAAAGCTTCCACATCTTTCCTATGATGCGGTGACCAGAACTGCATGCAATACTCCAAGTGTGGCCGCACCAGAGTTTTGTACAGTTGAAGCATGACCTCATTGTTCCGAAACTCGATCCCTCTACTAATAAAAGCTAACACACTGAATGCCTTCTTAACAGCCTATCAACCTGGGGGGCGACTTTGAGGGTTCTATGTACATGGACACTGAGATCTCTCTGCTCATCTATACTACCAAGAAGCTTACCATTAGCCCAGTACTCTGCATTCCTGTTACTCCTTCCAAAGTGAATCACCGCATACTTTTCTGCATTAAACTCCATTTGCCACTTCTCAGCCCAGCTCTGCAGCTTATCTATGTCCCTCTGTAACTTACAACATCCTTCAACACTATCCACAACTGTACCAACCTTCGTGTTGTCTGCAAATTTACTAACCCATCCTTTTATGCCCTCATCTAGGTTGTTTATAAAATTGACAAACAGCAGTGGATCTAAAACAGATCCTTGTGGTACACCACTAGTAACTGAACTCCAGGATGAACATTTCCCATCAACCACCACCCTCTGTCACCTTTCAGCTTGCCAATTTCTGATCCAAACTGCCAAATGGCCTTCAATCCCATGCCTCTGTATTTTGTGCAGTAGCTTCCACGGCGAACCTTATCAAATGCCTTACTGAAAACCATATATACCACATCAATGGCTTTACCCTCATCCACCTGTTTGGTCACATTCTCAAAGAACTCAATAAGTTTTGTGAGGCACAACCTACCCTTCACGAAACTGTCTTGACTATCTCTAACCAACTTATTCCTTTCTAGATGATTATAAATACTATCTCTTGTAGCCTTTTCCAACACTTTACCCACAACCGAAGTAAGGCTCACTGGTCTATAATTACCAGGGTTGTCTCTACTCCCCTTCTTGAACAAGGGAACAACATTTGCTATCCTCCAGTCTTCTGGTACTATTCCTGTAGACAATGATGACATAAAGATCAAAGCCCATGGCTCGGCAATCTCCTCCCTGGCTTCCCTGAGAATCCTAGGATAAATCCCATCTGGCCCAAGGGATTTATCTATTATTAAACTTTCCAGAATTTCTAACTGAATTTTGTCACTATCACCAAAGTGCTCACCTACCTCTAAATCTAAATCCAATACCCAGTACCAAATCTAATGTGGCCTCGCCCTTTGTTGGCATGTTTACATACCGTGTCAGAAAATCCTCCTGCACACAATGGACAAAAACTGATCCATCTAAAGTACTTGAACTTTAGTATTCCCAGTCAATACTTGGGATGTTGAAGTCCCCCATAACAACTACCATGTCGCTGTCAGTTCTATCAAGAATCATCTTTGCTATCCTTTCCTCTACATCTCTGAAACTATTCAGAGACCTATAGAAAGCTCCCAACAGGGTGACCTCTCCTTTCCTGTTTCTAATCTTAGCCCAGTGTGCAATTCCAGTTGTGATGAAGGAGATGAATGTTGAGTAACGTGGCAGGGGTGCTAAACAAGTTACATACTTCTGCTATGCTTCCTCAGTGTGATTGCAGCTGTCTCTATTTAGATAAGTGGTTAGTCTTCCATCATGCTTCTGACTTATCTATTGTAGATGGTTAAATATTTAAAATAATCAGGCAGTGAGAAACTCATCAACAATTAACCATTTTACTTTCCTTTTAATATGAAAGACTTGTCCTGTTCTGTTTCTGGACAGAGCTATAATGTTGGCAATCCCATGATGCTGACTCTCTTTAAGATCAAGGGGTGGTCTTGAACCTTGTCAAAAATGGTCATTGCTGGACACTTTTAAAATGTAAATGTAACACATCATTTCACTGGTAAAATTTGTATCACGTGGACTTTTGAACACCTTTATTTTATGTAGGTCTCCAGGATTTTGCCTGATATTTTGATTATTAAAGGCATTAGAAGTAGATATTCCGAGATAGCCTAAATGTCTGGAAGTTTTAATAGTTTGAAATGGACCTGGTTTGACTATTTCCAGTAAAATGTTTAACAACTTAAAAAAATCTTATACTTGCATGAATTTTACACCAAATCTTTCAACTTTAAATCTTATGTTCACTTTTCTAATTAAACTCCCGACAAAAGCTCCTTGTAATTATACCCTCCCAGTTGCGCCCGAAAATCATGTTTAGAAGTTCCACAACCTGCACTTTAGAGAAAGCCATGTGCACTGAACAATTTCTCAGCTACTGTCAAAACTCTGTCCATTTTGCTATTTAATTGTAGATAAAATAATAAAATTCTCAAATTATGAAATTTGATATAAAACTAGATACAGAATGTATAGCTTAAAGGTGAAACTGAGCATAAGCTGTGTGGCTTAGCCTAATAATTTACTGCCCTCTCATCCTGATGCACCTGAAGTATGCATTTGGTCCTGTCTCCACATGTGAAATTCCACAGTAGATCAATTATAAACTTTAAATATGATGATCAAAAACAGCATGAGTGCCAACATACTACAAACTTCCACTTAATAGAAGCATCCTCCTTTCATTTCCTTCTATTTTATTTTTAAAAATTAAACTTACATTTATCATCTTCTAAAATATACCTATGTCTACCATCGGCTGATCTTAAAATATGTTTCTGTTTATGCTCTTTGTATGAAGCATTATACAAAGGTCCTGTCTGCTCTGTAAGGTAAATGAAAAAGATCCTGTGACATATTCAAAGAAAAGCTCTCCTAGCACTTTGGCCAATAATTATTCCTCAACTTATGACACAAAAGGGGAGTCTTGCTATGTGAAAGTTATCTTTTGTACTTCCCTATATTGTAAGTGTGACTGCACTTCATAAATACTTAACTGATTGCACAGCACTTTGAGATATTGTGAGATCATGGAAAAGAACTAAATAATTGCAGGGCTTTGTTTTACAGTGTTACAGAGCTTTCATTTTATATGCACAAACAAATTGTTGAGATACCTTATCTTTAAATTTAAGGCTGTTAAGGAGTCTCAACAGAAAACTACTTGTATCTAAATAACTGGAACAAAGCATACAATTTATAGCCTTTAAACCAAATTTCAATATCTAAATCTGCATTAGTAGACAATGCTTCCTCAACCTACGTCACAAAGATTATTATTTACTTCATATTTGTAGAAATGGTATTTATTTACTTTTGAGAATGAACACTAACAGTCTTAATTAAAATTAATTACGTGCAAGGCACAGTGAAAGAGGACATAACAACAGGAGTAAACTATTCAACCCCTCAACTCTGTTTCACCATTCAATGGCTGATCTCCATCCGCCTTCTTTTGACACATATTTTTAATACCCTTATTTAAGAAAGAATGATTAATCTCGAATGTAAAGGTCAGCATCCACTGTTGTTTGTGGAAGAGCGTTCCAAATATCTATCACCCTTTGTGTGTAGAAGTGCCCCCTCAGACCTCTCCTGAATGGTCTGGCCCTTTAGTTCTCGAACTCCTATGCAGTGGAAATAGTTTATCTAGACTCTCTTTTTCTTCAAATATCTTGAAGACTTCGATCACATCACCATTTAATCTTCTAAATACTAGAGAAAACATGCCTAATTTGTATAATATTCTCTTCATAACCCCAGAAGCCCAAGTATCATTCTTGTAAACCTATGTTGTACTCCCTCCATAGCTAATGTATTCTTCCCAAAGTGTGGCATTTGCACCTGGTCTCTGCACTCCAAATGGGATTTAAGCAGAGTTTTGTCTAACTGCAGTTTAACTTCTGCATCCTTGTACCCTCTAGATATAAAGGCCAACATTCCAGTGGCTTTCTTGATTGTTTTCTGCATCTGTTCATGCATTTCAAATGTGTATGCATTTGAAACCCCAAGTTTTTTTGAACATCCACATGTACTGTTGAAGCCTTATTGACACAGATCTAGTTCAAAGTTTGTGAGAAGATTTGTAGCTCGGGTGCTCGTTGTTGTAGTTCTGTTCGCGGAGCTGGGAATTTGTGTTGCAGACATTTCGTCCCCTGTCTAGGTGACATCCTCAGTGCTTGGGAGCCTCCTGTGAAGCGCTTCTCTGTTGTCTCCTCCGGCATTTATAGTAGTTTGTCACTGCTGCTTCTGGTTGTCAGTTCCAGCTGTCCGCTGCAGTGGTCGGTATATTGGGTCCAGGTTGATATGTTTGTTGATAGAATCTGTGGATGAGTGCCATGCCTCTAGGAATTCCCTGGCTGTTCTCTGTTTGGCTTGTCCTATAATAGTAGTGTTGTCGCAGTCGAACTCATGTTGCTTGTCATCTGCGTGTGTGGCTACTAAGGATAGCAGGTCGTGTCGTTTCGTGGCTAGTTGGTGTTCATGGATACGGATTGTTAGCTGTCTTCCTGTTTGTCCTATGTTAGTGTTTTCTGCAGTCCTTGCATGGGATTTTGTAAAAAAAAAATGGACAGATAACCAGGTTTGACCTACAGAGAATGAAACCTGAAAGCAACACCACTCCCAGATTCTATGGACAACCTAAAGTCCACAAGCCAGACATCACTCAGACCCATCGTACTGCTACCAGGGACACCATCACACAAACTGGCTAAAGAACTACAGCAGAAACTGAAACACTTGATCAGCAGATCCAGACACTTTATACTGTCAACACAGGAATTCTTGGACATCATCAGAAATATACACATAGACAAGGAAGAAACTATAGTCTCATTCAATGTAACAGCACTGTTCACCTCTTTCGACAAAATCCTAGCCAGAGAAACAATAGCCAATCTGCTGGACATACAGAACAGACAACAAGACGGGGAATCTATCAACAAAGACTGCATACGCAAACTACTGGACCTGTGCCTCACAACACACTTCACATTCAACAACCAAATATATGAACAAATCAACGGCACACCCATGGGCTCACCCATCTCTGGACTCAAAGCAGAAGCTGTAATGCAAAGATCAGAACAAATAGTCTTACCGCAAATACAACCCAAACTCTGGGTCTGATATGTGGATGACACCTTTGTAATCATTAAAAACACAGAAATAGAGAACACACACCGGATCATCAACACCACACTCACAGGAATCCGATTCACCACAGAGGAAGAAAAGGACAACCAAATCCCATTCCTAG
This sequence comes from Chiloscyllium plagiosum, assembly GCF_037043375.1. Classification (NCBI taxonomy): domain Eukaryota; kingdom Metazoa; phylum Chordata; class Chondrichthyes; order Orectolobiformes; family Hemiscylliidae; genus Chiloscyllium; species Chiloscyllium plagiosum. The sequence continues at coordinate 28,004,566 of NW_028270157.1, read as the reverse complement.
ACGTGATGGTACAGAGAACACCGAACGGAGAATTCACCACAAAGGTATACAGGAAAGCTACACACACTGACCAAGTCCTGAACTACGAAAGCAAACACCCCAACACACAAAAGAAGTTGCATCAAGACACTGATCTAAAGGGCCACAACACACTGCAGCACACCAGAACTGCAAAAAGAGGAAGAAGAACACCTATACAATGTATTCACCAAAAACGGATACCCCCACAATTTCATCAACAGATGCCTAAGGGAAAGACAACATGCCACAACCCAAAGGACTAGCCACATTACCATACATCAAGAACATTTCTGAACTGACAGCTAGACTACTGCGATCACTAGGACTCATAACAGCACACAAACCAACAGCCACTCTCAGACAACAACTCACAAGGACAAAGGACCCGATACCCAGCATGAGCAAAACCAATGTAGTGTACAAAATCCCATGCAAGGACTGCACAAAACACTACATAGGACAAACAGGAAGACAGCTAACTATCCGTATCCATGAACACCAACTAGCCACGAAACGACACGACCTGCTATCCTTAGTAGCCACACACGCAGATGACAAGCAACATGAGTTCGACTGCGACAACACTACTATTATAGGACAAGCCAAACAGAGAACAGCCAGGGAATTCCTAGAGGCATGGCACTCATCCACAGATTCTATCAACAAACATATCAACCTGGACCCAATATACCGACCACTGCAGCGGACAGCTGGAACTGACAACCGGAAGCGGCAGAGACACACCACTATAAATGCCGGAGGAGACAACACAGAAGCGCTTCACAGGAGGCTCCCAAGCACTGAGGATGTCACCTAGACAGGGGACGAAACGTCTGCAACACAAATTCCCAGTTCGGCGAACAGATCTAGTTTTAAGTGATCGAATTTCATTATGATATAGCTCCTTTAGCACACACTCAGTAGCTATCCTTCGATTAAAGGTATAATTAATCCTTTAGTATTAGGTGAACTTAATGGTTTGTTCCCTGTAATCCTGGCAGCATTTAACTTACAAAACAAAGGTGACTTGCACTTCATGGAAATCATTCAGTATGTTGAAATGTTTTTCGGGAGATACAGGACAACAGTGGGAGAATGGATGACAAAGCATATATCGAAAATATTTCATTGGCAACATGTTTTCCTCAGTTCCTTCAGTTATCATGCACATAGCTGAACCATAAAGGACACTATTGATGTTTGAAGAGCATGGCTTATTGATGGGGACCTACAGTAGTGATCCTTTTACTGGACGTTATGATTATTGGTTTGGCAACTCTACACAATTATGGATTTCATCATACCAGGATGAAGTTGTGCAGCTCAGGTGCAATATAACTGGTATAACGCAAATCCAGAGCAGTGTTTCCTTTAAGGCTGAAGTAGGGAAGTGAGACGATATACCACTTGGCTTTGTAGTAATGTTGGACTGTAATTGCGCAGAAACACAAGCTGTAGTATTGGTGCAATATGAAATTGGTAAGTACAATTTCTACTGTTGCAGTTATAATACTGGATTGCACGTTTCAACACAAACCTCTATAATTAAGGCTAAAAGGTCATATTTCTACGTTACGTATGTGGTACTTGTCATAGTTATTATAAGATTTCTTTCCTAATGCCTATTTAAAAACATCATCCATGGCATCATCCTGAGGTGGGACTTGAACCCAGATCTACGGAAACTACAACTGTGCCACAAGACCCCAAATATAACTATTTATTTGGATACAACAATAATCTCGGAGAAAGTGAGGATTGCAGATGCTGGAGATCAGAGTCGAAAGTGTGGTGCTGGAAAAGCACTGCAGGTCAGGCAGCGTCCGAGGAGCAGGAGAATCGATGTTCAAGGGCTTATGCTCCTTGGATGTTGCTTGACTTGCTGTGCTTTTCCCCACCACGCTTTCGACTTCCATCAATAAGCACTTCTTAATGGAGCAACTGATCTTTCCCTACCTTACGTTCACAATATAGAGAAAATTCGTTACTTTTAACTAAGGTTAAAAAGATGAAAGAATTTGTGACATGTCCCTAATGATGAGAATGCATACGATCAGTTTTCGAGGGGAGATGGCAATAGAGCTTTGGTGTTTGTACAAATTTGTTTTTCACGTAAGATCATACTTTTCAACTTCATTTGTGGAATATCCAAACAATTAATGTTCTTTCAGGAGTAGCCAGTCTCGCAACTCAGCCAGTGAGTACTATATAGTTCATTTGGGGGATCAGCAGAATATTGTAGCCCGTTTGCAATGAATTTTCGCAGGATACAAATGACCCTATCGTGCTTGATAAACCGAATGTCGAAGTTATGTTTTTGTTTCACTTGCTTAACCTTCGTTCCAGAGATGCAATGATGTAACTATAGTGAAAAATCCATATATTTAAAAGTAGTAGTTCGAACCAGCGAAGGACGAAAAGCCCACTCAACGGCAGCTCACGGGAGCGCGCTCCGCGTCGCCGGCCTGACCGGGGCGCGCAGTGCTCGCTCCCTCATCCAGTCAGGTTGCAGCGGACACGGAGCGGCAGGAAGCGCCGAGCGGATCGCATCGCATCATTGAGAGCACACCGCGGCAGCGAGGGTTAGGAAGACGCGCTGAAGGGGAAGCCTTGAGGATGGGCTGCTCCAGGACATTGGTGCGGACGGCGAGCCTCTTGCTGACGGTGAAACTTCTCGTTTTGCTGAGTGAAGCCACACAACCTGACGGGAGCCTCAACATGTGGATAGATGCTCACCAAGCCAGAGTTTTGATAGGTGAGCACAGTTTCTGACTAGTACCTAGCGTGTTGCATTCAGAAACACCTCCTACATCTAAAGTGGGAGAATTTGATTGATTCTGCCTTTTATTTTGTAGTTACGTTAATTCAATTGGAAACCCCATTCGGTAAGCGCTGTATTTGGCAGCGCTTCGTGTTGTGTGCGGGCGGTCCGAGCGAGCAGGTCTCAGTATGAAGTTCACTGAAATGTTGAGTGAACAGTTATACCAAATGAGATGGGGTTTTCTCCCTCTCTTGCACACTCACTGTCTCAGGGGCTCCCTCTGAAATTTAAAATGGCCTTCTTTACAGATATTGTCATGTTTAAACTCCAAGTTGGGTTCTATTTCTGTCATAGTATCTAAGTGGCTCGTATCAAGGTCACAAATGGCATCTTATGGGACTGTTGCAAAAGCAGAATTTGCCTTCCTGACCTCGACCTATCTCCGCCTTTGACACTATTCAACATGTTCTTCCAATGCCTTTCCGCTTCCACTCCCTCCTGTTCTTTCCCATTCTCTCCCATTCTCACGTGGCTTCCGTTCTCATTCTTATAATCATAGCCAAAAAATCACTTGCAGTGGTCTCTTTTCCTGCTCCCTCATTATTGCCTCTAGTGCCCTCTAAGAATTAAGTTTTGCCTCTCTCCTCTTCCTCGTCCACATGCTGTGCATTGACAATGACTTCCAGCCTGAGTTTCTACAATCTACACTGATGCCAATCAGCCTTACCTTCCCACTACCACCCTCAACTCCTCCACTGTTGCTAAATTTCCAGACTACTGATTCAATATCTAGTAGAAATTTCCTCCATTTAAATATTGGCAAGGCTGAAGCCATTGGTTTTCGTCAATGCTCCAAACTCTGCTCCAGAACTACTGACTCCACCCCTCTCCCAGATGACAGTATGAGATTCAGCTAGCCTGGTTGCAACCTTGGGGTCATATTTGATGCTGATATGAGCTTATGACCTCATGCATAATAGCTCTAAGATTGCCTGTTTCCATCTCTGTAACATCACTCAACTTTATCCTTGTGTCAGCTCATCTACTGAAAGCCTCATTCTCCCCTTTATTACTGTTGGACTCAACAATTCCAACACAGTTTTGGCTGATGCCCCACATCTAATCCTCTATAAACTCTGTTCCTGTCTTTTAACTTTTAATCAATTCCCATTCCTCTATCAGCCTATGCTTGCTGATCTAAACTGCTCCCAGTCCAAAAAATTGTGGATATTGAAAATTCTCATCTTTGTTTCAAAACCATTCATGGCTTTGCCCCTCCCTGTATCTTTTCCTTCTGCCACAGCCCATGTCTGTCCAATTCTGGCCTTTTGTGCATGCCCAATTATAAATACTCAACCATCGGTGGCTTTGTCTTTGTTACCAGGTCCTAAGCTATGAGATTCTCTCCGAGAAGACCTTGCTTCTCTCCCTTGGCCTCCTTTTGGAACTCCTTAAAATGTACTTCTTTTACCTACCCCTCAATCTGTCAGTTGTTTGTCTTGATATCTCCTTATGCCCCTCAATGTCATGCTTTAATTTGTAATGCTGCAGTAAAGCACATTGGAATATTTCATTACATTAACAGTGCCACATAATTATAATTTGGAGCCCACCTCCCCTAGAGTAACTTTGCACATCAGGTCAGATGAACTCAACCCTGTCTTTTACCAACAATCCAACAAAATAAGTTTAAGGTAATTTGTACACATAGTTATCAATCTTAATCAGATTAGATTCCCTACAATGTGGAAACAGGCCCTTCGGCCCAACTAGTCCACACCAGCCCTCCGAAGAGTCACCCACCCAGACCCATTCCCCCTAAGTAATGCACCTAACTCTGCGGGTAATTTAGCATGACCAATTCACCTAACCTGCACATCTTTGGACTATGGGAGGAAACTGGAGCACCCGGAGGAAACCTATGCAGGCATGGGGAGACACAGACAGTTGCCCGTGGCTGGAATCAAATCTGGGTCCCTGGTGCTGTGAGGCAGCAGTGCTAACTGCTGAGCCACCAGGCCACCACTTCTTGAATGACAGGAATGCATGCAGGCTATCCAAAAATGTTTAAATGAATAGGCATTAAATGAGCTGAAACCTTCTGAATGATTTGTATTCACATTAATTTTATGGAACTGCTATGTCTTTTGTGAGTGCTTTAGAATATAAATGCACACTTCAAGCACTGGTGAAGGATATAAGAAATGGTAACTTTTCAGTTGGAAAAAAATGTGAAATGTATTGAACTTGTAACGTACATTTGACAATTTCCTATTCAGATGTTTTGCCAAAAGAACAAGTAAAGCTGGTGCCATAATATTGGCTCTAAATGCTTATTCTGAACTCACCACCTTTTCAGGTTTTGAAGAGGATATTCTTATCGTTTCTGATGGTAAAATGGCACCATTCACTCATGATTTCAGGAAAGCCCAACAGAGAATGCCAGCGATTCCAGTCAACATCCAGGCCATTAATTTTACCTGGCAGGCAACAGGACAGGTAAAGATAGGTTCCAACATTATTTCATAACATGTTGACTTAATTCTCTCTGAAAGTTTTGTCTGCACACTTTGAACTTGCGGGGGTGGTAACTTTTTATTAATCTCTAATTTAAACTGTTCTCTGCTTTGAAAATTATTTCTAAATTATGAAATAATACATTGAAGTTTGGTATTCAGTTAATTAGAATAAAGATAACAATCCTACAGTGTGTATTTTAATTGTTTCTTAATGCAATAAACCTAAGTCATCAGTAAACATGGGACAGCACAATCTTACTACAGTATTAGGTAACATTGTTTCACCTCTACCTCAGGAAAATTTGTAATTCTTTTGAGCAGTTGAAAGCACAACTGAAGGATCTTTTAACATTAGATTGTATCTAGATGATGACCTCAGTTTCTGCAAAACAAAAACTGTGCCCTTAGTAAAATTACTGAAACAAAATTCCTAACTTGGTTAGTCATTGCAAGAAAAAAACTCAAGTTTAAAAACCACCCATAAATTATAAATAAATATTTACCTCAAATAATGAATGAGAGTATAGAATGATGGATTATATATGAACAATGTCAATTTGTCTGACAGTTATAAAAGATCTTTATGAAAAATGACTGATTTCAATGTTATATTTTTCTTTTTCGTTTACCATTCATATAGCCCAAAGTGTGATCAGTTATGCAACTACCATTTCACCCCTTTCTCTGCACCCTACCTCCTCCATAATACCTTGTCCTTTCAGCTGTAATGTCACCAAACATAAGAAATACCTTGTTTGTGGCCTCCATCTAGTGCAGCTTGAATGTGGATGTGAATTTTGCCTATAGCTTGTAAGCTTTGTTTTACAGAAAGTGGTGCTTGTTGAAAATGAACTCCTTTTGAAGTCTTAATATTTTTATCATGTTCCACTGTGGTATTTTGCATCCCAATGTTGTGCATGCCAGCCAAGATTAAAGCAACGGGCCCAGGAGATACCCCTTTATTCAGTGCAATATGCATATGGCAACCATCTGTTCCATCTACTAACAGAAAATAACAGTGATAAACTTCTCAGACTTCTGCCAAAGTAAGAGTTTATTGCCTACAGAAGAAGGTTTGATAGTTATCTTGTGGCTTACATCTGGTTTCACTGGAACTGTACATCATACAGATACAAACTTAGTGTTTATGTGGCAAACATCATAACTGGGTTATAGGCTATCAAACAGAAAACATGCACTCTAAAGGAAAAGAAAATGTACTGAACTATTAGAATTCAGGTTAAGTACAACCTTTTTATTTTTGTGGCAGTAGAAACTTTGAGATTGTTTCAGCTTAATGTTCAAAGGAGGGGACTGATTTTATTTAGGATGGAGGTTAAGAAATAATAACATACGTATTTTATTATTCCCAGGTAATCATTTAATTATTGGTTGACTTAATTACAACACAACCATTATTTCTTCAGTCTAGACACCACCATGTATGAATGACATGAGGCAAGGTTGGTTATTAGCATCTACTGTATTGGCACCACTGAAAATAGGATCAAAAACAAAGTAAAAGGACCACTAGTACACACCCATTATACAAGAATATTGTGGTGGTGACTACATCTTGTGAATTTGTTTTTTTTATTCATTCATGGAATGAGGGTGTGGCTGGGTAGGCAGCATTTATTGCTCATCCCTAATTGCTCAGAGAGCAGTTTAGAGTCAACCACATTGCTGTAGATTGGGAGTCACATGTAGGTCAGACCAGGTAAGAATGGCAGTTTCCTTCCCTAAAGGACATAAGTGAATTTTTTGGGTTTTCTTGACAATTGACAATGGATTCGTGATGATAATTAGACTCAATTCCAGACTTTTTAAAATAGAATTTGAATTCCAACATCTGCTGTAGCAGGATTTGAACCTGGGTGCCCAGAACATTGTCTGGGTCTCTGGATTAACAGTCCATACCACTAGGCCATCACCCCCACCCATGAATATAAAATTGCATGTGATATATATTTAAATTATTTTGTTTGTATAATCTCTTCAAGTTAATGGTTATAAGTTGGTTGTAAATTCCTTGATGATGATGATGCTTCCTTGTCATTACACTCCAGTATTCATTAGCTTTAAAACGCAAATCTGTATAGTTTTATCTGCTACCTGCTACATCGATAGATTAACTGTATTCAAAGTTGAACAAAATGATAGCACTTTGTTAAATATTATTGATGTGTTACATTGAGAATGTGTTTTAAATTTGCTAAACAGTTATACAATATTAGAATCACCTTAAAATTTAATATTTAATTATACATCAAGCAGCAGTGTTAATTATTTTTGAATTCTGTTTGACGAATATTGACCACAAAACAAATACAGCCGTAGTTTTAAGTGTTGATCTTGAAATAAAGTTTCTATTTCATCTCATGTTTACTTTAGCAGGAGTTACTCAGTTTCAAATTAAAACTATGAATAACCTACAATGAGACATGCTGCTGCTTTAACTTTCAAACTAATTTGAGATAGTTTAAATTCCATTGACGATCTACAGTTTTTGACTGTGTTTTGAGATTTCATGCTGTGGCTTAAGGAATATTTAAAAACCAGATATCCTGGGTTATTCACTTCACCAAGAAAAGAAGTAACACATGGCTTTACCTTTGATCAGCTTTAGTAAAGGAAGAGAGTATGCTGAGATCAGAGGTAGAGATTGATGTTAAGGTTAGAGTGGTGCTAGAAAAGCGCAGCAGGTCAGGCAGCATCTGAGGAGCAGGAAAATGCTGCCTGACCTGCTGTGCTTTTTCAGCACCAGTCTAATCTTGACTCTGATCTCCAGCATCTGCAATCCTCACTTTCATCCTGAGATCAGAGGGAGCCTATAATCTTTTAGGAGTTTCATAATCTAACTATACCTTGGCAACAAATTGGGATTTCATATTCGTATTCTGCATTATTAGTATTTGGTAACATGTTCAATTCTTTCAGATTGATCTACACCCATTCAAAATTTGCTAGTTCTTTCTATTCTTTTAGACAAAAATTCAGAAGTGACTGTTTACTGTTCTAAATTATTATAATAAGAAAGGCTGATGGTGGTAATGCACATTAGGATGATATCATCTTGAACTCCAAAGCTATCCTTTGGACCTTAACAACAAAGACTTTGAGACATGAAGCATAGCGTACTTCAACCTCATGACTTATGCATGAGGATTACTATTCAACAGCTGGATTAACCTTTCCACATGATGTGAACTTTTTCTCATGACAGCTTCATATGGCTTATTAGGATAGAAGAATGAGTGATTTTAGAAAGGTTACAGAGGATGTTAACATGTTAGCAAGATGTTAAGAGTGATGAGGGGCTTCATTTATGCAGTTGGGAAAAGTTAGGACTCTTATTCTTTGGGACAAAGAAGGTTAAGAGGTGCGCTAGCTCTGATTTTTTAAAATAATCAGAGGTTTTCATAAAATAAATGGAGAAAGACAAAATTCCCTATGGTGAGTGGGTCAGTAACTAGAGGTTGTGGATTCAAAATCCTTAGGCTATTGGGGAGTCGAGTATTTTTTCAATTGGAAGTTGAGAGGATCTGAGTGCTTTCCCTGATAATGCAGTGTAAAATGATTCCACAAATATCTTTAAAAATTCTAAAATATATTCAAGGGTGAGAAACTTGCACGGGCTTATGAGACAAAGCATGGCTGATCTTTCAAGGTGTCTGCTTGGGCACAGCTGGCTGAATGGTGGCCTCATCTGCTGTAAGTTTCCACGATTTTTACAAAACATTTTTGGTCATTAATTTCAGTCATCTGGCAGAGCAGAATTCATGGCATCATTACAGTAGAAAGATACAGATCAGGCTTTTAATCAGTACTCATACTGGCACACGGCAATAATTAAAATTTCCAGAATATTACTTGGGACATATAAACAAAATCAGATAAACGTGGTTTAAGTTTAGTGGTGAGTGTTGAGTGTTCCCATTACCAAATATAGAGACACTGCAGCTATGCACATTTCTTAACGTCACCTGGTGAAATTAGATTGGGGAAAACAAATGATCTGGATCAGGCTATAACTATTGGAGCAAGCTGTTTCTAATTCTAAGGATTAAACATCAGTATGTTCCTATCTGGCCTTTAGATTTATACAAAGCCAAAGAGAATCATAATTGTATCTTGTATTCATCTTTCCATAAATAGAAATTAAGCCTAAGCATCAACACTTTGAGCTCATACCATTTTTTGCTTAGTTGTTTTAAAAAAATCCCAAATTGCTTCTCCATTTCCCAACAACCTTCCATTCCACTGTTCTCTTATCTTTTACTCTCGCTTGTTAAACTGCTGCTTTTTCCTTATATGTTGGAGCTATCTCACAGTTCCCTCTCTGATTGATGTTGTTGAGTCTCTTCATCAATTTTGTTTTTGTTTTGTTTACCTAATCTTCTTAAAATAGTTTTTTAGTTTTTCAGTCTTCAGTTCAAATAAAGTGTTGCAACATTGATAATGTTGCACCTTGTTTTTGCTTTAGAGTTATTGATTTATTTCCAGTTTGTCTTCTAGATAAGGGATTCTGCTCAGTTCAGTTGAAAGTGTACTAAACATTCTAACCAGAAAGGCAAAGTACCACTTTATTCAAGAAAATGAAGGAACTGATCAAATGCAGTGACACATCTGTTGGAAAGGAAGAGAAACTTCAAGCTATCGCTAAGAGTAAAAATAACATAGACGTGCCTATTAATTACTAAGGTTAGGACTTTAATTACCTTGTAAGTGGCATTGATCATGTAACATGCTATACTCCCATTGAGTGCAGACTTAAAAAGGAATGTGCATATGAAACTACATTCCTGGCAGTAATCTCATCAATGGGTTCATAACAAAGTTCAAATAATTTACAAGTGTTTTATAAATCACCTGATGTACTAATAGACAATAGACAGACAATAGACAATAGGTGCAGGAGTAGGCCATTCAGCTCTTCGAGCCTGCACCGCCATTCAATATAATCATGGCTGATCATTCCTAATCAGTATCCTGTTCCTGCCTTATCTCCATAACCCTTGATTCCACTATCTTTGAGAGCTCTATCCAACTCTTTCTTAAATGAATCCAGAGAGTGGGCCTCCACTGCCCTCTGGGGCAGAGCATTCCACACAGCCACCACTCTCTGGATGAAGAAGTTTCTCCTAAGCTCTGTCCTAAGTGGTCTACCCCGTATTTTTAAGCTGTGTCCTCTGGTTCGGCACTCCCCCATCAGTGGAAATATGTTTCCTACTGCCAGAGTGTCCAATCCTTTCATAATCTTATACGTCTCAATCAGATCCCCTCTCAATCTTCGAAACTCAAGGGTATACAAGCCCAGTCGCTTCAGTCTTTCAGTTTAAGGTAATCCTGCCATTCCAGGAATTGACCTCGTGAACCTACGCTGCACTCCCTCAATAGCCAGAATGTCTTTTCTCAAATTTGGAGACCAGAACTGCACACAGTACTCCAGGTGTGGTCTCACCAGGGCCCTGTACAGCTGCAGAAGAACCTCTTTGCTTCTATACTCAATTCCTCTTATGAAGGCCAGCATGCTATTAGCCTTCTTCACTACCTGCTGTACCTGCATGCTTGCCTTCATTGACTGGTGTACAAGAACACCCAGATGTCTCTGTACTGCCTCTTTACATAAATTGATTCCATTGAGGTAGTAGTCTGCCTTCCTGTTCTTGCCACCAAAGTGGATAACCATACATTTATCCACATTAAACTGCATCTGCCATGCATCTGACCACTCACCTAACCTGTCCAGGTCACCCTGTAATCTCCTAACATCCTCATCACATTTCACCCTGCCACCCAGCTTTGTATCATCAGCAAATTTGCTAATGTTATTGCTGATACCATCTTCTATATCATTAACATATATTGTAAAATGCTGCGGTCCCAGCACGGATCCCTGCGGTACCCCACTGGTCACTGCCTGCCATTCCGAAATGGAGCTGTTTATCACTACCCTTTGTTTCCTATTAGCCAACCAATTTTGAATCCAATCTAGTACTTTGCCCCCAATACCATGCGCCCTAATTTTACTCACTAACCTCCTGTGTGGGACTTTATCAAAAGCTTTCTGAAAGTCCAGGTACACTACATCTACTGGATTTCCCTCATCCAACTTCATAGTTACATCCTCAAAAAATTCAAGAAGATTAGTCAAGCATGATTTCCCCTTCATAAATCCATGCTGACTCTGTCCTATCCTGTTACTACTATCCAGATGGGCAGTAATTTCATCCTTTATAATAGACTCCAGCATCTTTCCCACCACTGAGGTCAGACTAACTGGTCTATAATTTCCTGCTTTCTCTCGTCCACCTTTCTTAAAAAGTGGTATAACATTAGCCACCCTCCAATCCTCAGGAACCGACCCCGAATCTATTGAACTCTGGAAAATAATCACCAACGCATCCACGATTTCTCGAGCCACCTCCTTCAGTACCCTGGGATGCAGACCATCAGGCCCCGGAGACTTATCAACCTTCAGACCTAACAGTCTCTCCAACACCAAATCCTGGCAAATATAAATTCCCTTCAGTTCAGATCCTTCAGCGACTGTTACCTCAGGGAGATTGCTTGTGTCTTCCCAAGTGAACACAGACCTGAAGTACCCATTTAATTCCTCTGCCATTTCTTTGTTCCTAGTAATATATTCCCCTGTTTCTGTCTTCAAGGGCCCAATTTTGACCTAACCATTTTTTTGTCTTGCACATACCTAAAAAAGCTTTTACTATCCTTCTTCATATTCTTGGCCAGTTTACCTTCGTACCTCATTTTTCCTCTGCGTATTTCCTTCTTAGTAATCCTCCGTTGCTCTTTAAAAGCTTTCCAGTCCTCAGATTTCCCACTTATCTTAGCTATGTTATACTTTTTCTCTTTTAACTTTATATGTTTCTTTACTTCCCTCGTCAGCCACAGCTCAGATCCCCTCCTGGGATCTTTCTTCCTTTTAGGAATGAACTGATCCTGCAACTTCTGCATTATACACTGAAATATCTGCCATTGTTCCTCCACGGTCATCCCTGCTAAGGTATTGCACCATTGAACTTTGGCCAGCTCCTCCCTCATAGCTCCATAGTTCCCTTTTTCAACAGAAGTACTGACACTTCCGACTGTACCCGTTCCCTCTCAAATTGCAGATTGAAGCTTATTGTATTATGGTCACTACTTCCCAATGGCTCCTTCACTTCGAGGTCTCTGACCAATTCTGGTTCGTTACACAATACCAGATCCAGAATTGCCTTCTCCCTGGTCGGCTCCAGCACCAGTTGCTCTAAGAATCCATCTCTGAGGCACTCCACAAAGTCTCTTTCTTGAGGCCCAATACCATCCTGATTCTTCGAGGAGAAAGTGAGGTCTGCAGATGCTGGAGATCAAAGTTGAAACTTTATTGCTGGAACAGCACAGCAGGTCAGGCAGCATCCAGGGAACAGGAGATTCGACGTTTCGGGCACAGGCCCTTCTTCAGGAATGAGCAGAGAGTGTTCAGCAGGAGAAGATAAAAGGTAGGGAGGAGGGACTTGGAGGAGGGGAGTTGGAAATGTGATAGGTGGAAAGAGGTCAAGGTGAGGGTGATAGGTCGGAGTAGGGTGGAGGCGGAGAGGTCAAGAAGAAGACTGCAGGTCAGGAAGGCGGTGCCGGGCTGGAAGGATCCGGCTGAGACAAGGTGGGGGGAGGGGGGATGAAGAAACTGGTGAAGTCCAAGTTCATCCCCTGCGGTTGGAGGGTTCCCAGTCGGAAGATAAGACGCTCCTCCTCCGACCGTCGGGTTGTTGTGGTTTGGCGGTGGATGAGTCCAATGACCTACATATCCTCGGTGGAGTGGGAGGGGGAGTTGAAATGCTGTGCCACAGGTTGGTTGGGTTGGTTCGTCCGGGTGGCCCAGAGGTGCTCCCTGAATCGCTCCGCAAGTAGGCGGCCTGTCTCCCCAATATAGAGGAGGCCACACCGGCTGCAGCGGATGCAGTAGATGATGTGGGTGGAGGTGCAGGTGAATCTGTGGCGGATATGGACGTACAAAATACGTACAACACAGATGGCCTCCTTCTTCAAGGACCGCAATTTCCCCCCCGACGTGGTCGACGGTGCCCTCCACCGCATCTCCTCCACTTCCCGCTCCTCCGCCCTTGAGCCCCGCCCCTCCAACCGCCACCAGGACAGAACCCCACTGGTCCTCACCTACCACCCCACCAATCTCCATGTACAGCGCATCATCCGCCGTCACTTCCGCCACCTCCAAACAGACCCCAGCACCAAGGATATATTTCCCTCCCCTCCCCTATCAGCTTTCCGTAGAGACCACTCCCTCCGCGACTCCCTTGTCAGATCCACACCCCCCACCGACCCAACCACCACTCCCGGCACCTTCCCTTGCAACCGCAGGAGGTGCAACACTTGCGCCCACACCTCCCCCCTCACTTCTCTCCAAGGCCCCAAGGGAAACTTCCATATCCGCCACAGATTCACCTGCACCTCCACCCACATCATCTACTGCATCCGCTGCAGCCGGTGTGGCCTCCTCTATATTGGGGAGACAGGCCGCCTACTTGCGGAGCGATTCAGGGAGCACCTCTGGGCCACCCGGACGAACCAACCCAACCAACCTGTGGCACAGCATTTCAACTCCCCCTCCCACTCCACCGAGGATATGCAGGTCATTGGACTCATCCACCGCCAAACCACAACAACCCGACGGTCGGAGGAGGAGCGTCTTATCTTCCGACTGGGAACCCTCCAACCGCAGGGGATGAATTGGACTTCACCAGTTTCTTCATACCCCCTCCCCCCACCTTGTCTCAGCCGGATCCTTCCAGCCCGGCACCGCCTTCCTGACCTGCAGTCTTCTTCTTGACCTCTCCGCCTCCACCCTACTCCGACCTATCACCCTCACCTTGACCTCTTTCCACCTATCACATTTCCAACTCCCCTCCTCCAAGTCCCTCCTCCCTACCTTTTATCTTCTCCTGCTGAACACTCTCTGCTCATTCCTGAAGAAGGGCCTGTGCCCGAAACGTCGAATCTCCTGTTCCCTGGATGCTGCCTGACCTGCTGTGCTGTTCCAGCAATAAAGTTTCAACCACCATCCTGATTCTCCCAGTCTACCTGCATGTTAAAATCCCCCATAACAACTGTAGTGACATCTTTGCGACAGGCCAATTTCAGCTCCTGATTTAACTTACATCCGACATCCAGACTACTGTTTGGGGGCCTGTAGATGACTCCCAAGAGGGTCTTTTTACCCTTAGTATTTCAAAGCTCTATCCACACTGACTCTACATCTCCTGACTCTAGGTCCACCCGCGCAAGGGACTGAATATCGTCCCTTACCAACAAGGCCACCCCACCCTTTCTGCCCGTTAGTCTGTCCTTACGATAACACGTGTATCCTTGAATATTCATTTCCCAGGCCCTGTCCACTTGAAGCCACGTCTCAGTTATCCTCACAATATCGTATCTGCCAATTTCCAAAAGAGCCTCCAGCTCATCCATCTTATGCCTAATGCTTCGTGCATTCATGTATAGTATTTTTAATTTGTTACTGCTCTCACCCTTCCCATCAACCCTTATTTTACCCAACCTTACAGCATGATGCCTTTCCGAGTTTTCTGCCTCATTAATAGCTTGTTAACTGTGCATAATAATTATCTCTATCGGTGTAAACAATGCCATTGATTACTTTCGCTAAAGAACTTCAGTCCATGTAGCAGATATTAGGAATTCGAGTAACCATGCAAATTTCTATCTGCTCAATTGTAAATTTTGCCTCAATGTAAAGTAGCTGTAAAACATTCTGGTTTTTTAAAAAAAAACTATTAATTGTTCCTTGCTAAACATGAACGACAATACAATACTCTTTAATCTTTCTTGCTACGTGGAGTATTTCTGTCTTCTGAGATTTCCTATCAGAGGGCAAAAATGTATAGGCAGAATCTGACAGAAGGTTTTTTAAAAATACAGATCGAACACTGCAAATCAGAATATAGCTTTATAACTAACAAAATCCTCAAAGAAAGTGACAACTGCAATTTCTTTAACGCACCAAGGATTTTCTCCTGAGTCAATCTTTTCATGAGTCAATCTGTAATTCCTGAAGGTCTAAGGACTATCCAAGAGAGTTGGTGACAATAGATTCATTCGTGGTTTTGCATTTCAGTGTTCGAGATTAGTCATCTCTATTTTCCTCCAGGCTTCACCCCATGCTTGGTCTGTTTTTCTATCTACGTATTTTGTTTCATTTTCTCTATGCTGCATCTCTCTTCTTTTACAGCTTCCTGTTTGTACCTCCATCTATATTTCTGTCCAAATCTGTCATACTCAGCCCTTTCGTCTGTCATAGAGTCATAGAGATGTACAGCATGGAAACAGACCCTTCGGTCTAACCTGTCCATGCCGACCAGGTATCCCAACCCAATCTCGTCCCACCTGCCAGCACCTGGCCTATATCCCTCCAAACCCTTCCTATTCATATACCCATCCAAATGCCTCTTAAATGTTGCAATTGTACCAGCCTCCACCACTTCCTCTGGCAGCTCATTCCATACATGTACCACCCTCTGCGTGAAAAAAATTGCCCATTACGTCCCTTTTATATCTTTCCCCTCTCACCCTAAACCTATGCCTTCTAGTTCTGGATTCCCCATCCCCAGGGAAAAGACTTTGCCTATTTATCCTATCCATGTCCCTCATAATTTTGTAAACCTCTATGAAATCACCCCTCAGCCTCCAACGCTGCAGGGAAAACAGCCCCAGCCTGTTCAACCTCTCCCTATAGCTCAAATCCTCCAACCCTGGCAACATCCTTGTAAATCTTTTCTGAACCCTCCTGCAAACATTATCTTCATTTTCCTTGCAACTCTATGATTCTGAGTTCAAATCCCACCAAAGTAACTTGCTGATATTCAGTGTAATAAATCTGTACATTTATATGTTGATACAGAAGAAAGCTGCTAGACTAACATGAAAACTGACTCTCCAATGTCACTGTACCTGGTCTGGTCGACATGGGATGGAGTTTATCACTACAAGGACATGTAAAATGAACTATAATTGCGCTGACAATCTCTTTATCTATCATATGCTTTTCTCTCAAGTTCTGTTTCTCTGCCTGCTTTTCAATCTCTGGCAGTATAATATCACTTGATCTCTTTTGAATTTCTGTTCCTGGCTCCCCTTGTATGTTATCAAAAAGCGTGGTGCTGGAAAAGCACAGCAGGTCAGGAAGTATCGAAGAAGCAGGAGATTCAACGATTCAGGCATAAGCCCTTCAATCCAGATGCAGCACCTCGAAAGCTAGTGCTTCCAAATAAATCTGTTGGACGATAACCTGGTGTTGTGTGATTTTAAACTTTGTCCACCCCAGTCCAACACCGGCACCTCCAAATCTGTCATTATAAATCAACACCTCTGGTCCTACATCACTTGTGAAACCAAAGACCAGTCCCAGCTTTCTCCATATATCAACAGAGCTTCATTGGCCGAAAACCTCCCTCCCAGTGCCAAAATCAGCTCTGTGAAATGGTTAGTTGTAAGGATGAATTTTAGATTTCTCAGTAGGAGATGATGTGGCAGGTAGGTAAATGCCACAAGCCCGAAATTCTTGTTAATGTAAACCTGTTTAGCACAGAGGGAGAAAATGAGGGCTGCAGATGCCGGAGATCAGAGTCAAGAATGTGGTGCTGAAAAAGCACAGCAGGTCAGGCAGCATCCAAGGAGCAAATTGACGTTTTGGGCAAAAGCCCTTCATCAAGAATGAGGCTTGCGGGCCGGGGGGTGCTGATAGGTAAATGGCGGGGGAGGGGGGCGCAGAATAGTAGCTGGGAATATGTAGGTAGATGAAGATGTTAGGTCGGAGAGGACGGTGGAGTAGATGGGTGAGAAGGAAGAAAGATGAATAGGTAGGACCGGTCAAGAGGGCGGTGCCAAGTTAGCGGCTAGGGACTGGGATAAAGTGGGGTGGGGAGGGGAGGGGTGGTGCGGGGAAATGAGGAACCTGGTGAAATCCACATTGATCCCGTGTGGTTGCAGGGAACCAAGTTAGAAGATGAGGCATTCTTCCTCCAGCCGTAAGGTGATAAGTGTTTGGCGATGGAGGAAGCCCATGACCTTGTGGATGTCCTTGGTAGAGTGGGAGTGGGAGGGGGAGTTAAAATATTCAGCCACAGGGCAGTGGGGTTGGTTTTTGCGGATGTCTCAGAGATGTTCTCTGAGACGAACTGCAAGTTGGAGTCCTGTCTCCCTGATGTAGAGGAGACTGCATCAGGTGCAACAGATACAGTAGATAACTTGTATGGAGGTACTGGTAAATTTCTGTTGGATGTGGAATGGTCCTTTGGGGTCTTGGACGGAGGTGAGGGGAGAGATGTGGGTGCAGCTTTTGCACTTCCTGCAATGGCAGGGGAAGGTTCCAGGGGTGAGTGTGGGGGTGGGGATGGATCTGATGAAGGAGTCGCAGAGGGAATCGTCTCTCCGGATTGCAGAAGGGATAGGGAGGGAAATTTTTGCAAGTGGTGGAAGTGGTGGAGGATGATGCAATGTACACTGAGGTTGATGGGGTGGAAGGTGAGGACCGGGGGGCGTTCTGACCCTTTTGTGGTTGGAGGGATGGGATTCAAGAGCGGAGGAGCGGGAAGTGGAGGAGTTGCGCTGGAGGGCATCATCGACAACGTGGGAGGGGAAATTGTGGTCTTTGAAAAAGGAGGCCATCTGGGATGTTCTATGGTGAAATTGGTCATCCTGGGAATAGATGCGGCAGAGGCAGTTGACAGAGTGTTCAGCACAGAGTATCAATTTGTGTTTCTGGGATCTGCAGTGGGTGAGAAAAACAGTACTGGAAAGGCTTATCAGCCATAAGTTTTGTTTTTTCTTTGATGGAGTTGAGGGGGTCTGGAAAGGAATGTAGTGTTGGGAAGAAGCGGTGCCCAGCCTCCTGTTCATTTGGTGGAGAGAGGAGAGAATAGATATCCTGCCCAGTGAGAGAATGAATCTGAGGGAGGCAAGGTGCAGTATTCAGTATGGCCAGTATGTGGCAGCACAGAACAATTCAGGATAATACTTCATATCAATTCATGCACCCCTCTGTTACTAGTAACAGATTTTATGTGAAAATCAGTCATTTTTTAGGATTGTCAACTTATATAACTATTACTGCTTCGTGCATGTTGATAGAATTTCCTTCTTTTTCCTTAAAAGGCCAAAGCCTGGTTTTGGTGATTTCAGTCAATTTTAAAATTGAATATTGTGATCCATTCAGTATTTGCATAACAACAAAAAGTTACATAAGAGGTTTCCACACTGTGTAAGTAATCTAAATCTAAGGTACCCAGGATTGATTGTTGGTCAGTGGTTACATTTGGATTCAAGTTACTTTGCACAGTATCCAAATATTATTTGCAATATACTATTTCACCTGATCCTTAGTGTTTGCTATCTTTACATACTTCGCGTTGGCTGTTGTCCTCTGATTATTCTAAATGTCACTAGGAAGCATACAGTTACCTGGTTTCTGAAGTAGATACATCATTAAATGTTCAACTTTCAAAAGCATTGCCGTTTAACATTTCTTCCCTGTACACCATTTTTGAAGTATAGGCAATTGTAATTGCATCCAAATATCTCTGGAATTTAAATATGGAAATTAATGCTTTTCAAAAGATGATTAAGGTTTGAAATAGACCTTCCACAGCCATAATGCAGAATAACTAATTTATAATATATTTAGCAGAAGTATCAATATGCAGAATCATAAATTTTCTGCACTAATTCATGATAGAAGTATTGAGCTTGGACTGAATATATATCTATCCTACAATCCATGACTCATTTTCATAGAATCATAGAAACCTTGCAGTGCAGATAGAGGTCATTCAGCCCATCGAGTTGCACCAACCCTCTGGAGACCATCTCACCCTATCGCTTTAAACCCACATTTACTATAGTTAATCCACCTAACCCACACATCTTTGGACTGTAGGAGGAAACCAAAGCACCTGGAAGAAACCCACTCAGTCACTGGGAGAATGCACAAACACCACAGTCAGTCACCTGGGTCCGTGGCACTGTGAAGTAGCAGTGCTAATCACTGTGCCACCCCACATTTTGATGTTACAAATCATATATTTTCTCTCCAACCATTTGGAGAATAGTTTGGGTCTTTTGTTTAAGTTTGTTGAACAATTTCAGTGAGAGAGTGATAGATCCAGATCTGTAAGTGAATCGTTTTTAAAAATAAACGTAAACTTATGTTTTATTTTAATCTTTCCTGTTCTATTTTCATTGTATTGATTAAAAGTTTTCTAATCTAAATGGGAATTGTCATATTTTGAAACGTGTTATTTGCAGAAAAGCATATAATCAAAATAATCCTGTTCAGATCTGATTTGGATTTCTAGTGTTTGAATCCAAGCCAAAAATTTAGATTTCTTTAAATATTTGTTTTCTTCACAGTTTGTTTACACCAGTTTTCCTCTCCTTCTGAAAGTGGTGGGTCTTGTAGGAATACATTATCATTGGCAAGTGGCATCTAGAACTTTACCAACATAGTGAATGTTTGTAAGCTATTCAACTTCAGGTGAAATATGGTGCCTGTTTTATGTTGTCATTCAAATCTATACATTTGTGAACTCCAGTTGAAATGGCAAATAAGAAGGCAACTTGTCTATTTTTTTTTTGCCTCCTCCATACCCGACTGAGTGATTTCCAGGGGTCTGCGGCGGGATTGAGACAAGAGGCTTTGGGGAAGGAGGCACACTTACCTTATGGAGATAAGGTTACCTCAGAAGATAAGATTTTTAGATCTGGATGCTTCCCCCTTTCCTTTTGGCTTTTTTTTTTGTGTTTCTGCTTTTTTAAAAATAAATTCTAGTTTTTGTATCTTAGATAGTTGTTTTCTTTTTTTGTATCTAGGTGGTTTTGAGAAAAAAATTCGTCTTTTTGTACATGGTGCCAGTGAATAGCAACTTTGTGTACTTTTCACTGTACTCTTGTACTTTGAGGTACACATGGTAATACTTCTGCATTACAAACAATTTCAGCTGTAAACCAATCTGCCAGTACTACGTTGAAGTATTTCTGAATTAGAATCCTTACTGTGTGGAAACAGGCCCTTTGGCCCAACAAATCCACACTAACACTCAGAGTATCTCACTCAGATCCATTCCCCTACATTTACCCATAATTCATGTACCTAATCTGTATATCCCTGAACACTGTGGACAATTTAGCATGGCTAATTCGCCCAACCTGCACATTTTTGGACTGTGGGAGGAAATTGGAGCAACTGGAGGAAACCGATGCAGACACGGAGAGAACACGCAGATAGTCGCCCAAGGCTGGAATCAAACCCTGGACCCTGGAGTTGAGGCAGCAGTGCTAATCACTGAACCACTGAATTGCGATGCCATGTTGCGGCTGTACAGAACATTGGTTTGACCACTTTTGTAATACTGCATTCAAGTCTGGTCACTGCTATAGGAAGGATGTTCTTAAGCTTGAAAGAGTTCAAAAATATTTACAAGCATGTTAACAGGATTGGAGGGTTTGAACTATAGCGAGACGCTGAATAGGATGGGGCTTTTTTCCCTGGAGTGTTGAAAGCTGAGAGGTGATCTTAGAGATTTCTAAAATTGAGGGGCATGGATAGGGTGAATAACCAAGATCTTTTTCCCAAGGTAGGAGAGTTCAAAACTAGAGGGCATAGGCTTAAGGTGAAAGGGGAAGATTTAAAGGCGATCTGTAGGGCAATTTTTTTTCATGCAGGTGTTGTGTGTTTGGAACAAGCTGCCATACTGAGTTTTGAAAAAGATATGTTATGGCAGTTCACATAAAAAGGAATCATTGGAAATCCTATTAATTCTATAAACCATCATTACAGGCATTATATTTTTATGAATTTCAATCCCTTCGGTCATTGGATAAAGATGTTATGGGAGATCCAACAGTGAACATTCCATTACGGGCAACAATCTCTCACAAGGCCACAGGTCAGTAAATTGTGTGTTTCTTCCTTTCAGTATTTCAAATGTTTTTAAGTGGCTGCATGTTTGAACTCTAACCTGCCTGCTTGTATTAAAAAGTATCAGGTTTGAAAAGCAGTATAACAAAGCAGTTTTTTCATCTCTTAAAATACATAAGGTTGTGAAAATTTTAACAATGCAATGAAGGAGAATTGATTATAAGTAGATTTAAATAGCTTAAAAATCTGCTTTTCCTCCTTCTGCAGTGTCAGAGGATAAATACTTTGTTGGTAAGGCATTGAGACACCAGACTGGAGGTGTTCAAGCTCAAATATGCTGGTCTGTACTGAATCATATGATATTGGCCTGAGCAGCAGCTGAGTCCCAGCATCACCAAAAGAGAGAGAGAGAGAGAGAGAGAACAAGTCTCTCAATTCTGTATGACTGTATGATGATCCATGCTGAATTGTGCAAAGGAAGACAGGATAAAGCTTGATTGTGATACCTCTGTGCACCTAACTGTTCCAATTGCCTGCCAGCACTCAATGTTAGACTCTCCCATACGGATTTGTTCAAGATGTTATATGTGCATTTTATCTTTAAGTACCCCATGTGCTATGTGTAGACAGAGTTGCAACTTTTCCTTGCAGTTAGGCTGCAAGTTACCCTCAAATCAACTGGTTGATGTAATGTTTGCTTCATAACTTATGTTTTATTATTTAAAAGATTAACCCATGCAGTTAATCAATAGCTGATGAACCATTGATTATTAGACCATAATCATTTACAGGAATAGACTTTCTGTATTAATCAGCACTGTGAAGTGGGGAAGAATCTCTAAGTATTTCCCTTCTTGAATTCTTCCAACATCTCATGAAGTACTTGACTGTGGCATCACTTTCTGACTTTTAGTCGACATTTTTATACTCTGTGAACTGAAAAAAGCATGTTAAAAAGGAACTTCAAAGATGTATAGTTTGCATGGTTTAAACAGTTCAAGATTATTTTGTGTTTATCAATTTTCCTAACTTTACACAACTACCTGAGGTCCAATCAATTTTAAATGATAAACTTTTAAGATTTTGATTAACATTCTGTTTATTATCACAATAGTGTAGTTTACTGATCTGTTATGTTACTGCTAAAATCACTAGTATAGTGATCCTATTTACTGGGTTAAAGAAATTCACATGATCCTGTACAGTTTGGACTGTAGAACTGAACTTGCTGAACAGTGTAGTTGTGTACTAAAGTTACAGGACTCCTGTGTTTTATCCTCTGAGCTGGAATTCTGTCAAAAGCCACGTTGTCTGAAAGAAAACACTGATTTAGAAAGTTAGACATTTCAAAGTTAAAATACATCCAGAACTTAAGGTCCAGTATAATACAGTATGTAGATGTTTGATAATGTTGACCCTAGTTCGATAATTAAATAAGGTGATTTACTCAATGTTTCTAGTGGTAAAAAATTATTAAAGATGAAGAAAAATCTCATGTTTAAATTTGTTACCTTATTTATAAGAGAAAATAATTTATATTACTTGAAATTATTTTGATTTTCTGTGTATTAGCTTGAAACATCTTTAGTTAGACCGCGGTGTAATGTTCCTGATGAAATCTACGTAGAAAATGATTGTGGTACAGCAGGTCATGACTTTAGAGCAACCTGAGTACCTCTCAGCAGTCAAGTGGGTCCATCTAACTATAATTAGCGATAGTACATGAGAGATGAAGGCATCTCGGCTTACTGCAGTTCTGCACACTGCTGTCATCGCCCCTCTGTCCAGTTTCTGATGTTGTCTAGTCACTTGCTCCTTCTCCAAACTAATCTCTTCTAATGTTGCATTTAATATTATTGCCAAGCTAGAGCCTCACCTCCACCTCTTTCAGTGGTTTACTCTGTTTCTGTTCAAGGGGACAGAAAATTGCCAAAACAATGTAGTAGTGCAATATCCTGTGAGTATTCTGTACGCAGGCATTTACTCAAACACATGTGGACTATTTTTGAGGTTTGATAGATGGATGCCTAAATATATGTTTTTCTCCTTATGTATGTTAATGAGGGTGAGACCTGTTGAAAGATCTGATATTGGATGGGGTGAACAATGTCAGAAGTCACACAACACCAGGTTGTGGTGCAACAGATTTATTTGTAATCGCAAGCTTCCAGAACGCTGCTGTTTCGTCAAGTCTTCACTTTGTTGTCTTGTGATTTCAAATTACCCTGGTTAGCTATAACCTCTGACCCTGCAAAATGCATTCTTTCTGGGCAACCCCTCTGACTGCATCCAAAAGGTGGCTTCTACCTTATGTGATAGTATTTTCTATCACAAGCTTCCCTGGGAGACTGGCTCAGATTCATGGGTTCTCTCAATCCTACCTCAAACCAGTCTGAAGTTACACCTCACACTCTTTCCTGTGGAATCGTCCTGGAACACATTTGCAGAATGGACAAAGAGGGGAAGAGAGGAAGTGCCTCTTTTCTGTAGCTTCATTACTGTAACAAAATTACTGTTTAGAATAAACATTGCAGTAGACGTATTTCTAGATAGGATATTTCATTGTTACATGTCCTATAGTTAAAAACTCAATTGGGTTACTTTCCTTCAGTATTCCTTCATTTTAACATTTGGAAATTTTCAAACGTGTAAATGCAGATAAGGAAAAAGGATGACTTAGTAATTTTGAGTCTTGACATAAGCTGTTCTGACATTTTTAGTTGTACAGATTGGATTTCCTTGCCTTGGCAGCCAGGATGGGGTAGCAGCTTTTGAGGTGACTGTGGTCATTATGGATGTGGAAGGGAATGTTGTTCTTCAAACACCTCATAATGCAATATTCTTCAAAACTTGTCAAAGAGGTGAGCCAAAGCATTCTGTTGCTTTGTTTCATTCATGTAAGTAAAATGAATCATGAAAATTTATAAAATGAATTCCTGTCTGATTTGGATTCATGCTCTAAATGATCTCACTAGAAATTTGAATTTATAAAATTTATAAAATGTAAAATAAACATTCACTATAGGGCCCAATACTTTAAACTGAATGTGCCAAAATTGTTGGTAGACTGAGTTGAATTGAATTTATTGTCACATGTTCCGAGGCACAGTGAAAAGCTTTGTCTTGCGAGCAATACAGGCAGATCACAGAGTTAAGTAGCAAAGAGAAGTAAGTAATAGGTAAACAGCGGCAAAAACAAAGATTGGTGCCTATTTGGCAATGTTTCATCTATAGTCTAATTTTGATAAATTCATCCTTCAGGATTCAAATTTTAATCTTTAACCAATTTGTGAGTTCTCATCGAAAAATCAGTTTTGATTTTGACTTTTCTAATCAGGTGAAAACAGAGTGCTGGGATGGGGGGGGGCGGGGCGGAGGAGATAAACCCAGTTACTTATCTACTGTCATGTCACTGCTTACCTGCTGTGAAGTTTACCTGCTTTTCTGAGTAGGTGAGCAGGATACTCATGAGTGAAGCACAGTTCTCCTTTCAAAAAGCAGGTCAAGGCCCTGTGATAGAGTCCATGCCAGAATGTTGGTCTTCAAGTTGTTCTTTCAATGATCAGTTTTACGCTTTACGATACAAGATTATAAGAGTTAAATTCCATCTTGCTCTTGCCTACACTTAAAAAAAAACTGATCAGAAAAATTGACATTAAAAGACTATAAATGCAAATCTTAAGATTGAACCTCTTGGAGATTTGAGTGACATCAAAAAAAGAATCATTCAATCATTTACCAAAGGGAGCAAAGTGCTTTACCTAACTGTAATATAAAAAAAAGCAACTGTGTTGAACCTGTGCTTACATTATTTGATACAGGGCAAACTACTTAACACTAATTTTAATGTAAACCATCCTTTGTGAATCATGTGAATAAGGCAAAAGTATGTATGCATTGCTTATCGGAGATTTCAGGAACTTTTCTTTTATGCAAAGCTAAATGTCCAGGAGGCTGTCGCAATGGAGGTTACTGTACAGAGAGACAGGTCTGTGAATGTCCTGATGGATTCTATGGACCTCATTGTGAGAAAGGTAATACTTATATGATTTCTGTTTTAATATTAGCATTATTAAATTCAGTTCAGACAGACTAAGTTTTATGCATGTATCAAAGATTGATCAGTTCTGTAACAGATGCACTGATTTCTGTTCAACAAGACACTGTGCCTTTTTCTGAAGTTGTTGCTTTAAGTTACCTAGGGAAAGGAAGGAAAGTTGGCAGGCAAATCACCTTCAGTCTCTCACACACTTTCTCGCAGCCAGTCATAGAGCTTTACTTGTCTGGTCGCTTCGCAGGAATGTGGTGCAGAAAACATAGAGAAAAAATATGAAAACAGAACAAGATTAAGTTTAGGAATGAAAAAAATAAATTAACTTAAACTAAAACTGTTTGAGTTACATTGTAAGCTAGATTAATGTGTAATTTTAGAAATGTAAATATTTCAGGCTCACCTGTACATTAATGAAAAAATGCATTACTTTAATCAAATAAGTGTGTCTTGTGATTATGCATATTTCATTGGCACAAATGGCCTAATCAAATGCATCTGTTCAGAACAATCATTGTAGTTGACTTTATCAAACAGTTTACCTTACTTTGACGTATGTGTTCTCTTTTATTAAAAATATATTCATTATTAGAAAAATTATAGAATTTGTAAAAGTTAAATGCTGTATAACCTTTTAATTAAAATGTGACATGTTTCTAATAGTATGTTTAATTAATCACCGTCATTTTATAAAAATTGCCCAGATAATCTGTTCATCTTAATTTCACTTGTGCTGGTTTGGCTGGAACCAACCAGGAAACTATGCAAGAACAGTTTTTTTAAAAGAAAGTTATCTAAACTAATCTAGTCGTTTTAAATCTCCTTCCCTTAAACGCCCCCACCTGACCCCAGCAATGTTCCTGCTTAGCCCCATGATTTCTTAGCTTTTCCAAAGGCCTGTTTGCTCAGAGGACATAGTGGAGGTGCGAAGTCACAGAACACTCCACTTCTATGGCTGCTTTTTGAGGAATTGTGCATGTTTGTCCGCAACCTCAATCCCGGGGTTTCCAGCTAGAAGCTTAGAATATCATCTCATTCATGTGGAATATGTGTTTTCTGCAGAGGTCTGCCAAATTTTGTCCTGTGGAAAAGGCTCTCTGAAATCCTGCAATAATGGAAGGGACCTGACATTCCAAGCCTCTGACTTTTATTTTCACCTCTGACTTAAACCCTGAGTGTAAATGAGTCCCTACTCATTTTATTTTTAAAATGTGCAGCTGAAGATGAGATGTCCAGAATGGTTCTGAACATGCATCAGCCAGTAAGCCCAGCAATTATATTGTGACCTAGCCTACCATTCACTCCACCTCCACATGTACAATCAGCCAAAATTGCTTTGTTTTCTTTGGAAAGGCGTAACACTCCAGGTAAATGTACCCTTATGTTTTCAGAAACTTTAGGCTACTCTGGCCTACTTCCTGGCCTCATTGAATTGTCAGTAATGGAGATGCAGTACGAAACAAGGGGAGAACAGTGTAAATGTCTTTTCGACTGGATTCTGAGATTATAAATGAGTCAATGAAACATTTCTAAAACATGCTATCTCGAGAATCAGTGCATTTCTAAAAAAATCTTTCAAATTTTCCTTTTGTTTCATGTTAGCTCTGTGCGCCCCCAGATGTTTGAATGGAGGTCTCTGCATCACTCCAGGGTTGTGCATCTGCCCTCCTGGATATTTTGGTATAAACTGTGATAAAGGTAAAAGAAGAACCTGATTTGAGAAACTGTTTCCTTTTATTTCATTCAGATATGTTTGCTGAATGTTTGTCTTCATTATGGTGAGGGATGTGTGCAGAAATGGAACATTTCTGACTATGTTGCCACAAAACACAATAACTAAACAAGATGTGACTCTAAGATGACTTGGATGCCCCACAATCTGGTGAACAATTACAAGAAGGGATATTTGTTCATTATAGTTTTGCTAATGTTTGAAAATGCATTGTTATCTTCTTCTTCTGATATTAGCGAGTTTTAAGATTTGTAGCTCAGGTTGAAGTTCTGGATGTAGTTTTGCTCGCTAAGCTGGAAAGTTCATTTTCAGATGTTTCGTCACCATCCTAGGTAACCTCTTTAGTGAGCCTTCAGATGAAGCACTGATGTCATGGTCTGCTTTCTATTTGTGTTTAGGTTTTCTTGGGTTGGTGATGTCATTTCCCATGGTGATGTAATTTCCTGTTCTTTTTCTCAGGGGTGGTAAATGGGATCTAAGTCAATGTGCTTGTTGATAGAGTTCCGGTTGAAATGCCATGCTTCTAGGAATTTTCGTTAGTGTCTCTGTTTGGCTTGTCCTAGGATGGATGTGTTGTCTCAGTTGAAGTGGTGTCATTCCTCATCTGTATGTAAGGATACTAGTGAGAGTGGGTTATGTCTTTTTGTGGCTAGTTGATGTTCAAGTATCCTGGTGGCAAGTTTTCTGTTGGCTTGTTCAATGTAGTGTTTGTTACAGTTCTTGCAAGGTATTCTGTAAATGACATTAGTTTTGTTTGTTGTCTGTATCGGGTCTTTCAAGTTCATTAGCTGCTGTTTTATTGTGTTGGTGGGTTTGTGGGCTACCATGGTGCCAAGAGGTCTGAGTTGTCTGGCAGTCATTTCCGAGTCTTCTGATATTCTTTCAAAGTGAGGAGAATATTTGCCACAGAGTACATCTAATGTCAAGAAACTGCCCATCGAATATTTTAAGTTGAGGAACCTTTTGTGCAGAAGCTCCGACAGTGTCTCTGGCTGACCAGATTCTTGCTCCTACTGCCCACCATTTATTGATTGAAAGGATTTGTAAATTGATAATCAATCCAGTTGTATGTTATGAGCACACTTTCCATAGCCATCAAGTCTCTAAAGAGGACCCAAAGCCGAAACCTCTGGCTTGAGGTGGAACACTACATATTGAAGCACTACTGCCTCAGTGCCGGGGAGCTGGGTTCGATTCCAGCCTTGGATGACTGCCTGTGTGGGGTTTGCACTTTCTCCCAGTGTCTCCGTGGGTTTCCTCTGGATGCTCCAGTTTCTTTCCATAGTTCAAAAATGTGCAGATTAGGTGGATTGGTCATACTAAATTGCTCTGTCATGCAGGCTAGTAGGTTAGCCATGGAAAATCTGGGGTTACTGGGATAGAGTGGGGTTCTAGGTGAGATGCTGTTTGTGGAGTCAGTGCAGATTCAATGGACTGAATGGCCTCTGCATTCTGGATTAGTGGTGCTGGAAGAGCACAGCAGTTCAGGCAGCATCCAAGGAGCTTCGAAATCGACGTTTCGGGCAAAAGCCCTTCATCAGGAATAAAGGCAGTGAGCCTGAAGCGTGGAGAGATAAGCTAGAGGAGGGTGGGGGTGGGGAGAAAGTAGCATAGAGTACAATGGGTGAGTGGGGGAGGGGATGAAGGTGATAGGTCAGGGAGGAGAGGGTGGAGTGGATAGGTGGAAAAGGAGATAGGCAGGTAGGACAAGTCCGGACAAGTCATGGGGCCAGTGCTGAGCTGGAAGTTTGGAACTAGGGTGAGGTGGGGGAAGGGGAAATGAGGAAACTGAAGTCCACATTGATGCCCTGGGGTTGAAGTGTTCCGAGGCGGAAGATGAGGCGTTCATCCCCTCCCCCACTCACCCATTGTACTCTATGCTACTTTCTCCCCACCCCCACCCTCCTCTAGCTTATATCTCCACACTTCAGGCTCACTGCCTTTACTCCTGACCAAGGGCTTTTGCTCGAAACGTTGATTTCGAAGCTCCTTGGATGCTGCCTGAACTGCTGTGCTCTTCCAGCACCAGTAATCCAGAATCTGGTTTCCAGCATCGGCAGTCATTGTTTTTACCTACCTGAATGGCCTCTGCATACTAGGGATTCTATGATTCTGAGATCTCCTTCATTATCCGTTGACTATTGTTAGATGTCACTTAGCTCTTGCAGAACTGTTATATATAAACAATGAGTTTCCTTCCTTAATTTCAGGCTAGACTTCTGTTACTGATTTAGCCTTGGCAACAGCCCCAGAAGAATAGATATGGAGAGAGGAGATTTAAAGTCAGTAGCTGGACTGGAATCAGGAAGGAAAGTTAACATTAAAATATCGGTGTACTAGAGAAGCCAAGTTGTTGCTCCATTCCTTTTGGAACTTGTTAAAAGGAAAATGTAATGCTGCTCATGTTTCATCATTGTATTATTCAGATTGTAGCTTTATCCCATACAGATGGATAAGTGTGGATGTTCTTTGTACTACAGATCCAGCAAACAAAAAACCCTCAATCTTCTCAATGTGTCATAAATCCAATATCAGGAAAATGGTTTGCAGTCCCATGATGTAATATGTTAATTTGAACAATGGCTTTGAGTGAGGCTGGCAATCAGGTGCCAGATTATGTATAATTAGAGAAATTGACAAACATATAATGCACTTCAAGGATATAATAGCCAGTAGAAAGAGAGAACTTTCCACCTATTAGCCTGAACAAAGTTAATCCAACGTCTCAAAGTGAAAGAATGATACGTTGAATCATTGAACTGAATACAGCCCAGGAAACTACATTTCATACAAATACTAGGGACTTCATAGAAAATGCTCCCAATCCATGACAGTAATTTTATTGGAAGTGCAGGTTTCTATAGCATTTCTGTTAACACTTCAGGAAACACTGGTTAACACTGAGCCTAATGGCAGCAGACTCAGCTGTGTAAGCAGCATTGTGAGCTGCTGTGAAAACTGAGAGTAGAGGTTCCATCACTATCATGTTTATAGTCCTAACCAGTTGCTGTGCGTTAGCAATATGGTCTCCATGCTCTGAGAAATTACACAAAAGAGTCTGATTCTGTGTGACAGACTTAACTATAATTCTCTGATTAAAATGCTTGGTGTTAAATTATTTTGTCAACATCTTTTAACTGAGAAGAGGAAGGTCAGTATAAAGGTGGTTGAACATGTATTTTACCACTTAGTGTATTTATCCTTGATTACATTACACATCTGAAAGTAAGAGATCGATCACTTGATGGTGATGAGGAGGACTTTGTTCCCGCAGGGCCATTGGTTTTTGGAATTCTCTTCCATAGAGATCTGTGGAAACTGGGTTATTGAATAAATTCACGATTGAGCAAGACAGCTTTCTGACATTAAGGAGCAGACAGGAAAGCAGAGTTAAGCCACAATTAGATCAGCTATGATCATCTGGCT
Source organism: Chiloscyllium plagiosum (assembly GCF_037043375.1). Classification (NCBI taxonomy): domain Eukaryota; kingdom Metazoa; phylum Chordata; class Chondrichthyes; order Orectolobiformes; family Hemiscylliidae; genus Chiloscyllium; species Chiloscyllium plagiosum. Next base: position 27,974,110 of record NW_028270157.1, on the reverse strand, counting down.
GAGTGGCCTATTCCAGCTATTTTGTATGAACTTATCTGGATGCCAGAAAATGAGTGTATTAAACATGCCAGCTGTGGGTTGAATATTTAAAGGACATTAATTCAAGTCATTCTATGGGCAGTACTTTGTGTTGCAATTATTGTTGAGAATTAGACTGAGCATCTTATTTTGAAAATGATTTATTTCAGCAAACTGCACCAATACCTGTTACAATGGTGGAACCTGCTTCCATCCTGCCAAATGCATTTGTCCACCAGGTTATGAAGGGGATCAGTGTGAAATAAGTGAGTATTAGCCTTTTACGTTTTCATGTACCAGTTTCTATTTAATTGTTTGTATTTACCAGAAGTTAGTGTTCAATAAAAATGATTTATTTGTAATAATGAACAAATTATGTAAATCTTTAAACTTGATGCGGTTGTTTGCAAAACGTTTGCTAATGAACTGAGTTAGCTGACAGATGATTAAATATGTCAAAGACTTTGCATGCTGGCCATTTATTGTTGATGTGACTAAACAAATTTTAAAAATCTAATTAAATATGTTATGACTTTGTAGAAATTAATGACTAGAAATTAGAATGTCAAATTAAAAGCCAAAGAATGACATAACAATATTTCATATTTTCAGTTATTTATTGAAACTACAAGCAGCATCAACTAATGACTGTCTTTATAAGCATCTTTGACTTGGCCACATTATGGAATATCCCCTTCTTATTTTTAGCCAATACACACTTTGTTGGCATACATTTCAGCAGTCTCTTTAAGAAATATTCATTTTATAGACTCAAACATTTACAGGCCATTATGTCTGTGCCAGTCATCAAGGATCTGACGACATTAATCCTGTTTTCCAACTTTTAACCTATAGCCCTGAATGCTATAGTAACACAAGTGAATATCTAAATACTGATTAAATGTTAACACGAATTTCTGACTCAATCACCTTTTTTAGACTGAGTTCTAGCCTCCGAGTGAAAAACTTCTTCTTAGCCTTCCACTTCATACCTTAAAGATGATGTTGCTTGGTTATAGGCCCATCTATCAATGGAAAATGTGCCTTCCTATCCACTATATACGAGGCTTGTGTTATACACCTCTATCAGGTCCCATCACGACCTTCGCTGTTCCAAAGAAAACAACCCCTACCAATCTAGCCTAAGTTAATCTATCTTAGCCCAGGCCTTCCAACCCATGCAGCATCTTGGTAAACTTCTTCTGCACTCTGTATTGCAAGCGCGTTCTTCCCAAAATGTGGCACCTAGCCAGTGCACTTAATACGCCAATTTTATGCAATTCCAGCATCAGCCCCGTTTCTTCTGGAGTTAGTCCAAAATTATTTTCATCTCTTGAGTTTATTTCTGGACTTTTACTTTCCCAAGCTTTCAACTTTGGAACTGTCTTTCTTACTGAAAGTTTTCCTGGCAACTTCTCCCTCTCATGAAATCATGACAAATTTTCCGACCGCCTTTTAACCTTCCACAGCTTTGGTCTTTTCAATCGAATTACAAGCTTCCACCCTCATTCAACACATTACGTTAAAGACTTAGGACTTTAGTTGCTGTCTCTCACCTGAACTCTCTGATAGTTTTCAATAACACCTTAGAAATTCTTCCCCTCTTAGCCATTTTAGTAACAATGTAAATTACATCGGCGCTAAATCCAGATAGAATTGCTGATTAATCTCCGTAAGAGCCCAATTATCCTCTTGGAACTAAATAGACAGTTTAAAGTGCAACTGTGTACAATCTGAGATTCTCAACACTTCACTAGTCCTTGGAAAACCAGTAGTCTATCTATTGTAGCATGTAGGATGCGGCCATTGTCTCCAAGCGTTAACACTTTGCACCTTAAACAATCTGAATTTCCCAATCAAACAACCTGGGTCTGCTGTCAGGCAGATTACAGCACAGGTCACATGATCCTGTTCATTTTACTTTAAATTTAAAGAGACAGACCTAAAATATCAATCTTGTAAACCTGTAATTATACATGCAAATGAACATGTTTGGAGCAGGAGTAGACCATTTGGCCCTCAAGTCTATCCTTCCATTTTTAAAACGTTTGTGGCTGATCTGTTTGTAACCTCCATATTCCTAGCTACCCCAGATAACCTCCCACCCCTTGCTTAACAAGAATGTATCCATCTCTGTTTTAAAAATATTCAAAGTCTGTACTTCTGTCACCTTTTCTGGAAGAGTTTCAAAGATGCCTGACCTACTAAGGGGGACAAAAATGGCCTCCTCTCTCTCAAATAAGTGACCCTATATTTTGAAACAGTGACACCTAGTTCCAGAGTCTCCCACCATCTACCCTGTCAAGCCTACTGATCTTTCTCCACATTTTAATTACCCGATATACTTGTGTATAAGTCAATCTCATGTATAAGTTAACCCCTTATTTTGGCCAAAACACCTTGTATTTTGCAAACTTGTGTATAAGTCAATCCTACTATATCACATTATAAACCTCTTACAAATGAAACTGCATGTTCCAATTAAGCTAGTTAAATGAAATTGCATTCATTCATTCATACCGCTAACACTACTCATCACTTTGTTTACTATACTGCATCTCTATTCATTTATTCATAACTCTACTTATTGCACGTTTTGATTCATTCATGCATTAAGTCTATCAGTATTGCACTTTGTTCACTATACATCCAAAATATAATATCGTTAAAAAGTTAATCATTTTAATTGTGCCATGATATCTGAATAAAAGTGAGATATATTGGCTGCACACTGGTATATCTTTAATTCTTTGACAAATGTGTTAATATTGTTGAGGTTCATTACAGACGAGAGTAAATGGGAGGGAAATGGAAAAATTTGGTAGGAAAGTTCAAGACGCTTACACTATCAGAATTTAGTAAATATTTCATTTTAAGTGCGCAATTATACCACTGTTCGATGATGTCGAACAGTGTGATTTTGCAGGATTTCAATGAATCCTTGACATGTTCAATTTTTGTGTCAGTCTCTTGCTTTTATCCAGTAATTACCTTTAACGTAATTCATTGTGTTTTTTTAAACCTGGGATTAGTTGTGTGATCAATTCAACTTTTGCTAATAATATAGTATTTCGAACTCCAGTGTGAATTTCAGCCCCTCAAAACTTGTGTCCGTGTATTAATTGACCCTCTAAATTGAGCCTTTAAAAGATAGTCTTACAAATTTGACCTATACCTGAGTATATATGGTAAGTAGCGTCTTGCACTTGGACCTCCAGCAGCTAAAATCCTAGCCTGTCCAACCTATCCCAATAAGACAACCTGCCCATTCCAGAGATTAGTCTAATAAACCTTCTCCAAACTACTTCCAACACCTTTTATATCCTTCCTTGAGTAAGAGGACCACTACTGTATCTCGTACTCAAGATGTGGGCTCACAAACACCCTCCCAGCATAACCTTTCTACATTTGTATTCTATTCCCCCTGGAATCAACAAAAACATTTTATTAGCTTTCTTAATTACTTGCCAAATCGACGTACTAGCTTTTTGTGTTTAATACTCTAGGTCATCCAGATCCCTCTGCATTTCAGCGCTCTGCAATCTTTCTTCATTTAAAAACATACTTCCTTTTAATTCTTCCTGTCAAAATGGATAATTGCACATTTTCCAAATTGTACTCCCTTTGCTGTATTTGTGCCCATTCACTTAGCCTATCTATATCCATTTGTTGCTTGCTTGTGACTGCTTGTGACTTCCTGAAGAAGGGCCTGTGCCCGAAACGTCGAATCTCCTGTTCCCTGGATGCTGCCTGACCTGCTGTGCTGTTCCAGCAATAAAGTTTCAACTTTGATCTCCAGCATCTGCAGACCTCACTTTCTCCTGTGACTGCATCACAACTTACATCTTGGTATCAATAAATTTAGCAACTGTACCTTCATCCAAAGCATTTATATATAATTGTAAAGCATCATGGCCCCAGCACAGATCCCCATGCCACATCATTTGTTATATCTTGTCAACCAGGGAAAAGATCAATTTATACCTACTGTCTGCTTCCTCTTAGCTAGTCAACTCCAGTCAAAGCCAATATGTTATCCACTGTACCATGAGTCTCTAATTTCCAAAACCACCTTTGACGTGGCACCTTATGAAATTCCTTCTGGAAATCTAAGTACAATTACACCTGTACTTTACTGACATTCCCAGCACATATTACTTCCTCAAAGAACTCCAATGAATTGGTTAAACATGATCTTGCTTTCTCAAATCCATCGATTCTGACTGGTTACCTTGAAATTTTTCGAAGTGTCCTGTTTGAATATCTTTAATACCTTCTAATGTTTTCCGTGTGACAGATGTTAAGCTAACTAATCTCTAGTTTCTGGCTTTCTGTCTCTACTTTTTGTTTTTTTGAAAAATTCCAATCCCAAGGAACCTTTCCCAAATCTACTGAAGTTTTGAAAGTTAAAACCAATGCATCAACTTTCATACTAGTTGCTTCTTTTAAGATCCCAGAATGAGGTCCTTCAGGATCCAGGTACTTGTCAACTTGTAGCTCCAATGATTTACTTGGTATCAGTTCTCTGATTTTGATTTCTTTTAGTTCTTTCCTCCTCTCCGTTTTGATTTCTTTCCTCCTTTTCCATTTCCTGAATAATAAGCAAAATAACTCCACAGAGGCCAGTATCCTGTAATCAAATCATCCTTAATTTACATGTGGAGAATCCTTGATACTGATCCTGCTTCCTCAGAGCCACTGTTAGAGTGAACAGAACCTCTAACACTCCTGGTTTTTTTTTCAGTCCCCTAAACTGAGGAGACCTCAATCTCCTGTTTATTTTTTGTATTTTATTAAACAAATTACAAAACAGTTTACAAAAAACATTTACAGCTATACACAAGAGACAGCAATTTTACAAGGGAGAGGAGCAGCAAAGCTAGGCCCCAAACCCTACCGTTCAACCATTTTACAGGGAGATGAGGCCAACCATAAATCCCAGTTCCACATTTGACAAGTGTGTGACAATGACATTTGTACATTAGACAATACTGTTACATACAAAAGTGTAGACAATACAGACCCAGCAAGCCCCCGACATTCCTGTTTTTATCTGTCAGCCAGGGATCCCTGATTGGACCAGATTAGCAGCCCCAATCAGGGAGCACATTCTGTGACATCCACCTGGCTGACCTTGTTACAATCACTACGGTAACTATTTCAGAGGTGCTACTTCTACACTGAAGACAATTGAAAACTAATGATTAAACTTATAATGATATGAATTGCATTAATTATTAAAGAAAGTATCAACTATTTCTATATAAACACTGAAGTGTTTAAATGAATTCAATGCTGAAACTCTCAGATAACTGGGTAAAAAAGACTTGGTGATATTCTGTACAGTTAGTAACCACAAACATTAAAATAGAAAGGCAAGAAATCATAACTGAATGTGCTTGCCTACTTTGTTCCTAATGTCACAAATTGTCATTTAAGTTCCAGCTATGAATGTGATATTTCATTTGAAGTGCTAGATTTGAAATAATCAAATATCTCAAAAGCTTCTATCTCAAAACACCAAATTATCTTGAGCATACCAAGAAATCTTAAAACATATATGTTCATAATTACTCATAACAAAGAGATTTGCACCATATGTTTATTTGTGTACCCACTTTGGTCTGCCACTCTGACCCTAAGCTTCTCTTCCTCCTTTTGTATGACTGTCTTTAAGAGTCATAGAATCAGAGGTCCACAGCACAGACGAATGCTCTTTGGCTCATCTGTCCCTGTCAGAAATCATCATTAACTGTCCTAATCCCATTTTCCAGCATTTGGTCCATTGTCTTGTATGTGTTGGCATCATGTGCACATCTAAATATCACTTAAATGATATGAGGGTTTCTGCATCTATCACCCTGACAGGCAATATGTTCCAGATTCCCACCACCCTATGCCTGAAGAAATGGTTTCTTCACATCCCCTCTAAACTTCTCGCTGTCATCTTAAATTTATGTCCCCAGTCTTTGATCCCTCCACCAAGGAGAACGTTTCCTTCTGTGTATGCCCCTCAATGTTATACATCTCAATCATGTCCCACACTTAATGTCCTCTGCTTCAAGAAAAACAGCTCCAGTCTTTTCAATCTCTTCATAACAAACTCTGCAGCCCAGACAACTGTAGATGGTTAATCACATCTGCACTCTCTCCAATGCAATCACAGTCCTCCTGTAATGTGGATTCCAGAACTGCACACAACTGATTCCTGGTCAGTCTGTCCATTTTAATTAAGCTCTGCTTCTTGGCTGATCTCTTCCTAATGTTCACTGCGTGCCTCCAGATTCTCAACATCATCTTTCCAGCACTGCACTGACCAGCTCCTGCTGGGAGCTTGCAGCTTTCTTGTCTCCAACTTGGGCATTCACATCGACGCAAACTTTTTTCTCTCAGCAGCAACCCACACTCTCTTATCTTTCTCTCCCTATCAATATAATTTACAACCATCCCAGCAAACCCCTCTCCCAAACTCCCCCTCTTCTTTGGTGTTCACTCACTGCCTTCTACTGAAGTCCCTTAATCATTTTGTCACATTAAATGTGCAGTTATCACTAACACATAGCAAGTTAACCTTTACGATGTCACACAGGAACAGCATAAACTGACCAAGACAGATGCACTATAAACAGAAGATATGATATAACTCTCAAAGACCAGCTTATAATTCACTCGTGTTAACGTCTTAGTCTTTGAATCGCTTGGGTCAAATAAATATCTAATTTGAGTGTTCCCTATATTGCAGCCCATTTATTCAACAATTTTGCATTTAGCTGCGCTTAATTCTACCTCCTTGTAATATTTATTCTTGGAGCAACTGAAATATGTTGGATCATGAGAAATATAAATCTTTTAGAGCTGAAATTTACTCTGTCTATCTCTCAGATAAATGTCGACAGCCATGCAGAAATGGAGGGAAATGCACAGGGAGAAACAAATGCAAATGCATTAAGGGCTACCAAGGTGATTTATGCTCGAAGCGTAAGTATCTTGCAACTTTAAAAATGTGTCTGTCTATTTTCAAGTTCTTCATAAGAATCTAGCCTGTGGGTTTGCTTTCTTTATCTTATTAATTGAAAACAAACATTCTGTAAGGAAACTAAAACCAAACACACATGGTCCTCCTTCAAGAATGTAGGATTTTGTAAATAAAACCTAAACTTAAATATCCTTGGGTGGTTATTTTATCTTTGGATTCTCCTGTAATTGTCATGTTATAAATTAATTCTATTTCTGGAATGCTTTGTGTCAGAAAATTACATGACTTTGGAGATTGAAATCAGGGTTCCTTTTGACTTCAAAGGTGAACTGACATGAGATTCAAATGGAATTTATTTGTAAACTCATGTATTTCAAGAACTTGTGAGTGAAATTGGCCTTCATTGAAAGTACACAATGGGCTATAGTTAATCAGTGAAATTGAAGTTAATGGACAAGGAAATTGGGCAGGCTGTGAAATGAGCTGCTGGATTGCTTTTGCTAGTTCATCATTTATATGAACGATCAGTTTTGATCCCTTTAGCTCCTTTTGATAGTTATGTGAATAAATGGGCAACGCTGCATTATACAAAATGACAAGATCTTTAAATTTTCATCTCAGTGCCAAAGCTGATACTTGCATCTTGACCGTCTGAGTAATGTGTTGGGCATTGATAGAAATATACCAGATCTAGGAATACATTTCATCAAAAGGGTAAAATGGAGGAAAGAAGTATAATGGGAAAAAAAGTTAAAAACTATTTAGAATCATAGAGATGTACAGCATGGAAACAGTCTATGCCAACCAGATATCCCATCCCAATCCAATTCCACCTGCCAGTACCTGGGTCATATCCCTCTAAACCCTTCCTATTCATATACCCATCCAAATTTTAAATATTGAAATTGTACTAGCCTCCATCACTTCCTCTGGCAGCTCATTCCGTACACGTACCACCCTCTGCACGAACGAGTTGCCCCTTGGGTCCCTTTTTAAACTTACCCCTCTCACCCTAAACCTATGCCTTTAGTTCTGGACCACCCCCACCCCTTCCCCCACCCCAGGGAAGAGACTTTTTCTATTTATCCTACCCATGCCCCTCATGAGTTTATAATTCTCTATGAGATCACCCCTCAGCCTCTGATGCTCCAGGGAAACAGCCCGAGACTATTCAAACTCTCCCGATAGCTCAAATCCTCCAACCCTGGCAACATCCTTGTAAATCTTTTCTGAACCCTTTCAAGTTTCACAACATCTTTCCGATAGGAAGGAGACCAGAATTGCATGCAATATTCCAACTCCGCCGCATATTCCTAATTCCTTCGTCTCTGCCGCAATCGCAGACACCTCCTCCTACTGCCCCCTTGACCTTGACCCCCACCTCCCACCACCAAACTATCATCTCCCAGACCATCCATAATCTCATCACCTCAGGGGATCTCCCATCCACTGCCTCCAACCTCATAGTCCCACAACCCCGCACCGCCCGTTTCTACCTCCTGCCCAAAATCCACAAACCTGACTGCCCCGGCCGACCCATTGTCTCAGCCTGCTCCTGCCCCACCGAACTCATCTCTGCATACCTCGACACGGTCCTGTCCCGCTTAGTCCAAGAACTCCCCACCTACATTCGGGACACCACCCACGCCCTCCACCTCCTCCATGATTTTCGCTTCCCTGGTCCCCAATGCCTTATCTTCACCATCTTCCAGTCCCTGTACACCTCCATCCCCCATCACGAAGGACTCCAAAGCCCTCCGCTTCTTCCTTTCCCGCCGTACCGACCAGTACCCTTCCACTGACACCCTCCTTCGACTGACTGAACTGATCCTCACTCTGAACAACTTCTCTTTCCAATCCTCCCACTTCCTCCAAACCTAAGGAGTAGCCATGGGCACCCGCATGGGCCTCAGCTATGCCTGCGTCTTCATAGGATATGTGGAACAGTCCATCTTCTGCAGCTACACTGGCACCACCCCCCACCTTTTCCTCCGCTACATCGATGACTGTATCGGCGTAGCCTCGTGCTCCCACGAGGAGGTTGAACAGTTCATCCACTTTACCAACACTTTCCACCCCGACCTCAAATTTACCTGGACCGTCTCAGACTCCTCCCTCCCCTTCCTAGACCTTTCCATTTCCATCTCGGGCGACCGAATCAACACGGACATTTACTATAAACCGACCGACTCCCACAGCTACTTAGACTACACCTCCTCCCACCCTGCCCCGTAAATACGCCATCCCATATTCCCAATTCCTTCGTCTCCGCCGCATCTGCTCCCAGGAGGACCAGTTCCAATACCGAACAACCCAGATGGCCTCAATTTTCCTCCAGATGTGATCGACGATGCTCTCCAACGCATCTCCTCCACTTCCCGCTCCCCCGCCCTTGAGTCCCGCCCCTCCAATCGCCACCAGGACAGAACCCCACTGGTCTTCACCTTCCACCCCACCAACCTCCATATACATCGTTACATCCGTCGTCATTTCCGCCACCTCCAAATGGATCCCACCACCAGGGATATATTTCCCTCCCCTCCCCTATCAGCGTTCTGAAAAGACCACTCCCTCCGTGACTCCCTCATCAGGTCCACACCCCCCACCAACCCAACCTCCACTCCCGGCACCTTCCCTGCAACCGCAGGAAATGCAAAACTTGCGCCCACACCTCCCCCCTTACATCCCTCCAAGGCCCCAAGGGATCCTTCCATATCCGCCACAAATTCACCTGCACCTCCACACACACCATTTACTGCATCCGCTGCACCCGATGTGGCCTCCTGTATATTGGGGAGACAGGCCACCTACTTGCGGAACGTTTCAGAGAACACCGCTGGGACACCCGGACCAACCAACCCAACCACCCCGTAGCTCAACACTTCAACTCCCCCTCCCACTCCACCAAGGACATGCAGGTCCTTGGACTCCTCCATTGTCAGACCATAGCAACATGACGGCGGGAGGAAGAGCACCTCATCCTCCGCCTAGGAACCCTCCAACCACAAGGGGTGAACTCACGGCATGGTGGGTGGCACGGTGGCACAGTGGTTAGCACTGCTGCCTCACAGCGCCAGAGACCCGGGTTCAATTCTCGCCTCAGGTGACCGACTGTGTAGAGTTTGCACGTTCTCCCTGTGTCTGCGTGGGTTTCCTCCGGGTGCTCCGGTTTCCTCCCACAGTCCAAAGATGTGCAGGTCAGGTGAATTGGCCATGCTAAATTGCCCGTAGTGTTAGGCAAGGGGTCAATGTAGGGGTATGGGTGAGTTGCGCTTCGGCGGGGCGTTGTGGACTTGTTGGGCCGAAGGGCCTGTTTCCACACTGTAAGTAATCTAATCTAATCTAATCAGATTTCTCCAGTTTCCTCATTTCCCCTCCCCCCACCTTATCTCAGTCCCAACCCTCGAACTTAGCATCACCTTCCTAACCTGCAATCTTCTTCCTGACCTCTCTGCCCACACCCCCACTCTGGCCTATCGCCCTCACCTCAACCTCCTTCCACCTATCGCATTTCCAACGCCCCTCCCCCAAGTCCCTCCTCCCTACCTTTTATCTTAGCCTGCTTGGCACACTTTCCTCATTCCTGAAGAAGGGCTCATGCCCGAAACTTCGATTCTCCTGCTCCTTGGATGCTGCCTGACCTGCTGCATTTTTCCAGCAACACATTTGCAGCAATATTCCAACAATAGCCTAACTAATGTCCTGTAGCCACAACATGAGCTCCCAACTCCTGTATTCAATAGTCTGACCAATAAAGGAAAGCATACCAAACACGTTCTTCACTATCCTATGTACTTGCGATTCCACTTTCAAGGAGCTATGAACCTGACTCCAACGTTCAGCCACACTCCCCAGGCTGAACTAATGTTCAGCCACACTCCCCAGGACCTTACCATTAAGTGAATAAGTCCTGCTAAGATTTGCTTTCCCAAAATGCATCACCTCACATTTATCTAAATTAAATTCCATCTGCCACTCCTCAGCCCATTGGTCTATCTGATTAAGATTCCATTGTAATCTGAGGTAACCTTCTTCGCTGTCCACTGCACCTCCAATTTTGGTGTCATCTGCAAACGTACTAACTTATGCTCACATCCAAATCATTTATATAAATGATGAAAAGTAGAGAACCCAGCACTGATCCTTGTGGCACTCCACTGGTCACAGGCCTCCAGTCTGAAAAACAATGCTCCACCACGACCCTCTGTCTTCTACCTTTGAGCGAGTTCTGTATCGAAATGGCTAGTTCTCCCTGTATTCTATGAGATCTAACCTTGCTCACCAGTCTCCCATGGGTAACCTCGTTGAACGCCTTACTGAAGTCCATATAGATCACATCTACCGCTCTGCCCTCATCAATCCTCTTTGTTACTACTTCAAAAAAACAATTGAGTGCCCAAATGACTTTTCAGAACAACAATCACTGAACCCTTCAAAAAATTAAGGTGTGCCGGTTAAAGAAGTGAGGTCACAACATTGACGTTTTAACAACAGCCTAAAAGGTAAACTTGGCAGAAAGAGTTAGGTGAATACCGATGTATATTTTTTAGTTGGGCAATTACTATTCCCATTTTGGTAATCAAACATTTACATCCATATTGACTACAACTTTTGAAAGCCCATTATGTTTATTGTAGGTGAGAAAACTTAAACCCAGTTGAGAAGAACTAAACTTTCACACTTTGGTTTTTTGCAGCTGTTTGTGAACCTGACTGTGGACCACATGGATCTTGTATCGAGCCCAACAAATGTGAATGCAGGGAAGGCTGGCATGGAAGACACTGTAACAAGAGTAAGTGGGAACGAAAGAGCATGTAGAAACCCTGACCTATTTCACAGCCTCTTTTGCCAAACAATCTTGAAAACGTATTTGATCTTAGAATGTATTAAATTGCAGGTAATCTGATACATTACAACTAATTACTATGGTTCTTTGTCCTACTTAATAGAGATTTATCAAACCAATAAATCACCTCTCGAATAAACTTAATGCTTTAATGCCGGATTTGGTTTCTCTTGAAATCCAAACTTCTGTAGAACATCAAGTAATCATTAAATGGAAATCACAGATAGTTGCTGTAGCTAATTGAGACTGTAAATTGAATGCAGAACATATCCTTGAAATCCTATCAGTCGAGTGTAGTTTTGTTGACATATTCTTACCGTTATACTCTTGCTGTCTTACTCCAAGTCTATTCTTCCACCAGGTCTGCATTGTAACTGTTCAAAATCACACGAATAGTGCAGATGCTAGAGATGTATCAATTGGTTGTTTTTAGCTCACTCTAATTTTTTTTTAAGGATATGGAGCCAGCCTAATGAATGCCCTGAGGTCAGCAGGCTTCAAGCACAGACAGCATACGCCTTTACCTAAGGAGAATGTTGAGAGTCACATACCAGCCGAAACTAATTACATTTGGTAAAGGAAAACATCTGAAACCTTTTTACTGTATGTACAGTTTACGACTCCACTAACCCCACTGAGTACTAAGTTTAAAAAAAATGTCTGTAATGGAAAAACCACTCCTCTGTTTGCCATACTATCCTCAAAACTACGCTTAACATCAGAGCAAAAGCTTTCTAGCTATGGAAACATTCTTTTAATTTTCTGCATTTTAACAGAATCACTGTACATTTTTGCTGAAATATTTTAATATTTACACTTATGAATTTAAATTAATGAACTTTTAGACAATAGCAACATTTGATGTGGCAATAAATATCAAACAAGTATTATTTATACACAGCATCTACTATTTACTGAAGCCAAGGTAGCTGGTGCACTAACTAAGAAGGGGTGCCAGTATATATATTTTAAGTATGTATATACATATTAGTGCACAATACATATTGAACAAATTAAATATTCAAAATATTTTAAATTTACATCAACATTGATATTGCCTAGAGATCAAAGGCCACTTAAAGTCAATTCTAGAGTAATATTAACCAGTTCTGCAAGCCTTTCAAAAGAAAACAAACCTGTTTTTCTACTCTCTTCTGTAGCATGATAGGTTTCACTACAAGTAATGTAATCTACAGTCTAGGCTTTTTGCTTTCTGGTAAAAATCTGCAAATATGTTTCTCTGGGATTCTTTGCAAGTGAAGGTGGACTCTAATATATCACCAAAACTCTTAAACAAGGCAGTTATATGACAATGCACTAGATGTTTTCATCTGACTAGCTCCAAAGCAAATTTACAAATTGGGTTCTTACATGAGTTGGAGAACCTACATGTGTAATTTTCTCATTTTCAGAGTACTGATATTAGCAATCTACATTAAGCTAAATATTATCTTCATGTTTCATTTTATGCGTATTTTATCTAAAAGCTAGAAGTCATATTTTTTCAATATGTTTCATTTACAAGGCAAATTTAGAAACTGCTGTATGCATCTGTATAAATATGGACAAAATAAAGGCTTCATATCTTTCAGAATTTGTGTTTAAGTCTGGGTGCAATATGACAATGTTTATTAGCTGCAAATTGGTTTCCATTCCTTATAATTGTATGCTGTTACATCTATGTTCAACAGGTAGGAATATTCAGCTATCATCTCTCAAATCTAATATGTTGCCAATTAATACTAAACTACTTCCAAACAATAGTCATTTGTCCTAACCAATGCCTAGCCATCTTTAGAAGGTCAAATAGGCATGTTGCAATAACCTTCATGTTGCAGGATTTCCTAATCTTAATTTTATTTATAAAAATGCTGACAGCAAATAATAACTGGTTTTCAGTATTTGAATATAACTGGTTCTCTCTTGCAAACTATTTAAATATATTTTTATTTTTAAATTTAACTTCCTGAAAATGAAAGGGTATATCCAATCATTCTGATTTCCAGCATTCACAATTCTTTGGTTTACTTTTGTATATGAAGAGATTGTTTAATATTTAAGCATATGAAGAAAAACCTGAATGAAAATTAGTAGAAATGAGTATTGTACAATTTTTCACAATGTAACTGTTTAAGACTGATGATCATTTTACTGCCAAATATTTGGATTACATGTCTGTTTGGGAAGGCCACAGATACACATTGAAAAAGGTAAGATTGTAACTAAGTATGTCCTTTCCCACTTCATTCAGAGGTGTGATTAGCTCACTTGGCTGGATGGCTGCTTTGTGATAGAGTGATGCCAACCGCATAGGTTCATTCCTGCACTTGCTGAGGTGACCATGAAGGATTCTCCTCAACCTCTCCCCTCGCTTAAGGCATGGTGACTCTCTGGTTAAACCACCACCAGTTGCCTATCTCTGATGAGCTAGCAGCCCTTTCGTCTGGTAAGACTATGACAGCTTTACCTTTGGAGTTTGAATGCTGGGACAAGCACAGTCATGACATTTTGGGGAAACTGAGTTGTGGGATTGGAGAACAATGCAATGTGTGTTTGGTTGTCAAATAACTTAAATGAAGGCAATCTCAGGCACAATTCAGTAAATTATTAGTATGTGACATTTTAAATTGTGTTCAATACCATGTTTGGACAAAAATGATTACTACTGTTTTCAGAATGGATTAAAGTGGCTTGTGAGTAAAGGATCATTCAGTACCACCACAATGTTACAGTAACCATTCATGGTCAATGTTATAACTTGACAGTAAAATACTGAAAGAGTAGGTTTGTCCAAGAATGGCTTAGGAGTCAGGGATCTCATTCAAATGCACAATCTTTATTCAAGCACATGCAAGGAGAAACCCCACTCTTGCAGTGATAGGAAGAATTTCACCAGTACAATGTTTTAAGCAACAAATTTATTTTTGACCAGCTCCTTCAGTTTTCATCAGATCTTTACATCTGACTTTCCCTCTTCCCAGTATGGTCTTTTTAAAATCATTTTTTAATATGGCTTATCTTTTCTCTAAATCTCATGTCCTCTTAATTAGATCTTCTCATCTCATTCTTTGTCTCAGGCACTGTACAAGAATAGTACAGTTCTGGTCCCCATATTTCGGGAAGGATGTGGAAGCGTTGGAAAAGATGCAGAGGAGATTTACCAGGAGGTTGCCTGGTCTGGAGGGAAGGTCTTATGAGGAAAGGCTGAGAGACTTGAACCTGTTCTCATTGGCAAGAAGAAGGCTAAGAGGGGATTTGACAGAGACATAGGTGGGCGAAGGTAGATGGTTGGGATAGGTTGGTGGGAAGGAAGATGGATGGGTAGGTCAGGCCAAAAGGGCGGTGCTAAGTCAGAGAGTTGGATCTGGGATGGGGTGGGGATTAAGGAGATTTGGAAACTGGTGAATTCAATATTGAGGTTGTGTGGTTGTTGGGTTCTGAGGCAGAAGATGAAGTGTTCTTCCTCCAGTTTGTGGGTGGCCTTGTTTAGGCGGTGAAGGAGGACATGTCTGCTGAGATCCTTACGGTGGGAGGAGGAAAACTTCAAGGTGGGCATTCTTGGAAGATGCTTCACCGTATGGTTTGCACAATCACCTCTTACCTTCATTCACCTATTGCCATCCCACCTACCTTTCCCTTAGCACAACCCCCACATTTATATCTCAACCCTGTTCCCCCTCCCCAGTCCCGATGACGAGCTTTGCCTGAAATGTCGACTCTCACTTCTCAGATGCTGCCTGGCCTGCTGTGCCTTTTCCAGCAGGAAACTTTGACTCTGACTCTCCAGCATTTGCAGTCCTCACTATCTCCAAGTTATAATGAGAGAAAAGCAGGCAATAAAAACTACCTTGGGAGAGTTAAATAGAAAAATATTTAAGGCTACATTGGAAGTTGTGTCCAGGCACCTTGCTGCCCTTGGTAATAGCTCTGGAATGTATTAATGCAGAGATTAGATAAACACGCTGTAGTGGCAGAGGTTTTAATGGCAGAGAGGTGCTTGTCAAGCAGAAAGATGGGTTCGATCTTGTCTTGTGATTATGTGCAGCTCAGCTCACTACCTACACATGTGTGGGAAACAGCAAATCTCATGTTTGGGCTAACAGGAAGTCTGCCCTCATGTCAAGAACATCACTGCAGAATGCAGACTTCAAGCAGAGTTAAGTTTGGTTAGTGGTGAGTCAGGGTGAAGTGGGGATATTTATACTTGTCATTCAGCAACTGGCTTCTCCTTTGGGGAAGTGGAAGGAGCTGTTGATGAGTAACTAGTAAGTGATTCTACTTGTTATAAGTAGTCGGTCCAGTTAAAGCGTGGAATGGTGGTTCGACTAAGTGGAATGTACAGTCTTTGGGATTTGGGAAGTTATGCATACACCATGTATCTAAGAGAAATGTATCGGCAGGAAATGTCACCATCTGAACAAACTGCTGTTCTGGGTTTTGGAGCTCGAGAGGAGGTTGAGTCTCTTGTGTATTGTGAGGCAGAGGACTATGTGGATATTATCTTCACCATGGATATCCAATCCCTCTACACCTCCATCCGCCATGACCAGGACCTCCAAGCCCTCCGTTTTTTCCTCTCCTGACGTCCCCAGCAGTACCCTTCCACCAACACTCTCATTTGTTTGGCTGAACTGGTCCTCACCCTTAACAATTTCTTCTTCAAATCCTCCCACTTCCTCCAGACCAAAGGGGTAACCATGGGCACACGTATGGGCCCCAGCTATGCCTGTCTCTTTGTTGGCTACGTAGAATAGTCGATCTTCCATAATTACACCAGCACCACTCCCCACCTCTTCCTCCGCTACATTGATGACTGCATTGGCGCCACCTCGTGTACCCGCGAGGAGGTTGAGCAATTCATCAACTTCACCAACACATTCCACCCTGACCTTAAATTTACCTGGACCATCTCTGATACTTCCCTCCCCTTCCTGGACCTCTCCATCTCCATTAATGATGACCGATTTGACACTGACATTTTTTACAAACCCACTGACTCCCACAGCTACCTGGATTACACCTCTTCCCACCCTACCTCTTGCAAAAATGCCATCCCGTATTCCCAATTCCTCCGCCTCCACCGTATCTGTCCCCAGGAGAACCAGTTCCACCACAGAACACACCAGATGGCCTCCTTATTTAGAGACCGCAATTTCCCTTCCCACGTGGTTAAAGATGCCCTCCAATGCATCTCGTCCACATCCCGCACCTCCGCCCTCAAACCCCACCCCTCCAACCGTAACAAGGACAGAATGCCCCCGGTGCTCACCTTCCAACCTACCAACCTTCGCATAAACCAAATCATCTGCCAACATTTCCGCCACCTCCAAAAAGACCCCACCATCAGGGATATATTTCCCTCCCTACCCCTTTCCGCCTTCCGCAAAGACCGTTCCCTCTGTGACTACCTGGTCAGGTCCACACCCCCTTACAACCCACCCTCCCATCCTGGCACCTTCCCCTGCCACCCCTGCCAGGAACTGCAAAACCTGCACCCACACCACCTCCCTCACCTCCATCCTAGGCCCTAAAGGAGCCTTCCACATCCATCAAAGTTTTACCTGGACATCCACTAATTTCATTTATTGTATCCGTCGCTCCCGATGCGGTCTCCTCTACATTGGGGAGACTGGACGCCTCCTAGCAGAGCACTTTAGGGAACATCTCCAGGACACCCGCACCAATCAACCACACCGCCCTGTGGCCCAACATTTCAATTCCCCCTCCCACTCTGCTGAGGACATGGAGGCCCTGGGCCTCCTTTACCGCCGCCCCCTCACCACCAGACACCTGGAGGAAGAACGCCTCATCTTCCGCCTCAGAACACTTCAACCCCAGGGCATCAATGTGGACTTCAACAGTTTCCTCATTCCCCCTTCCCCCACCTTACCCTAGTTCCAAACTTCCAGCTCAGCACTGTCCCCATGACTTGTCCTACCTGCCTATCTTATTTTCCACCTATCCACTCCACCCTCCTCCCTGATCTATCACCTTCATCCCCTCCCCCACTCGCCTATTGTACTCTATGCTACTTTCGCCCCACCACCACCCTCCTCTAGCTTATCTCTCCACCCTTCAGGCTCTCTGTCTTTATTCCTGATGAAGGGCTTTTGCCCGAAATGTCGATTTTACTGCTCCTCGCATGCTGCCTGATCTGCTGTGCTCTTCCAGCACCACTAATCCAGAATCTGGTTTCCAGCATCTGCAGTGATTGTTTTTACCTAGTTGACTATGTGGATAGCCTGTTTAAGGAGGTGATCACACCACAGCTTCAGGATGTGCAGGCGGCCAAAGAAAGCCAGTGGTTTCAAGAAAACCAGTCAGGTCATGCACGAGTACCTCACAGTGATCTCACTTACAAATTGGTTTTCCATTTTGCATACAGGAAAGGTTGGTTTCCCAAAATGTCCAGTTATAGCCAAGTCAATGGCACCATGTTGTGGTTCAACTCTACAGGGTCTAGGAAGAAGTGTGGAAGAGCTCCTGACATTGGATTCTTTAATTGGAGGAATAGTCAAACATTTCTGTGATCATAAACGTGACTTCAGGGTAATTATATTTCCTCCCTGTTGCAAAGGTTAAGAATGACTGCAGGACTTTCTTCACATGGTTGTGGGCCCTGTCCATCCCAATATCTTAGATAGGAAAGAGGGGATGAGGTCCTGAAAGCAGAAGATCAGAAAGCAGTACCTCCAAAGCAGTAATTATTGGATTACTTCCAGTGCCTGTCCTAGCAAGCGTAGCAACAAAGAATTGAGTGATTGAACACATGACTGGAAAATTAATGCAGTACGTCAGAATTCTGAGGCATTAGGACCAGTTCTAGAGTAGGTGGACCTGTTCAAGATGAATGGGCTGTTCAAGATGGAATGGTAGGTCTGGGGCTAACATCCCAGGAATTTTGTTCATGTTGTTAGGGAGAGTTTAAATCACATTGGCAGAGTGATGGTAACCCAAGAGGGAGCTCAGATTCAAGGGAAGCAAGACTAATAAAAAGAAGTGGAAGAGTGGCAAACAAAAACAAATGATGCAATGGTGAGCATCAAATAGAATCAGAATGGGATATAATGTTAAAAAGACTGAATTAAAGGCACTCTATCTGAACACATGTAGAATTGACAAAAATGTTTGATTTGAACACATAAATTGAGTTAAAATGATATTACACAATTGTTGTTATGGAGGCCTAAGTACAAGATGACAGATTGGGAACCAAACATTCAAGGATATTGTACATTTAGAAGGATTTAAAAAAAAAAGTGGGGTTGCAATCCTAATAAGAGATGATAGCTGTATATTGGAAAGAGAGGATCTTCAATTATAGTATCAAGATGTAGAATCAGTCTGGGTAGACTTCAGCAGCAGACAGTAAAAGGCAATACTTTAAAAAAAAAACTAGCTGGATTGAGGGTTGATATCTCCTGGACTAAGCTTTGTCCCACAGTATTGAAGGATGTAGCAACAAATATAGTGAATGCATTTGTGGTTACCTTGCATAATTATATAGGTTCAGAAAAGTTCATGCTGACCGGAGGTTAGTACATAGAACCTCACTACGTAAGGAGAGAGGAACAGGGAGATGAAGAATGACAGATTCATTAGGTTGCCATCTTTAGAAGGAAATATGTTAAGAATCTATTACTAAGGATGTGATAATGAAAGTTTTTAAGAAGGAACTGTAAAATCAGTAGAAGCAGCATGGATTTAAAAAGGGGAAATCATGTTTGACAAGCTTATTGAGGTTATTTGAGGATGTTACATGTAACATAGATGAAGGAGAACTAGGAGATATGGTGCATTTGGATTTTCAGAAGGCTTAGGTAACCTTCCATGTAGGCGAAGAGTAAATAAAATTAGATGCATAGAATTAGAGAGTGTATATAAGTATGGATTGAGAATTGGTTAACAGAAAGGGAGAAATAATAGATCATTCTCAGAATAATAGCGGTTACCTTTCGGATTGTATAAGGGTCAGTGCTTGCTCAATAACTGTTTGCAATGTATATGGATGATTTAAATGTGTGGATTAATTGTATTTTATCCCAAACTTGCTGTTGATGCCAAACTGGGGAGAAAAGGTCATTTGTGAGGTGGGGAAAGAGAGAGTTCAAGAGAAGTTAGACAAGATAACAGTATGGTCTAGACCATAACAGATGAAATATAATGTGAATGTGTGAAGGTATTAACTCTCAATTAGTGAAAGCTTGAGATGTCCAGGTGATTCTTATATGTCCTTGTCCATGAGTTACAAAATGCCAGTATGCAGGTACAGCAAGTTATTAGAAAGGCAAGTGTTGTGTAAGCATTCATTTAAAAGGGATTTGAGTAGAGAAATAAATGTCTTGCTGAGGTTGTATAGAGCCTTGCTGATACCTCAGCCACAGTATTATGTACATCTTTCATCTCTTTAACTAAGAAAGGATGTACTTGCCATAGAGAGGGAGTGCAATGGAGATTTAAAAGATTAAACCGTGGGATGGCAAGATTGTGTTATGATGAGTGATTGAGGATACTGACTCTGTATTCTGAATGGCCTACTCCTGTTTCAACTTCCCTTCCTATGTTTTTCCCCTCTCAGCAGCTTTGCAAAACCCTCATTTCAATCTCCATGATCCCTCCATTGATACCTATGACCCTATCCTTTACCCAGCTTTCTTGCCTGCTAACCATCCCATTCTTATCAATAATGATTTTAACCTAGCATCCTTGTTGTGGTTGTGTAGTGGTTTCCTCCGGCAAATGCCGGAGGAAAGATTACAGAAGTGCTTCACAGGAGGCTCCCAAGCACTGAGGATGTCACCTAGACAGGGGACGAAACATCTGCAACGCAAATTCCCAGCTCAGCAAACACAACCACAACAATGAGCACCCGAGCTACAAATTTTCTCACAAACTTTGAACACCTAGCATCCCTGCCTTCTCTGCATGTTGTTATCCCAGAGAAATGGAGTCTTCCTCCCTGATTCAAAATTAAAAGTCAGCAAATTAACTAATTAAAAATATATTGTTCTGAAACTGACAATACATTTCACAAGGATTTTTATACCAAGGTTTTAAAGGAAAACGATGAAAACATTGCCTAACTATAATCTCCCAAGGGTAACTTGATTGAGAAACCATTCTTTTAAGTTGTAAAGTTACACCTCATTCTTCTGGATAGAGTTAAGAAGGGTCACCTTGAAATGATAGACTAGTTGACATGTAGTTGCTAAATTACTGGAGGCAATAATTAAGGATTGGAGCAACAGAACACCATGAAAGTTTCATGGGTGATCAGAGAGAACCAGCATGGATTTTAAACAATACAAAATGTTGGAACTACTGAAGGTCAATAGAAACAGTTACTGAAATGTAGGGCAAAATCTTATCAAGCACTGAACAGTGTGGGCTATGGTGATAAATCTGGGAGAATTGAGACAGAATTAGTGCGAGACCTTTCTTGACAGCAAGAGCAAATTATGGCATTTTCCAATATACAGATCCACTGAAGAGACCAGATTCTCATCAGAGAGCAACAAGATGCCAATTAACAGGAGTTATTGCTTGTTAACAGTTTCATTAACTCAGTTGCCTCAGTAACAAGCAGTTTCCTGTTCTACAGCCTGCCATGAGGGAATGAGAAATGACTAATTCCCTAGATGAAAGTTGCGAGTAGGTGCCAGGCGACTTCGATTCACTACTTGCTTCTCTGGACCACCATCTTGCAACCTGTCACAGTTGCACGAACCACATGCTTCACCTACATCCCCAAATTCACAGATGCTGGCATCTGACAACTAGTAGCTTTCTAGATCCCTCATGGCACCTTTAGAATCCTTTATGATCCACTTACAGGTTGCACATTAAAACTGTACCTGAGGGCATACTGGAGTTTAAATTAATTACAGAGCAATGGGTCAGAGAGATGTTCACAGCTTTATGCTGTTTTTATATCTTTCTATGATCTGCCTATATATCTATTCGGACAAAATGAGAACTGTAGATGTTGGAGACCAGAGTTGAAAAATGTGGTGCTGGAAAAACACAGGCCAGGCATCATCGAGGAGCAAGAGAATCGACGTTTTGGGCATTAGCCCTTCTTCAGGAGGCCTCCTGAATCAAAACATCGATTCTTCTCCTCCTCGGATGCTGTCTGGCCTGCTGTGTTTTTCCAGCACCACATTTTTCAACTATATATCTATTCCTCTATTTCCTGCTGGCTAACGGTTGGTCTATAGTATAACCCATATAGCCTCACTCTTTATACAGCAATGACATTCTCCTTAAATCAGTAATGCAACTCCACCTACTTGTTTTACATCCCTTTCTATCACATTTGAAACATCTAAACTCCAAAATGTTGAGCTGCCAGTCCTGCCTTTCACTCAATCAAGTTTCTATAATGGCTTTAACATTATAGTTCCATGTGTTAATCCAGGCTCTAAGCTCACCTGTTATACCCCTTGCATTAAAATAATTCCATTACATTTCAGACTGACAGTCATGTTCATTAACCTACCCTTGCTTTGTCCTTCCTTTTAGACTTAATCTCTACCCTTTTAACCTCTATCACTCATCATGCTGACCTAAAGTTCTGGTTCCCACGCCCTGCCACACTAGTTTAAACCCTCCTGAGTGGCACTATCAAACCTCCCTGCCAGGATATTGATGTCCCTCCAGTTGAGGTGCAACCTATCATTCTTATACAAATCTCCCGTGTGTTAGAAGAGATCCCAATGATTCAGATATCTGAAACTCTTCCTCATACACCAGTTCTTCAACCGCATATTCAACTTTAATATCTTCCTATTTCTGGCTGCCTAGCACATGGCACAGGGAGTAGTCTGAGATTCTGAAATTACGATCTTAGAGATCCTGCTTTTCAATTTTCTACCAAATTCTGAATTCCCTGTGCAGAACCTCCTCTCGATTCCAGCCTGTGTTGTTAATGCTGACAGGGGCCGTGACCTATGGCAGCTCACCATGGAGACAGCACACTATCCTGGAGTCTCATTGCAGCCACAGAAATGCCTATTTGTGCTACTGACTATAGAGTCCCTTATCAATACTGCTTACCTTCATTTCAATCCTGCCTGCTGTACAACAGAGCCGATGATCTGGTTGCTGCTGTTGTTTTCTTCAAGACACCATTCCCCCCCCAGCGTATCCAAAACGGTCTACTTGTTTGAAATGGGAATAGCCACGGGGACTCCTGGACTGCCTGTCTGGCTCAGCCTTGACCACATCCCTGAAATTCCTATCTATAAAATGTTCTGCTTCCTGTATGACCGTCAGTGACTCCAACTGTCCCAACCAATCCATGCAGTCTGAAAGAAGCTGCAGGTGGACATACTTCCTGCAGACATTGTTAAGGACATTAGCCCTCTCACTGAGGAATATCCCAAATCTCCAAGTGGTGGATGTGGGTATAGTTATAATATTTAAGATGTTTGGATGTTCATGAATAAGAAATGTTTGGAGGGATATGGGCCAAGCGCAAGTGAGACTAGTTTAGTTTGGAAATGTGGTTGGCATGGACTGGTTGGACTGATGGATCAGTTTCTGTCCTCCAAGACACTGACTCAAGTGAGCATACCACTCCATTAACTGTCATTATTACTCCTCTAATAACTATTGGATTTAGAGAAAAGAAAAAAACCTTGCCTTGCCTTAATGCTACTCACCAAAGCCTGCACTTTAACCACAACAGTTACATTTTTGACTTCTCAGTCCTCTGAAATACCTCCCTTTTATGTACTGCTGGTAGGAAGGAAAAACCTCTCCCAAAATCTTCCTCAGTCACTTCTCATTATTGGCCTCTATTGGATGCCTTTCTTCCTGTTGAACACCGGGGAAAGTAACAGGGAAATTATTGGAAAAATTCTGAGACAAAATTAATCTCTACTTGGAAGGGCCAGGATTAGGGATAGTTGGCACGCTTTTTCAAGGGGCGATCATATCTTACAGGTTTGATTAGGTTTTTCAAGGAAGTGATTAGATAGGTGTATGTGGGTAGTACAATGGATGTGGTCCAAATGGACTTTGGTAAGGCTTTTGCTGAAGTCATGCATGGGAGACTGGCCAAGAGGAGAACAGCCCAAAAATCCAGGTCAAATTTGGATCTGAAATTGGTTTAGTATGAAGAGGCAGTAGGTGATTGTTGAAAGTTGTATTTATGACTGGAAGCCAGTGTACCATGGCTTAACATAGGGTTTGATATTGGATCGCTTGCTGTTTGTACTGTACATTAAGCATCTACATGTAATGGAAGAGGTTTGATTAGTAACTTCACAGGTGACACTTAAATTAGCGATATGGTAACCAGTGAGAGGGGAAGCCTTAGACTAAAGAAGAATATAAATGGGCAGGTCAGATGGGAAGAACAATGGCAAATCTTGAAAAGTTTGAGGTGATACATTTGTGAAAGACTAATAAGGCAAAGGAGTACATAATGAATATCAGACCTGAGGAAGTAAAGAGAGTCAGAGGGACCATAATGTGCATGTCCGTAGATCCTTGAAAGCAACAGAATAGGTGGATAAGGTGGGTAAGAAGGTATGAGTTACTTGTCTTTATAGTAAGTTAGCTCGCTGAGCTTCAAGGTTTGATTTCAGACGTTTTGTCACCGTACTAGATAACAGGTAAAGCGCTCAGGTGAAGCGCTGGTGATATATTCCACCTCTCAATTTATGGGTCTTGGTTTCTTAAGGTGGGTTTGTCATTTCCAGTTCTTTTATTCAGTGGAAGTTAGATCCTATCTACGTCAATGTGTTTATTGATGGAGTTCCGATTAGATTGCCATGCCTCTAAGAATTCTCATGCATGTCTTTGTTTCTTGTCCTTGGATGTGTGTGTTGTCCCAGTCAAAGTGGTGTCCTTCTTTGTCTGTATGTATGGAAATTAGTGAGAGTGGGTCATGTCTTTTGATGGCTAGTTGGTGTTTGTGTATCCTGGTGCCAAATTTCCTGCTAGTTTGTCCGATATAGTGTTTTTTAACAGTTCTTGCATTGTATTTTGTAAATAACTTTAGTTTTGCTGGTGGTATCTAATGGATCCTTTAGGTTCATTAGTTGCTGTTTAAGTGTGTTGGTAGGTTTGTGGACTACCATGATGCCAAGGGGTCTGAGTAGTCTGTCATTTCTGATATGTCTTTGATGTAAGGTAATGTGGTTATAGTTTTTGGTTGCATTGTGTCCGCTTGTTTAGCCTTGTTTCTGAGGAATCAGCAGTTTGTGTATATTGGGTACCTGTTTTTCTTGAAAATGTTGTATAGATATTTTTCTTCTGCGTTTTGTAGTTCTTGGGTGCTACCAACACACTTAAACAGCGATTAATGAACCTAAAGGATCCTAGCAGGGAATTTGCCACCAGGATACATGAACACCAACTGGCTACCAAAAGACACGACCCACTCTCACTAGTTTCCATACATACGGACAAAGAAGGACACCACTTTGACTGTGACAACACACATCCCAGGACAGGCAAAGTACACATGAGAATTCTTAAAGGCGTGACATTCTAACTGGAACTCCATCAATAAACACATTGACTTAGATCTTATCTAACTTCCCTTGGAGAAAAAAAAACAGAAATGACATCACCCACCTTAAACCAAGACCTATAAATAGAGAGGCGGGACATACCACCAGCCCTTCACCAGAAACTCTCACTGATGTTACCTAGTATGGTGATGAAATGTCTGAAAACAAACCTTCAAGCTCAGCGAGCTAACTTACAGACTTATCATGAAACTGAGCTACAAATCTTCTTAAAAATCGCTAACTTGTCTTTATTGGTTGAAACATTGAATACAATATGAGAGCAGGAAGATTATAATGGAGCTGTATAATATGTTAGTTGGCCATAGCTGGAGTACTGTTTGTAGTTCTGGTTATCGCACTATAGGAGGAGTATTATTGCACAAGAGATGGTGCAAAGGTGATTTACCAGGACTAGAGTGCCTGGGCTGTATTGTTTCAGCTAAGAGAGAATAATTAGGCTGAGATTGTTTTCCTTAGAGTAAAGAAGGTTGGGGGGGTGGGGGGAGGGGATCTGACTGAGGTGTACAAAATCATGAAGGGTGTGGATAGGCCAGTTAGGAAGAAACTTTCCACTTAGTGGAGGAATAACTAATCAATGGGTATAGACTCAAAGTAAGAGACGAGATTGGCAAGGATTTAAAAAAGATTGTTTTTTTCACCCCGACGGTGGTAGATATCTAAAGCTTCCTGCCTGAAAGGATAGTAGAGGTAGGAACCATCAAAGTATTTTACCAATATTTTAGATGATCACTTGTAGTGTCAAGGTAAGCAAGGCTAAGGATAAGTGCTGGAAAATGGGACAAGAGTAGATAGGTGCTTGATGACCAGCACAAAAAGGGTGAAGGACCTCTTTCCATGTTGTAAAAGCAAGTGGCAGAGCATGAACCTTGATGGGAGGGGGATGCTGCAACAGAGTTGGAATGTGTGTGTGTGTGTGAAGTATTGGGGTGAAAATGGAGGCACTTACACCAGTAGAGTGTAGAAGGTCACCAACCATCTATCTTCACTGTTGGGCATTGCTGTGTGATATTTTCTGCTGGTCCTGGAGGATGATGAGATCCCCACTCTGCACTCTCCCAATTGCCAGGACATTCGGGTACCTATGTGTAAAGCAGGATGCCAATCTCCTGTCCTGTCACATCTGAGGGCAAATGTCCCAACCCATGTTGGGCAGTTCCAGGCTGGCAGTGCATCTCCAGATGGACTACTGTTTAAAGATGGCAGGTGCCAGGATCGAAAGTCTACTCAAGCATATCCAGGCAATGACAAGTTTTTCTGGGTATGGCAAGATGGTAGAATTAGGTTTGGATTTAGTCAAGTGTGGTACCAATGGGTTGTGGAATGTAGTTAATGAGGGTAGGAGAATGGGTCTGGGTGGACTTGTTGAGCTGAAGGCCCTGTTTCCACACTGTAGGGAATCTAATCTAATCAAATCTAAGTGATTTTGGGATGTTATGCTAAGAACCTTTACCAGGGTGCACAGAGGAAAACCCTCAGTGAAACTCTACATAATTGACACAGCCAAAATATGTTAAGATTCAGACTATAAACCCTTCTTTCCACAGTTACTACCTAACCTTCTGAGTATGATGAGGTTTTTTTTCAGTTTCTGTTTCAGGTTTCCAGCATCCACGCTATTTTGCTTACAGATTTCTAATGGGTGGGTGAGGTCAGATTAACCTTCTTTGTTAGTTATTAATTCCAGAAGACAATAAGTTCACTATCAGTGAGTTTGTGAAATTGAGGGAAAGTTATTGACTTGGTTAGGTGAGTGACAGGAGGCCGAATAGGGATAATGGATAAGTACTACAATTGTCAGTAACTAATAGTATCCCACAAGAAGGTGTGTTGGGTTTTTAACTATTTACTGTAATTACAAACTAGTTAAATGATTAGAAAGAAAGTCACATAACCAAATTTTCAAATGACATACAAATCAGTACCATTATAAGAGCATTAAAGTATGATGTTATAAAAAAATTAAAAGGTTAAGCAAATGGGCAGAACTTTAGCAAAAGGGTTTTGATACAGTCAGAGTCATAGAGATATACAGCATGGATACAGGACTTAGAGACTTCTCCTGAATTATGAAAAACCCAAAGCAGTGAAGGTTTAAAGAGACTTTTGGGTTCAGGTACGCAATGGTAGAAATAAAAATATAAGTTTACATATACGTGTGAAATATGCGGTAACATGAAACAGGCAAAGGAAGTGTCAGAGCTGTAATTTCATTTTACAGAAAAACAGCTAATCACATCACTCAATTCATTTTATCAAATGGTCTTGCAGCTAATGCACCAGCCAATCTAATAGGAAGTACTATTTAAAACATAAACACAAAAATAATTAAATAGTTCCATCATTAAATCATTAAAAGGCAAGAAATGATACTTGGAAACAAAAGAAGCAGATAAAATGAGGAAAAATAGGCCCTAATGATATAAAGATAAGATGAACAGATATCATTTTATCAATTGAGCAACGTTCAGGCAAATGGCCAACTATTTAGTTTTGAAGAATGGTCACTGTAGCCAAAACAATTCTCTGCTTTCTCTATACAGATGCAC
Source organism: Chiloscyllium plagiosum (assembly GCF_037043375.1). Classification (NCBI taxonomy): domain Eukaryota; kingdom Metazoa; phylum Chordata; class Chondrichthyes; order Orectolobiformes; family Hemiscylliidae; genus Chiloscyllium; species Chiloscyllium plagiosum. Next base: position 27,946,180 of record NW_028270157.1, on the reverse strand, counting down.
TCACATCTGCTGAGTTTTTCCTCAGCAATTTCGGATTTCCAGCACCCGCAGTTATTCATTTATTCTCCATTATTTGTCCTGCTGCCTGTATGTAAGATGTATACACTTTCAGAGATTGAGTTGTTTGTGTTCAGTTTTACTTTGTAATGGGACAATTTCTAAATAATTGCCCAGCATCAAAAGAAAAACTTAAGTACACCTTGCAACAAATGTGCAGATTCTTCAAAAAAAAATCCACATCTGGTACATGGCATGCTTTTAATGAGGTACAGCTGTACACCTCAAAAAAGTAAAATCTGTGACCCATGGTTGTTCACTTAAACTTTAAATTTCATTTATCCATACCACCAGAAGTAAATAGTTTATTATTAATACAATTTTATTGCCTTTTATATTTCACCTTTTTTTTTCTTCCCCAGGCAATGCACTTCCTACAGTTTAATGGGTAGGTCGTTTTGTCTACACACATCGTTTCTACCCCAGCCTTAATTTGCTGCCTGGAAGCAAGTGACAGCAGCCTTGCAAATATTTCTCAATTCATTTTCCGTCCTTCTCCATTAGGTACTGGCTACCTGCTGTTTGACAATTCCCTGCAACAATGGTCAAAGCTAAAAATTCAGTGAATGGAAGATGGAGTCTTGTGCCACCATTTATTGACAATATGTAGTTCAGTTCTGCCACCACGTGTAGTCAAGAATCTTACTGTTAATTATAACAAACTCTCTCTGAGAATCAATGCCACCTTAATCACAGTTTACGAATGCATCAGCAAAGTAAAAAGGGACACAATCATCTGAGACTGTTAGGAATAAATTGAAAATAGGATTAGAACTGTTGAGACTTGATCTTTTAACTTGCTATAGTTTGGGTAGGTACATGATCCAACACCAGAATGAAAGAAAATATTAAACCGTATACGTTAACACCACTCAAGAAGTTATTCATCAGCCTCTGTATTTGATTTATGTTTTCTCTTTAACTTCTTCAAACACTATTATCCGAACAGTTCTTAAGCTTATTAGTTTTCTTCCAGCACACAGACTCACATGGTGGCTCAGTGGTTAGCACTGCTGCCTGACAGCGCCAAGGACTTGGGTTTGAGCCCAGCCTCAGGTCACTGTCTGTGTGCAGTTTGCACACACTCCCCATGTCTGCGTGGGTTTCCTCCCACTGTCCAAGGATGTGCAAGTTAGGTGAATTGGCCATACTAAATTGCCAATAATGTTCAAGGATGTGTAGGTTCTGTGCACTGGTCAGGGGTAAACATAGGATAATAGGGTAGGGAAATGGGTCTGGGAGTAACCTTGGGAGGGTTACTCTTCAGAGGTCGGTGTGGACTTGTTGGGCTGAAGGGTCTGTCTCCACATTGTAGGGGATTCTGTGATTCAAATGGAGAAGAAATATATTGCAACTGGGAAAATATTAAAGTTTTCAGAATGAAGCATTGGATCCAGCATTCTTGCATAGTTGAAGAGATTGTTCAATGTCAGTAATATTTTAAAACTGCCACAGTCAACAATCTGGACTCTATTATTACAGATTCAATTCTCAATATTGTCCGAATAACATTTATTTAATGAGGGTTCAATCCATGAACTCTATTGGCTTTTATGGGAGTAATTTAAATCTTCTTTATACTAAGATGGACATACATTAAATGAGATGAAACACATAATACATGTCACTAACTACAAAAAAAAACTGTATTTGAGATTTATGTTTACCTTACATTTAGAATGCTGTGATGTTTCTCTGGGTTCTAATTAGTATCACATCTGTGTTTCTGGAGTTTGGAGGGGAAATTGCAATATAAAGACATTGGGATTAATTTTCAATTTTGCTTCCTGGGTGATAACCTCTAACTGCAGATTTTCTGTGATTCTTATTCTATTGTAATGGATGAAATTAAAATCCAGCAGAGTCTACTTGGAGCTGAACAAACATTTCCCACATAGAGTACATTTAGTGTCATTCCTCATAGCGACTAACCAAAGGTGAATTCTCACACCAAAAAAAGTACCAACTGAATACCCGAGGGTAAAAAAATTAGTGTCATGTAGCTTTCAGAAGTTGCTTCAAAAGTGATTGAAGAAGCCTTGGAAAAAAACAGTCTGCTTTCTTGTCAGGGACATGTACTACCACAATGTCTTAAGTAAACAACTTAAAAATGTAAACAAAACTACACTCTCAGGAACTAAGGTTTGTAAGCAGCTTGATGTTTGAATATATTTTAATATATAACCTTATTGGACTTGCTTTTCTTTTTTTTTTGAAAAACAGTGAAAATGCCATTCCAATCAGCAATTTTAACGTGAATAGCTATATCAGAAGTGGATTTTTTTTATAAGTATTAAAAAAAGTATATTCTAAGCCTGTCATATATTAGACATATGTGGCGACTATAGGAATGATGTAAAAACAGGACATTTGAACAAGTGATCCAATAACATGAGGCTTCATTATGATGTTTGCTTAAACAGTACTGCCTGTGAACTTTTTGCTATTGCTAGCATGACCTGGCTTTCTGTTAATTAAAGAATGTGAAGACAAATAATCACAATCAGGATGTGGATAGTAATCTTGCAGTACACTGAAAAGGCATGCCATTTAATTAAACTCCCCCACACAAGTGCTCTCTTCATTCAGTGAAATCATCAGGCCTACTCTGTTTGTTATCATAGCATCGGACATGAAAAGGCTATTCTTACCAAATTGCTTAGCCTTACCCTTAGAAGTGAAGAAAGTAAATATTGTGGGTTAGCATACCCAAAGTTAAAACACAATCGTATGCCTGTCAGAGTCTGAGTTGTGAACTCTTCATTGCACAGGCCAAACCATCTGAAAAAGATTGAGGTGAGGATAGCCAGCATTTGAAACATTTTGGCAACATTACAGAGAATTTGAGAAGGCTAGTGGTTTCCATCACTCTTCCCAGTCAGGTTTAGGGAAAAGAAACAAAACTGTGACAGAAAGATATGGTTGCTGAATGTTGATTCAACTATATGCAATCCTTTTAGACCTAATGGAGCCAATATTTACCCTAGTACATATAAATATAATTTAAGTATTATAACCTGCATTCTTTTTTAAAATGTCTGGATTTTGACTACTTGAGAACTGCAATAATTATTAAATGAATCTTATTCCAGTACTGTGTTAACAAATACAAAACATTCAACGCAGCTTCTCTGATGAATGGACCACCAATACTCAAGAAGGTTCCAGGTTTAATCAGTTTGTCAGTCTGAGTCAGGTTGGCAATAACAGCATCAAAAATGGCTTCACTGACCCTGGACTAAGTGAAAGATAAAAATCGATTGTAATTTCTGCTCTTGATCGCTGAAAGTGATCTCTGCTTAAAAAAGAACTTCATAGGTAAGGAGCACAGAATGACCATATTCTTTCTCCCCATCCTGTGATCTAAAATAAAGTAAGAACTAGCCTGAAAATATGACAGCCTGAACAAGGTTACTGTCTGCCGCCTAGTATGAATACACACGATCAGAAGAGACCGAATATTGGAAATAAAAATCTAATAAGTTTAATTAGCTGCAATTGTTCTTCAGTTTCGGTGCTAGTGTTGCTAATTCTTCTAGCAGAAGTCAGTGTTAGTAAAATATAAAAATAGGTCTTCATTGCTACTGAAGATAATTAGGCATTATTATTCTAATTCTGTATTATTTCAAATACTTCATAATAGAAATGGACATCCCGTTGCTATTTAACTGTGGAAGGTATACTAGTGCTTTCAGCCCAACCAATATCTCAAAATATGAATGTACTTAACAAATCTTCCTTGTTATGATAATTGATTACAAGATAACTTTATACAATGTTGAACTATTTCCTTTTAAACATGAGGGAGGTTGAAGCGCTCGAATGTTTGAAAGTGCTGGATCTACTTCAAACAGTGTCAGATTAAAGAACTTTGTTGAAATATCTTAGCTGTAAGGAAGGATACAGGGGCCATTTTAGGACTATATGTTTAAGATGACAAACAAAATTTTAAATACCAGATTCTCAATTCACTCAGTCCAAACAAACATTATTGTGATAGGTAATGACTATGTTTTAAAAAATCTTATCATCAAAGCACTAAAAAAAAATTATATTAATGATATTTGCTGTTGGTGTTTGTTCCTAATTGGGCTTCACTTTTCTGCATGCATATTTTTATTATTTAGCTAATCAAACGATTCTGAAAGAACTAATCTTAATTAAGATTAAGAATTAATGTTAGCAGTGTTTTACTTTTGGAATAGGCATAGCTTCAAAGAAAAACAACAGACATTTGTATAACATATCCAGATATAATTGAATTAAGTATTTCTATATAAGATAGACTTGCCTTTAGGTAAAAAAAATGAGATTCTGAATTTCAAATTCCACCACCCTATAGTAAGCCAGTTAACAGATCAAATTAAGTTTACATAAAGCCGCTCTCCAATTTGTAATAGTTATGTTAAATCAGGATTAGGGATCATGGTGACCTTCAGACAGAATAATAAAACAAAAGATGGGCCAGAGGTCACCAGATATCAGATCTCTCGGTGGGAGAGCATTTTGGTGACAGTGATCACAATTGTCTCAGACATTATGGAAAGGTATTTAATTGGGGGAGGGGAAATTATACTGCTCTAAGACAGAAGCTGTGGAGTGTAAATTGGGAACAATTGTTCTATGGGAAAGGAACACCAGAAATGTGGAGGCTGTTTAAGGAGCACTTGTTGCTAGTGTTGGATAACTTTGTCCCTCTAAGATAGATAAAGAATGGTAAGGTGAAGGAGCCTTGGATGATGAGCAGAGGAGCTTCTTGTCAAAAGGAAGAAGGAGGCTTACTTAAGGTTGAAAAAGCAAGGGTCTGGCACAGCTTCAGAGGATTACAGCTGAAAATGTGTTGCTGGAAAAGCGCAGCAGGTCAAGCAGCATCCAGGGAACAGGAGAGTCGACGTTTCGGGCATAAGCCCTTCTTCAGGAATTCCTCACATATTCTTCAGGAATATGTGAGGAATAAGAGAATAATCAGAGAGAGAGGGTAGGGCTGATCAGAGATAGTCGAGAGAACTTGCACCTGGAGTCTGAAGAGATAGGGGAGGCCCTAAATGAGTTTTTTTTCTTCAACATTCACGAGAGTGAGGGACCTTATTGATAGTGAGAACATAGTGGACCAGGTTAATAGGCTTGAATAGATTGATATTAAGAAAGTGGATTGCTGGAAATTCTGGCAAGCATCAAGTTAGGTAAGGCCCCAGGGCTGGACCAGATATATCCAAGGTTACTATAGGAAGTGAGGAATGAGATGGTTGTGAATCTGGCCAATGATACTTGTATCACTACTCTCTATGGGAGTAGTACCACCTGATTGGATGGAGTCAAATGTTGTTCCTCTATTCAAGAAAGAGAATTGGGTCATCCCTGGGAATTACAGACCAGTCAGTCTTACATCTGTGGTAAGCAAGGTACTGGAAAGGATTCTGAGAGATAGGATTTATTATTATTTGGAAAAACAGTTTGATTAAAGATAGTCAGTGTGGCTTTGTGAGGGGCAGGTCATGCCTCACAAACCTTTTGAGTTCTTTGAGGACGTGACAAGACAAGTTGACTAAGGTTGAGCAGTGGATGTCATGTATATCGCTTTTAGTAAGGCATTTGATAAGGTTCTCCACAGTGGGCTCATTCAGAAAGTTAGGAGGTGTGGCATACAGGAAATTTGGCTGTCTGGATACAGAATTGGCTGGTCAAAAGAAGAAGCGAGTAGTAGTGGATAGAAAGCCTGGAGATCAGTGGCCAATGGTGTCTCACTAGGATCTGTTCATGGGCCTCTGCTCTTTGTAGTTTTTATAAATTACTTGTATGAAAAAGTGAAAGGATGGTTTAGTAAGTTTGCCTATGACACAAAGATCAGTGGTATTGTAGGTAGTGTTGAGGGCTGTTCCAGGCAACAACATGACATTGACAGGATGCAGAGCTGGGCTGAGAAGTGCCAGATGGAGTTCAACCTGGATAAGTGTAAAGTGATTCATTTTGGAAGGTCGAATTTGAATGATTAATACAGGGTTAAAGACAGGATTCTTGGCAGTGTGGAGGAATAGCGGAATTTTGGGGTCCATGTACATGGATCCCTCAAAGTTGCCACCCAAGTTGATAGGGTTGTTAATGAAAGCCAAAACACTATATGTCTTCTTAACAGGGGAAGTGATTTTATGAGCCATGAGGTTTTGCTACAGCTCTATAAAACCCTGGTTAGAGCACACTTGAAATATTGTGTCCAGTTCTGGTTGCCTCATTATAGGAAGGATGTAGATGCTTTGGAGAGGGTGCAGAGGAGATTTACCAGGATGCTGCCTGGATTGGAGGCATGACTTGGAGATTCCAGTGTTGGACTGGGGTGTACAAAGTTAAAAATCAACAGTCCAACAAGTTTAATTGGAAGCTCACTAGCTTTCGGAGCGACGCTCCTTCATCAGGTGATATATTGGAGGGATTGTCTTATGAAGAGAACATGAGTGAGCTAGGGTTTTTCACACTGGAGAGAAGAAGGAAAAAGAGGTGTACAAAGTAATGAGAGGCATAGATAGAGTAGATAGCCAGAGACTTTTCCCAAGGGCAGAATTGGTTGTCATAAGGGGTCATAACTTTAAGATGATTGGAGGAAGGTATAAGGGAGACATCAGGGGTAGGTTCTTTATGCCCAGTGGTGGGTGCTTGGAATGCACTGTTAACAATGGTAGTAGAGTTAGAGACATTAGGGACATTTAAGCAACTGCTGGTCAAGCACATGGACGGCAGTAAATTGAGGGATGTGTAGGTTAGATTGATCTTAGATTAAGAAAAATGCTCAGCACAACATCATGGGCCAAAGGGCCTGTACTGTTCCATGTTCAAGAATGATCCTGTTGCTGCCTGGCTACAACCAGATGGCTTAACATGCAATAGGGATTGTACCTCGGGATCGCTCTCTGGCACCACAGTAAGAATATGTTGGCTACTTCCAAAATATCTCAAATTATATGTGACTCCCACCAGTTTTCTCTCATCTGCTGTGATTCTCAGTACTTATTAACCAGACACCCCACAAAGAAAACTCAGCATGTGTACAATGTTAGCAAGGCAAGATTACCTGAGGATGATGATGGTTGTGAACCATTTAGAGTCAAACATGTAGATTTTACTTCACTCAAAACCCATTTGCTTACATGAGAGTTAAAACAGGGCTCACAGTGAGGGGATGATTGTTCTGTTTGTGCCAGACTGTATAATAGTGAAACGTTGGAGCTCGATTTGCGGCAGGGTAGACAGATGTATTTGCTTTATATCGAGTTGGAAAGCTATAGAAACAGAACATTTTGAAGTTTTATAGTGTCCTTCATAACCTTAAGATGTCTTAAATGACATTGTAGCCGATACATTACATAATTGTATTCCTTAATTACTATTCTTAATCTGAATTGTTTGATGCTGAGATTGGTTCTGAAATGTGAAGAGCATTCCAGTTTTTATCTGGATCAGATATATTCGATGCTCCAATGCTCTTCGGAGACTTGGTACAGACCTAAAGGGCTGAATGGCCTCTATCTGCATTGTTGGGATTTTAATTATGCTATTCCTTCCAATTGTTTATTTAAATAAATCATGAGTCAGAATAATTTGTTCTTTACTCCAGTTTAAGATTCCAGATCAGGTAGAGGTGGCTGGCTAGTCCAATTCAGATTGAAAAGCTGTAGTTGGAAGATTTAATTTTCAAAAGCAAGTACTCTCCCTCATCATCCACAAACATTTTGCTGGAAGCCAGCTCCTTTGCAAAGGAATTTTCAAATCACATGAATGTTCACTAATTGGCCCCTAAAAAGCCATTTAAAATGAAATGTGAGAAATTAGGAACAGGTGGCAACTCTAACTAATCCAATGAAACATTTCCCCAGAACATTAAACCCTGAAGCTGTTGAGTTGAAACATATGGATTGAGATACTTTCTTAATCTGTGGTGTAATTAGGGCAGTGAACCCACTTGAAAGCACGTAATGTCACTCCAGCAGCAGGTGTCAATGTATCTTGTATGTTTTTGGTTTATGAGTCTCTCTGTTTAAATTTTTTTTCCTCTTCATGAGTAGGATGAAAGTAGACTAGGAGATCTTTGAAGAAGCATGCTATGATGTAAACAGCTAATGTATTCCATGTTGCTTTTAAAATTAGTGTAGTCATTCTTGTATGTTTGATGTATTTCCAATGTGTCCCAACAAAATTGTTAGAATCAGTAGTTTATGGAATCTATACATTTGTGAGAAAATGTATAACTAGAATAAAGTTAGGATATTACATACTGTTGGGGATCCCCCTCTCCCAGAGAATAAATTTATGGTAAACCTGCTTTCACCTAGCAAACTGCCATGTGGCTGCTTAATGCTTGTAGGAGAGTAAAGTGGAAGACATCCATCACTGTCTGAGGAAGAAGTTCCACTTCATAACTCTAACAGTAGCACCAGCAGCACTGACTGTTGCTGGTACTGCTTCCAGTTCCCAAAGATGACAGCTGCTGCAACTGGAAGGAGAGGAACAGGGATGGGAAGGTTCATGGTAATGTCAGGCTAGGAGGTGCTGTTGAGTGGGGCTGGTAGTTACCCAGGCCCAGGAACAGGGGTGCACAGAGCTTGAGGTGAACCTCTGGGAGGAATCCCAGCCCCTCACATTCCCACCATTAGTCTATTGAGGAAGATCTAATACACCAAATAAGGCTTCATCCTCTGTGGGAAAATTTGTGGTGGAGTGATAAGTGATCACTAATTGACCACTTTGGAGCTTCAATTGGCCCAGTTTCTGGGGATAATTTGGGAAAGACAAGAGAAATTAATTCCAAGGAAGAAGGAATATACTAAAGGGAGGGCGAGGCAACCGTGGTTGACAAGGGAAATCAGGGACAGCATTAAAGCAAAAGAAAAAGCCTAGAGTGTGGTGAAGATTTGTGGAAGGTCATTAGATTGGGAACCCTTTAAAAACCAGCAGGGGATAACTAAAGAAACATTGTCAGGAGAAAATGAAATATGAGTGTAAGCTAGCCAATAATACAAAAGAAGATTGCAAGTTTTTTTTTGTTTATAAGAGTGGACATCGGACTCTTGGAAAATGGGGCTGGAGAAGTCACAACGGGGACCAAAGAAACGGTGGAGGAACTGAATAGATACTTTGTATCAGTCTTCACAGTGGAAGACGGCAGTAACATCAAAAGAGTCGAGTGGCAGAAGTAAATGTAGTGACCATCACTAAAGAGAAGATACTGGGGAAGGTGAAAGGTCTGATGTTGGATAAATCACTGAGACCAGATGACTTACACTCCAGGATTGTGAAGGAGATAGCTGCGGAGATTGTGGAGGCATAGGTGGTGATCTTTCAGGAATTACTAGAGTTGGGGAGGATCCCAGAGGACTGAAGTGGCTAATGTAATATCCCTGTTCAAGAAGGTAGAGAGGCAGATGATAGGAAATTATAGGCCAGTTAGCCTGACCTTGGTTGTTGCTAAGATTAATAAGACTATTCTTAAGGATGAGATTGCAGAGTACTTGGAAATGCAGGGTAAAATAGGACTAAGTCAGTTCAGTCTGGCTTCATCAAGGGAAGTCATGCCTGACAAATCTGTTAGAATTCTTTGACAAGGTAGTGAGCAAGTTAGACAAAGGAGAGCAGTGGAAGTGATTTATTTGGATATCCAGATGGCCTTTCATATGGTGCTGCACAGGAGGCTGCTAAATAAGCTAAGAGCCCATGGCATATGGGGCAAGACAGTGAATTGACTGACTGGCAGAGGGCAGGAAATGGGCATAAAAAGGATGGCAGTCACTGACTAGTGGAGTTCTGCTGGGGTCAGTGTTCTGATGCAAGACTTTTACTGTAACAATCAAACTAAAATCAATTTTGATTAAGCATTTCTCAATAGGCAACTAATACATCAAACTAAAGGAAATATACTTTTGCAAGAACTAACGTAACCGACATATATATTACAAAAGTTTTTTGTGAACCACTGCTAAGGTTATGCATTAACGATCAGGATGAAGGAACTGAAGGAATTGTTGCTAAATTTTCAGATGACACAAAGATAAGTGGAGGGGCAAGTAGTGTTGAAACGGGGAGACTGCAGAAGGCCTTGGACAGGTTGGGAGAGTGAGGGAAGAAGTGTCAGCTTGAATACGGTGTGGCAAAGTGTAAGATTATGCTATTTGGTGGGCAGAATAGAGGCATAGAGTATTTTCCTAAATAGGGATCTGAAGCATAAAGGATTTGGAAGTCCTTGTTCAAAATTCTGTTCAGATTAACATGCAGTTCAGTTGGCAGTTATGAATGCAAATGCAATGTTCATATTTATTTAAGAGGGCTAGAATGCAAGAGCAGTGATGTACTGCTGATGATGTATAAAGCTCTGGTCAGACCACATTTGCCATATTGTCAACAGTTTTGGGCCCCTTATCTAAAGAAGAATGTTCGAGTATTGGAGGGGATCTGGAGGAGGTTTAAAAGAATGTTCCCCGAGTTGAAGGGTTTGTCATGTGAGGACCCTGGATCTGTACTCGATGGACTTTGGAAGGATGACGGGGGATCTGATTGAAACTTACAGAATACAGAGAGGCCTGAATAGAGTGGACATGGAGAAAATGTTTCAACTAGAAGAAACTAGGGCCAAGGGCACAGCATTAGAATGAAGGGACAGCCCTTTAGAACTGAGCTGAGGAATTCTTTCAGACAGAGAGTGGTTAATCTGTGGAATTCACTGCTGCAGAGAGCTGAGCAGGAAAAGTCATTGCGTGTATTTAAGACAGAGATAGATAGGTTCTTCCCTAAATTCTGTCTAAACCTCCTCCACTTTACTTTTAAGTCTATGCTCCATGATTATTGATACATCGAACAAGAGGAAAGGTCTCTTACTGTCTACCCTCTCTATGCTCTCAGAACTTTGTGAACTTCAATCAGGACGACCCTCAGTCTTCTTCCTTCTCCCTCTCTCGAGAAATCACATCCTTCTTATAGGGTGGTGACCAGAAGTTCTCTCAGTACTTCAGCTGTGGCCTAACTAACACCTTATATGGCTCCATCATAATTTTCCTTGTCTTGTATTCAACATCTTGACTAGTAAAGCCAATTATCGCAGATGCCTCTTAACCACGTTATCCACCTGTTCTGATGTCTTCAATGATCTGTGGACATGCACACCAAGGTCCTTCTGTTTCTCTTTACTTCCTAGAGTCCAACCATTCATCATGCACTCACTGAGGTTATTAGCCCTCCCTGAGGCATCACCTCTCACTTTTCAGGAATAAGTTAAAATTACTATTAATCTGCTCATATGACCATCCCATCAATATCATTATGTAGATTAAGACTTCCCTCTTCACTATTTACCACATGAACTATTTGCATGTCAATTGCAAATTTACTGATCAACCTCCTACATTCATTCCAACTCATTAATATACATTGCAAACAGCAAGGCGCAGAGTACCAAACCCTGTGGTCTATAACTGGATATATGCTTCCAGTCATACAAAGAATGTTCGATCATCACCTTGTGCCTCCTGACAAATACTAATTTTGGCTCCAAATTGCTCTGAATCCCATGGGCTCTTACCTTTTTTTGACTGGCTTTTTATCAAAAGCCTTACTGAAGTCCACATACACTACATCCACTGCACTATCCACATCCACAGATCTTGATACCTCTTGGGAAAACTCAAATGAAATGTGTCAGATGTAATCTCCCATTGAAAAAAAAACATACTTGTCCATGATTAATCCTGGCTTCTCCAAACGGTAGAAGAAATTGACGACTGCAGATGCTGGACAGTTAGAGTTAAAATGTGTGACACTGGAGAAGCACAACAGGTCAGGGGCGCATCCAAAGAGCGGGAGAGTCGATGTTTCGGGCATAAGCCCTTCAAGTCTGGCCCTCAGACATTTCTTTTCCAATAGTTTTCCTACCACTGATGTTAGACTCACTGGCCTATAGTTCCTTGGTTTGCCTTAATACTTGTCCTGAATAATGGCATCAGATTAGCTGTCCTTCATTCTTCTAGCATTTCACCTATATCCAGAGAAAATTCAAAACTCTCCTCCCTTGCTTCCGGCAGTAGCTTGGGATGCATCTCATCAAGTGCTTGGAACATATCCAATTTTAAGCCTTCTCTCTCTATTGTAATTTGTTCAAGTATATCACAGTCTTTTTCTTTGATTTCTACACCTACATTGTTCCTCTCTGTCGTGAATTTAGATGTAAGTACTCATTTAAAACCTTACCTTTAGATTAGATTAGATTAGATTACCTACAGTATGGAAACAGGCCCTTTGGCCCAACAAGTCCACACCGACCCTCCAAAGAGTAACCCACCCAGACCCGTTCCCCTACATTGACCCCTGACTAATGCACCTAACACTACGGACAATTTAGCATGTTGTCTTGGCTCCACCTACAGTTTCCCCATTAGTACCCCAGTGGACTCAATTCTTTCTCTGATTATCCTCTTGCCCTCAATATATTCAAGAAATGCTTTTGGATTTTCCTTTCTATTATCTTACCATGTTTTTCAAACACCGTCTTTGCTTTCCTAATTCCTTTTTCAGTAACCTTCTGCAGTTTCTAACAGCTCCAAGGCTTCTTGTTTCCTAAGCCCTTGGTATCTAATGCAAGCTTCCTTTTTTTTCCCCTAATCTAACCCATGTTTCCCGATATTCAGAATTCTGTGGTATTTTTAGTCCGGCTTTTCATCTTTACAAGGACATGTCGGTCCCGCACTTTCACTGTTCCATTTTTGAAAGTCTCCCTCTTCTCTGATATAGATTTTACGAGAGGAAGCTACACCTAATCCACTTTGGCCATATCCTATCTTATATTAAATTGGCCTTATTCCAAATAAATGCCTTTATTTCTTGACCATCTTTATTCTTTTACATGACAATCTTAAATCATACTGAAACATAGTCATTATCACTGAAATTCTCTCTCATTGACTTTCTAGCACTCGCTGGCCTTGCTTCATAGAATCATTTGCAGCAGCAATCTGTCTCCTATAAGACATTCTATATAATGAATATACTTTAAGAATTTTGTCCTCTCAAAGCCTTTCACACTTTGTTCATCTCTCTTAGTATTAGGAAAGTTAAATTTCTCTTATTATTTCACTATTATTTGTACACTTCCCTGAAAGTTATCTACATACCTGTACTCCTACCTCCCCTGAGTGTTTAGGATCTTTGATGCACTCCCAACAATGACTGTCCCCTTTTTGCTTTTAAGTTCCACCCATATGATCTCAATTGAGAAGCTCTCTGATATGATCCCTCATTGTTGCAGTAATTGACTTTTAATCAATGTTGTGTCACCATCTCCTCTGTTACACTCTCCCTGTCTCTCCTGAAGATTTTATACTCTAGAATATAGAGCTGTCAGTCCTGCCCTGTCCCCATGACAACATTGATGTCATATTCTCATGTGTTAAGCAGAACTCGCAACTCATTTGTCTTACAAGGTTCATTTTACAAAAATAGATGCCATACAACTCTGCAAAGCATTCTGTGTCATAACTTGATATGCTCTGCCTGTCAGACTGACTTGGCTTCGCTTCTAAATTGGTCTGCTCTTCACTCACTATTACACCTCTACTCTTTATTTCATTTCTCTGCCTAGTTAGTTTGAAACCCCACCCCAACCAACACAACTAGCAAACCCCAGCCCTCTTACTGTCCCCACTTGCCTGCAACAATGATGCTGATTTAACCACTCTATCTACCTATTGCTATACACTCTAGTTCATGGCACTAGGGGTAATCCAGAGATTACAACCTTTTAAGATCCTGCTTTTCAATTTGCAACCTGGTTCCCTAATTTCTTTTGTTGCAGGGCCTCATTCCTCTTTCTAACTATGTGATTGTTGGTCCCAATGGGATACACAACCTCTGACTCTTTGTCAGCCCCCAATAGAATGCCCTTACAGCAGCTCAGGGACATCCTTGATTCTGGTCCCAGGAGGTGACACGTCATCCTTGAGTCATATCTGCAGTTGCAGAAACTACTGACTGTACACTCAGGATTCCCTAACTACCTCCTGCTTCCCTTCTTCTGATTGATGTTCACTCATTTCTTTCCAGATCGCAGTTCCTTAAGCTGCAGAGTGGTCACATTTCCAAACCTGCTATCCACAAATCATTTGACCGTGTACATGCATTTCAGTGCCTCCAGCCAACACAAGCTCCAAAACCTGATGCTCAAGCTGCTCAAAATGGTGACACTTGTGGTCATCAGATTGCCAGAAGGATCTAGGATATCCCACATACAGGCTGTGCAATACGTGGGGCTGAGCTGCCAACCTAATACTGGAATTCATTCACTGTCACCCGCTGAACAGTAAGATAGAATTTGTTTTCCAGATGTTCTATTGGAATATTGTCCTATGGACTCTCTGTAGCAACAATGCATTTAAGCCATCAGCAAAACCCACTTTGATGGTCAAGCTTTTGTTTTAAAGTATTCAGTGCTTTTTTTGTGATAGCTGATTGACAAATGGATCAGCCAGTTTTGCCCTGAGCAATACACACAAGGCAGATCTTCAGTCCAATTCTGGTCTGTACTGAATTATCTGATTTCACTCGGGGAAACCTGTTTTCCTGGATGAGGGAAGGGATTATAAAATAAAATCAACTTGTGCTCTCAGTCCCCCAGAGTTTGGAGGTGTGAGCTCAGCTGTAATGTTACTCACAGCCATAGTGGTATAGCTGTTCAGTTACTGAACCAATTTGTGTTCTGAAGGGAGTATGAGCTGGACAACATTCAGGCTTGGGCTGACAAGTAGCAAGTAATGACTAATTCCAAAAAAGGGAATTTAACCATATCCGCCAACATTCAATGGTCTTACCATAACTGAATTCACTCTCTATCCCATCGTCATCCAGTGGATTGCCATTGTCTGGAAACTGAACTGGAACAGCCATCTAAATACTATGGTTAGAACAGCAAGTGATAGGTGAGGATTTTGCAGCAAACAAAGCATCTCCTGACTCCTCAAAGTCTGTTCTCTAACTAAAAGGCACAAATCAGGAGTGTGATGCAATACTCTCTACTCGTCTGGATGACCATAAGAAATAGGAGTGGAAATAAGGCCATTTGGCCTATCGAGTCCACTCCACCATTCAATCATGGCAGATGGGCATTTCAACACCACTTACTCGCACTCTCCCCGTATCTCTTAACTCCTTGCGAGATTAAAAATTTAGCAATCTCTGCCTTGAAGACATTTAACGTCCCGGCCTCCATTCACTCCTTGGATAAATTCTTCTCCAACAACACTCCAGGATGTTGACACCATCCAAGTCGGAACAGCATTCTTGATTAAGACCTCATCCACCAACTTAAAGATTGACTTCATTCACTACTAGGCGAAAGTGAGGACTGCAGATGTTGGCGATCAGAGTCTAGATTAGAGTGGTGTTGGAAAAGCACAGCAGGTCAGGCAGCATCTGAGGAGCAGGAAAATCGATGTTTTGGACAAAAGCCCTTATTCCTGACTAGAGCACCAATCTAAACTAGACTTCATTCACTACTACCATACAGTGGCAACGCGCTGCAGCAAGTCACCAAGGATCCTTTGACAGCATTCTTAAAAGCTGCAACCCATACTATCTAGAAGAACATGAGCACCAGGCACGTGGGAGGAGAATCATGTGCTCGTTTGCCTCCAGACTATCCTGTCGTGAAACTATAGCACTGTACGGTCTTTGGATCAAAATCCTGGACCTTCCTTTCTAGTAGTACTGTGGGTGCCAGATGGACAACAGCCATCCAAGAAGCCTTCTTACTGCAGCTCTTCAAGGCCAATTAGGAATAAAACCAAATATTAGCTTTCGCCATGACTTGCAGATTCCACGAAAAAATAAATATAAAACATTTGCTGAGGATCATTGTTCAGAATCACCCATGCAGATTATCTATTTGAATGAGATATTGTTGACATATATGTGACTGTACAGCAGCATGCTTTCAGTATCGGGCTGAAACAAACAAAGTTGGAGAGAGAAGGAACATTTAAAACAGGATCATAAAAGACAATGCCTTAAATACAATCATCAGACGAGCATCTTGTTTAAATATACTTCAAAAATGTAGAAATATGAAATGATATTGATAAGTTGTGACAGGCATCTGCACTATACCTTTTAGTACTTAAAACAGAAATTGCCATATCCCTGCTTTTGATTATCAAGTTTACTTATAATTGTTTAAGTTTTTCAGTGATACAGATTTTGGACATTTTGTTTAAAAGAAATACAGGATTAAGGCGATACTATTAATGTGACATGAAGGACTTCTGCAAAGTATTTAAGTATTTAAAAAAAACACATCTGGTTGCTGCTCTCCATCTTAAAAAATGTTATACTTTAAGCAAAGTAATTTATGTTTTGGCAGGCATGAGTGCCTCTTTTTATGTATAAGGATAAATGTTGATGAAGTGCATGAAATGAAGAGAGGAGTAGCTAGAGATGTTGAGAGGCTGCATGCAGTATTCTGCTTTATTGTTTGGGCTAGCTTTTCAGAGTTTTAATGAAGTTTCTTCTTTCAGCTCCTCCATCTGTTGTTTTCAGTGTCATGAAGACAAAACTGTTCATCTATTCATTCGACGGAAAGAGTGTGTTTACAAGCACTCTCGGAGAAGCTTGACTGAATTTGGAGTGGTTTCAATCAACAGGTAAAGGTCATTTCCTGCGGAGCTCATTGAAATTAAACTGGCCTAATTTGTCCAAAGCAACAATTTTAAAAAAAAAGTGTTTTTCTTTTTTTCACCCAGAACAAAAAAGGCACAGGATGTTGTCAGACCTTCCTAGTCAGTGACTAATCTTTGTTCGATGTTGAGGCAGTTCTACTATCAAGAACTGCCACATAGCAGGTGACTAAAGCCACCTGCCCTCGCCTCCATCTACTGTATAAACAAGTAAGAAGATCTGAGAGGAGGATTTCACAAAGATCAAAGCTAGGGATAATCCATCTGGAATTTCACAAAGCTGGCAAAGATTTATAAAACTCTGCTGGAATTTTAAAAGGAATTTTAGGTCTCTTCTCATCCAACTGAGATAGGTTCTAGTGGAGCTTTTTACTCACAGTTGGTACTTTTATTGAGTGTGAGCTTATTGTTCAAACACATTAACATAAGGCCAGTAACTAAAGGGAACGCTCTCCAGTTTAATTTCCCTCTTTTGAGTGACATTCCTCTGCAACCAATGAAACAAAAAAAACATGCCTTCCTCATTTTTGTAGCTATTTTTCAATTTCTTTCCTCCTTAAAAAAAAGGCCCTTTCACTAATGCTATATTTAAATGAAACCACACAGGTTTCACAATAAAATTGCAGCATTAAGGGGCTGTTCATGTGCTATTGTGAAAATATGGGATTGATGATTACACTTAATGTATAAGGTACTATTTGTCTATAATTAGCATTAATTTGTCACATTCAAGCCTACCTGACACCCCAAAGTGGTCTATAGCAAAATCTACAAGCATCTGAAAACATGCTGTAGCAATTGTTTCTTTTCAGAGTTGCACCAAATGAAGCATTTAATTTCTGGACTGTATGTCAGCATAAAGGTCTGTATTGTATTGGACATCATTAAATATTATCGTGAGGAATTGCTATATGCTAGAGGGATATAAATCTAGAGAAGAAAAGGAGGTGGCTACAAGGCACAAAAAACAATTTTAATGACGCCTTTCTACCGTATGGAAAGGTATTCTCACAAACTTGGTTCTCATGCATACCACAGCCCTCTCTCCCAGAGCTGCAGTTAGATTACAAGAAGCCTTTGTAGCACAAATGCAGTGGTTTATTAAGACAAACACATGGCAATTTGATCAAGTAAATACTTCCGTTTCATACACCGTAGGAGGGAAGTGATCTCAGCAGGGGTTATGCTGAATGCTGAGCTGCTGTCTGAAATGAGTATTCCCACATTTCCTGAAATTCCTACCTCAAAAAAACTTTCAAACCTACAGGCATGCTGTTGGGGGTGCAGGGAGTAATGTGGAAACAGCCAAAAAAAAATAGTGGCAGCAACATTCAGATATACTAGAATGGAGACAGCTCAGATAGGCAATGTATAGTTCCTCTATGTGACTGGGGAGATGAAAGTGAGACCTTTGACAACCTTGGAGGGCAAGTTCCTCTCCAAGCCACTTATCATCCTGACTTGGAAATACGTTGCTGCTCCTTCACTGTTCCTGGGTCAAAATCCTGGAACTCTTTCCCCCATGTGGGTCCACCTACAGCAAATAGACTGCAATGGATTAAGAAGACAGCTCACTGCTATCTTCTGAAGGGCAATTTAGGGATAGGCAATATGTACTGGTCCAGTCAGTGAAGCCCACATCCTATGAGTGAACAAAAAAAATATGGAAATAGCTAAACATCAGACAGTCCTAAAACAAGAGGAAGGCTGACACTGGCCAGTAAAGTGCCTGATTTGATTTGTTACAAATTGCACTCACACGACTTCTCCTACCCCATCACCGACTTCACCTGCTCATGAAGAGGCAGCAAAGAATAGACCACATTAATTACATTAAGTTCCACCCATGATCTCAATACTTTGATATTTTGACATATTTCATACAGGAAAAAGCATAAACATTCAAATCAATATGCAAAATATGTGGGGAAAAATATGGTTGTAGGATAAAACAAGTAAAGGATCAGTATTAAGAATCAAAAGAAAATGCTGCATAGAAGGTTATAGGAAAGACATTCAACTCACTTGTGTTCTTAAATCTGTACTGAGCCACTCTGGTATAGGTCATAATCTCTCCTATCCTTCATTTTTCTTGCCGTATGTTGCAGAAGAAATTGAATGAGTTGGAAAGGTGGCTGTGTGTACTGCAATCCTAACTTTTAATTAAATGGGTTCTCTAGGGCTGATGGAGTTTAGTGCATGTAAGCATAGTTACCTTCTGATCTTCCAATGATCCAAAAATGTAAATCCTTCTCCCATACACCAGCTCCTCAGCCATGCATTCATCTGCTCTATCCTCCTACTCCTGCCCTCACTAGCTTGTAGCACCGGGAGTAATCCAGATATTACTACTCTCAAGGACCTCCTTTTTAAATTTCTGCCTAACTCTTTGTAATCTCCCTTCATAATCTTAACCATTTCCCTTCCTATGTCATTGTAAACATTGGAACCAATGACCTACTGCTGTCCCCTTTCCCCCTTGAGAACATTCTGCACCCTCTCTGAGACATCCTTCATTCCGGATGTAGGTTTGCTCGCTGAGCTGGAAAGTTCATTTTCAGACATTTCATCACCATACTAGGTAACATCTGCAGTGAGCCTTCGGATGAAGCTACGTCTGGAGGTTCACTGAAGATGTTACCTAGTATGGTGACAAAACATCTGAAAATGAACCTTTCAGCTCAGCGAGCAAACCTACATCCAGAACCTCAACCTGAGCTACAAATGTTCTCAAAATTTGCTAACATCATTGATTCTGGCACCAGGGAAGCAACACACCATTCTGATTTTTTGCTGCTGCCCACAGAAACATCTGTCTGTATCTCAGCCTAGAGAGTCCCCTAACACAATTTATCTCTTGGAACTCAACGTACCTCTCATTACATTAGAGCCAGTCTCAATACCAAAAGCTTGGCTATTCATGATATGTTTCCCTGAGAATCCATCACCCCCTACATTTTCCAAACCAGCATACTTGTTTGAAATGGGGATAGTCACAGAAAGCTTCTGTACTACTTGCCTACCTCTCTTATCTTGCCTGGAGTAAACCCTTCTATGAGACTGTATCTGAGACTCCCCGCCCCCCCCCTCCTATAACTGCCATCCATCACATCCCCTTGCTCTTGTAAGTGCCTCATTGCCTCTAACTGTCTCTCCAACCGATCCATTCGATCTGATAGGATTCACAAACAATGGCATTTATTGCAGATATAATCCTCAGTAACCGGTAAACTCTCCCTAAACTCCCACATCCGACAAGAAGAGCATATCACTCTACTAAAGGCCATTTTTGCTTCTTTCAATCTACAGACCCAGAAAATAGCACTGTCTTATTCCTCTACAAAACACATCTTCAGGTTAAATGAATACTTATGGCTTATACTTTAAGTTTAATCAAGAGACATAATTCGATAAAACATATAATCAAGAAAGAACTCACTCTACTCACTACTGCAGAGTTACTGTAAGGCCACGCTTAAAATATCCACTTATCTGTTTCTGTGCTGTGACCTCTCCCAAACAGGTTCCTCCTAGATCAGTTATGAATTTCACTATTTGTTAGTTTTCCCAGATGCGCTCCAATGTCCAGTGATACATGAATTCAAACAGCAAAAGCAGTAACTGTGTAGGGTCACTGCTCTTCATCAGGAAGGGCTGATGAAGGGCTCCGGCCTGAAATGTCGATTATCCTTCTCCTCAGATGCTATCTGACCTGCTGTGCTTTTCCAGCAACACACTCTCGACTCTAATCTCCAGTAGATCTCTGATCTACAGACCCACTTTTTCCTAGGTTCACTGCTCTGTCAGTTAGCGATGTGGGTTTCTCTCTCTCTCTCTCTCTCCCCTGCACTGACCTCACTATGTGAGATGCTGCATTTTGGGAAAGCAAATCTTAGCAGGACTTATACACTTAAAGGTAAGGTCCTAGGGAGTGTATGTTCATAGTTCCTTGAAAGTGAAGTTACAGGTAGATATGACAATGAAGAAGGCTTTTGGTATGTTTCCATTATTGGTCAGACTATTGAGTACAGGAGTTGGGAGGTCATGTTACAGCTGTACAGAACATTGGTTGGAATATTGTATGCAATTCTGGTCTCCCTCCTATCGGAAAGATGTTATGAAACTTGGAAGGATTCAGAAAAGATTTACAAGGATGTTGCCAGGGTTGGGGGACTTGAGCTACAGGGAGAAGTTGAATAGGCTAGGGCTGTTTTCCCTGGTGCGTCGGAGGCTGAGGGGTGACCTTATAGAGGTTTACAAAATCATGAGGGGCATGGATAGGATAAATAGATAAGGTCTTTTCCCTGGGGTGGGGGAGTCCAGAACTAGAGGGCATAGGTTTAGGGTGAGAGGAGTAAGATATAAAAGAGACCTAAGGGGCAACTTTTTCACGCAGAGGGTGGTACGTATATGGAATGAGCTGCCAGAGGGTGGTACGCATATGGAATGAGCGGTGGAGGCTAGTACAATTGCACCATTTAAAAGGCATATGGATGGATATATGAATAAGAAGAGTTTGGAAGGATATGGGCCGGGTGCTGGCAGGAGAGACTAGATTGGGTTGGGATATTTGGTCGGCATGGACGAGTTGGACCAAAGGGTCTGTTTTCGTGCTGTACATCTCTATGACTCTATGATCTTATGAGAAGAAATTTGTAAAAAAAGTATAATTTATTGATTCTCTGCAACTAAATGATGGGTTTTAATAATAGGCTTTTTCATACATATCTCAGAGGAGCTCGGGTTAGACATGTTCACCCAGGAACTTGTACCTGGGTTTGGTACCATAACAGGCAGACATTTTAAAACCTTTTTGCTGTACTTCTACAATGGAGTACACACGACAATAAAGGATATTATATTCTCTTCAAATAAAAGAATATTCTATTCATGAGATCTTATAGTACCTTCTCTCCAAATTCTCACAACATAATCACAGTAGGTAATGCTTATTGCTCACAATCAGTATTAACCCTTTCAGATCCCTCCAGATCCATATACAAGAAACATAGTTTTTAAAATGGAGAAGAGGGAAGTGATTTCATCTGTGGAGACACAAATAAACAACACAAAACAAAACAGCATTGAAAAATGTTCTGAAGTTCAGAAGTCTATTGTTTTGTCTTTTGCTCACGCTACAATTAACTGTTCAATATTCTCCCCTGTTCACCCTTCCTCTGTTGAAAGTCAGTTTCACAGGGTCTCTATTTGAAGGGGTCTAATCGTAATTTGGATGAATGAGCATTGGTATCATGCAATGGTAATCTATGATTCTAACATTAATGTCACATTTGATAGGGTAGGTCCCATAACATGTCACACATCAACTGAGGGAACTCCTGCCTTACCCATGCATATCTTCATAATTTCTCAATCCATTCATCTAGAAGATTGATGGCATAGATTAATTCTGTTACATTATTATATGACAAAAACCTATTGCTTTGGCAAAACCTTGAATGACCTTGTCTAATATTTCCTTTTTTGACTCATTGTATTCACTGGGAGTTTTCCTACATTAAAGGTATTACATAAATATAAGTCACTGTCATTGTTGTTGTTGATATCGCTCCAGAGATTTGGGTTCCTTCAATGTCTTCCCTCAGATACCAAAAGTACTCACTTTGCAAATGATTTTTTTTTCAGAGTACAGAACCTACCTAATATACACGGACACAGACATTAGGCAGCCGTAGAATCACATTTGTGCCAATGTTTATACCTTCTCTCTGGATCAAGAAATATCAAACCCAATAACAGCTGGCTTACAACCAAAATCCCATCATTCAGGCAAAATTAACATATTTGACAACTTGCACAATTTGTTTTTGTCAATTCAGCCTCTTTTATCAGGGCAACTACGTGTAAACAATAAAACATGCCTCCCTTGCAAGAAAACAAAATATTCTTAGCCCCTGAGAAATGTCTACTATCAGGAGATAACAATCCTTTTTTGTGTGTTTACCACATTCCATTCTAGGGGCTTAACTTTAATGCTTCTACATTAATTAACTCCATTCCACCCATGTCCTTACCTGTGTCTAGCATCCATCTTTTCACTCACAGTCACTTTCCATGATTATGTTAACCCTTTGTTAACTCATCTATTTCTAACACTGAATTAATTAAAACTAGCTTCACGTATTCACTTCACAATTTCTAATAGATTTCCTCAAAGTTTCTTCTGCTCTTTCTATTGTTGACCTCCATTCACTAACTCTATCTCAACACTTTTCCTGATCATTTCATGCCACAGTTCATGCCAAATTTCTTAAAATTGCATGCTATTAGGATATATGACCATCACCTTCTTGCATTGTGATAGTTGAATCATTACATCTCAAATTCCTCCATGGATTTTTAAGGCCAAACAAATTTCTGTTTCTTCTATAATAAAAACCGAAAGAAGTGCGGATGCTGTAAATCAGAAAACAAAACAGAGGTTGTTGGAAAAGCTCAGCAGGTCTGGCAGCATCTGTGAACGTTTTGGATTTTCTGAGGCAGAATCACTGGATGTGAAACATTAACTTTGATTTCTCTTCATGGGTGCTGCTCTACCTGCTGAGCTTTTCCAGCAGCTTTTGGTTTTATTTGTTTCTTTTATTATTTTATTCCTGTTTCTCAAGCATCTTATCAACACCAACCAGACCTTAGTGTTGAATTATTATATCGATTCAAGACTAGACAAGTTGTGTCCCTTTAAGACAGTCACATGACATTATGACATATTATACCTGGTAGAATAGCCCAAATTTTCAGTCACTCTGCTCACTTCAATAGTTAGTTCAGAAAGTCAGTTATGTATATATAATGTAACAGCAATAGCAATCACAAAATACAGACCATGTGTAAATTTGAGATATAACAATGTAAATAGTTAATGTTGTTAACAAATTTCAAGACACCTGTTTCAACAAGAACCTAACCGTTTTGGTGTATAATATGTGAGCTAACATATGAAGAAGTGATTAGTCCAGATCATACTGGCAATGGTGTTCAATGTTTGAAAATATGTCATGAGGACAACAAGTAGGTACAAGAAGCTGGTGGCATCTAACAGCAACAGCTAGTTATAATTGATAGTAGGCATAAAGAAAACAGCAGTAGTAGCTATTGTGAAGAGTTCTTTTCCTAACAGTCATTATGTATCATCTACCTGATTTCAGAACTAAAGTTTACAACTACAACCAAGACTGAAGGCTGCTACTGTAATGAAGTATGTGAACCACAACACAACCAGCCCACCGATCCACACATGGCATTCAATGTACTTGTGCAGATCACAACATTGACTTCCCGTTCCAGAAGTTGTTGCCATACATGCACCTTGGAGTTCTGGGTGGAAGAAAAACAAATTATAGGGAATGCTGTGTGAACACACTCTCTCAAAAATATATAACAGGAGGCCATGGTGTCTCCTGTTTACAAAACAACCATTTACAACAGGTAAGAGAAAGTGAGGACTGCAGATGCTGGAGATCAGAGTCGAAAAGAGTAGAGCTGGAAAAGCACAGCAAGTCAGGCAGCATCCAAGGAGCAGGAGAGTCAACATTTCAGACATAAGCCCTTCTTAAGGAATTCCATTTACAACAGGCCTATAACAGTTCCAAATTTGCAAAGCAATTAGAACAAATACAGAGAAAAATGTGAGAATTAACATATACATAATAATATACACATATTATTAAAGCTTGATATGGACATAGGCATTAGTTCATTCAACCATTTTGCTTTCCTCACAAATGCCACAAAGGCATTTAAAAAGTGCACTTGACATTACGCCAAGTTTTTTTTCAGCACAAACATGAAAAGCAGTTGCTGCTCAGCTATTTCTTTCAAAGAAGGAAATGTGGGAATAAAAAGAAAGCAATAACCTCTAAAGCATTATGAAATAGAGAAAAAAAGAGAAGCCAACAATAAACAAACAGAAAAGCATTACATTGCAACATATGTTTTTATTCAGGCATTTTAAAAAGCATTGTGTTACAAAACAAGGATGGAAAGCAATCATCTGAAATGGATTGGTACTTCATTGACATTATGTCAGAACTTCAGTTATTTAAAGAAAGGAGCAACTTATATCTTATACTTCAACAAATGGATGATTAAAAAAAGGTAAAGGGATCAGTTAGCTCAGTTGGCTGGTTGGCTGGTTTGCTATGCAGAGTAACACCGATAACTTGTGTTCAATCCCACACCACTATAAAGAGTGTGGTGCTGGCAAAGTACAGAAGGTCAGGCAGCATCCAAGGACCAGGAGAATCAATGTTTTGGGCATATGTCCTTCATCAGGAATGATGAAGGGCTTATTCCCGAAACATCGATTCTCTGCTCCTTGGATGATGCCTGACCTGCTGTGCTTTTCCAACACCACACTCTCGATTCTGATCTCTGACATCTGCAGTCCTCACTTTCTCCTAGTTGCATTCAATCCCACATCAGCATGAAGAACTCTCCTCAACCTATCCCCTTTTTCAAGGTGTGGTGACCTTCAGGTTAAACCAGTCATCTCTCTGTAATGAGATGATGTGGCTTGTCTCATCCTCCAAAAATTGCCTGGCATTTGTGAGATATGCAAGTTATATTCTACAAAGATATCATTTGGCAAAAATGTGTAAGAAATTTTATTATCAAAGAAGCCCAAGGGGATAAATACCAATGTAGTGTTAACTCAGCTTAATGCTCAGTTTACATGAGTTCAAATCCTATCACACCAACTTGTGGAATTTATAATGGAAACCCCAACACTATCAGTTGTTGTACACTTCATCTGCTTACTATGTAAAATCTGACATTCTTTCCTGGCCTGGACGACAGACCTATGCTACTGACTCTGAACTGCTCTTCAGGGCAATTAGGGTTGGGTGCAAATGTTGGGCTTGTCAGTGACAACCATATTCCATGAAAAAAAAATTAGAAAGGCTCCACAGGGGCATGAAAAGAAGAGTCAACGAAGAAGCAATGTTCTATCAAGCATGACAACAAAGTCCATGAGCATTTTCAACATTACAGCTTACAGACACCACACCTTACTTGTGGTCAATTTGACAGATCACAAGGACACCATCAGAAAAGCTTAAGTTATAACCTCCACCCAAGAGGTATGGTCAACATGCACTATATGCCAAGATTGACACTGGTGCAAGTGCGAATATCACCCCTTTATGCATCTTACCAGAGATGTACTCTAAAAACCAGCACAGTCCGGAAGCAGTCCACATATGATAAGCTAACTGCTTACAATGTGTTTGACATGCCATGCATTACCCATCTTCAATATTAGTTCAGCTCCTCAGGATGGACAGTTGAAACCTTTTATGTTGTTGATGCAGCAAGTCTTTCTATTACTGGTCTAGCAGTATGCACAGATCTATATTTTATTATGATTCAAGAGGTAACAAACCTATCAATTAAAGACTCTGGACTGCAACATCTGCTCGATTCATGACCTGACTAACTTTTAACCGAGACAGGTTTGACATTATCAGCAACACAGTGCTATGCCTGAAAGATCATGCTCAACCCTGCATCAACAATTCTTGTAAAAGCAACATTCACATTCAAGAAAAGCTCAAACTAGAGTTGGACTCTTTGGCACAAAACAACATCATCCAGAAAGTTGGGCATCATACTGATTGGCATAGTTTCAGCACTTGTGTTTTAAATAAAGATACATTGAGTGTGTTTAGATCAAAGGGAAATAAACATTGCACTGGAAGAATGTCTCCACAAAATTCCTATCCTGGAAGAGCTTAGTCTCAAGTTCTCAGATGCCAAGTATTGTTCCAAGCTTTATGCCAAGAATGGATATTGGTCCATACAGAAACTTGGAACCTTTTTTTGGGCAGATTTTATTTCCTCAGATTATAATTTGGATTATTCATCAGCCAGGATATATTCCAACAACTTGTAATTGTAGCACAGAGATTCTACCAAGTTATCTTTCTTTGTTGGGAGACCACTCAAACCATAGCATGGTGTTTGACTCAAGAAACCACATTGCATAGTTTTGGGGCTTCCACCATAGTCCATCTTAATTAGTTGTTCTCAGACAGTTTGCCTGATTGACCTGGGCAACAGAGGAAAAACAGTAATAATTGTTCTAACTGCTAATTACCTGAGTTCACATTACTAACTTAATTAAACTCCTTTATGTGGAGTCACCTAATTTTTCCAACTTCTGTGATGTATTGTGCAATTTTGTGTTTTTACAGTAAAGTATATTATTTCTTTCATTAGTACAAATA
Source organism: Chiloscyllium plagiosum (assembly GCF_037043375.1). Taxonomy (NCBI): domain Eukaryota; kingdom Metazoa; phylum Chordata; class Chondrichthyes; order Orectolobiformes; family Hemiscylliidae; genus Chiloscyllium; species Chiloscyllium plagiosum. Next base: position 27,919,182 of record NW_028270157.1, on the reverse strand, counting down.
ATTTGGTTTGTACTAAGTTATGCTGAAGCAGTTTGACCTGGATTGAACAAAGAATCTAAAATTTATGGGCTGAATTTTACCAGATATCAGCTGAGTGTCAATTTGGGTGAGTTTCCTGGAGGATTTCTTTCCATAAGCCCCACTGCGTTTTCTCATGCTATCTTGCTAAATCTGCCTTATTACATCTGCACCGTGCCAGTCTGATTCCTATTTGTTACATCTCCCACTCACTATAGGCGGAGGTCTTTGTTACTGTAGGAACCTGCCAAATTCCTCATATTCATGCCATCTTTAAAGCCATGCACCCGCTTAAGGACAGGCAATCCATGGAAGTTCCATACACAGTTCCTGTCGATTGCCCAGATATGTTGGACAGAGAGAAATGGCGCCTCTCTCTTTATGGAAGGGGATTTGGAGTTCCTGGTGGATGGGGATGGGTGTGTGTTGTGGGGGGAAGGTGTGCCTGGAATTGATTGCAGTCACTGCCCAGGGAGAATGCCCTGAGATATTGCTGTGAATGATATCCAAGATGGAGGCCTGGAGGTGTAAATGGCAAGCTGAAGTCACCAGGCAATTTCTACCTTGTCACAACAGGGTAGTAGTTACACTTCTATATATATTTGTTATCAATCCCTGTGATGTGTTGTAGTTAAACAAAGGAGATTGTTTGCAAATTAAACACACTCCCCCTTTCTTTAGAAGGTTTGGCACAATGTTTTGCACTTATGTATCTGAATCTTTAAAATGCATCGGAGATCCTACTTGCATGTATATTACGGATATGGGCCCCAGTCACTTTTTGTTCAAAACCAAACATTTCCATTTAGTCTGAGAAATAAGCATCTGGACATTTTTATCCTCTTTGTTGCTTTGTTTCCAGCTGTATGTGGTGTAACTGAGCTGATTAATACGCTCGCCCTCATCTGGCTTGCAGTCTAAATGTTTTTGAAGTGTGTATTGGAAGACAGGGGTACAACTGGCAAGCCTTCAGTAACACTGAGTTGAGCATTTCTACATAGATTCCAAACAAATACAGTTAATAGTGTGACAATTAAATTATGTGGAAAAATAGTGGTAGGAGCAGAGCTATAAACTACCGACTTGGAATGTAGGCAGAGATAGTCAAACAATTAATTACTGTGGTTGATTCTTTCTTAACTGCCCTCTGAAATAGCTTAGCAATCCATTCAATGCAAGGGCAACAAAAGAGGAACATCAAATGCTTGCTTTTCCAGTAATGTCCAGATCATCTGAAAAAAATAAAGTTCAGATATGGTGATTCCTGCACTAAGTCCATGGAAATATCAGTACTGGAAGCAGTTCAACACTACAGAATAATGTAAATGCCAATTTGCCAGTCTGGAGCTTAATCCTTAACAAGCTTCAAGAGTTATTGAAAGACATTTCACAGAAATTTGTTCTATCTGGTTTTCCTCAGTTCCTTTCATTCCAGTATTCAGTCTGATAAATCTACAATGCAAGACAAGTATATCCTTCATTGGGTATAGAGACCAAAATAATGCGTAGCTCACCCAGTACAATCTCCCCAATGCTCTATAGAGTTATAGTAAGATTTCTTCATTCGAATTCTCTCATGCCTCTGTAATAAATGCTCACAAGTATGCTGTTCCATTGAAAAGAATCGACATACTTGGACATATCACACGCTGTCCTTTCATCTAAATTATTGATATTGTAAATAGTGAAGGCCCAAGCACTGATGTTTGAGGTACCTGACTAGTTACAAACTGACAACACAAAAATGACCTGTTTATGCCTCTGCTGTTTACTTAATAAATTAATACTCAAATCAAGTTAATATATTACCCCAAAAGTCATGGGCGATAATTTTATGTAATAACATTTTGTGTGGATCTTATCAAATGCATTTTGAAAATCCAAATACAATACATCCACTGGTTCTCCTCATCCACCACACTAATTACAATCTTAAAGAATGTAAACAAATTACACCATACATTTTTAATTTGTTATGGACTGCGGGGACAAGATTTTATTAAAATAAGGCAAGATCGGGCCAAAGTAAACTGGGATCAGCTATTTCTAGGTAAATCTAGAACAGAACAATGGTTGGGGATTGGAGATGGAGAAGGGGTGGGGGTGTTGCCCTTGGGAGGCATTCAAAATGGAATTGGCAGGAGTACAGGCCTAACATGTTCCCTTTGGTGTGAAATGAAATGCAACAAACCAGAGAACCTTGGATGTCTAGGAATATTCAGGATGAGGTAAGAGGGAAAAGAAAGGTTTTGAACAGGTATCGGAGTACAACATTGAACATCTGGGAACTTAAGAGAGCAATTAGGAGAGCAAAATGGGGGCATGAGAAAACACTGGTTGGTAAGATTTGGGAGAATCCCAAGATATTTTATAAGGATATCAAGAGGAAGAAGATAACCAGGGAAAGAGTAGTGCCAGTAAGGACCAAGAGGCAGTCTGTGCATAGAGCCAGAGGACATTGTTTGGGTGTTAAACAAATACTTCAGATCTGTCTTCAACTTGGAGAAGGAGGATAAAGGTGCAGAATTTGGGAAGAGGGACTGTGAAGTTTTGCAGCAGTATGGCATTGGGAGTGAGGAATTATTGGAGGTTTTGGCAGACTTAAAAGTGGACCAATTATCAAATCTGGATAAGTTATATCCCAGCCTGCTACAGGAGACAAGGCAGGAAATTACAGGGGCTGTGACCCAAATGTTTAATTCTTCTCTAGCCACAAGGTAGGTGCCAGAGGACTTGTATTCAGCTATTATAGTTCCATTTACAAGAAGAGGAATAGAGATAAACCAGGGAATTATAGACCAGTGAGACTCTCATCATTAGTAGGGAAAGTATTGGAGAAAGTTCTGAGGGAGGGAATAAATCTGCACTTGGAGAGGCAAGGTTTGATTAGGGCTAATCAGTATGGCTTTGTCAGATGGACATCATGGCCAACAAATTTACATTTTTAAGGAGATGATCAAGTGTGTAAGTGAGGGTAGGGCAGTTGACATAGTTTATATGGATTTCAGCAAGGATTTTAATAAGTTCCCACATGGGAGACTGATGAAGAAAGTAAAAGTTTATGGAATGCAGGTAACATGGCAATCTGCGTAAAAATAAAAAAGCTTTGTGGTAGGATGTAGATTGTGCTGGTGGAAGGCTGTTTGTGAGCGTGGAGCTTAATGTGCAGTGGTGTACCATAGGGATTAATGCATAGAAGCACAGAATCCCTACAGTGTAGAAGCAGACCATTCAGCCCATTGACTCTCCAAAGAGCATCTTACCCAAACCCATCCCAACCCAGTAACCGTGCATTTCCCATCACTAATCCACCCAGCTTACACATCCCTGGACACTACAGGGCAATTTAGCATGGCCAATCTCCCTAAGCTGCACATCTTTGGACTGTGAGAGGAAATCAGAGTACCTAGAAGAAACCCACGCAGACACGGGAAGAATGTTCAAATTCCACAGTCACCCGAGGGTGGAATCTATCCCAGGTCCTTGGCATTGTGAGGCAGCAGTGCTAGCCACGGAGCTACCATGCTGGGTCCTTTGTTGTTTTTGATGCATGTAAACAATAAACATTAAATTTATGGACAGCATGAAGATTGGCCACATGGTTGACAGTAATGAAGAAGGGTTTAGGTTACAGGAGGATCTAGGTGGATTGGTTAGATGGGCAGATCAATATCACATAAACTTTAAACCTGAAAAGTGTGAGGTCATACACTTTGAAAGAAGTAACAAAACAAGGGAGTAGTCAGTGAATGGCAGGACACTAGGAAGCTCAGAAGAACAGAGGGATCTTGGAGTGCTTATCCACAGATCCATTGGTCAACACAGCACATAAATAGGGCAATTAAGAGGGCATATCTGACTCTTGCCTTTATCAGTCATGGCATAGATTATAAGAGCAGGATCTCATGTTGGAGCTGTACACAATTTTGGTTAGGTTAAGCTGGAGTACTGTGTGCATTTCTGGTCACTGCATGATAGGAAGGATATGATTGCACTGAAGTGGGGGTGCAAAAGAGATTTACCAGGATATTGCCTGAGGTGAAGAATTTCAGCTATGAAGAGAGGTCGGATAAGCTTGGATTGTTTTCTTTAGAGCAGAGAAGGCTCAGAGGGGACATGATGGCAGTTTATAAGATTATGAGGAGCATGGGCAAGATGGATTGAAAGCAACTGTTCCATTGAGTTCAAAGGTCAATAACAAGGGGGGCATATTTTTAAAGTGAAAGGCAGGAGGTTTAGAGAGAATTTGAAGAAAATGTTTTTCACCCAGGGTGGTGGTAATCTTGAATGCACTGTCAGGGAGGATAGTTGAGGTAGGAAACCTTTAAAAGTTCTTGGATGACCACTTAACGTATCATAATATTCAAAGCTATAGGACAAATGCTGGAATTTGGAACTAGTGTAGTTTAGAGTAGTCTTTTGTCAGTGCAGTCTATACTGTACTGTACAATTATATGATTCTATCCATCTTGAATGGTAGCCAATTTTACAGCTCTTCGGATCCAGGGGATTTGTTGGTTTAGTCCCTTTGATTTCTCGATACTTTTTTTTAACTGATAGCAATTTCTTTACGTTCCTCATTCACAGTAAACCTTTGGTTTCCCATTACTTCCAGAATGTGTTTTGTTTCTTCTATCATAAAAACTGGCACCTAGGGAAGATTCTTATAGGGCCTGAACAATGTGGACAAGTGGTGAGATTCGTGGCAGAATCACATGAGAAGCTTTTTGAGACCTATCTTGAAGGAGCTAATTGCTGCATCACTCAGACATCTGACAAACAGCAAGGTGTGTTTCTCCCCAGGTAGCAGCAAGTTACCAATTACAGGAGATTATTGTTTGTTAACGCCATAAATCATCTCATGAATATTCAGCTTGCGATCATATCACAAGTGCTGAACAAACTAACTATTGAGAATTCTAGGGAAAGAAATCAGCGTGTGTGCTTGGTGATTTCAACTCGGCCACTTGCTCCAAAGACAAGTTGGACGCTGGGCTGCAATATGCTCCATCTGTATTGGCCACATGCATCCCATATCCGTAAACATTGACATCTAACATGTGCCAGCCTCTAACAGCCTTCTCACCACATCTCCAATTCACTTATGGGACACTTCTCCACTTCAATGCTGCAATTCAGGCAGAACCATCAACTATCATTCCACTCCAGCCGCAATGTCATTGCGTACTTGAGGATGTGCACCCAACTCAAGACTGGACCGTACAGCGTCTCTGGCCTGTTTGTTTGCTGTCATAGCACTCACTCACTCAATCTCCATATCCCTGCCTTGCATTGCCTTGCCTTCCCTTCTTGTGCTTTACCCCCTCATACAGAGATCCCCAGCTCTATACTGTTGTATTGCCTTTCTGTTTAGTGCAGATACAAAGCCAGAAAGCAAATCATGTTTGTCACAGGCCTCAGTGAAGTCAAGGGTGATCAATAGCCTTTACTCAGGAGGTCCCAGCACAGTAAGTCAAGGACAGCATCTGATATCAGTACTGGAGCTTGGACACAGTCAATCAGTTGCCCGGGGCAGTCAGAGTCGGGTGCTTTTCTGATAAGGGGTGAGGAGTCAAATGTTATGCAGCCCATCACTTGTCTTGACTCCTTCTGCCCTATTGTGGGCTGCTTTGTGCCTGAGATGAGAGGAAGTATTAAGGGAGGTGACAGGAGCTGTGGGGGATTGTCCCAAGCGAAAGAGGAGACATAGAGGGCCTGCAGAAAAAGCGGTGACGGGGCTTGTGTGGTTGATAGAGAGTGTGGGAAGTTGTTGGAGGGAATAATGAGAGCGGTAGAGCACGAACCTCAGTGGCAGGTGGGTGTAGTAACAGGGACAGAGTGAGTGTGACATATTGGAAAGATTTTCTTTTATTTATTCACAGGATGAGGGCATTGCTGGCTAGGCCAACATAATTGCCCAAAGGGCAGTTAAAAGTCAACAACATTGAAAGATATTGTGAAATTTGAAGGGTTCAGAAAAGATTTACAAGGATGTTGCCAGGGTTGGAGGATTTGAGTTACAGGGAGAAGCTGAACAGGCTGGGGCTGTTTTCCCTGGAGCGTCGGAGGCTGAGGGGTGACCTTATAGAGGTTTACAAAATTATGAGGGGCATGGATAGGATTAATCGACAAAGTCTTTTCCCTGGGGTCAGGGAGTCCAGAGCTAGAGGGCATAGGTTTAGGGTGAGAGGGGAAAGATATAAAAGAGACCTAAGGGGCAACTTTCTCATACAGAGGGTGATGCATGTATGGAATGAGCTGCCAGAGGAAGTGGTGGAGGCTGGTATAGTTCAACATTTAAAAGGCATTTGGATGGGTATATGAATAGGAAGAGTTTGGAGGGATATGGGCCGGGTGCTGGCAGGTGGGACTAGATTGGGTTAGGATATCTGGTCGGCATGGACGGGTTAGACCGAAGGGTCTGTTTCAATGCTGTACATCTCTATGACTCTATGACTCTATGACATTGCTGTGGGTCTGGAGTCACATGAAGGCCTGACCAGGTAAGGATGAAAAATTGCCTTCCCCAAAGGACATCAGTGAACCCGATGTTTCTTTCCTGACAATCAACAGTAGATCACGGTAATCATTAGATTCTTAATTCCAGATTTTTAAAAATTAAATTCAAATTCCACCATTGCCATGGCAAGATTTGAAACCAGATCGCCAGATTACTACTAGAGTTTCTAGATTAACAGCAATACTAGCTTTAGACCATTGCCTTCCCATGATGGTGACACTTAATCTAACAGTGTGGACAATGTCATTGACCTTCTCTCTACATTGCTGGGCATACCTCAAGACAATGGAGACTGCACGAACCCAAGTAGCAACTTCAGACCAGGTTGGCATGGTCATGGTCTCCTGTGCTGGTCCTGGAATAGTGAGAGTCTGCCTAAGCACCATGTTGTCTGGCAGGTACCTCCAGGTCCCTGTCTGAAAAGTGAGGTGTCAGTTTTCCCTTGTCTGCTTGTCGGCCATGTCCGAGGCACATCTTAGAAATCCATGCAGGTCAGCTCTGGGTGAATGGTGCTTTTCTGTCAGCTTTTAAATATTGACTGGAATGCCAGTCAATATATCCAGCTGTGGCGAGTTGTTCTGGGAGTAGTCTGTAGTAAGATGGGACTAAATTTATTTTTTTAATTCGTGAAATGTGGGCATCATTGGTTGCCCATCAGTTATTGCCCATCCCTAGTTGCCCTTGAGACAGTGGTGGTGAGCTGCCTTCTGACCATGTGCAGTAGGTAGACCCAAAATGCTTTTAGGGAGGAACTGCCTAGAATCGGACGAGAGGGATGCAAAAGGGGACAGGTACTTAGTTAACAAGTCAAATTCTGTAAATTACAACAAGAAAACTCACTAATCCTGTGGCAAAAAAACACTCAAAAACTTGATACAACTGGCACTTAGCCAAAAAAACGTAAGATTCAGCCATAATCTGTGTTTCATGTCTGTTCCATTTCCTTCATTCCCATTATAATTTATGATGTGTCTGTACCTCTGCACTAAAACTTGGAAGCTTCTCACATCTCACAATGCACAAGCTGGGTAAAATACATACTTACGTCAATTTTCTATGGTTAGTTTGTCCTGAAACAGGTCACCAGCCTGAAGCCAGGGGTTATAGACTCAAGACACCATTCCATATCCAATATGGCTGATCATGATCTTCCCTCCCCTTTACTGGTTGTAATAGGCTTGAGAATCAGATTTGCGTTTTGACAATCAAACTAGTTGGCCATTTCTGAAAATTCCTCCCAAATCCTGGACAGGGGACTTGAACCCAAAGTTTCTGACTCACAGGAAGTTAGGCTACTCACTGCACTACAAGACCTTTTAGTGCTACATGACCCACAATCATTGTTACTAATCTCTCATTTTTATGTTACTTATGAATTTTTAATCCTTTTGCTAATTCATTCTATTTCTTGTTCTTTAACAATTTCTTGGTCCTCCTCTGTTGAATTTTAAAATCCTCCAGCCTAATGCTGTTGCTGGCAGTATAATAACAGTCTTCCTCTAATATATCTGTAAATTCTTTTGTGATCTATGAATAAACTGTTTTTGACTCAGTTTTGAAGGAGGTGTGTCAGAACATATCTGAACAGGTTGATTAAAAAAACTTATTAAATGCCTAATTTTCTGGTGGTTTGAAGTACTAGTTCCAAAATTCTAGTGTACGCTTCTGTAGGGTGGAGTAGGGTATTTAACTTTGAAAATTAACTCTAAACCTATGAAGAATGGGCCCTTAAGGGTGACCTGCCTAAGTGAGGTGGATCAAAATGCCATGGTAATTGGGACAGTGAACAAAAAGCTCTAGGCCTGTTGTACTGGCTGGTACTTTAGGCATTTACAGCATGGACTGCACTGGGATTGCACCCAGAATTGAGCTAGATTCAATTTCTTGTCCTTTGGATGTAATGAAGGTGTGCTACACCCCCTGCTGGAACACAATTCTCATTCTCTGAACAGAAGTTTTTATTCAAAGGCAGTAGTTCACACCCAATCTTTCCATTACATCATTTGGCATTGAACTTTACATGTGGCTAATTAGTGTTGCCACAATTTAGAATCAAATGTGTCTGAAGCTTTTGTTGTTCTGTTTGGCTGGCGAGTAACCCACAAACGTTTGTTGGTTTGATTGACATGCATCTGTCAGTCAGCTCCCTGTCTGTGTCAGATTTAAAAATCACACAACACCAGGTTATAGTCCAACAGGTTTAATTGGAAGCACACTAGCTTTCAGAGCGACGCACCTTCATCAGGTGAAGGAGTGTCACTCCGAAAGCTAGTGTGCTTCCAATTAAACCTGTTGGACTATAACCTGGTGTTGTGTGATTTTTAACTTTGTACACCCCAGTCCAACACCGGCATCTCCAGATCATGTGTCAGATTTGCTAGGGATGGCGCACAGGAACAAGCTGGTGGAGAGGGTCTAAAGCTTTGCTGCGATTAAGAGTTCTATGGGATGTCCTGCAGCTCAACTGGAGAGGCAAGTAGATGCTCAGAGGTTGGTGGGAGTGGACCAGTAGCCTGGGAAGAAGAGATTGAGAAAGTCTTGACAAAGAAGGTGTCACTTCTCAGCGTGTTGTCCTGTTAGCTGTGCTGTTTCTGGCAGAAAGATGGTAAGGCACTTAGTTCCTGATCCAATAGAAGCTCAACTCAACTTGGAAGCTCAACATTAAATTCCAAATGATGATTAAAAGATTAGATATACACACTTACTATCTTCTACATGCAAATCCATCAGTGGGCAGGTTGGTGTCTGAATCATAGAACCCCTAAAGTGTGGAAGCAGGCCATTCAGCCCCTCGAGCCTACAGCAACCTTCCAAAGAACATCCTAACCAGACCCACCCCCACCCCCACATTATCTATGGCTAATCTACCTAGCCTGCACACTATGAAAAATTTAGCAAGGCCAATCCACCTAACCTGCACACCTTTCAATTGTGTGAGGAAACCAGAGCACCTACCGGAAACCCACAGAGAGAGAGTGCAAATGTGCAAACTCCACAGCTCACCTGAGGGTGGAATTGAACTAGGGTCCCTGGTGCTGTGAGGCAGCACTGCTAGCCACTGTGGCACCTGGGTGCTAACTTTAATACTTTCAGAACAAACATTACCCTTCCCCCTCTAAACACCGCAACCCCCCCCCCCACAAACTTCCTCCCAGGCCCTAACCAGAATTGAAGCATCTTTTATGAGTAAAATTTCCTTGAAACGATTTGCTCATATCCTGAAGTCAGCCAATGGATTTGAGATGATAACAGCGGGGAAGCAATTACACAGTTATAATGTCACTGGATGAATAATCCAGACCCAGGTTAATGTTTTAGGATCTTGGGTGCAAATCTCATCACAGCAGAATTAAAAGCGAGTTGTGATAGTCACAATTGTTGTAAAAAAACATTTTGTTCACTAATACTGGTTAGTGAAGGAAATCTGTTGGCTGTTCCTGGTCTAGACTACATATGATGCTAGGGTTATAGTTGGGAGGTTGGCTTTGATGTAGTCCATCAGTCTAGTCAGTGATACCAAACTACTGTAACATCAAAAAGGAAGGAAACCAGACAAAACTCGGCATTGAAAATTACAGTGGCTCTTTTGACCCTTCAAATTTCTCCTTCAAATCATAAGAGGGCTTCTGCCAATATTTCAAGAGCTATCTCACAGACTGGTGAAGCCTGACAGAAATCTCACAGAATCATACCTTTCAACCAACATGCCAGAGACTACTATCACTATCCTTGAGTATGTTCAGAACTGACCAGAGGTGGTAGTACAGTGGTATATAGTCAGAAGAGAGTTACACTGGGAATCGCAAACTGGATTCTGGATTCCATGAAGTCTCAAGTCTCTTAAATATGAGAGTGGAACCTATAATTACCACCTCTAGCCAATGGTTTTCAGCCGGTGTGCAAGGTGAAAAGTATACTGCTAAATTTTCAAGCAGCAGCGCTGCTTTGCCTGAGTGTCAAGGCCACATCTGATCTTCTCTGGAGCTTCAATGTCTATCATTGAAGGCAGTGTCTGCTGACACCAGGTGCCTCCAGAGATGTGCATGTGTACACTTCCAATACTGCGCATTGGTAAGAATAAAGTGGATGTGCTGTGGAATTGTTCATCACATTGAAGTGTGTGCTGATACTGAAATGTTTGGGAACCACCAGCTTACCACAACCAGACCCTTCCAGCACATCCCTAGTCACACCATTGATAAAACAATTCTCTTTCACGTTGAGTATCAATTGTAAGAAGCACTAAGGGTGGCAAGGGCACAGATTCCTGTCTGTGTCAAACAGGATGAGGTAGGTAGTAGGGTAGCTCAGGGACAGGGAAGTGATGAGGGTATCAGGCTTTATACACTAAGTGGTTCACTTCACTGTCGAACAGCAAGAGTGACTCACTAGCAACAATATATATGAAGGGTGGTATGGCGGCTCAGTGGTTAGCACTGTTGCCTCACAGCAGCAGGGACACAGGTTAGTAGGAGGGCTCACTGGATAGTTCTTGTGGAAACAAAGTGTGGCTTCAAGTGGAGGATACCCTGCATTGTGTGTCATTACCACTGGATTAAATAGGATAGATTTGGAACAGACCTTGCAAATGTGGGCACCCATGAGGGACTATAGGCCATCATCAAACAGCAAAACTATCTTTATTTACAATCTGTAACCAATGACCAAGCATATTTCACCCTTTATCATTACCAACAATCCAGGGGATCTGTCTTGGTTGAATCAAAAATGCAGGAGAACATGCCAGGAGCAACTCAAGATATAATTGGTGAACAAGTAAACTTTCAGCAGCAGAAGTTGGCTTCACAATTATCTCCATTCTCAAAGATGGGACAGACCATAAAACTGTGCAAAACACAAAGCTGAAGAATTTGCAACCATCTTGAACCAGTGAATATTCCATCTTGGCCCACTCCAACACAACCAATCAATTAATTTGACATGATATCAAACAAAGCTGAACATTGTCAGAACTATGGGTCCTAACAATAGTCTAACAACAATACTAAAGACTTGAATTCCAGACTAGCTTTGCCACTATCCAGCATCTATCCACAAGTTTGGAAAATTGTTCAGGTTATGACCTGTCCACTGGAAGCAGAACAGATCTATCCAACTAGTTACTGCCCCATCAATTTTGTCTTGATCATCAATTGTCTAATGGATGGTGTTGATGACAGGTCTAGTAAGCATTACTTGCTCACTGATGCCCAGTCTGGGTTGCACCAGGGCTGCTTTTCCCCTGTTTTCATTACAGTCTTGGTATCAACATGGACAAAAGAGCTGAAGTCAAGAAGTTAAGTGTGAGTAGCCCCCCCTTGACATCAAGGCAGCATTCAACCAAGTGTGGTGTCAAGAAACACCATCAAAACTTGAGTCAAAGAGAATTAGGAGAAAGTATCATTGATTGAAATTATGCCTGGTACAATGAAGAGATAAATAACCTCAGCGCAAAGACATTACTGCAGGAATTCCTTAGGGTCGTGCCCAATCATCTTTGGCTGCTTAATCTTGACTATCCATTCACCACAGGGTCAGAAGTGGGGATGTTTGCTGATGATTGCACAACGTTCAGCACAATTCATGACTCCACAGATGCTGAAACAATCCATGTTCACGTAAAGTCAGCCAACTTTCAGGCTTGAGCTGATAACCCGGTAGTAACACATACACAATCGTGAAAGGTAATGACCATCTCCAAAAAAACAGGATTTATTTCACTTGGACATGCAATGGCATTGCCACTGTTGAATTCCTCCTCCTCCACCTCCACTATTAGCTTCCTAGATTGTTACAACTGACTAGAAACCCAAGTGGGCCAGCCATGTAAATACTAAGGCTACAAGAGAAGATCCGAGACTGGAAATTCTGCAGTGAACCTTCTCACTCCTCAAAGCTTGTTCATCCTGTACAGGGCATAGGTCAAGAGGGTGATGGAATTATCCCCAACTGCCTGGATGTGTCCAGCTCCACACAGTGGTAGCAGTGTGTCTCATCTGCAAGATGCATTGTGAAATCTCACCAAGGTTCCTTTGCCAGTGTTTTCTAAACTCGCCATCTCTAGAAGTACGAGAGCAGCAGATAAATGGAAAGACTACCACCTGGAATTTTCCCTCCAGGCCTATACCACACTGACTTGGATCAAGATCGTGGACTTCTCTTCCTATGGGCGCTCTAGGTGTCCCTACACTAAATGGACTGCAACATTCAAGAAGTTGGCTAATTACTGCCACCTAAAGGCAACCAGGGATGGGAAAAATAAACTGGTTTAGCCAGCAATGCCTGGGTTCCATGAAAGAAAGTAAATCTCAAAACAGTTTGGAAGCTTAGTCCCCCCAGGGTGTCAGATAAAGTGAAAATGAGTCATAATGCACAACAGTAAAAGGGTACAATGGAGTTAAGACTGATTCCTCTTCCACAGCTGATATTGTCAATTCTCCATGTATATCATCACAATTATCATAAAATTCCTAGTGTGGAAGCAGGCCATTCGGCCCATCGAGTCCACACTGATCCTCTGAAGAGCATCCCACCCACAGCTCCCCACCCCTACCTTATCCTGTAAAAATGTATTGTCCAATCTCAATACCAGAATCAATCTGCTAAGTTCCTTAAATAACAAATAAAGAATTTGCTTTTTAATTGACAAAGTTACTCAAGTAAAGCTGTAAGGATTATTAACAACAGGTTAATAACATTTCCCATGCAAATATATAATACAAACCTTCTTAAAAAGTTGCACATACATTCCAAGTCTGAGAAATATACATAAATAAACTCTGCAACATTTTTCATTATAAGTACTTTGGCAAAGTTACAATTAAATACAGATAAACAAATTGTTCTCAAATTGTCCTGCGGCTTAAGTCACTTTGCATGCAAACCATTGGCACTGGGGAGTTTTCATGGTTAGGTTTTGGATGGGGCTGAATTTGCTTTTCTGGAATCAATAGTGCAGATTTCTCTTTTCGGAACCCTCTGCTTGTGGTGAGGGGGTCTTAAAGTGGGTTTTTAACTCACATTTTGATGAGATGGAATTCAGAGAAAAGGGGTAAATATTAAAAGTTTTTTTTTCATGTCAGTTATCTCTCCTATAGTCTGTGGTCCAATACATTAGCTTTATTACACCCACAAAATAGATCATGTGACCTCATTCTTCCTCACCTTGGGATTATTTTAGATTCAGTGATTCCAAATGAACAGTTTGTGTTTTTTGAAAACATATTTTCTCTACTGAAACTAGTTTCTTTCATTTTTCCAAGTGTTCTTTTAACTACATCCAAGATAGATATATGTCCAGTCAATGATACTTCAAATTAGTATTTCCTTTAAGACATCTTCATAGTGACATATATACAAATGAATGGAGCTACTTCAATAGAAACAAAATAACTTTGCCTGAAGGTTCCAATCCACATTCCTCCCTGTCAAACCCTCCCAAATAACTTCAGCCAGTGGTCAATGCTGGATGGACAACATTTCTGTTCACTGCTGTACAGGTAGGGGACATTGAGGGTCACCAACCAAAGATGAACATTTTTTCTTCCAGAAAAACAGAATGAGATAGAACCAAGCTTTGACCACATTATAGGCTTCCCTAAGGTGGAAAATGTCATTGTTGTATCATCATTTCCTTCTGTGCTCCCTATCTGCAGACTTGGATCTTTTGGAATAGGGAAGAGGGAATAAATAAACTCTTTAAATAGCAGTGCTATTTAAAGGAGGGACAAAGGGTCCCACCTAATAAACCCAATGTCTCAAAAATGTCCTATCACAAGTGTTATATAAATATGTTAATTTTTTAAAATCCTAGAATGTAGGTGATACTGACTGGACCAGCATTTATCGGCTATCTTTAGTTGTCCTTAAGAAGGTAGAGGTGATTTGCCTGCTTGAACTGCTGCAGTCTATTTGGTGTAGGAACACCCCACAACACATTCAGGGAAAGAATTCCAGGATTTTGTTCCCATGACGCTAAAGGAACAGCGATATATTCCATGTCAGGTTAGTGAGTGGCTTGAAGGGGGATTTAGAGGTGGTCGTGTTCCCAAGTATCTGCTGACTTTGGCCTTCTAGGTGGAAGTAGTTGTGGGTTTGGAAGGTTTATATCTACCAACCCTGTTGAATTTCTGCTGTGCATCTTGTAGATAGTACACACTACTAATACTTTGCATTGGTGGTGATTTTTGTGGATATCAAGTGGGCTGCTTTGTCCTGGATGGTGTTAAGCTTCTTGACTGCACTCATACACACAAGTGGGGAGCATTCCATCACATTTCTCACTTATATCTTGTAGATGGTGGTCAGGCTTTATGGAGATGAGTTGGTTGATGCAGAAGTCCTAGCCTTTGAACTGCTGTTATAGCATTGTACTTGCATGGCTAGCCTAGTTCAGTTTATGGTCCACTGTATCCCCGAGGATGTTGATAGGGAGTGATTCAGTGATGGTAATTGAATGTCAGGGTTAAATGTATCTTATTGAAGTTGGTCATTGCCTAGCACTTGTGTGGTGATAATGTTACTTAACACGGAATGTTTCAATATGTGAGGAGAGTTGAAAGCTGAACATTGTGCAATCAGTGATTTTAAGTAGTTTTGGCATGCACCCTGGACACCTACTGAACAGTCCAACCAGTCTTGCATTGCATTTTTGACATATACTGAGCATGTATGCTCAAACTGCCACTTGAATGGTAACGCTTCCCATTTTTCACCTGTAAACCTCCTGTAAGATTATTGAACTTTTAGGCTATTATCTTCAAAGGAAAACTGTTCCACTGGAATGAGTTCAAGAACAGAGAAAAAAAGTTGAGTAAAGTTTTATGAGGATCTGATGACATAATCGGAGTTGTTTTCATAGGATTAAGCAAGATTGAGAAAGAACATGATCCAGATCTTTCGAATGTTGAAAGGAAGGGATAATTTGGATGTAAGTGAGTAATTTTTTTTATCTTATTTTAACTTTATCATGGCCATAGGTTATGACGACTGAATTGGCAAGGCTCAAATGAATCCAACATGAGTGGATTTACTTTCTTCACAGAGTAAATAAACTCCTTAGCCAAGAATTTAATGGGACCCAGCGGGAAAGGAAAGGCTGAAACCGAAGTCAAGAGTAAAAGCCATCCTGTTGTGACTCTCATTGGCAATTACATGGCTGGACAATTACTGGCTGTCAGATAGGGTGGCCAAGCAGGCAGTAACCAGAGGTGGACGTTGAGGCAGCTGGGTCATAACCTGATGTAGATGGAAATGTTGGCACATTTTTTTAAAGAGTGTGTGGCACCTGAGCCCTAATTTAAATGGGCTGCACCTCAGTAATCTTCCTGAGAAAACTAAAATCTGGCAGAATCCAGGAGCCTTTAAACCCACCTTATGGAAGAAACTTTATCACCCTTCCTGAGCATTCAGGAGCATCTCATAGCAACAGCTCCTCTCCCACTATCCAATACCACCCCACCCATCTCCAACACTTAGTAACCACCGACATCAACCTCATGACACCATGCACAACTCTTTGTCCTGTCAATACATGCCCTCCCCCATCCACCTGCCAACAACCCCCACCCCACAGCACCCAAGGATGACTGAACTCAACAATATTCAGCAATCATCATCCCCACCGCCCAGAAACATGGAGCTTTCATTCCACTCCAATGTCCAGAGCCCACCAATCCTCTCCCACAATATCCTAAAATATCCAAACCCCTAACATCCTTGTTAAAAAAAAAGCAGAAAACTGCTTAGTTGCAAGATCCTGCATAGCTCTATGGCTCAATGATGATCCTCCACATTTTTGCCTCCAAGCTGTTATGACACAGCAGTGAACCACTCTGTTAATTAAACCAAACATCTAGAAAAGCTTACCTCATCTCGTAATCTGTTAAAGTATGAGTGACAGAGAACTCCCAAATTCCACTATTTAAAGCAAATAATATCAATTTATTCTTTAACTCAAAAAGCGAACACTAAACAACTATTCACAACTCTAAGCCCCCCTCCCTTTCTCTTAGCTGCTTATTATCTGCCTCCAACTCTATAACAGTATACTGTTCCAATAAAACACTTATTAAAATTACATCAACTTACTTTCAAAACCATACAGCGGCTGTCATCTTTGTTGTCTTTCTTCTTTCAGCTGAAGATCTCCCTGGGTCACCTTCTTTCTTTTATTGTGAGTATACTTCATCTAAAATGGTACCTTTGATGCAGAGTGTTTCAATATCTTGGGTCTTTCTCAATGGCAGTTACTCTGTCTGACTTTCAAAATGCCTGCCTTTTTTATATAGAGTCATAGAGATCTTTCAAAACCTGTCCAAATCTCGGATACAAGCCCCCAAGCTGTTACGACAAGGCAGTGAACTCTTCTGTTAGTTAAATCAAACACCCAGAAAAGCTTATCTCACGTCACAATCTTTTAAAGTATGAGTGACAGAGAACTCCCAAATTCCACTATTTAAAGTAAATAATATCAATTTATTCTTTAACTCAAAAAGCAAACATTAAACAGCAACTATTCACAACTCTAAGCCCCCTTTCCCTTAACTGCTTATTATCTGCCTCCAACTCTATAATAATATACTGTTCCAATAAAACACTTATTAAAATTACATCAACTTAATTTCAAAAACATACAGCGGCTGTTATTTTTGGTGTCTTTCTTCTTTTTGCTGAAAATCTCCCTGGGTCATTGTGAGAGGTAATTTCGGTTTAAACTTTAAGATGTGCCTGGACCACAGACTGATCTATAATAAAAGACAAAACTTTTGTTTCTTTTCTAACAACCATTTTATATACTCAAAAGTAGAATAGTTTAAATTGTGCAGAATGCTGACAATTTGTGAACAGAGTAAAAACAAGCAGGCTCTTGATTGATGAAGCCACTAACACAGGCAGTGAAGGATGAGTCCTTGACTGATAAGACTGCTAGCACAGACAGCGAAGAATAAGTCTTTGACTGATAAGACTACAGGGTGAGAAAAACAACAACTTTAGAGACTCTGAAAACATTTGTTGCAGACTTTGTGATAAGGGTGCAAATTGAAGAATAATGATGTTTTTAAGAATGTGAACCTCATGGCTCGTTAGAGCCAGGGAGGGGAGGGTCTGGAGACGTTTGTTGCAGACTTTGTGATAAGGGTGCAAATTGAAGAATAATGATGTTTTTAAGAATGTGAACCTCATGGCTTGTTAGAACCAAGGAGGGGAGGGACTTGTACTGTATATAATGGGAGACTTTGTAAGCCTCAGCGCGCTTTTTCTCAGAAGAATGCCCAACTCTGCAGACTTGCTAATAAAACTTTGTTTTCCTGAATTTGTCTAGAGCGATTATTGAGAAGCGATTTTCGTTTCTAACAACTTGGGGGCTCGTCATCCGGGATCAACACTCCGGCCGCAAGGGGAGTTGAGGAAGGATATCGGAGAAGGTGCACCCTGCTGAGTTCAGCAGTCCCTGATTCCTTGCTTGTCGCCCCGCGCGGCTTGAGCGAGTGATATCCGGGAGGCTCAGGAAAACAAAGGAGGGGTGTACCCGAGGCAGTGGGGACGGTTAACGATCGAGTAATTTCGGTGCACCGAACCCAGGTAAGAAAAAACTTGCGGGGTCCGTGTTTCCGGAGGACTGGGTACCTACGGGGTGCCTGTGGATTTTTTTTCTACAGAGACGTGGGACTCAGGAATCTAGAGACCGGGGCTCGCCTGTGAGGGATTTTGCAGAGACCGTGTTTGAGGAGGAACGTGTACCTACGGGGTGCCTGTGATTTGTGTCACAGACGTAGGACACAGGAATCCAAAGACCGGGGGTGCCTGCAAAGGAACCTGGGCGATCACGGGACTGAAGGTCCGGGAATTGGCTACATTGTGATAGATTATCACGGGAAAAATACGAAGTCCTCGGAAATGGGAAATAAGGGATCTAAGGTGATTAAGGGAAAGGTAGGCTTAAACAGGGACAATGACACATACCCCGGGGTACCTGACGATAGTCCGTTAGGGAGAATGCTAAATAATTGGGATCAGGGTGGAAGAAAGGGAAAATCTAAAAGGAAGATGGTAAAATACTGTCAAAAGTGGTCCCAGAAACCTATTCAGGGCGACTCAGTGTGGTGGCCTAGATTCGGTACTGACGAAGACTGGGTCCGGCAAGCCCTCATTTTATATGTCAATTCAAAACCTGATGTTAATCTGGAAGAAAGTGATTATGCCCTTTGTTGGCTACTGGTTACGATATCTTGCCAAATGCAGGTAACCAATAAAGACTCGAAAGGGCAGAAAGAATGGGACCCTTTAGATCACTTACCGCCGCCCTACGTGACCCCGTCTGCCCCACAAAATGTTCCTTCGGGTGACGACGATTCAGGGGAAGGGGAAGAAAATGGGGAGGAACCACAAACTACCTCAGGGGTACAGACCAGATCTCAAGCTGGAAAGGGTCACAGACAAAACCCTGTCTCGATTGCAAGAATGAATCCACTCCGGGAAGTGCCCATGGGGGGCAAGGAAGGAAGGACGGGATATGTGAACGTTCCCTTGACGAGTTCTGAAGTACGGAATTTCAGGAGGGAGATGAAGGGTCTACTAGAGGACCCCATGGGACTTGCTGAACAATTGGATCAGTTCCTGGGTCCGAATACTTACACGTGGGAAGAGATGTGTTCCATCATGAAAACATTGTTCTCTAGCCAGGAGCGTCAGATGATACGACAAGCTGCGCTCTTGGTCTGGGAGAGAGAGGGGGGAGAAGGAGGGGAGCAGAAGTTTCCCCTCACCGACCCCGAGTGGGATAAGAACACGGAGGAAGGACGGCGCAACATGAGAGACATGCGGGAATATTGGATAAAAGGAATAAGACACGCAGCCCCGAAGGGGCACAATTTTACCAAGGCCTTTGGTAATCATCAAAACCCGGAGGAAACCCCTACGGACTTCCTAGACAGGATTAGGAAGAATTTGCAGCAGTTTGCTGGGGTGGACCCTGAGACGGACGTGGGGCAACAACTCATACAGGTAGAGTTTGTATCAAAAGCCTGGCCGGACATACGAAAGAAGTTAGAGAAAATGGATGATTGGGATAGTAAATCTTTAAGTGAACTACTACGGGAGGCGCAAAAGGTGTTTGTGAGAAGGGACAATGAGAAGCAAAGGAAGGCGACAAAGATAATGATGCAAACGGTGCAACAAATGACAGCTGGAAGAAAGGAAAAGGGAGAGCCGTGGCAGAAACAGGAAAGGGGAGAGTCGTGGCAAGAGCAGAGGAAAAGAGAACCATGGCCGGAACAAAGGAAGAGTGGAGGAACGCGAGACCGCGACAGGGAAACGAAGAGGACACTCAGATGTTACTATTGTAATGAAGAGGGACATTTTAAACGGGAGTGCTCCCGCTACAAGCAGGAGGTGAGGTCGTACGCCCTGATGGAGGAAGATTAGGGAGGTTGGGGGTTCCTACCCTTGGGGCAAAAGGACTATCGACAGGAACCCCTGGTAAACTTGAAAGTAGGGCCCCAAGGATCGGAGATCACATTTATGGTGGACTCGGGAGCCGAAAGATCAAGTATAATCCAAATACCCCCCGGCACCCGAGCAGGAGGAAAAGTTATGGGGGTATCTGGAATTGGAGGACAAAAATTACAAGTCCCAGTGGTGGAGGACGTGGAAATTGGGTATGAAAACAGAACTACTAAACGAGACCTCCTTCTACTGCCATCGGCGGGGTTTAATTTGTTAGGAAGAGACTTGCAGGTCAAACTAGGGATCGGAACGGTACCAAATAACGGGGAAATGGTGGTAAGGTTGTTCGCCCTCACCGAAGAAGATGATCAACAAATAGACCCGGAAGTATGGTACCGAGAGGGGAACAGAGGGGGTCTAAACATCAAACCTCTCCAAATCACCATGTTACCAGGAAGAGGCCCGGTAAGAAGGAAACAATACCCGATTGCTATGGAAGGATGGGAGGGGTTACAACCTGTGATAGAAAGATTAATCACAGATGGACTACTGGAGGAATGCATGTCCCCTTTCAATACTCCAATACTCCCTGTGAGGAAGCCGGACGGGACATATAGGCTGGTGCAAGACCTGCGGGGGTTGAATGAAGTAATCCAGGCTAGATACCCGGTGGTACCTAATCCCTACATGTTAATGAGTAAAATTCCCCCCGAACATGAATGGTTCAGCGTAATAGATCTGAAGGATGCTTTCTGGAGTTGCCCCCTTGACGAAGAAAGTCGGAACCTTTTTGCCTTTGAATGGGAGAATCCCTTCACAGGACGAAAGCGACAGTTAAGATGGACGGTCTTGCCGCAGGGATTCACGGAGTCACCCAATTTGTTTGGACAAATACTGGAGCAGATCTTAGGAGGATTTCGGTGTAACGCAGAGAATCAATTGCTCCAGTATGTCGATGATCTCTTACTCTCAGGACCAAGAGAAGAGGAGGTACGAGCAGACACCGTTGCCCTGCTGAACTTCCTGGGGAAACAGGGTCTACGCGTCTCCAGGACAAAACTCCAGTTTGTGGAGCGAGAAGTAAGATATCTGGGCCATCAAGTCAGTAAGGGGCACCGCCGTATCACGCCAGAACGAATATCAGGGATTACGGGTATGCCAATACCCAGGACGAAGAAGGAAGTCAGACAATTCCTGGGACTAGTAGGGTATTGCCGGATATGGATTGAAAGTTACACTACTTTAGTAAAATTTTTGTACGACAAACTGGGACAAGAAGGACAAAAGGTGGACTGGTCAGATGAGGAGGAGCAGCGATTTAATATTATTAAAAATAAACTGATTTGAGCTCCGGTATTGGCTTTACCCACCCTGAAGGAACCGTTCCAGTTATATGTCAATAGCGCCGGCGGAATTGCCCAGGGTGTGCTTACTCAGCTGCGGGCAGGGAAACGTCAGCCGGTTGCATTTTTGTCAAAATTGTTAGACCCTGTGTCATGTGGATGGCCGACCTGTATCTAGGCAGTGGCAGCTACGGCAATGTTAGTAGAAGAGGCCCGGAAACTTACCTTTGGAGGAAGGATCACAGTATACTCCCCACATTCGGTTAGTACCGTACTGGCTCAAAAGGCTCACTGCTGGTTAACAGACTCTCGCATCCTGAAGTATGAGACGATTTTGATGACCGGAGACGATCTCAATTTTGCAAAAG
Source organism: Chiloscyllium plagiosum (assembly GCF_037043375.1). Taxonomy (NCBI): domain Eukaryota; kingdom Metazoa; phylum Chordata; class Chondrichthyes; order Orectolobiformes; family Hemiscylliidae; genus Chiloscyllium; species Chiloscyllium plagiosum. The sequence goes on along the minus strand of NW_028270157.1, from coordinate 27,897,487 downwards.
ATCTCAGTTGCAACCCTGCCCAGTTTCTATACGGACGTCCTGCAGACGGGGAACAGGAGCATGATTGTGTGGAATTTGTGGACTTGCAGATCAAAAGCCGAGAGGACCTGCAGGAAGCCCCGCTGGGTGAGGGACAGGAACTGTATATCGACGGGTCCTCCCGGTGCATCAGTGGAGTACGATACAGTGGCTATACTGTTATAGATGGTGCAACGAAACGGACGATTGAGTCCGGACGACTGCCCGGGAAGTGGTCAGCTCAATCCTGTGAGTTGTACGCCCTCCAGAGGGCCCTGAAGTTGTTGGAAGGGAAAGTGGGGACCATATATACTGACTCAAAGTATGCATACAGAGTCGTTCATACTTTCGGGAAAATCTGGAAAGAGCGAGGATTGATAACTTCCCGGGGAAAAGAATTAGCTCACGAACAAATGATCAGCCTAACATTGGAAGCCCTGGCGTTACCTACGGAACTTGCAGTAGTCCATGTACCCGGTCACCAGAAGGGGTCGACACCGGAAGCGGTGGGAAACCGGCTGGCAGACGAGGAAGCCAAGCGGGCAGCGGTCGAAAAATCCGTCCAATTGTTAACGTTAATACCGTTGAGGGAAGGGCTCGCTAAACAACCCGTCTTCACCCAGGGGGAGATTGATAAAATGGATCAATTGGGTGCCCGGCTAGATACTAACGGGAAGTGGACGGTTCCTGATGGGAGACAAGTACTGGACAAACAGATCACCCGGGGTATTCTGCACCGATTACACCATCAGACCCACTGGGGGGTGCAAGCCATGTGTGACACGATCCTGAGAGACTATGTATGCAGGGGGATATACACATTAGCCCAACAAGAGGTAGTCGGATGCCCCACTTGCCGGCGTATTAATCAGAAAGCCATGCGTTCTATGCCAGCTGGTGGTCAGCCCCTCGCGATTAGGCCATTTCAGAGGATCCAAGTCGACTTTACAGAATTACCCCCAGTACAGAGATGGAAATATCTGCTAGTAATGGTAGACCATTTCACTCACTGGGTAGAGGCTTTCCCAACTGCCAAAGACGATGCACCAACCATAGCCCGACTGTTGTTAGAGAACATAATCCCGAGATATGGCATAATGGAATCTATCGACTCCGACTGCGGGACGCATTTTATTTCTAAGCTACACCATTTGATCTGTAATGCCCTGGGTATCCAATGGAAATTCCACACACCCTGGCATCCTCAGAGTTCGGGTCGAGTTGAGAGAATGAATGGCACGCTCAAGACCCAATTGACTAAGCTGATGTTAGAAACTAAGTTACCCTGACCAAAGTGCCTGCCCATTGCCCTATTGAGGATACGTACGGCACCTCGCCGAGATGTCGGGGTTTCCCCCTATGAAATGCTGTTCGGATTACCGTATTGGAGTAAGGTTGATGGATGTCCCACTCTACAAGGGAGGGATGTATTTATCCGAACCTATTTACTGGCCTTATCCCGTTCTTTTGCAGAACTCCGGAGGAAAGGTCTCCTGGCTCAGACTCCGCCGCTCGACTTCCTCCTGCATAAGGTGGAGCCCGGAGATTGGATACTTGTTAAGACCTGGAAGGCCGAAAAGCTCCAGCCGCGGTGGGAAGGTCCGTTCCTGGTTCTGTTAACAACTGAAGCAGCTGTTCGGACGAAAGAAAAAGGGTGGGTCCACGCGTCAAGGATAAAGGGGCCTGTTCCGCCTGAAGAAGAAAGCACCTGGACATGCGAGCAAGGGGACAAGCCGTTGTCGGTAAAACTGAAAAGACAGCAATAATGAACTCTACTTGGACTGTATTGGTGGGGATATTGATCAGTTTACTCCTGTATGTGGGGGAGGGTGAGGGGAGATGTGACAAATGTCGAACTACAGTAAGACTTGGGATTCAAATCTATTCGGGATCATTTGTGTCCCATTCCTATGTGGACGATAGGTGTTACGATGTGAGTGCACGCCATGAATGTTGGGAGGATGGGAGACCCTATTATCAGGTATATAATAAAGGATACGGTGGCAAAATCCATGGATGCCCTATAAATGACCGCTGGGTGTGTATTAGCAAAACTGGGAGGTGGGACCTATCCTCCGTGTTGCTCAGGGAGCAGGTTGACAGAGTCAAGGAGACCAAGATACAGATCCCTGATCGGGGGTTGGGGAAAGAGCAAGACCGTCAGGGAACGGTCATGCTCCCTAAAGTGCCATCTGTATACGAAGAGGTAGAAGGACAGATTGAACTCCCTGATGTTACACAAAACCTGTTTATTGATCTCACCTCTAGAATAGCCACTGTTTTAAATGTTCGCAATTGCTGGGTCTGTGGGGGGCCGCATATGTCGGAACAATGGCCGTGGACTGGTCAAAGCTTAGACATAGGGGAATTGCTGCAAACCACTTGGACTCATGACAACGACAGAAAAAGCCAGGGGTGGAGACTGACAAACAGCCCTGAGGGCCAGTTCTGTATTGAAGGCAAGGGGACCGTGAAGGTAGGGATTAGCACTGTCAGAATATATTGGATGCAACCACGCGAGTATGGTGGCCTGAGAATATTGCTTGGTACATTGCACACCGAGGTCATCAAAATTGCATTCGGTTACGTTCCGATTCCTCCTCTTACGAGCTAAGTGCTGACCCTTCCGATGGCATGAAAAGAGTGTGGAGCGGTGGTTGTCAGGGGAATCAATGCTGGAATAATCCTGTCCAGACTCTGCCACGGGGTCAACAATCCGAATACTGGAATTGCAGTGGTCCTGGTCCTTATGAGGGCGTCCCTGGGGTAAAGGAGTTGTGGGACGACGTTGTGAGGCAGGGAGGGCCTGCTCCAGATGGGCTATTTTGGATATGCGGTAATCAGGCATATTCCAAACTGCCCATGGGATGGGCTGGAGTATGCTTCCTGGGTCTAATAAGACCTGAATTCTTCCTATTACCCCGGGAGGAAGGCGATGATTTGGGAGTTAAACTCTTTGACTCCCTGCGTAGGTCGCCAAGGGATATCCAAGTCGGTGATTGGGGGGATGAGTGGCCACCGGCCCGGATTATTGAATACTACGGGCCGGCTACGTGGGCACAGGACGGATCATGGGGATATCGTACTCCTATCTATATGCTAAATCGAATTATCAGGCTCCAAGCAGTCGTAGAGGTCATTACTAACCGGACTGCCCTGGCCCTAGAGCTGTTGGCTCAGCAGCAGGATCAGATGAGGGCTGCTATATATCAAAACCGACTTGCCTTGGATTATCTGTTGGCCTCGGAGGGGGGTGTGTGCGGGAAATTTAACCTGACAAACTGCTGTCTAGAAATTGACGATAATGGTAAAGCGGTTTTGAAAATTTCCGATGAAATTCGGAGATTGGCCCATGTGCCAGTACAATCTTGGCGTCCTCTTAGTGGCATTGGATGGTGGGATGGTCTCCTAGGTGGTAGCTGGTGGCGCACGGCGTTGCTGGTGGTTGGGGGAGGCATGATTCTTCTTCTCGTATTACCCTGCCTAACTCCCTGTATTCAGTTTTTAATTCAGAAAAATATTTCCCGACTCCAGGCAGTGGTGGTTCCACAACATGGGACGCGGGAACTTAAAGTGATGTTGCTGCGAAAGACCAAGGATTTCCCGGGCCCTTGAGGGAAGGGGGGGCTTATCTTGGTCAGGCACATCTTAAAGAAAGAAAAGGGTGGAATTGTGAGAGGTAATTTCGGTTTAAACTTTAAGATGTGCCTGGACCACAGACTGATCTATAATAAAAGACAACACTTTTGTTTCTTTTCTAACAACCATTTTATATACTCAAAAGTAGAATAGTTTAAATTGTGCAGAATGCTGACAATTTGTGAACAGAGTAAAAACAAGCAGGCTCTTGATTGATGAAGCCACTAACACAGGTAGGGAAGGATGAGTCCTTGACTGATAAGACTGCTAGCACAGACAGAGAAGAATAAGTCTTTGACTGATAAGACTACAGGGTGAGAAAAACAACAACTTTAGAGACTCTGAAAACATTTGTTGCAGACTTTGTGATAAGGGTGCAAATTGAAGAATAATGATGTTTTTAAGAATGTGAACCTCATGGCTCGTTAGAGCCAGGGAGGGGAGGGTCTGGAGACGTTTGTTGCAGACTTTGTGATAAGGGTGCAAATTGAAGAATAATGATGTTTTTAAGAATGTGAACCTCATGGCTTGTTAGAACCAAGGAGGGGAGGGACTTGTACTGTATATAATGGGAGACTTTGTAAGCCTCAGCGCGCTTTTTCTCAGAAGAGTGCCCAACTCTGCAGACTTGCTAATAAAACTTTGTTTTCCTGAATTTGTCTAGAGCAATTATTGAGAAGCGATTTTCGTTTCTAACAGTCATCTTCTTTCTTTTACTCTGAATATGTTTCATATGAAAAGGTACCTATGATAGAGAGTGTTTCAATGTCTTGAGTTTTTCTCAATGGCAGTTACTCTGTCTGACTTTCAAAATGCCTGCCTTTTTTATATCCCCAACATCAGATCGTCTGATTGGTTTGAGGTTGGCAAAACAATAAATTCAAATTCTTTTGGAATTTAGAATCCTGAGGCATAATTTAAACAGATTGGTTCAATTCAAATTATTGTCAAAACAGCAACCAACTCAGGTATCCATTTCACAGCCAAATGTTACGTATTTTCAATTTTCTAGTATACTTGGAGACTGCTGGCTAGTCACATGACAGGTGCATGTAAGCTCTCAGTGCAGAACAGCTTTCACTCTCTCTTAAAGGTACAGAACACACCTTCAACATCACAACAAAGCTACTCAGCTAAGGTGGAAAGTTCTTTTCCTGAAGGCCAGAAGGAGGATGTTGTTCTAACTGACCAAGTAAGCCTGTATAGAGGTCACACAGTGGTGTTGTCTTGGAGAATTTGGATGTACTTCCACACTCAAGTCAATGACCTTCTCTGCTCCACAATTATAAGAATCACATTTTGGTTCCAGAACATGAGAGTAACTGGAGTAGTGTGTGGGTGAGATATTGGGGAGGGACAATAACTAGACACCATTTGGGAATTAATGGATCGCCTGCATTTAAATCCCAAGTGGCTTGTAAAATCAGGTTCTATTGCTTCCTTAACAAGCTCAACTGTCTTTTAATCACTAATTTCGAGAATACATGTGGCACCTCCAGGATGTTTGTTACTTGCCACTCATGCCTTACAGGGCTGGCATGACAGTACCCCTACATGTTGCTTCCTATGTGATCTAAAGGACCCCTCATCTCCACTGCCATATATTTCTGCAGTATAAAATCCCAAATCTTACGTTAAGGAGCCTTTTAAATAGTAGCTGGATGATGAGCTGGTTGCAAAATATCCGTATAGATGACAAAGCTTCTTGTGGAAAAGTAAAATCCAGTTTCAATAGAATGATGACGTGGAGTGGGTCTGATCACAGTTGAACAAGGTTCAACCGGTATTCCTTAGGTTAGTAGAGGTCCATAACTTAACAGACAACACATTGCCTGTCATAAAAAGGCTTTTGAGAAGTTGAAACAAAAAACTAGCCTGGGGTGCTTCTTTCTTTTTATCTTCAATCATTAAGTGGAGAAATATTTCTAATGCACAGTGGATGATTTATTACTCAGAAAAACAGGTGAATTTCTCATACTGATTTTTTAAAACAATATCCTGTAATGGAATCTCCAGCAGCAGGTGCCAATTGTGAGAGAGGGCACACAGCAGGATAAGTGCTACCATTGAAGAAATCTCCTCTGGGGGAAAGGATGTCTTTTGAGGAAGGGGAGGTCATGGGAAAGAAGGATCAGACAGACAAAGGATGTCTCCTACCAGATCAGGCTTAATTCCATGTAAAGTCTGAGTCTTCCTCTCTTAACCTTAATTTCCCTTCATGTTTGTACTGATCTGTGCATAATGGACAGGAATGCGCTCAGGGAACAAAGTTGGTCGTCTAAACCTAGAACGTTTAAAGTTCTGCTGCTTGCCCTTACAACTGCCATGCTCCCGTCAATGGGGAGAACCTACTGTTAAGCAGCTTTATAGATGTATCCTGAGGAGGTTTGGAAACAATGGTGGACGTTTTTTGCAGCCCTCCCAAAGAGCAGCCTGGATGGCAATGGCACAATCAGCCAATGTGCTGTCTACGCATGCAATGTGGGAACAGTTCAGAGAAAAATACAGTTATCAGAGTGGGTATTGCTTGTCCTTAATAATTCATAATTTTAAAAATATTGATAATCCTGCAGTAGAAGCCATTTTCAGATGATTGCTGTTTTATTACAACATAGTTTCAAGAGTCAAAAAGAGACAAAACTCTAGCAAATTTTTGTGTACCTTCCCATGACTCCGATTACCCACGTTTTGTTTAGGCACTGTGTATTACTGCCTCAGCAATTCACTGGGGTTTGCAAATTACAGTGTAGCTCTTCCTTACCACAAATTGTTGAAAAGTAGCAACGAGCACCATTAAACTCACCAGTATTTTGCCAGCAAATTCCCATGCATAACCTTTACTGTCATGTTCTGGGTTGCCCTGCTAACTGCAGAATCCATGCTCCATGTGTAGCTAAAACAGCACCACCTACAGGTACAAATAATTTAAGAATTAATCCAATCCAATCGGCTAGCTACATCACTTAGAGTCATAGAGTCATAGAGATGTACAGCATGGACACAGACCCTTCGGTCCAACCCGTCCATGCCGACCAGACTTCTCAACCCAATCTAGTCCCACCTGCCAGCACCCGGCCCATATCCCTCCAAACCCTTCCTATTCATATACCCATCCAAATGCCTCTTAAATGTTGCAATTGTACCAGCCTCCACCACTTCCTCTGGCAGCTCATTCCATACATGTACCACCCTCTGTGTGAAAAAGTTGCTCCTTAGGTCTCTTTTATATCTTTCCCCTTTCACCCTAAACCTATGCCTTCTAGTTCTGGACTCCCCAACCTGAGGGAAAAGACTTTGTCTATTTATCCTATCCATGCCCTTTATAATTTTGTAAACCTCTATAAGGTCACCCCTCAGCCTCCGACTTCTATGTTGCTGCAATTGGAATTGTCTTTATGGGTGGAATCTTCCTAGATTCTGAACGACATGGTCATTGGTGAGTCAGTTGGGAAGATGGGGCATGACTAGTAGAAATGCAAATCTTAACATCAAGAGGAAAATATCAGATTCTTCCAACCATGTTTTGAACAGTGAGTTGTGAATCTCGCTAGTAAGTGGTGAGGGGCCGATTTACATCTGTTTGCATGATTTAGCATACTATTAGACCTAATGTAGCCTCAGTGATATGCAGGTTCCCATTTTCCCATCCATTGGATAAAAACTAAATAGTGACAATTCTCAACATGAAAGTCTCTATCTTGAAAAGCAGTCACCTCTTGCTAATGTACAATTAGGGTTCAGAGAGGAGAAAGAGATGTGCCACCAAGCTTAGGGCTGGCAGCAACTTCCAGCAGATGCTGAACAACCTCCACATGAAGATGTAGCTGCTGAAGGTTCCCTCAGGATGTGCAGGAGTATCTTCTTCAATGTCATTTCCTTCAGATTAGTGAGGCACAGAAGAATGCCACAGGATAACATCTCAGAATTATGCCAACTGCTGGTGTGGGATCTTTGATCTGAAAGAGCGGGTGGCCACTCTATCCCGGTGACTCTCAAGGTGATAGCTACATTGAATTTTTATGCAGCTGGCTGGGGACTGATAGAGTCATACAGCACGGAAAGAGGCCCATCAGTCCAACTAGTCTATGCCAACCATAATCCCAAACTAAACCAGTTCAACCTGCCTGTGCTTGACTCATACCCTCCAACATTTCTTATTCATGTATATCTAAATGTCTTTTAAACATTACAACTGTATCTACCTCCACTGCTTCTAGTTACAATTAAGCAGACTCATTTAGGATCTCAGTCCTTCACCCACAAATTTGCTCCAATTTGTGTCAGATCACACCTCTTCATCTTCTGTCCCCTATGTCCAGGTCAGTTCTGCTGCTCAGGCAGTAGGATTTGTCAACATAGCTGGCTTCTGGCAAGTGCAGGGTTCTATAGACAATGCACAAGCTAACACAGCTTCATGATCAGGAAGCATACCTTAGAAATCTGCATTAGGTACCTGGGGAGCTAACATGATAAAAGCTCCCATGTTCCTGCCTCATTTCAAGGGCAGCTTGTCTTACAAGCATGGGAACTGGGAGGCAAGGGCTATGCTGCAAGCATGGCTGATGACTCTATTCTGGAACCAGCTGTGGAAGGTAGATACAATGCAGCTCAGGGCCATGCTAGACCTGCTGAATTTGAAGTTCCACTGCCTGGATTGGTCTGTCAGGATCTTGCTATACACCCCAGGCATGGTTGTGCCACATAGCATGCTGTGCTCTGCACTACTGCAGCAGGGAAAGATATATCATGTGTACACTGAAGAGCTGGGACAATAGCAGCATTCTTCCAAGGAAGAAGATGAGGACATTGATCAGGAGGAACATCACCTACTGCTTGATGGAGTGTTGCAGAGTTGGGGATGCAACAGGCCAGGCAGGACTTCACTAACCTGGTTCCAGTAGATGTCAGCTGGGTGCAGAGATCACACATAGATCAGGTGAAGTATTTCCTGTACAGGGTATGTGATGGTCCCAGATTGAGCATTGAAGAAAATGTTTAGCTGCATTAGGGAAAGTGTAACACTCCTTTCAACAGGCTCCTTGGTATCTTCTAAACCATCTGTTCACACTCTGGTGAGCACTCTGGATCAGATTAGATTAGATTACTTGCAGTGTGGAAACAGGCCCTTCGGTCCAACAAGTCCACACCGACCCGCCGAAGCGCAACCCACCTAAGCCCATTCCCCTACATTTTTACCCCTTCACCTAACACTGCGGGCAATTTAGCAAGGCCAATCCACCTAACCTGCACATTTTTGGACTGTGGGAGGAAACCGGTGCACCCAGAGGAAACCCACGCAGACACGGGGAGAATGTGCAAACTCCACACAGTCTGAGGCAGGAATTGAACCCGGGTCTCTGGTGCTGTGAGACAACAGTGCTAACCACTGTGCCACCCATATGCCACTGTGCCACCCATAGGGGGATTTTAACCTGAGTCTCGAGTTAGGGACACCACAATTGTGCCGCAGGTGTCCTCAACAGACTCCTAAAATGGGAACTCACTAAGGGTGGGTAACCTGTGTAGATTGTTCCTTAAATAGTAATATACTTGAGAATGTGCATTCGTATTTGCGATGAAGTGTCAGCTATGTGTCCATAAGAACTGATTGTTTTTTGTTTCCCTCCCCCTACGTAGACAGTGAAGTATAGCTCATGACTGACACCACCTAACCTAATGCATGGCTGGGCTTTGATAATGGCTCCAGCATCCTGGCAGTATTGAATACTCTGTCTCTAGGAGGGAGAAGATAGGATGAGCAGGGCACCACAGAGGTGTGGTGAATTAGTATTAGGTCAGGTTTTGAATAATAGTGTGTGAAGTCACAGGAAGAATCCCATCATGAAACTTGCCAAAATTGACCCTTGGATGATTTCTGGTAAAATTCCGTCCTTAATGTTTGCACAGTGTGGGAAACGCATGATTTTAAGTGATTCATCAAGGGTTGTAACATGCATAAACAAACTACTGCTGATGCTGGAAATCTGACTCAGAAACAGAGAATGGGGGAAATACTCAGCAGATCTAGGCAGCATCTGCAGAGAGACAGAAAAAGGGGGTTAACATTTCAGGTTGTTTGCCTCTTTTTGGAACTGGGAAAAGTTAGAGTATAACAAGTTTTAAATACAGAGATTGAGAAAGTGAGGGGTAGCAAGGAGGAAATAAAAAAGTGCTACATTAGAATAAATGTCTCCTTCTGAAAATAAATGCAAATCTACAGTCTTATGATTGTTCCCATTCCACAGACCCATCTTTAATTCAGTTTGGATACTTTAGTTGGCCTATACACCTGCAGGGAACAAAATCTTTTGGAGCTAACTTGTAATTAACACCTTATGAACCTTGTTGAAAAGTGTATGGAAAACAAGTTACAACAACATTGAGTTCAACTTTAAAGGCTCTCAGTCGACGTGCTAACATTAACTGTTAAGACACACAAAAAAAACCTGCATCTATTTGTATGAATGGGTGGTTACGTTGGTAAAAGACTGATGAAGCGGAAATACTTATAAAGGTGTACCAAGGGATAAGTCACAATCAAGAAGAGAGAGAGAAAACATGGAGAGAGCTATGAAGAACTTCGGTGAAATAAAAGTTTAGTTAAGCGCATACAGACATTTTGGTCCTGCAGGTGGTGCTATGACACAAGCAGTGTACTTGAGAGAAAACCATTAGCAGAAATCATATATTTGCCATCAGTTCATTCCACAGAGGACAACCCACCAACCTCCTGACTCCCAGAGAGTGCATACAGAGTTGGCCACAGCTGAGGTCATACAACTACAGCAAGCCCGCCAGTGTATTTGAATACAGTTGGGTACCCGTCTTTTCGTAAAATAATTTGAATACAGCATTGTTTCAGTTACAAGTTACTCAAGATATCTAATATGCATAGTCACAATCAAAACATTCTTCATTTTCAGAGCAGTGTGTTAACACCTGTCAGTCTGGTGACCTAACATGAGCAATGTGATTAAGAGCCATATTAGCCAATGCAATGTTTGCAATAAATGTCAAGCATCTGCTAATGACACCTAACATCCCAGAGAGACCATGGATAAAGCTTGGCACAGGCCTTATCACTCTTCACGAATTGATTATCTTGCCACTGACAACTATTCGATACTTTATAATCACCCTGTTCGGAGTTGTTATTACACACCTTAGGAGCAGGTGGGACTTGAACCTGGGCCTCTGGCTCAGAGTTTTCGACATTCCCACTGCACCAGAAGAAAACTGTCAAATATTATTCTGATTATTTTGATTAAGACCAATTGACTTCAATAACTACCCAGGAGACTGTAGAATGTCTGAAGTCATAATTCGTTTGTCATAACATCCAGACATTGTGGTGAGTGAAAATATCCCTCAGTTCATTAACTGGGGGAATTCAGCCATGTCAAAATTGATTGGGAAATGCACAAATATTGTATACATAGTCTTCAAGTTCTGCAAGCCTCCTAATAGTATGTGTGTATGTTTTTATCGGATATCCCTCTGCTACCTACTTACTCTGATGGCGTATAATTCCTGTTATGAGTGAGATTGATGTGCTAAGTATTGATGCTGAGAATTTCATTACTGGAGAATGGTGGACCTATGGGACTAATAGTCATTCTGTTCTCTGTGCAGACGGTGAGATCATATCTTCCTAATCCACCGCCTGCAGCAAATACACACTTTGTTGGTTGTGTGTGGATGTTCATGGTTGTGATAAGATATCCCATTGCTCATGCTCACTGTGTGACTGAACTAACAACTATTCTCCACACTTCCCAATTTGCCACCTTAGCTAATTTTTCTTGAGATTTAAAAATTTGCTCCCTGGCTGTCCAATATTCAGCCCTGGCAACAACATGACAGTTTTATCAAAGTGAAATTTGACTATCTGTCATTTCACCTTGATTTTGCCTTGATATTCCTCCTGGCTTCAATAATTGTTTCATTGTTGGAAGACTGGTTTGGATATAATGTGACAGTAGTCTTTGAACCAGTCTACTTGCTATCCCTGCAGTATATCTATTCCTCCACTCAGAAATTGCCTTGAATAAGTCTATGTTGGAGTTGTTCAGTCTCTTTATGATCCTTTTCGGTATTTTGGCTCCCACATCAGTTTTTCCATTTGACTGATAGTATAAAGGTGATGATTTAAATTTCCCAATCAATTTTGACGTGGCTGAATTCTTCATTCATAAACTGAGGGATATGTGGCCCTTAATCACATTGCTCATGTTTGGCCAGTAGACCCCCTTCTTTTGCCTTCCTCGGGCTAGACACAATTCCTTAATAGAGTTGAAAAGTGTGCCACTGGAAAAACGCAGCAGGTCAGGCAGCATCTGAGAAGCAGGAGAGTTGACATTTCAGGCATAAGCTCTTCATCAGGAATCACAATTCCTTAATAGCTTGTATGAATGGACTTCAGCACCTCTTTTCTCATCTCCTGATGGATTCATGACACTACCTACTTTGTACAAGATACCACCACTGGCTATCACTTCATTACTGTACATTCAATACTGTCTTATGGCAACAGGTATTCTTCGGTCCTTTCAGAGAATCCTTTCATATCTACTTCTTGCTGCCTTTGTTGTTTAGCTTACTCGATTTGAGCAGGGCACTTGTCTTTTAGATTCAATGTTGTGTTGATGACTTCCAGAGCAGGTCAAGCTTTTTTTTTGTTGAATCTGGAAAATTTCATACTATCTTTGTATCTTTATTTTTTCATAGTGACTGCTGTACTCAATAGCATATGGGCAACTTATCTCTGTTTCGCTTGCTTGTTTGTCATGTTCAAATGATATCTCTACAGAGTAACCTGCAGTGCATATCCTTCAGAACTGAAAGAGTGGTTTTGTAGAAGATGCTTTGAAGTAGTGTGTGGTTTAACTCTACTGTTAGACTATCTCTCCCAAACTGGTACTGATTGAAATGCTCATAAGCAATGACAATAGCCAGGCACTCTTTCACGTTCTGATATTAGCATTGTTCCATAATGACCTGGATGCAAATCTAACTTGTCCTTGTCCTTGTTGGATAGCAGTTGCTCCAAGTCGTGCCTCACTGCAATCACACTACAAGGTAACTTTATCCTTGATATAATGGTACTACAGTACTGGTGTTGTTGTCACTAGTTGTTTGAAAAGCAGAAATAAGGACCGCATCAAATAAGGTCAAAGTACAGAAACTTGTTAAAGGTAGAATTAAAACCTCCCCATGTAATTTTAGCATTCACAACAAGGTAGATGAACTGACAGCACGAATGGAAGAAGAGTCAGGAGCCAACTGCCAATAAGATGACCAAAGTTGAGAAGTAATATTTAGCATTTAGGAAGAATAGTCCAAACGGGGAAGGAGCTAGGTAGAATTTTTGACAAAACAAATGGGAGTAAACAAGTGGGAAATTATCTTAGATCAGAAGATTGGGATGTAGAATGGGTTTTTGTGAAGCTAAGAACATAAGGGCCACCGAAGTGTGGTGGACAATGTATTAAACATGTAATAACAAGTGGGCGGCACGGTGGCACAGTGGTTAGCACTGCTGCCTCACAGCGCCAGAGACCCGGGTTCAATTCCCGCCTCAGGCGACTGACTGTGTGGAGTTTGCACGTTCTCCCCGTGTCTGCGTGGGTTTCCTTTGGGTGCTCCGGTTTCCTCCCACAGTCCAAGGATGTGCAGGTCAGGTGAATTGGCCATGCTAAATTGCCCGTAGTGTTAGGTAAGGGGTAAATGTAGGGGTATGGGTGGGTTGCGCTTCGGCGGGTCGGTGTGGACTTGTTGGGCCGAAGGGCCTGTTTCCACACTGTAAGTAATCTAATCTAAAAAAAGTGTATGGAGCCAATGTAATACAGTAATCACAGGGAATTCTGATCTACATATTGTTATCACAAATGCTGTGGAGGAGAAATTCCTGGAATGCATACTATAGCAGTATGTTCAGGAACTCCTGGAGAACTGGCCATTTTTAATCCAGTTATGGTGAAATGAGAAAGCATCTTCTGATCAGCAGCATTACTGCAAAGACTTTTCAAACCTGCTGATACAGCCTACTTCTTCCCAGATCTTTTGATCACAGCTGAATAAGAAATAATCAGAGCAGATATTCTGAGTTAAGTACAGCGAGTGTAAGAGAGTTGGGGAAAGCAGAGAGCATGTCCATTTTTACATCAGTAGTTGATGCATTCAGGTAGGTTTATCGAGATCCAAGATGGATAATGAATGAGTGTGGATTAGTGGATGAATGAGGAGGTGTTGGTGGATTAGGAAAGTGGGCAAAGGTAGACAAGTTTGGTAGGTAGTTGGATGGTTGGGGAGTGTTAATCTGGTGTTTGGGGGTTAAATTTAGATCAGGTTTACTCTTCAGATGTAGTGAAATTCACTGTCTTAAAAAATAACATGTGACATTTACAGAGCAAGATGGTTTCAGAGCAATATTATAGTACAGCTGCCTATAAATTAGATGAAAATAATTATATTAAATCTAAAATATTGAAGTTTTTCCTGCCTGCCCTTCTGCTCCACTTACCCCTCTTCTCTTTTCAACAGCATTAACACCTTCTACAGTTTCAAAGAGGAATCATTGGTCTCAAAATGTGAACAATCTTTCTGTCTCCACAGCTGTTGCCTGACATGCTGAGCTTTTGCAGCACTTCCTATTTTTATATTAGCATTGGTTTTTATTTACTGTTATTACTGGCTCAAACATTGCTTGGTGAAATCCATGGGTGACATGACCAGTCTGCACCTTTTATGTCAGAAATGTGATTACATCAAATTCTCAGAGTCTTACCATAAACAGTTCAACTTCATGGTGTTTTCACTTGTAAGGCTCCATTATTGGGAAACGTATTATTATTTGGGAGGATATTCGGTTGGTCAGCTGGTTAGGAGGAGGTTAGGTGGTATTGGTTAGTTGGGTTGGGCAAGATTTCAGAGGGTAATTAGGTCTTTATGCAGGGTGGTCACATGGTTAGAAGCAGGCAGATGGCTTGGGGATTGGGGTTGTCTGGTCTGGTCAGAGGCTTGTACAGGAGTCGGAGGATAGTTGGGTTGTGAATGGTGCTTGCAGAGTAGTTGGATCTAGTCAGGGGGTGGTTGGAGCTCAGGGAATAGTCATGTGATATGGGGCTAGTTGGGGGGTAGTTAGCTGAAGAACACTGTTTGAAGGAGGCAGTCAGGTGGTCGGGTATTCGCAGGAATAGTCAGGTGATGGTGGAGGGATGCAAGTGCGGATGTTATCATGCTTGGCTGGCTCTGGAGTGATGGGTTGGGAGAAGGGGGAAGTTTAATGCTGATTTATGTTACACCATCATTAGAACAAGTATTAAACAAAAAACTATTTCCTGGATAACATGCAGTTAAGTCCTGCTTATCTTGCCCAAATCTCCACCCTGAGCTTAAGATCAGGGACCTTCTGGAGGATTCCAGGCAGTAAGGAATCAGCTTGTTTAAACTTCTCACACACTACCTACGTATATATACCTCCATATGTCTAATGCCTTCAGGATCCCAAAACACCCTTCAATGTCCCATCTTTGATGTTCTGGAAGATTTGGGATGGACTGTCTTTTACCCTCACATCTTTGACCCAGGTCTGAACTAGCTTCTCTTTAATCTACAGCTCTTAAGCAGAGAGAATATTTGATTGCATGGTTTCATGTCAAGGTTCTCATGCATTTTCCAACTTTTTAACTGACTTATTCTGTCGGATTTATTCATTCTTACTGGGCTTTCTATCTTGGTGTCCTCTGAGTGCTCTCTCTGCATTTGTCACACCGAAACGCTTTCAAATTTTTTTTGTTGTATTCTGGACTGTAAGTAGGCATTCTTCTCTATTTTTTGCTTGTAAATATTCTGCTCCTAGCCATCATAGGGAAACTGAGAGTTGTTTCGCCTAGCAATTAGAAGATCAAATTTCTACTCAATATATCTGTGAAAAGCAAATTGACTAATGTTGCTAATGGCTTTTTGTCAGGTTATAATGACCCTGAGACTTCCAAGGTTGGGAGTTGTATTGTGATCTTGACAAGAGACAATGCCAATCTGCTGGTTAAGATTGATTAGAAGTCAGGTGCTAGGAGGGGGTATATGTCTGTCACTGCCTCCCCAATAAATCCGGACGTTTCAAAGCTTTCTTCTTTTGATACTCCCTGAAGGCGTATTTCTACCCAGAAGTATGTTTTTTTAAAGTGAATAACAGTGGCACTAATGTGAAAATGAGTTGTTCCTTCAGAAATTCTTACTCAAAAATAGCTCCCCTTTAAATGCTCACTTCCCGAAAGCCCAGAACAAACCATCCCCCAAGGCATAATTTATGTTGATGAGATCAAAGCATCACAAAATCATGGTGACAATCAACAGGAAGCTGCAAGTATGTTGAGAAACATCTTGGCCTCAAATTTGTTTGATATTATCAACACTTATTTGGCATGAGAATTGAATTTGTACTCACTGAGCCTCCAGATTGTGTAGGTTTCCATCCTGTTATGGCTGCTGTGCCAATTCATTCAGATCTGGGCCTTTCTGGCTGCCTATACCAGTGTTATTACCTCCTTATTAAAATATATTCTATGTCCCTAACGCACGATAAGTGCTCGCATTGCATTCAGGGCAAATCAAAATGAAGTGTAAGAAATGTACACCCTACTGGCATCATCTCATACTGGCATAAATGCTCTATGATAAAAACATTGTAATAAATAGAAAGATTAGGACTTTCAAGTGGTTTCCGTGGGTAGGCTGATGTGAGTATAGTCTTAATATATGAAGCATCAGAATATTGCAAAATGTTTCATGCTTTGAGTTATAAAAACATCTGCAGATAGCTACATAGTAAATCAATTACTGGTAAGGAGCATGGATTTTTCTTCAAAAATTAGATTTGATCTTTGACTGCTTTGGGAGTAAAGTGGAAATAATTCTAAAAACCATTGTATTCATTAACTATGAAGGAACTGAGGGTAGAGTCATAGAGATGTACAGCACTGAAACAGACCCTTCAGTCCAACTCATCCATGCTGACCAGATATCCTAATCTAATCTAGTTCCAGTTTCCAGCACTTGATTCATATCCCTCTAAACCCTTCCTATTCATATACCCATCCAGATGCCTTTTAAATGTTGCAATTGTACTAGTCTCCACCACTTCCTCTGGCAGCTCATTCCAGACATGCACCACCCTCTGCATGAAAAGGTTGTGAAGGGTAGGTCTTGCCTTACAAGTCTTATTGAATTCTTTGAGGAGGTGACCAAGCATGTGGATGAGGGTAGAGCAGTGGATGTAGTGTACATGGATTTTAGTAAGGCATTTGATAAGGTTCCCCATGGTAGGCTTATGCGGAAAGTCAGGAGGCATGGGATAGAGGGAAATTTGGCCAATTGGATAGAAAACTGGCTAACCGGTCGAAGTCAGAGAGTGGTGGTAGATGGTAAATATTCAGCCTGGAGCCCAGTTACAAGTGGAGTTCCGCAGGGATCAGTTCTGGGTCCTCTGCTGTTTGTAATTTTTATTAATGACTTAGATGAGGGAGTCGAAGGGTGGGTCAGTAAATTTGCAGATGATACTAAGATAGGTGGAGTTGTGGACAGTGAGGAGGGCTGTTGTCTGCAGAGGGACTTAGATATGATGCAGAGCTGGGCTGAGGAGTGGCAGATGGAGTTCAACCCTGCCAAGTGTGAGGTTGTCCATTTTGGAAGAACAAATAAGAATGCGGAATACAGGGTTAATGGTAGGGTTCTTAGTCAGGTGGAGGAACAGAGGGATCTTGGGGTCTATGTACATAGATCTTTGAAGGTTGCCACTCAGGTGGATAGAGTTTGTAAGAAGGCCTATGGAGTATTATCGTTCATTAGCAGAGGGATTGAATTCAAGAGTCGTGAAGTGATGTTGCAGCTGTACAGGACTTTGGTTAGGCCACAGTTGGAGTACTGTGTGCAGTTCTGGTCGCCTCACTTTAGGAAAGATGTGGAAGCTTTGGTGAGGGTGCAGAGAAGATTTACCAGGATGTTGCCTGGAATGGAGAGGAAGTCGTACGAGGATAGATTGAGAGTTCTCAGCCTTTTCTCGTTGGAACGGCGAAGGATGAGGGGTGACTTGATAGAGGTTTATAAGATGATCAGAGGAATAGATAGAGTAGACAGTCAGAAACTTTTTCCCCGGGTACAACAGAGTGTTACAAGGGGACATAAATTTAAGGTGAAGGGTGGAAGGTATAGGGGAGATGTCAGGGGTGGGTTCTTTACCCAGAGAGTGGTGGGGGCATGGAATGCGCTGCCCGTGGGAGTGGTAGAGTCGGAATCATTGGCGACCTTTAAGCGGCATTTGGATAGGTACATGGATGGGTACTTAATCTAGGTTAGAAGTTCGGCACAACATCGTGGGCCGAAGGGCCTGTTCTGTGCTGTATTGTTATATGTTCTATGTTCTATGCCCCTTAGGTCCCTTAAATCTTTCCCCTCTTACCTTAAACCTATGACCTCTCATTTTCGGCTACCCCACCCAGGGAAAAGACTTTGTCTATTTATCCTATCCATGCCCCTCATGATTTTATAAACCTCTATAAAGTCAACCCTCAGCCGCAGACGCTCCAAGGAAAACAGTCCCAACCTATTCAGCCTCTCCCTGTAGCTCAAATCCTCCAACCCTGGCAACATCCTTGTAAATCTTTTCTGAACCCTTTCAAGTTTTACAACATCTTTCCTATAGCAGAGGGGTCAGAATCGCATACAAAATTCCAAAAGTGGCCTAACCAATGTCGTAGCAACAGCAATGATTTACTACAAGTAAGTTAATTCAGAAGACATTAAATTCTAACTAGCATGCTGCTGCCTGCTCTGTCTGGTGGAAAATTAAGTTACCACTCCACTTAACTTTTATAATACTAGATAGTTTCATCTAATCGAATAGGACCTGTGACATATCACTCTCTCTAGCATCCAGGTATGCACTCTTCAAATCACTGAAAAGAGCTTTCAGACAGCAGGTGAATTCAATACGTTTTTTATGGTGGCCAGACAGTATTGTGTCGACTTTCGGCAGACTATAGTCAGTCCCAAAGTGCTGTATATATAAGATAATATTGACAGCAAGCTTCAGGAATAAAATACCTTCTACTCACTGAATGTACAGATGATATGTGATTAGAATCTTGTATATGAAAGCCGGATTTGCTTGAAGTTGCCAGAGCTTGGGAACTCTGCTCTCCCAGATCGTTTTAAGGAAGAATGGGATGTAACCAGCTGACCTGTGGATGACAAAGTCTGTTTTTTTCATATTGGATTGAGGTCATGTTGTTTTATTTGGGACTGGAGACACTGTGTTAAAAATGAACTGGCGTGCACAAGGAAGACTTCTGTAATCAAATATGTTCTCATGTCTCTTGTAGTGATAATTGAGGAGATGCCCTGAATACTGGTCATCTTAAGATTTTCCTCTATATTGTCCTGCCTTTGAGGAAGTTAGGGTTGTATTCCTGACAGGTCTAATTCCAGGTTGTTTGTGAGTGAGGTCCTATATGGGATTGGAACAAGCCAATTCAGAGTGTAGCACAATATAATTTATAAATGGCTGATTTCTATTTCAATTCCACTAATCTGACTTAATTAATCAACCTTTAATATCCTTATCTAACAAAAATCTGGCGATTAAACAAAGCTCGAAATCTGAAACAAAAACAGAAATTGCTGGAGAAACTCAGCAGGTCTGGCAGCATCCATGGAGAGAAAGACAGAAGTAACATTTTGAATACAGTGACCCTTTGTTAATGACAAAATAGGGTCTCCAATGAGCAAGGGGAAGGAGCAGCAGTGGGTAAAAACAATGACTGCAGATGCTGGAAACCAGATTCTGGATTAATGGTGCTGGAAGAGCACAGCAGTTCAGGCAGCATCCGAGGAGCTTCAAAATTGACGTTTGACCTAGGGGCGGTGTTTAGACAGATTGTAGCTAAGGACAGGTGTTGTCTGCTTGTTAAACAGTGACTAGAATGTAAGAATACAGTTATATGTGCAAGAGATTATTAGCCATATTGTCTGTGTGCCATGAACAGCATGGCTTTGAAGCTGCTGAGGCAAAATATTGCCAATAAGGGGCATGCTGGATTACCAATACTTGTCTGGGTGCACAGCAGCCTTTCACAGGTGATGTAGGCGAAGGGATGCTGGTCATTTGGTAGATATCCAGTTAACAGTGAGTGGTTCGAGGAACAGCATGTGATAAGGTGGGGATGAAATCGGACATGAGGAATGTCATAGGGATGGTGGAGGTAATTAATGAGTGTGGTTGGTAAGATGTGGTGAGAAATCTCACAAGGCCTCTTGTCTCAAGCTTGATGCAACTTACACTTAGGCCAAAAAAAATTGCCTCTATTTTCTGTTAGCATTTTCAACTATTTTTGCACCAGTTTAATAGCTTTTTGTAATTTTAATATATTGGCCCCTAAATCTCTCTCTTCCTCCAAAGATTGTTGCTTCTTAATACATAGAAAATGTTTTGACCTTTCTATTTTGGATTCAAAAGTGGAAAACCTCATTCTTGCATTTACTATCGCTTTGTCGATTAGTTGGATTGATCGATGTCCCTTAGGACCTTTCTGCTCCCATACATTGCTACATTACTCATTAAATTTAATGAGTAGTTTTCACAAAAAAAAGTAGTTCAAATCTCCAGAGGAAACTTGTCACATTCTGTCAGTTGGAGTAGGTACCCACTATCTCTTGGTTATGTCTCCTGTCTTTCCAACTAACTATCTGTCCAAGTAATGGATAACCTCCAATTCCATGCAGTTTCATTTTTGTTAACCGTCTCTTGCATTGAGCCTTAGTAACTGCCTTCTGTAAGACGATATAAAAGGCTTCATTAGACACATATACCTGACTTGAATGACCTCATTCAAAGAATAGCAGCTTACCTTACTTAGCCTTCCCTAAATAAAATGCTGGTTCTCTCTAATCAATTCATATTTGTCCATGTTCTGACTAGAGGTTAGGCTTCATTTCAAATAAAACTTTTCTGGAGCGCTAAGAATATTCCTTCTACCCCTGCACTCTGGAACTTGATCTTGTCCAGGTAGATATTTTCTATATCGACCTGCTCAGAGACATTATCACACATTTCTACAGCAGGTGGAAACCCAGGCTTCCTGGCTCAGAAGTACAGACTGTCACTGGGCCAAAGTGCCCTTACCATTTCTGCAGGTATTATTGCACACCCAATTATTCAGATGAGGACTAATTTCTGTGGCTCTTGTGCCTTGTGGTTTGAACACATACTGTTAGTATCTCGGTTGCATGTTTGTACAGCCAACTAATTTGAACCAAAGTTTGTTTTGTACCCGGATGTGTTTAAATTCAAGCTGTCCCTGGCCCTTTTCGTATTTACACATGCCATGCCTTCGGTTTTACTCTATTTGTAAGGATAATTGCAGCTGTCTGCCTTTAAGTTGGAAGTTCCGAGGAAGACTAACCGGACCCGAAACATTAACTTCTCTGCACAGATGCTGCCACATCTGCTCAGCTTTTCATTCTGTTTTCGTTTCTGAATCACTGCATCCGCAGTTCTTTCGGCTTTTTTTTTAAAGCAGGCACTTCCGGGTTTGTTGCAATGGGTTCCAAATCAAAGTGAACGCGGTCGATGATAGACGGCACTGGCCTGCTTTAATCGCTGAGATGTTATGGCTCACACAGGCGAACAGCCGGTGAGTCCGCTTAGGTCCCTGCATTCAGACGAAGCCACTTTTGTTAAATTTGTTAATCGGACCTTGCGGACTGCAAGGCCTTGGTGGATTAATTTTGAAGGCGTTCCTCAGAACTATGATGATATTCCTCCTGGAGGAGCCCTGCATATGTGCACGTATCGGAGTAAGTAGCTGGGCATGAATGATGCAGAAACAGATATAGCTTTAAGATCTAGCTCAAATAATCAGCCCTCTCTCTCTTTGACGCTGAGCGACATTTTTCTGCAGGAAATTGGATCAACCCTCTACCATTTCCCTGAAACTACTGAATCTACCTCGTGTATACTTACAAGTGGGCCCTGTATTTCAGTACTATATCGAGGTGAACATCACCTAGGACTGAAATGTAAAATACATGTATTAAATATCTGATCGAAAAATGTCGAATGTTCAAGGTGTATTTTTGTAATGGGTGTTATAATATCTGGGTGTTTTTTTAAAAGCCTGTTGTCGCCTAATTTGGATGCACATTTATTTCTTGTCTGGATTGCTGTAAATATTCAGAAAAATGGCAAGTCCAAGACTATATTTTGAAAGTATTAATTATCTGGGCAGCATCATGTGAACAAGCGATGGAGAAGATCATGGCTAAATAAGGACCAAGTTGAGAAGCTAATAAATAATCCAATGACATATTTATAATCCTAGTCAGCAGGTGAGAGGGTAGGGGTGGTGGTGCTTGTGACACACCCCTCTGAAAAGATAAAGTCACCATGGTCTTACAGACCATAGGGCTTATCTTCCATCAGGAAGAGAGAGAGAGAGAGAGAGAGAGAGAGACAGAAGAAGAGATGAACTGGTAGTGTTGGTTGAACCTGAGGGTCACCATGCTTCAGGTAAGGAGTGAGGTTGAGAGGGTGAATGCTACATGTTAACCTCAGTCAGTGCAGGAATTGAACCCATGTTGTTGGCATCATTCCACATCATAAACCAGCCAAATGAGCCATTGAACAGATAATATGGGCTAAACTCAGAGTTTTTACACATGAGAGTAAGGCCTTCAGCCTGTTGTGCCTTTGCCAGTCCTCCAACATTTATCTATTCGAGCCCCATTTCCCAGCACTTGACCTTATATGCTATGGCATTTCAAGTACTCATCTAAATACTTCTTTAAATGCCTTGGGGTTCTGGCCTCTGCCACTCTTTTAGGCAATGAGTTCAGGATACTCATCACCCTCTTGGTGAAAATAAAATCCACAAATCCCCTCAAAACCTCCAACATCTTAACTTAAACATTGGTAAAGAAGTCAGCAGGACCCTTTTCGCTCAGCTGTGGCCGTCAAGGTAGCTCCCAATTGAAGTGTTAGGAAAATAAAGATTAAAGAATCTTGAGATTATTTAGGGTGCACGAGTATCAATGTTTTGTAGAACTAAGCACTGTTCACACAAATATTGCACTTTGTGCTACTTTGGTGGGGCGTCTTCTCGCTGGTAAAACTTCTGATTTAGTTCTGTTTTTCTTCTAGCCAACCTTGAAGGATGCTGATGACTCCTGAACAGTCCAGGCAACAGAGGCACATTATCATAGAGTCAACAGACCCTTCAGTCCCACTTGTCCATGCCGACCAAGTTTCCCAAACACATGCCTGCGTTTGACTCATATCCCTCTAAACCTTTCTTATTCATGAATCTATCCAAATGTCTTTTAAATGTTGTAACCTGCACCTATCACTTCCTCTGGCAGTTCATTCAGCACAAAAACACACAGAGTGAAAAAGATGCCCTTCAGCTCTCTTTTAAAATTTTCTCCTCTCACCTTTAAAATATGCCCCTGAATTTTGAACTCCCCAACCCTTGGGAAAGGACCTTTGCTATTCACCTTATCAATGCCCATCATGATTTTGTAAACACCTGTAAGGTCACCCCTTAACCTACTACGTTCCAGTGGAAAAAGTCCCAGCTTCTCCCTATAACTCAAAATGTCTTGGCAACATCCTGGTAAAACTTTTTTGAACCCGCTCCGATTTAATAATAATCTTCTTATAGTAGGGCAACCAGAACTGTACACAGTACACCAAAAGTGGCCTCACCAACGTATTATACAACCTCAACATGATGTCCCAATTCCTATGCTCAAAGGACTGAGCAATGAAGGCAAACGTGTTAAACATCTTAGCTAACCTGTCTACCGAGAGTCATAGAGATATACTGCACAGAAACAGACCCATGGGTCCAACTTGTCCATGCCGACCAGATATCCCAACCTCCTCTTGTCCCGTTTGCCAGCACTTGGCCTGTATCCCTCTAAACCCTTCCTATTCAGAGACCCATGCCTTTTAAATGTTGCAATTGTACAATATCCACCACTTTCTCTGCCAGCTTATTCCAGACATGTACCACCCTCTGTGTGAAAAAGCTGCCCCTTTAATATCTTTACCTTCTCATCCTAAACCTATGCCCTCTGGTTCTGGACTCCCCCACCCCAGGGAAAATACTTTCTCTATTTACCCTATCCATACCCTGCATGATTTTATAAACCACTGAGGTCACCCCCTCAGCCTTCAAAACTCCAGGGAAAACAGCCCCAGCCTATTCAGCCTATCTCAAATGCTCAAATCCTCCACCCCTAGCAATATCCTTCCGATAGGAAGGAGACCAGAATTGCACGCAATATTCCAAAAGTGGCCTAACCAATGTCCTGTACAGCCACACCATGACCTCCCAACTCTTGTACTCAATACTCTGACCAATAAATGAAAGCATACCAAACGCCTTCTTCACTACCTTATCTACCTGAAACTCCACTTTCAAGGAGCTATGAACCTGCACTCCAAGGTCTCTTTGTTCAGCAATACTCCCGAGGACCTTACCATTAAGTGTATAGGTCCTGCTAAGATTTGCTTTCCCAAAATGCAGCACCTCGCATTTCTCTAAATTAAACTCCGTCTGCCACTTCTCAGCCCATTGGCCCATCTGATCAAGATCCCGTTGTAATCTGAGGTAACCTTCTTCGCTATCCACTACACCTCCAATTTTGGTGTCATCTGCAAACTTACTATCTGTACCTCCTATGTTCATATCCAAATCATATACATAAATGACGAAAAGTAGTGGACCCAGTACTGTTCCTTGTGGCACTCCACTGGTCACAGGCCTCCAGTCTGAAAAACAACCCTCCACCCCCACCCTTTATCTTCTACCTTGGAGCCAGTTCTGTATCCAAATAGCCAGTTCTCCCTGTATTCCATAGGATCTAACCTTGTCGAATGCCTTACTGAAGTCCACTAGATCACATCCGCCATTCTGCCCTCATCAATCCTCTTTGTTACTTTTTCAGAAAACTCAATCAAGTTCGTTAGACATGATTTCCCACGCACAAAGCCGTGTTGACGATCCCTAATCAGTCCTTGCCTTTCCAATTACATGTAAATCATGTCCCTCAGGATTCCCTCCAACAACTTGCCCACCACCGACGTCGATAGACGCTCACTGGTCGATAGTTCCCTGGTTTGTCCTTACCACCTTTCTTAAATAATATTACCACATTAGCCAACCTCCAGTGTTCTGACACCTCACCTGTGACTATAGATGATACAAATATCTCAGCAAGGTGCCCAGCAATCGCTTTCCACAGACTTCCAGGGTACACCTGAACAGGTCCTGGGAATTTATCAATCTTTATGCATTTCAAGACATCCAGCACTTCCTCTGAATATGGACCTCTGATGCAAATTTCAAAGACCTATGTACCTGAAATCCCAGGACTCAATTTGACAACACTCCCCAGGGCACGACCATTAATTGTATAAGTGCTGCCCTTATTTACCAAAATGCAATACCCCCCATTTATCCAAATTAAGCTACATCTGCCATTCCTCAGCCCCATTGGTCCAATTGATCAAGATCCCTTTGTAATCTTGGATAACATTCTTTACTGTCAACCAAATCACCAAATTTGGTGTCATCCAAAAACATACTAGCTATGCCTCCAAAATTCTCATCCAATTCATTTATATAAACAAGCTTTTATTACAAACAAAAGTGGACCCAGCGTCAATCCCTGTGGAACATCACTGGCGCCAGGCCTCCAGTATGAATACAACCCTCTACCGTCACCCTCTGTCTCCTACCATCAAGCCAATCTTGTATCCAACTGGCAAACTTTCTCTTGAGTTCCATGTTATCAAACTTTACTAATTAGTCAACCATGAGGAACCTTATCAAAGGCTTTACAAAAGTTATGTAGACATCATCTACTGTTTGGCCACTGAATGCATGGACAGCATTGTTCTACTGTTCTTCATCAGTCAATAGGCTACACATTAGCCTTGTCTTCTGCTGGCACCCCTTGTTTGGAGATGATGCAGAGAAGCAAACCTTTTTGGCAACTGTGAATTGCATAGAATGTAAGAGTCATGACAGCTCCCTGGATACCAGGAATAGATCAGCAGGATTTGTTATCTGTGGTCATAATTGAGCTAGAGGCTGAGAGAGAGAAATCCTTTCCTGCTCAGAAATTTGGTTGGATGATGCCAGGTAGCTCTGAGTGACTTGTATCCAGTTGATAATTCCTGTGGTCTGATAGAACGAACTAATGGACATAAATCTGATGGCTTGAACTCCTTGACTCTCTAGGTCCATGGTGAACGGCACAAATCGATGTGCTTTCCTGAGAAGAGCATCAGTAAGTTCACAATGCACTTGTGCACTTCCAATTTGGAAATGCCACACAAGGCCCTGAGTACAATTTAAGAGAAACTATTGGTGAGAAAGTATAATTCTGCTGTGATCTATAGTGCCACAGTCATAGTGCTTCCTCCCAAGCTATGTAGTTGCAGATGGGGCAGATCTAAGTGATGACCTGTCTAGTCATGCGAAGGTGTCTGCAGCATTGGCTAACCCTCATCTGCAGGCAGCTAAAAAAAGACCCTATTACGATACACTGCTCTACAGTGCTGGTGCTCTGCTTCACAGGCACTGCTGAATGCTCCACAGCTGCAGTCCCATGAGCCTCACTCAGGTCTTTGATGTTCTCTAGCCATTCCTTCACCTTTTTCTTCTCGTCCATAGGCTCACCAAAGCTGCTAGGTTTAACTGGCCAATTATTTTGCTTTGAAGTAAGGACTTGTGAACAAAAAGCAGGCAAAAGATGTTAAGTTTCCTTTTGAGAACTCACCTTAGTCCAATAATTGTTGGCCCTTATCAGGCTACTTCTGTATTAAATGTAAGTCTTGAGCATTGGAGTGCATTTCATTGTTTGAGCTCTGCAGGAGCTCATGCATACAGACCTTACCACCCTCCCATTTCTACTTCTGCAGTGAGTAACTAGATACTAATCTGACTGAAGATAAAAATGGTGTGCTTAAATGTTTTTTTTATTTCTTTAACTGCAATCCTTCCTTTGTTCACTTACATTCTTTCCCCCGCTATTTGGTAAACGTGGTAAACAGATTGGAGGCCGGCGTGGGTAGGCGAGTCCTAGAGGTGAAACCCAGACTGGAGGCTGTTGTGAGGAGGCGAGGCCTTGAGTTTTGAAACCCAGCGTGGTCTTAAGACTTGGTCTGGATACTAGGTGCTGGCATAGATTGGGGTGGAAGGACTGTAAATCAAGTACTTTTTTTTCCTTGTTATGCTGGACTTTTATTTATTATTCTTTCAATTTTGTATCAAATACCTGAGCATCTGTACTTTGGTACTTGTACCTAAGGTGGAGCCATAAGCGGCAACATTGCAAGCTTTTCACTGCACTCATTCGAGTGCACATGACAATAAAGCTAATTCAATTCAATTCCTTTTTTCTGGCATCACCTCTGTCATGCCTCAGTCTCCCCCTGAAATAGTGCTCCAATCATTTCTATTGCCCCTCCTATGCCTCCTCCCCAGACTTCGCCCACAACCACCAAGCTATTCATACACACCCTCAAGTCTTGTAGCCTTATTCGGTTTACCTACTTATTCATTTTCAAACCTCATTACCCTCGTTTCCCTTTCTCAACAAAATACAGCTTTCACACTTCTTTATTTCTTTCTCAATAACACTTCCCACAGCCTCCCAGTTGTCTATCTTCATTTTCCAAGATGCTCCCGTTGCCTATCTCCAATTCCCAAAATGCTTCTAGGTGTAACTCCTTCCCACCTTTATGTGTACCTTCTTTGACATGGCCGTTTTGAACACTTCAGCCATGCTCGTTCTGGTTAGATGTCAGGAATCTGACCTTTGGCCTTCTGCCTTTCAAAGGCCTGGAAGATTATGCCCATTGTTTGTATTTTTATTCTTGTTTCTTCGCTGTAATGTTACACATTGTCCTCCTGCCAAACTGATCAGCCAATATCTTTATGAAATATATTTTTATGATTTGAAATGATAAAAATAAAAGCCACTAATTTGATGAGTCTCAAGATAGCCAAAATGGTGATAGGTTTTGATGTGGCCAAGTTTAAACAAGAACATAGCATTATTTTGCATGCACCTGATTCAGTAAAGTTCATCAACTGGTTTGGTATTATAATGTTCTCAATTTTATGTGCATTGGATGCAGAACTGAGCAATTTGATCAAAAATGATAGCCTGTGCCAGTAATAATTTTATTTTTGTTGCATTATCAGTACAAACCTGTTCTGATACCATCAACAGAGATGGTTCAGTGGCCAAGTACTGCCCTGATGCAGTTTTTCTACTATGTTGCAGTATAAAGGAGGTGAGTTGCTCAGCAGCAGAAACTTTGACAACATTATAACATTAACTCTGCTCCACACATAATGAGTACTTATAATTGATGTATGGTAGAACTGCAATGTGTTAAAATTGGATGACTCAAAATTCCAATTGTGTCAACCAGTCCATCCAGCTGAATGCAAACTATTTTTGAGGATAGGTTCTTGATGAGGGAAGTGTGGAAGATAGTGACAGAAGCCACAATCGCCATCTACTTTCCCCATTCTGTATTTAGATAGGGTATGACTTTGCAAGATGTCAAAAATGAGGAGGAGCAGTATGAGGCACCTATCTTAGTGATGAGATTTGTTTTGCTCACCTTCAGGGGACTGGTGTGGAAATTCCAGCAGAGACAACCAGGAAAACTGATTCCAAAGCGCAGGACACTATATGTTACACAACAGAATAGGTAAATGAAGCAATGACAGATGCAGTGTGTTTTCTAACTGAGAGGACTGATGACATGAGTCCAATGAATTCCCATCTACCCACCCACCTATTTCCACAGCTCTTGCATGCACTGCAACAGAAAAACACAGTAAAGATATTTGACTGCTGACTACAAGTTGGATTGTGTTGCGCTTGGCCAAAGATTGCACGTTAAGCAGAAAACACTACTGGGTTTTTCTGGAGCAAACTCCCAAATCGTTTCAATGCCTTTTATTGACCAAGGGTTGATCATTGTCAGTTGTGAACCAATTAGAAAGAAATTTTCCACATATCTATTATGCCTGTGTATTTTCATATTTTATTGACATATATCATGTTTTGGGACAAAACTGGATTACATAGTGGCCTTCTTGGCTATCTTAGCACTGTGTTTAACAAAGATTTTTGGGTGGGCTGCCTGTGATTTCACTCAGTGGTTTTACTATACATAAAATAACAGCAGAAGCAGGTCTAATAGTCTTCAGATACTGACAAAACAGTCCATCACTCCATTTCAAGTTCTTTTTACTTTTCTCAGCTCACCCTTGGGTTTTTCGTGATGCAGACACTGGAGACAAATTGTTGATAAAGAATGGTGAGATATTTTTTCCAACATCCACACAATATGATGAAGATGGTCCGATTTACATTCCTGTTCATGTCACAGTTCCAGGTAAATTCAGCACAAACGGATTTGCTTTTAGCTGAACCCACAATTACCACACAATAACTGGCAGACAACTAGCCATTACTTCTTAGACTTTGTGTCAACTGCAGTTGTCTGAATACATTAATGGTCAAAATGTTGTTATTCATTTACCCATTAATTTTTTATAGCAATTATTTTGAAATATTTCGCTAGCCTGTTAATAATCATGGAAGAGTGAAGGAAGACTTTTTAAAAAAAAAAACTGTAATTTCACCTTTTAGATGATACAATCCCAGACTACATCTTCTCAGTCTGTTCCTTGCCCAGCTGAACTAATTTCTTCCTGTCTTGACACTTAGGTAGGAAAAATGTGAAAAGGAGAGAAAAACCAATATCCATTTCAGTGCTCTCATTACTTGAACAGTTTCCTGGTTTTAACTATCTCATTTTTCACCATTAACATCCAATTGCTATACACCTCCGTTCTCCACCAGATGGTCTGTAAGTTCTCCAGTTTTTTCTTGATTTGCTACTGGAGACACAAAAATCTCCATCCAGAACTTGCTCCTCTGTTTTGCAAACTTATTCTCGCATTAAAAACATCTCCTTCAACTCCCCTCATTTCCTCCAAAGTTATTAAAACAGTTGTACACACAGTTCCTAGCTATGCCCAACTTTTTGTGGGATAAATTAAACATATTTGGTTCCAGTCCTACTCAGACCCCCTCCCTCTCATTTATTTTTGGTATCCTGATAAGTGCTTAGATTTAGCTTCCTGCTTTTGTGCGTAATTGGAAAATGTAATTCTCTTGACTTCTAATTTCTGTCGTCTTCTCAGCTTACATGGTCCATTTCCAGTTTTTCCCTTCTTTTGATTTTTCTGTCTGAATACCTGTAGATAATCTATCAACTAGTATTCACAACATGTCCACGGACTCCCACAAATACCTTGCCTTTACTTGCTCACATCACATTCCCTGTTAGGGATTAGGTTCTTCCAGGTTCACCATCTAATCTGTTCAAACACTGCAATCTTCCTCAGTTGACTGTCGCATCCTCCCACTCCAGTTGTCAAAGACTTCCACCATGACAATTCTATTGCCTGCACTTTATCCCTTCTCCGTTACAGAATTTTTGCCCTTGTCTTCACACCTCTCATGTCACTAATCACCACATTCAATGAGTCACCCAATGCTGTTGCTGCCATGTCTAGCAAAACACAACTTCCCCTGCATATCACCCTTTTCATCATTACAAAAGGATCATCCTTCCGTGTCAACCAGGTTCACTCCTCCGTTAGCCCAAATACCTATCCTAACCCTATAGCAACATTCAAAGTAACCACAGGAGGTGTAAGACTTCAGCTCTTTTTTAACCTCTGGCCTTCAGACCACCCAAGGCCCCAAGCACTCCAAATGAAACAACGATTTATTTGAACTTCACTCAACTTATTGTTTTCGCTGCTCACTATGTAGTCTTCTCTACCCTGGGGAGACCAAATGCAGACTGGGTGACCGCCTTGTGGCAAACTTACACCCAAAAACGCATCTGAGCAGAAACATTCCATTTCCTCTCCTTTCAGTTCTCAACCTTGCTCCATCTCTGACCTTAGCCTGATGTAGAGTTCAATGAAGTTCAACTTAACTCAAGAAGCAGCATCTCGCCTTTCAACTGGCTACTTTATAGACTTAAATCAATTTATTTAACTTTTTCTCAGTATTTCCTTATCAATCTCTTTACTTAGGTTCAAACAGTTATTGTGCCATTCACACCTCGTCCGGACACCTATTTTGTCTCTTCTTCCATTACCACTCCAGTAATTCCACTAAACTTACCATGGAGTTCATCTATCCTGCCCTTCTTGTTCACGGACCTTCTCTGTTCTTCTTCCCACCTTCTCCATCTTCACACACTCTTCTCCCAATCACTTAATCAAAACCCATTTAATACTTCCGAACAAAAATAAAATACTGCAGTTGCTGAAAATCTGAGACAAACTCAGAAAATACTGCAGGACCTCAGCAGGTCTGGCATCATCTGTGGGTAAAGATGTAGAATTAATGTGAATTAACAGTTCTTTTCTTCAGAACTGGTCGGAAGAAGTCATATACATAAGTGCTTTATTAACAGAATCAATTTCACAGCAATCTTCACATCTTTTGCGCCAACATTAAGTTGGGGATAGAATTTCCATGGGATTGCTTCCAATTTCCTTGTCAAATCTTCAATGAAAACATTGAAAAAAGAAACTCACAACATACAGCATAAAATGACAGGATATGGAAAAACCTCATTAAAGGGAAAGAAAATATTTCTCTCATTCAGGCAATAATTTTCTGGAAAAGAAGTCTTTGTTAACTGTTGAAGATAGGGAACTAGCAAACAGCATGAATCAAAACCTAGCCTTAATGTGATTTACTTCCTCTCCCCTCTAGGACATTGAGGCTAAATACAGCAACTCTTTAAAAATGACTGAGATTAACGAATGCATTACAAACTGTGTTGGAACATGAACCTAAAATATTAGCATACTTATCCCTTTAAGATTCAGTTTGTAGTCCCGAAAAACTGTTTTCTAGCTGCAGTTCATTTAGTTGTTGCTCCTACTTTAGCTTCAATACCCAAATTCTTAGTTTGCACCATTGCTTAATAATAAATAGTTTGATAGCCTGAATCTTTATAACATTCAAAATTGAATGTCCTAATTCTAGTGTATAATAAATTTATTCTTTTCAGTATATTCACTGAAGAACTGCTGCTTGCAATGTATTCGTAAACATGTGAAATCGGAAGATTATACAAAGTTGGAACTACCAAAGTCGCTGCATACTGATCTCAAGAATTCTCCAGATCTGCTAAGATCAATTGGAAAACTAAGCAGGCGCTACAGAAGTGATGAATAATTTAAATTTAGTAGTTCATGATTTTTATTAGTAACATTTCATTTTGCTATCTATGTTGTTTTAGCATTTAGAGTAAATCTATCTTTATTCTAACCATTACACCTTCGTTAGTGTTTCACGTACAACAGGGACTACACTTTAAAATTACTTCATTGGTTGTAAAGGTCTTTGAAATCTTGGCTGATCATGAGAGGACCTTCATAAAAGTAAGTCTTCCTTTTATTAACCACCTGAAATTCTCAGTAACTTCCTGTCACTGGAGTTTTAAAACTTCAAACTGTTTGTTAAATAAATTAATGTTTGAAAAGATGTTCAAAGAATGTTTTACACAATCTCCGGTTTCCTTATAATTATGGACTCCAATATTCCTTCTGTTAGGGCCTTATCAAGGAAGTGGATGGAAAAAAAAATTGATGAACTATATCACTGGTGTTACAATGGGAATAGTACCAATTACAAGTTTCCCTTCAAGCTGCACAGTATCCTATAATTATGAAACTATATCATTGGTTCTTTCACTGTCACTGGGGTCAAAATCCTGGAACTCCCTTCCAAATAGCCACACTGTAAATAATCTAAATCTAAACAACACCGTGAGTGTACCTACAGCAAATGAACTGCAGTGGTTCAAGAGGGCACTTTTTCAAGGGTACCCGGTTTCCCCTTATGGGAGAGTTCAGGACCAGACAGCATAATACCAGCGTAAGAGGTCCCTCATTTAAGACCGCAATTAGGAGGACTTATCTTCTCAGAGCATAGTTAATCTGTGGTATGCTTGTATGCTTTACCATAGAGGGCTATCAATGTTCAGTTATTTCAAAATCTGTATATCTCAGCCTCAAATAACCTTAGATCAGTAATCAAGGGTTATGGGGATAAGACAGGAAATACATTTATATCTCCAAGCAATTAATCTTCTATCAAGGCAAACTTCTATCCATATCCCATACCAGAAAAAGATAATCCTTGAACAATGTTTTTAAAACATTAAACAAACTGTAAATTCTGAACCCTGCTAAGATAATGGTGGTTTCTAAACCTCAGCCAAGCATTCAGAATGACACTTGACACTTGGAAAATATAAGGTAAGTGTTATATCAAAGCTACATGTTCAGTTACTAATTCTGCCAATGAAAACAACTCAGTAGAGGCTTATTTAAATTCTGACAATCATAGTATCTCTTTTACAGTTGAAAGAGCAGGGCATTTAAAAAATCTACAGATATGTCAGATACATAAACCTGTAAATCCTTCAAGAGCACTTACATTATCAATTTATTTGTTGCGCAGTGAGAGTTAAGGCTGTTGGACCTGTCAAAATAGAATCAATTTGAACTGAGTTCCAGTTCAAATGACCCTGCTCCTGTCTGTGTAAACCGCCACTCTTCTGCTGACAAAAATTTGATTCTTGGAAATGAGGATGAGACTTCTTCATCAGGTCCCATCCACTATTTTTGAACGTCTGAAAAATCTTTCAGACTCTGTGACAGAGATTTATAAAATGAGGGGTGTGGATAAGGTGGATAGACAAGATCTTTTCCCTGCAGTGGGGCATAGGTTTAAGGTGAGAGGAGAAAGATTTAAAAGAGACCTAAGAGGCAACATTTTTATGCAGAGGGTGATGTGTCTATGGAACGAGCTACCAGAGAAAGTGGTGGAGGCTGGTACAATTACAACATTTAAAAGGCATCTGGATGTGTATATGAATAGGAAGGATTCAGAGGGATATGGGCCATATGTTGGCAAATGAGACTAGATTTATTTAGTATATTGGTAGGCATGGACAAGTTGGACCAAAGGGTCTGTTTCTGTGCTGCACAGCTCCATGACTCTATATCTCACCCGCAGTATCACATTAGATTTACCCAGTGTACCACCTGTGCGAGCCCTATACTTGTGACTGAAATAAGTATTCTCA
This sequence comes from Chiloscyllium plagiosum, assembly GCF_037043375.1. Lineage (NCBI taxonomy): Eukaryota > Metazoa > Chordata > Chondrichthyes > Orectolobiformes > Hemiscylliidae > Chiloscyllium > Chiloscyllium plagiosum. Next base: position 27,863,547 of record NW_028270157.1, on the reverse strand, counting down.
GAAGGCTGCAGAATAATATGTCCACAAAGAAATGTTTACAGAGAGTAAGAATGGTTTTAAAAAGTGTCAGGCTGTTTGAGTTCTCATTTATAGTTCTGTATTTTCTCATGGCACAAACACGCAAAGGTAAATATAACAAATTGTATCGATGTACAAAGTGCTGTGAATGCAAAAAATTAAATTTTGATCACCATCTGAAGATTAAAGTATGAAAATAAATTTGTAGTTGAAATTGTAAACAGTACTTTTTATTGTGACATTATACAATAGCAATAGGTCAGACAGCAGTTATGAGAACTTTAGATCTTTTCATACTATATCACCTTTCATGCTTTGTTTTCCTTCAGTTGTCCATAAATATCATATTATGTGCATCTAATATTGGTCTTCAATTTCTGAAAAATGCATTTAATACAACAATACTTTAGAATTTGACCTCCAGGTTATTAAACCACATTTTTAAAACTGTTATTTACAGGAGTAGGTCTTCTAACATTGCACATAATAAAAAAATGTCTTAACATCTTAATTTAAGAATAAATTATAGCAAAATGGTCATTACAGAATTACTCTTAAGTTATTCATTCTTTCCTGGTCCCTTTTGGTTTGTTATTTCCTGTGCTGTTAACCTTTTTGCTCATGTGGGGAAAATGGACTGTTGGGGTCCTTTCGGTTGGCCCGTACAATCCTAAATTTCTTGCTGCTGCTGATTTTCTGGGAGGTTTAACACTAGGAAAAGGGTTGAATGTCTGAATCTTCAAAGTGTTAGTTCTGTGCCCTACATCTGAAATTCCTTTCTCAGAATCGGAAGATTCAGATGAGTACCTTTGGCTTGGTGAAGGACTGGGAGGTTCAGTTGCAGTTGTGTCAGTCTGGCTTAAGTCTAGTCTTTTCAGCTGGTGTTGAACTATATTCACATTGTCATTAGCATCCCTGTAAACTGGATCAGAAGATTGTCCATCTGCTTGTGCTGATATTCGATCCTCAATACTTTTCTTGTCAGCTTCATTGCTTTCTGTTGAGCTAAGAGATGACTCTTTCACTGGTTTATTACTTTTTCGTTTCATAATGTCACTGTAATCCTCCATGAGCCCTATGGTATCACCATAGCTCAGCTGGTTCTTGGTCCTTGCTAGGTTTTTCCGATGAACTCGAATGTGAGTGCGCCATGGAGAATTGAGCTTTGCCTTCATGTCGTCCTGTGAGGTTTTTGGCCCAGGGACATGGATTACAGCATTCCTGGTGATTCTGTTAGTAGTTCTCAATTTCTTCCCTAGAAGTAAGTGATTCATCATTGGAGTTTGATTGGTCTGTGATGGTAGAATGGTGCTAACTGGACCTTCACCTGTGAAATGTACAATAAACAAAAACAACTCACTAGTTAATAAGTGACAGGAGCAATCATAATCTCTAACTGCAGAGCTCCATCTTTACATTTCTGTTAAAATAATCACAAAGTTCATATTGAATCTTCAAATAAAAAACACATAAATCACTTATTTATTACACCATTGCATTGTAATGTAATAAACTTTGGACAAACTTTTAATAAATATTATATCATCATAGTAAGATCAGATTTCACTCAGATCCTGGTGGGCACACTGCCATAGCACATTGATGCCTCCAAATCAGCATGAGATGGCAAATGTACTCAAGTACATAGGAAAAATTCACATTATCCTGGTGTTCCTTTGAAGTTGAGGCAGAGGTAAGATTCAAAACCGAATCTGAGTATTCCTGATGCGAACATTAGATAGATGGATAGATAGATATAAATAAAACACATTTTTCAACAATAATAACTATCAACTTGGCAAAACTGACCAAAAAGCATTTTAAAATAGGTAATTGTAAACAGTCAGAGTACAGGAAGGTGTATGGATGGGGTCTACTGATTTTCTTGATCTGTGTTAATGACCTAACTTAATTTGCAGATGATATAAAACTTGATAGTATTGTGAGCCAAGACAGGATACTGGTATACATTGAGAGGTAATTGGCTGATGGAATGGACAGGGACATTAAATTTCATTTTTATGCGCACAAGTTTGAAATGAAAGATTTTGGTAGGGAGAATGAAGAAAAGCAATAGAAAATAATGTTTTATTCTAAGGGAGTGCAAACGTAGTGTTACCTTTAAATTTATGTGTACAAATAGTTGAAGTCTTGGAAAATGGGTAACATGGAATCATGATTTTGGGGACAAAAGACTTCAGTTAAATGTCTGGATTAGAGATACTAGGGCTGTTCTCTTGGGAGATGAGAATGGAGATTGGATATAGTTGTTCAAAATTGTGGCTATGATGTGGAGGTGCTGCTGTTGGACCGGAGGGGACAAAGTTAAAAATCACACAACACCAGGTTAAAGTCCAGCAGGTTTATTTGGAAGTACAAGCTTTTGGAGCACTGCTCCTGACTAGCTTCCTGGCGAAGGAGCAATGCTCCGAAAGCTTGTACTTCCAAATAAACCTGTTGGACTTTAACCTGGTGTTGTGTGATTTTTAACTTTAAAACTGTGAGCATTGTTCAGAATCTTGAGCAGTCTGGACAGACTAGATGGAGAAAACATTCCCATTGGTGGAAGAATCGAGAACCAAAGGACACCAATTTAAGGGGATTGGCAAACAAAAAGTAGAGGCAATTTTTCTTTTGTGCAAGAGATTAAGATCTGGCTAAGTGAAATGTGCTGATTGAGAGAGTGGTGAAAGTAGATTCATCAGAGCTTTCGAAAGAAATTGAACAGTGATCTGAGGAGAAAAATAATTACAGGTCTATGGGGTAAAGGGAAAAGATTGCTACTAGTTCAGTAGCTTCTACAGAGAATCAGCATAAATATGAAAAGTGGATTGATGTATATTTAAAAAAAGGCCAAGGACTAATGGTATTTTCTGAATATGTGCAAAGCCAAGAAAGATTAAGAACAGTAGGGGTGTTGTTATTCATCTGTGGCTGTTATCCATTTGCACCAGAGAGATATTGAATGTTACTTCTTGTGGAGCTTTGATAAAACTACTTTCAAAGGGGAAAACATTGGCAGCTGGTCAATTAATATATCTTGTGGGCAGTTCAGAGAAGGATGAAATGATCAGAAATGAAGGCCCAACTGGCATAAGAACATAGAGCGGGGTGAATAAAAGTCTTATGTTTGAAATCTTCTTATGGCATGCCATCTCCAACAGAATGCAAAAGCATAACAAAAAGAATAGTTATAGTCATGCAGTAACCCCCCACATATCAATCAAAATAAGCAGGGGGACATGCATCCAAGAAGCAGATGTATTATATGGGAGACTACGTAAACATAAACACATTATGGATTTGAGTATAAGAAAGCTTTGGGTTATGATGAACAGTAAAGGACATCCTAATGTCTCATTAGTATTCAAGATCAGGAGAGTGGAGCATGAGAATCGAGTGAAATATAATTGTTAAGTGATAGATATGCTTTGTACTATTCATTTCATGGAACATTCACTGGATTCTATTACCTGCCCTAACTGTGCATCATCATCAAACCTCTTTCTGTACTGTCTTCATACAGTTGGAGCAACATTGATATTAACAAGTGAGAGAACCTGTTTCCACTTCACTGATCATCTCCCTCTCTCTCTCTCTCTCTTTCTTTGTGTCTTTGACAAAGGTGACCATCCTTTTTGGAAGTGCTCTCTTTTGCCTGGAGCTCAGCCATATTGTTTGAAGCTGCATCTGGAAACAAGGCTGGGGCCAGCATTGATTACATTAGAAAACTTCAGATCATGCACCACCACAGCATCATGCAGTACAGAAGAGCCCTTAGGCCCAATGAGTTTGTACCCTATCTCTAGGGGAATTCAGTCACAATCAGAAAATATGGAAGTTTGTAAAATATCAATTTAGAAACATGTCCAGATAATTTGGTGGGAAGAAAAGGTCATAGCTATTGTATTCAATAGTTTGTATAAAGTGGCCAATGCAAAAGGTATTTCCTCTCTCTTTCCAAAAGAAAAGTGGACAGCTGCACTTCTCCAGGACACTGCAACCGCTGTTTGTAACCAGCTGTCAAGAAATAGACATGTTCTACATTGATTTGATACAGTGAATGTTTCTTCACTTTTTATGGTGGAATGAAGATATTTTTGCTGTTTCTTATTGTCCAACCAAGAACTGTATCATTTGCCCACCACCTTGTGCAAGATTTAACATTAAAGATCTTTGTGTTAACACCAGAATGCAAAAAGTGAAACTTTGGCACATTTCTCATTCATAATCACTAGAAGTCACTAAAGAGAAACAGTTAGAAAAATATGAGCACATGGTTGAATATATATAAGCACTAATATGCAAGATAAGGAGACTTGAAAGTTCATTAAATTTCCATGAGTTGTTCCATAGAGGAAATAGTGATATATGGAAAATAATGTTACACTGAACAAGAGAAAGGGAGAGAGAGAGAAGATGCTCCACCATAGGGAAAGAAAAATAAATTAATTTACTTAAAGGTGTTTTTATATTTAGTACCTCAATATATAACTGTAATATGAAAAAATAATAAAATAAAATTATAAAACACTAACTTCTTTCAATAGTATTATTCAGCTTGTCCCTAGGATCTGGAATGATCCCAGGATTAATTTCATCTTCTGTTCCTGATAAAAGAAACAGAAATGTAAAAACTGGACAAAATGATCAGTGTGTATATTGCAAGCAAGGTGAGCAGAAAACCTCCACATGGTAAAATTGGTGTTATTATTCTGAAAATACCTTGTTACAAATGCTTTCCTGTCATTTTTAACCAGCAATTTCCTGCATTAGGTGTGCATTCCTCTTCCACCCCAACGGACAATGTTCCATAGTCCAATATTGGACTTGAAATGTTAACTCTGTTTCTCTCTCCACAAGTGTTGACAGACTTCCTTAGTTTCTCCAAAAACATTGTCTTTATTCGACATTCCAGGACCTTATTTAAAAGGCTTTTCTTCATTTATTAGCCCAGGCAGCAAGTGTCAGCAACCAGTAGACTTATACAGCACGAAAACAGTCCCTTCGATCCAACTCATCCATGCTGATCAGATATCCTAACCTGATCTAATCCCATTTTCCAGCATTTGGCCCGAATCCCTCTAGATTCTTACCATTCGTATACCCATCCAGATGCCTTTTAAAAACAGTTAAGTATTGTAACTGTACCTGTCTCCACCACTTCCTCTGGCAGCCTGTTCCACACATGCATCACCCTCTATATGAAAAAGTTGCGCCTCAGGTCCCTTTTAAATCTTTCTCCTCTCACCTTAAACCTCTACCCTCTAGTTTTGGACTCCTTTACCCTGGGAAAAAGACCTTGGCTATTGACCCTATCCATGCACCTCATAACTTTATAATAGTCTATAAGGTCACCTCTCAGCCTCCGATGCTCCAGAGAAAATAGTCCCAGTCCCTTCAGCCTCTCTAGAGAGGTCAAGCTCTCCAACCCTGGCAACGTCCTTGTAAATCTTTTCTGAACTCTTTCAAGTTTTACACATCTTTCCTATAACATGGAGACCACATTTAATGCAATATTCTAAAAATGGCCTAACTAATGTACTGTATAGCCACAACATGACATCACAACTCTACTAAAAATACACTAACTATAGAAATTGCCTTCATTGGTCAAAGTGGTGCTGTAGTGATAATGCCACTGGACGAGTAATCCAGAACATCAGGCTAATGTCCTGGAGACATGAATTTGAATCCTGCCATGGCAGATGCTGATATTTCAGTTCAATAAAATTCTAGAATTAGAAGCTGATCTAAATGTTGATTGTTGTAAAAAAACCCATCTGGTTCACCAATGTTCTTTAGAGAAGGAAAACCACAATCCTTACCTGGTCTGGCCTATCTGTGACTCCACAGCCACACCAATATGGTTGACTACTAACTGGATTTTGGGAAAATGGGGATGGGCAATGTTATGATATGGCACCTATATCCCATAAATAAACTTTTTAAAAAGGTTAAGATAAACCCTGTTCTCATCTGATTCCACATATCTGAATTTTCTAACAAATAGAGACACTCAATAGCAATTAGAACAAATGATTCATTTTATCTACGAATGGAGATAAGTAACCCATCACAGATGAGTGTTGAATCAGTAGCCTTCTGAACTACAAAAATGTAGGTCAATGAGTGCATCAGTATAAATTGAATATTTTATAAAGTCCTATAAATGGTTTTGAAGTGTAGCTGTGATTCTGAATAATTTTTTTACCTGCTTTAATGAAGATGAGATGGGCTTGTTGTTGTTGCTGCCTCTTCTTCATCCTAACATACTGTCGTTTCAGTGCATTGATATCAGTTGTCATGCGTTCCATCATCATGCTGTTAAAGACAGAGTGGTGCTCACTGCGGCTTGCATCAATAGCCCCAGGGCTGAGCTCAGCTATGTTGCTCGATTTCAGAATTTGCTCATCTTGCTGATCTGAAGAATTAACAAACAGAGAAAAGGAAAAAGTTAACATTTCTACAATTTGTATCATATTTCTCTCATGTTCAGGCTTGATGAAAGGACAAACTGTAGATTACATCAGTAATGTAGTAACATGTATGGTACAGCCAGTTCTGCTATAATGCAGTGGCTCCATTCTCGTGCAATCCCACGCTATAAGAAAATTATGTAATAGCAGTACTATTTAAACTAATAGGCTCGAATCACATTATAACCAATACACGCTTTAAAAGTTTGCACTTTAGAAACAGTGTCCCTAATTCGTCAATCACGTTATAGCGAATTCGTTAAGTGTGCGTTATTAGCAGAATGACCTGCACCTGGAAATGCACCACAGAGTTAGAAACAAAGTGAAAGTGACTACAAATACAATGCTTCTGCATCTTTATAAATGTACTGTAAAACTATTGTACCATTTACAGAAGCTGATAAGGGTAATTGCCTTGATTAACAAATATTATTCCATTTCACATTAACTGAAGAAACGAACCATCTGCACAAAACAGCAACTTGTCTCACTAATACACGTGAAAAGGCTTCAACTTTTATAAAATGTCCTGGTTGGTTGGAAATTTTGCTCACTTGAAACGACAGCAATAGAATTTTTTTTATATTGTAGTTGATGGCAAAAAGCAGTAACAAATGTATGCAGGTCTCTCCTGCTTGTTCACACAACTCCTGGTGTATTTACTTGGCAGTGACTACTGGGAACTATATAGGGTTTGGATCAGCAGACAATCTGTCCACAAATATCCTCAGTGCTGTTTCAACTCCAGTAACAGAAGTATGGTGGAAATCCTGTTCATTAATTTGAACGGAGTTTCTGACAAATCTCTGGGGAGTTACAGCAGTGAAGTGCAATCTAAATTCCTGGCCCCTGAGGCAAAGTTATGTTATTTGATACAAGAATCTCTGCACTGACCATGCAATATATGGTTGACATAACAGCAAACTGCTGTCTTAAACATGGCTAATCTGTAACACCAACCTACAGAGATGATAATTGTGTGTGGGAAGGGCTACCCACTTACAAATAGTTCACTTACATCATCTGCAAGTTCAGCAGGCCTCAATGAAATTGTCTGTTTTGTCACTTGCCTGAAAATTGATGCCTACAGCTTGGGTTTCTTTTCATTTATTCTGCTTAATTTAAGTCTCTATTCCTCGAAATTTGGTGAAAATTCTGAATGGGCTGAGATGCAGTTTGGATTTCCTTGAAGGCTTTCAGAAATTTTGACATTCCATTGTAACATTTTCCTCTAATAATTCACTTTCCAACAGCTTTCACTTCAAGGCCAAATGTTCCAGTGGCCAACTGGCTATTTAGCAACCACAAAGTTCAGTGTTTGAGAAGTATTTTTATATATCAACCAGTCACACTGTTCAACATGATGTTCTTACATTAATTTCATTAACTGTAAATTAATAATATTTTGTGGTTTAATTTGGGCTTCATCTAACAAGACAATAGTGCTGAGTACCAGCCTGTCCAAAGTTGAATATAGCTGAGAGAGATTATTGAAACTTTTGTCTTTTGACAAGTTTAGAGGCAATGGGGACATTTAATGAAATGGGAGAATGTGGGGAAAGGACATGGCCACTTTCCGGCCTCCTCCTGATAATGTCTGCAATGGGAAGGCTCTGAACCAGTTATCAACTGAGGATTGTAATTGGGCATGTGATGCCCATTTAAGGACTGCATCCCAGAAGCAATTGGTATTCAGCAAGTCATAGAGATGTACAGCATGGAAACAGACTCTTCGGTCCAACCCGTTCGTGCTGACCAGATATCCCAACCCAATCTAGTCCCATCTGCCAGCACCTGGCCCATATCCCTCCAAACCCTTCCTATTTATATACCCATCCAAATGCCTCTTAAATGTTGCAATTATACCAGCCTTCATCACTTCCTCTGGCAGCTCATTCCATACCCGTACCACCCTCTGTGTGAAAAGGTTGCCCCTTAGGTCTCTTTTATATCTTTCTCCTCTCACCCTAAACCAATGCCCTCTAGTTCTGGACTCCCCCACTCCAGGGAAAAGACTTTGCCTATTTATTCTATCCATGCCCCTCATATTTTTGTAAAGGTCTATAAGGTCACCCCTCAGCCTCTGACGGTCCAAGGAAAACAGCCCCAGTCTGTTCAGCCTCTCCCTATAGCTCAAATCCTCCAAACCCTGGCAACATCCTTGTAAATCTTTCCTGAACCCTTTCAAGTTTCACAACATCTTTCCGATAGGAAGGAGAGCAGAATTGCACGCAATATTCCAACAGTGGCCTAACCAATGTCTGTACAGCCGCAACATGACCTCCCAACTCCTGTACTCAATATTCTGACTAATAAAAGAAAGCATACCAAATGCCTTCTTCACTAACCTATCTACCTGTGACTCCACTTTCAAGGAGTTATGAACCTGCACTCCAAGGTCTCTTTGTTCAACAAGTGGCAAATGAAGGGTCAGGGATTGTGGTTATTTTCTTGACGTGGAGCCAAAATTGAAAATCTGTTGGCTAGTGGGGGCGGGGGATTGTTCAATGTCACTTGGTGGCTGATCAGGGAGCTGACATTGGGAAGCAGGAGTCCAGATGAGAGCCATCTCCTGAGATTTCCCCCCCCCCCCCTACTAAGTCTCTCTTTGGCTTCACTTGAACTTTGACCTGAGATCTCTCTTTGATCCTGCTACTCCATCCACTGGCAATAACAGTAATGTAGAACTGCTGGCTTCGGACTGGCTGGCAGTTCTCAGGGGATTGAATTTTCACACCACCGGGTCCTCAGTTCTGGGGAAACATGATACTATCTAAATCCCTGATGGGTACTTCACATTGCCAGCCTTTCATCAGTTCAGGCAACGCAGGACTCCTACCAGGTGAGACCTCACATCTCAAATATTAAGTTCTACCTCATGTATGCTGTTTTGCTCAGAATGAATATTTTTAAAAGATAGGTGTACCTAACAATAAGATCTTCATAACTGAACCGTAATCCATTAGTTGGCAGAGTAATATGAATTGGGTCTATTAGGACACTTTGGTTTTGACTTTGCTGTCATCACTGATGCTACTCTGTTAAGCTCATATAATCAAAACCAAGAGCTCTTGTTGTTGTTAACCTTTCAACACTTCCACTTTCTGAAAGGAGAATTAAAAATCATATTAAAGATTACCTTTCTCTTGTTTTTGATATTTCTGCAGTTCTGGTACAAGAAGACTGAATGGTCCCAGGCAGCCAACTGCAGAAGCTATTACATCATCATCATCCAAATCAATCTCTTCATCACTGTCTTTTGTTTTACCAGGATTTCTGTAAAAACGTTTTGGGAAAGGGGAAGAAAATCCAATATAAAACAATGTGTATTATTCAAAAATCTCAAATGGGACAGATTAGAACACTTAATAAAGGTCTTTACAACATATCATTCATTAGATTGAGTGAAAGGCTCAGTGTACAGATGTGATGATGTATTTTCTGGTCACTTTCATTTCTGACTGACTTTTAATTTAGGACAATAGTTTGTGTCTGTTGAAAATTACAGGGACTTAGGATGTAAGCCACTGTAAAGAGGCAGAAAAGTGAAATATACAACATCATGAGCAAATTTAACTTCTTTTATATAAGACACAGGCAAAAGCCACATAACACATGCTCTTTGAATGAGGTGGCAGCATAGTAGAAGACACATATTCAGAAAATCAAGAATTTAATGGTATTAAAATTGTAAAAAAAAAATCACAAGATAATACTTTCACAGTTTAAATATTTGGAACAGTCAATAATCAACATTCATCATCAATTATGAATTAGTTATTAAACTGAATTTTATCCGAACACATTATGCATAAATACTATCATCATTGGATAATTGAAGTTTTCCTTACCGTTGTGAATCAGAAGACTTGACAGGGGCTGGGAATGGATTGATATTATAAGTGTATTTCTCTCTCAGTTCAGCCAGTTGTGGAAAGGGGAATGGTGCCATTGAATAAAGAGTCTATAACAGGAGAAATTAAACATGATGCCTTAGTGGGAAGGCTACTTTTGATCCATTCAATAATCTGGTTTCTTAGAATACCAGATTAGACACAACTATTCATACTTTTTAAAAAGAAAATGTTTGATATTTATAATTGGAAACATCAGTGGAAGAAAAACAAGTAAAGAGATTTCCTCTTTCCAGTGATGTCTTTGTCTTTCTTATGAGAACGCAACATCTGTACCGCTGGAATGGCTCATTAACTGCTGAAGTCCTGGTCAATTCTTTCTTTTATGACGGGAGCAACAAAGGATGCATTATATATAAAAGAAAAACTTAATTTGTTAGCAGACATGTCCAATGAACTCGGATTATTAGATCTGAGAAAATGATTTGATCTTGAGGACCTTGATATTATCCATAAACACCTCTGATGTGTAACAAACACCAAAGGGCTAAATTATGAGATAATCTCACTTGGACTAGCCTTGCACATATAGAAGATTAAGAGATGATGAAATTAAGGTATTTAAGATCTCGTAAAGCAGATAGAAAGTATTTCATATGTCTTAGAGCAGAGGTGGGGAAACTTTTCATGTTGGAAGGCCGTATTATGTTAGTTGTAATCAAATAAGGCCACATCCAAGAAACTTCAATTATATATTCTTCAAAATTCACATTATTTTGTAAAAATCTAACTACTGTGTACTAACTAACTAAAAAACAAGAAAACAAAAGTTAATTTTAAAGTTAACTAACCTTTTAATGACTTTGTTGTGACTGCTTTTTGTAGGAAAGCATTTGAATATTTGGTTGCAGCATGGAGGTCTGCAGTTTTAGCTGATCCTCTAGATGGGTATCCATCATTTGTGACCTTAAGGGCGTCTTGATTTTGGTTAAGTAGGAGAATGTAGATTCGCAGCAATAAGTGGTTAAAAAGCAAGAAAGAATTTTTCGTGCATGTTGCCGAAGGCTTGGGTATTCTATTGTATTTTTCCATATTTCAATCGGATCTTTCTTAGCGTCAAATAAGGACTTTAAAATATAATCTTCTGAGAGCTCAAACAACTCCATCTGTAGTTCTTTAGGAGCCTTGGAGACATCAACTAGGTGAGGTTGAGATGCTGCTTTGAGTGTGATGTCATGATTCTCAAAGTCAGAGAATCTTTCATTGTATTTCTTTTATTCTCTGGTATTTTAAATACATTCATTTTAAGATTAAAATAAAAATAATAAAGGACAAAAAAAACATATTAATAAAAAATAAAAGATTTGTTCTGCAAAATTTGGATTCATTCAAAAGGCCACACACAGTGGCCTAGAAAGCCACAGGTTCCCCACCTCTGTCTTCGAGCATTCCTTAAAATTAGAGCTTGACTGTACGGAGATGAAATCGAAAGACACATCCCTTTGCTCAATGGTAGTAAAAATTTGAAACCCACAAACCTAGAAGTGGAGACTGGGTTAATCTTACTCTTCTGTAACTCTCTGATAGATATTTAGGCAAGGGTATGAAAGGTTAAGGAATCAAAGCAAATGATGGAGTTAGTCACAGATTAAGGTCAACCACACTTGAGGAACTGAATGGCATACACGTGTTCCTAATTTTTCTAAAAAAAATATACTATAATGGTTCATCAATGACTTTCCCACCATCTTAATGTCAAGTACAGATGTTTGCTGATGATTATATAGTATTTGCACGCAGAATGCAATGTGGACAATATTCAGGTTTAATCTGATAAGTGACATGTAAAACTTGCATCAAACAAGAGCCAGGTTAGGCCTTCTCAGTGATAGAACTGGTCCTTAACATTGAATGCCATCACCATCACTGAATCTCCCACTGTCAACATCCTGCGAGGTTACCATCGACTAAAAACTGAATAGAACCAGCCATATAAATGCTCTGGCTTCAAGAACAAGTAAGTAGCTGAGTATTCTGGGTCAAATAACTCATCTCTTGACACCTCAAACCCTGTCAATCACATGTCAGGAACGTGATGGAATGTTCCACACTTACCTGGATAAATGAAGCTCCAACAACAATCAAGAAGTTTGATACCATCCAGGAAAAAGAAACCCACTTGACTGGCACCCTATCCACCACCTTCAATGTCCACTCTCTCCAACACCATCAGACCAGCAACATAAGCTATCTATAAAAGACACTGCAAATTGCAAGCTTCTTTCGGCAGTACCTTGACCTCTCCAATCAAGACAGACAAGGATAACAGATGTGTTGGTGCACAACACATGCAAGTTCCCCTCCAATGTACACTCCATCCTGACTTGGAATGAAATTGCCATTCCTTTAATGTTGCTGTTTCAAAACACTGGACCTCCTTTCCTAATATCACTGCAGATGCAACCTTATCAAGTGGACTACAGCAGCTCAAGAAAGTGGCTCTCTACCATCCTGACAAAGGTAACTAGGGATAAGCATGGAGTTCTAGGTTTGCCAGTAATACTGACAAGTTCATGAAACTATAAAAAACAGAATGCATAGCTTGAAAACCTGGTGGAGGAAAATTCAGTCAAGGCTTTTGAAAAATAATGAGAGAAAATATGGCATTGGCATTGTGAAAAGTAGAGTGGGATAAGATGTTTTTGCAGAACACTGAAATAGATATAATGGATCAAAGGCTTCCTTTTGTGTTGTAATCATTCCATGATTTCATATTGAATCACCGATGTAAGTTCTAAAGTGTGGGAACTTGAGAAAGAATGTTTTTTTTTTCCCCACTGGTTGAATTGGCCATGATGCTTTGTGCTGCATTAAGCCAAGTAGGATGAATATTGAATTTCATAGAAATATTCCTCGGAATGCTTCATTCAGCTTTGTGAGTCATAAATCAGCTATTTTAATAATTATGTACAACATGGAATGAGAAGAAAATTGCTTATAACTAAAAGTTTATAAGTGATACCTTAGGGCACCTTAAAATGGAAATAATGAATGGATCATTCAATAAATGTAACCAAACATCACCTGGATTCTGCTTAAAGGCGCTAGAGCAGATGGTGACTAAATGCTGTTTCTATTATATAGGATTCCAAGATTTTGTCTGGTGTAATATAGATCAAATTCCATGATTAAATCTGCTTTTCTTTGACAACTTAATAATCACTTTATCTACCTTGTGTGAAAAGATTGATTTTTCCAAGAATTAAGGTCATCACCTTATAGAAGCAAGTCAAATTTAATTTAATTACATTGATGGCTTGGCATTTTAGTAATTTGATTCTTATGATGAATTAGTCCACCTTTCCAGCAAAATGAGTGGCCCTGATAAGATGTTTCCGACAACCATCATGTTATTAATGCAAGGCAGCATGGTGGCTCAGTAGTTAGCACTGTTGCCTCACAGTGGGTTCCATTCCACCCTCACGCAATTGTGTGTGTGGAGTGTGCACATTCTCCCTGTGCCTGTGTGGATTTCCTGCTGGTGCTCTAATTTCCTCCCACAGTCCAAAGATGTGCAGATTAGGTGAAATGGCCTTGTTAAATTGCTCATAGTGTCCATGAATGTACAGGCTAGGTGGGTTAGCGATGGGAAATCTAGGGATATGGGGGAGAGGGTTTGGGTGGGATGCTCTTCAGAGGGTTGTTGTGGACTTGATGGGCTGAATGGCCTACTTCCACACTGTAGGTATTCTATGATAAATCATAACACAGATGAGTCTACACTTTATTGCATTTCCATTCTCAAAATTTGCTTTAGAAATGATGTGACAGAGTTAATGTTTATTTTACAGATATGTAAGGCTTAAAAAATGTTTGGGCACACTGTGATATCAGTCTGAGTTGCACATTTGGAGAAATTTCTGCTGTGAGCCTAGCTAAACCTTCTCGCTGTATTTTACCAAGCATATCTCATTAACTACCTACCCCATATCATGGCATCACTCATGTTCCATTTCAGCTTCACCTTACCATGTGCTATGCAACTTACAAATGGATTATTACACTGATTCTATGATTTGTTTCCAGAAGCACTGGGGCTATCATATGATTTAATACCGGCAACTAATTAGGATAGACTCAAAAGAGATCCAGCAGCTCAAAACTGGTCTTCCATGAAGTGCTGAAGGACATCAGCAGTAGCAGAATTGTCATCTACCATCCTGGGAGAATTTGCCATTCAATGGGTATCTTGGAATTAACCAGCATCCTTTGCAACCGTGGCGTGTTTATATGTCCACGGGATACCTAGACAGCACTGTCAGTCCAGACCTACCCTGTTGGGATCCTGATAATTGCCCTGAACTTGGCAAACATGGGGAAAATCAAGGTCCTATTTTGTCAGCAGGGGCCTGGGGGCCCTGCTGCATGGGATAGTGCAGAAATGGGACTTTCTCTTCCCCAAAGACTAACAATGGACTATGCCAGCCTGATCTAAGTTTGCCAACCAGGTTAAAGCAGTCGTCAGCCAATTTAAAGAAGACCCAGCACTGTCGGACGAACTTCAATCTTCTCCACTCTGCCAACACAACTGCAACTGCCATTCTTTCTGATACATTCAGTCTCTCTTACAGTACCCACATCCCACCAAGGTACATGCCCTACCACTCTCACTACTGCCTGCTACAGCTTCCCTCTCTTGCTCCCACTCATCCCAACCCCCAACACCTCTATGCTCTCTGCACTACCTAATCACTCACTCAAGACACTTTCCTACCTACATCAAAAATAACTGCTATGTCACCCATTTTTATTGCCCACAAAAGCTGCCTGTCTCTCATTTCATAAGAATACCAGCCCACAAAAGGTGACTCCTCACCGAGAGTGTCGGAGATGTGTCATGAGGATTCTGAGAGGTTGGCACATATCAGATATTAATTTTCAAGAAATGGGGTACAAGTGACCAGTGCCCATGGACTGCACCCTGTGATGTTGATGCCTAGTGTCTAACATAGAGGTTTTTCAGAGCATGCGGTGAGCTGAACTCCTCAGGTACCCACTCTGAATTCCATGTCGAGTTTTCTCATTGTCTAGTTTGTTTGGTGCATTGGCATGGTAGGAAGCTGAATATTAAGAGACCTGCCAGGCCACTAACAAGGTGTTCAGCCAGGTGCAAGCCATGCTTCTTGTCAAAAGGTGAAGTGAGATGTTCCTGATATCTATATCAGCCCAATGGACTTCTCATTCAATTCTGACCACCACAGAAATCTCAAACTGGATTGAATCAATCCAAATTCATTTCTCATGCAATTGACTTAGAAAATACTAATTGGACTGTTTCTAGTTATGACTGAATTCAATGCAGACTGTAACAGCATAAGAAATGGAAGCAAGAAAAGGCCATTAGGCCCCTTCAGCTTGTTTCTCCATCCACCACCAATCATTTTTTAACTCCACTTTCCCAGCTATTCCCCATTCCCCATATCTGAGAGATCAAAGTTTTATCACAGCTTTGAATATATTCAACAATGAAGATTCCACAAACATCTGGGATAGAGAATTCTAAACATTCACAAATCTCACTATAAAAGTTTTTCTTCATATCACTATTAAATGATTGAAGCCTTACCCTACCCCATGCTAAAAATTCCTCAGCCAAGGAAAACAACTTCATAGTAACTACCCTGTCGAGTTTGTCTCAACAAGGTTACCTCACATTCTTCTAAACTTCAGAGTATCTAGTCACAGTTCACTCAGCCTTGACAGACAGACTTGAACTGGACTTTGCAAATGTTGTTACTAATCCAGGAGAAATCAGGAGAATTCAGGAGAAATCAGGAGAATTCAGGAGAAATCTCTTTACTTCTTAAGTGGAGTTCACTCCAACACTGAATGGTTGAAAAGAAGAGTAATGATGCATTTAGCTGGATAAACATTTGAGAGACAAAGAAATAGCAGGATATTCTAATAGGATTAGAATAATGATTAGATAATGGGTGCACAGAGGAGAAAACTCATATGGAGCATAAATACCAACACACACCAGGAGGGCCAAATGGCCTGTTTCTGTGCTGTCGGTATTTTATAATATTATATAATACTACCCTTTAATATCAGATGATCCTCTCATATCAGGAACTAATCTAGTGAATCTTAGCTATTCAGCTCCAATGGAAATCAATCCCTCCTGAGACATGGACAACAAAACTGCACACTGTTTTCCTCGTGTGGTCTCATCAAAGCCTAAGAAAATGATACCAAGCCTTTTAGTCATGATCATTTTTTGTTGCTATTTACTGAGAAATGATAAACATGCTCTTTTGGAAACTATCTAAAGTGCAGGTAAATGCTGCAAACACAGGAAACCTTCTTGATCATGTTACTACAAATAGTGACTGAAGAAATTCTCTTGCATAAATTGGAGCAGTTACTGACCTGCATCAGCTCATTACAATCAATCAGACTATCTTCCAGCATCTCTTGAGTTAGCTTTCCCATGGTGCAGTAGAATTCATCTGCACTTTGGCAGCTTTCGATTCTTCTGTTAAAATGAAAAGTGGCCTTTGTCACTATCATTCATGTAAAAACATCATTTTTTTGTCCACAGTGTGACTTCACTTTGTATACACTTGTAAAAAATGCACCCAGTCTCAGTTGGGTTGTCACAAATAGAATCAAGTGGATGCTTGCTACTTTAGCACAGCTTGTGGGTTATGAAAGCAAAATAGTATATTAATAAATATTGATATCTTAAAAGTTATTTTAAAAACTAAATATCTATTAAGAAATCACCAGGAATTGAGAACATTCCTGACTTGGTTCATCCTTTAATTCACTATTTAGTCATTTACCTTAACTCTTGCCTTTGATTGCATATTAGAGATTTAAAAATTTTTGTTGCGATCACTAATAATTTTTCACTTCAACTGTTCTAATTGACCAAGTGTAGTCAGACCTGGAAAGGTCTGAATGAATTTTGATATGAATTTTTAGTGCTTTGGGGAAATAACGAGATAGCAGGACCAATCAAACAGTTCTTTCAAAGAGGAAGCGCAGAAATGACGTTGCAAGATTCTATGCAACTTACAAATGGATTATTACACTCAATCTATAATTTGTTTTCAGAAGCACTGGGGTTGTCATAATATTTAATACTGACATCTAATAAGTATAGACTCAAAAAGAGATCTCGCAGCTCAAAACTGGCCATCCATGAAGTGCTGAGGGACATCAGCAGCAACAGAATTGTCTTCAATTCCAATCTCTCATCTCATAGCCAGAACATTCCTCAGGTAAAAACGAGGACTGCAGATGCTGGGAACCCGAGTCTGGATTAGAGTGGTGCCGGAAAAGCATAGCAGGTCAGGCAGCATCCGAGGAGGAGGAAAATTGATATTTCGGGCAAAAGCCCTTCATCAGGAATAGAGACAGGGAGCCTGCAGAGTGGAGAGATAAATGAAAGGGGGGGTGGGGGTGGGGAGAAATTAGCATAGAGTACAATAGGTGAATGGGGGTGGGGATGGAGGTGATAGGTCAGTGAGGAGGGTGGGGGAAGGTAGCAAAGAGTACAATGGGTGAATGGGGGTGGGGATGAAGGTGATAGGTCAGAGAGGAGGGTGGAGTGGATAGGTGGAAAGGAAGATAGGCAGGTAGGACAGGTCATGAGGATAGTGCTGAGCTGGAAGGTGAGAACTGGGGTAAGGTGGGGGGCGGAGGGGAAATGAGGAAACTGGTGAAGTCCACTTTGATGCTCTAAGGTTGAAGTGTTCCGAGGCGGAAGATGAGACGTTCTTCCTCCAGGCAATGGGTGGTGAGGGAGCAGCGGTGGAGGAGGCCCAGGACCTGCATGTCCTCAGCAGAGTGGGAGGAGGAGTTGAAATGTTGGGCCACAGGGCGGTGGGGTTGATTAGTGCGGGTGTCCCAGAGATGTTCCCTAAAGCGTTCTGCGAGGAGGCGTCCAGTCTCCCCAATGTAGAGGAGACCGCATCGGGAGCAATGGATACAATAAATGACATTGGTGGATGTGCAGATAAAACTTTGATGGATGTGAAGGCTCCTTTAACACCAGCCAGCAAGGACATCAAACATTTAGTGAGGACTGCAGGAAAGAATGCCTGAGTAGTACCTATAATTTAAATGCCAACCCGTTGAAGCTGCAACATAGGTCCACTTGCATGCAAAAAAGCAGAGCAGCAAGCTATAGAGCGAGCTGTGTAATCCCACAACCAATGGATCAGATCATAGTTCAGCAGTCCTCCCACATCCAGTTGTGAATGGTAGTAGACAGTTAAATAACTAACTGGAAGAGCAAACCTCATTCTCATTGTCAGAGAAGTACAGCACATCAGTGAAAAAGTCAAGGCTAAGCATTTGCAAACATCTTCAGCCAGGAGTACCAAGTTGATGGTCATTTCAGCTTCTTCCTGAGCCCCAAGCATCCCAGATGGCTCATCACATTCTGAATTACTATGTGATATCATGAAAAAGCTAAACATTTGAGATACTGAAAAGGCTCTGCGACATGATGACATCCTGGCTGCATTACTGAACACCTGTGTTCCAGTAAAAGCTGGACACATGACTAAGTTGTTCCAATACAATAGTACTGGTAAATTACTAGCATTTACCTGACATGGAAAATTCCCCAGGTATGTCCTGTGCAGGACAAATCCAATCCCCTCCCACTCAAATATCACCCAATCAGTACTTACACTTGGTTATGAGTAAAATTAGATTAGATTAGATTACATTACATTACATTACATTACAGTGTGGAAACAGGCCTTTCGGCCCAACAAGTCCACACCGACCCGCCGAAGCGAAACCCACCCATACCCCTACATTTACCCCTTACCTAACACTACGGGCAATTTAGCATGGCCAATTCACCTGACCTGCACACCTTTGGACTGTGGGAGGAAACCGGAGCACACGGAGGAAATCCACGCAGACACGGGGAGAACGTGCAAACTCCACACAGTCAGTCGCCTGAGGTGGGAATTGAACCCGGGTCTCTGGCGCTGTGAGACAGCAGTGCTAATCATTGTGCCATCGTGCCGCCCAAATGATAGACAGTGTTCTGGAAAGTGCTTTCAAGTGGCACTTACACAGCAATAATCTGATCATTGATGTTTATGCTATTGTTTGGGTTCCATTAGGACCACTCAACTTAAAATCTTGATACTGCATTGGTCCAAAGATGGTGGAAAGAACTGCATTCGAATCAAGAGGGGAGAGTGACTGCCCTTGACATCAAGGCATCAAAGAAAATGACCTCACGGAGCCCTAGCCCTGAGGGTAATCCGGGGTTAAAGTGTTCTACTGGTTGTAGTCATTCCTAACACAAAATAAGGTGATTATAATACTTGGAGGCCAACCATTTCAGGTCCAGGGTGTTACTGCAGGAGTCCCTCAGTCATTTTTGAAAACAAGATGGCGGTGGAGTAGCAGGGCTGAGCCCTGGCCTCATTTGTTCCCATCTGCTTTCTTTTATTCCTCTTCTTCTTCATTTTACTTTTGCTCTTTTTTCCTTCCTCTTCCTTTTTTTTTTAAAGCCTTTTACTGCGATTTTGACATTCAGCATATCAGCGAGAGTGGGCCACATGCGGAATGATGGCAGTCTCCTAGTGATTGGGGACAGTGGCCTCCCGTGCTCCTCTTGGCAATCGAAGGTGGTGGCAGCAGCATGGCATCAGCACAGCAACAACAGTGGGCCATGAGTGGGATGGCAGCAGCTTCCCAGCGATTGGAGGGGGTAGTAGCAGTGGTAGCAAGGTCACAACTCCCCCCGGTAATCCACGCTGCAGCAAATCACCTCTCATCAATCTGAAGTGGTGGCAGCTGCCGAAGTAGCAGCAACAACGCTGTTTCTCCCAGCGATTGCCCAGGTCGAGGACTTTAAGATCGAGACCTTTTTCCTTAAGTAAGATCTGGACTTTTAAAAATTTCCTTTCGGCTCTTTTATTTCTGCTGTTTTTTAAAAACACTTTGTTGCTTTGTAACCAAAATGGTGCCGCTGAGTGGTGACTTTGTGCACTTTTTGCTGTATTGCTGTATTCCTACACTTGAGTACGCATGACAATGAAGTCTAATTCCACTTTTCTAATTCCAATTCTAGGCCCCGCTATCTTCAGCTGCTTCAATGACCTCCCTCCATCATAAGGTCAAAAGTGGAGATGCTTGTTGATGATAGTGCAGCATTCACTACTGTTTGCAACTCTTCAGAAACTGAAGCAGTCCACAGCCACAGGACTGAGAACTGAGATGTAACATTCACACTATACAAAGGCTAGGCAATGACTATCTCCAATAGAAGAGAATCTAACCAACTTCTCCCATACCCTCTGAGACTAAGTAGGATTACCGTTGCTGAATCCGACACCATGAACATCCTGATGGCAATTAGGGAAATATAGCCACAGTCATTGAATATCATAAATAACATTAAAAGGGACAGAAGCACTTAAGATTCCTGCCTATGTGAGGGATCAGTACTGTGAGAATCGATTACTCATGGTTTGGTACATTATTATCCAAGTTTATTTTTTCATTATTTTGCAGCTCTAATTCTAATTTCTCAGACTGACACATCAGGAGTGGAACAAATAGCCCATGAACAAAGTACTCATGAAATTTCGATGAGTATTTTCAGTATTCACATGCTTCAAAACAACAATTATTAAAACTCAATGAACACTTTCATAAATGTAAATGTATACAGAAAGCAGTTTTATAAGAGAAATAAGAAGAATAAAAGAGCAAAAAATCTCAATATTATGCATTCTTTTATATTCTCTGAGCTTCTTGGCTTGAAACTAGGTCATTATAATGACGCATTGCTGCAGTAAAATTCTCCGCTCTACAATATTTTCATTAGAAAAAAAGAAATCTGCAGGATTTGTTTGCTCCAGATTGTTGAGTAAAATTGCAACAAGATTGCAGTTTTTTTCCTGCTAAGACTGAAAGCCAATGCAGATTTAATTTATTGGATGTTATTAACTGAAAATTTCCGATATAAATGATATTTCCAATAGTTGCATGAGACTTTTACAGATTTAGTAGTCAACAGAGATTTTCAAAAAACATTTTCCTTTGTCTTGATCAACATTAAAAAAAAGTCAAAATGTTTTTAGTTTTCAGAACATATGTTTCCAACATTGATACAAGCGAGTGGCAAATATATCTCACTTCCTTGCAATTCGTTTGTTTTAGAAAGGTCTAGAAATTAAATAGTGCTACTTTAGTTAACTCTCACCCCAAAAACAAAGGATAGAATGGAATTCTCTAATGGCAACACTAATTTTGATGAAGGAAAGCATCCCTACACCACCAAACTATTCAAAAAAAAAGCCAACCTAAACTTGGTTCCACAGCTGTTGCATGACCTGTTATGTATTTTAGACAATTTTTGTTTGTATTTCAGATTTCCAACATCCGCAATCTGTATTGCAGCACAAATGATAGCTGGTGATACTGGAGTTTTTCCTTTTTATTTTGAAAGTTTGGACCTTCCTGATGCTGTTTCATGTCAGATTAAGGTAGATTAACAGAGTATATTTTTGTCATTCTTTCCATGTTGGTTTCAGTTTTCAAGCCACATTTCCTGATCTAAAATGTTATTTTCAAAAATGATTGAATATGAGATGTAATGCTGAATTCGTTAGAAATGATTTAAGTCTATAACTTACTCTCCAAGTTTGGCCCAGATTGCCAAGGCTACTCGTAGAATCACCTCAGATCCTTCAAAGAAAACAGAGTCCCAGATTCGTAGCACAGTATGATTAGGAAGGCATGTCGCAAACAAAGTTAGGAACCACTGCATGGTGAACACATTGGTCAGGGGAGGCTCGTAACTGCCTATCAATAAAAAAAATCATGGTTTTGAACCAAAAATTATACATTTAATCACAGTAAAGTAAACATTTTGATTCTTGAATTGAGTTCTGAAAGATGAATAATCTTCTATTTACTAAAGTGAAAATATTTTAAAATTGTTAGCGAGTCATGGTATCATACAACATGTAAACAGACCCTTTGGACCAACCAGCCCATGCCAACCATAATCCTAAACTAAACTAGGCCCATCTGCCTGCATTTGGGCCATATCCCTCCAAATGTTTCTTATTCATTTATGTATCCAAAAGTCTTTTACATGTTGTAACTGTGCCCACACCCACCACTTCCACTGGCAGTTCATTCCACATATGAACTACTCTCTGTATAAAAAAGTTGCCCCCCATGCCTTTTTAAAAAATCTTTCTCCTTTCACCTTTAAAATATGCCCCCTAGTCTTGAAATCCCCAACCCTAGAGAAAAGACACCAGCTATTCACCCTAACTGTACCCCTCATGATTTTATACACCTCTATAGAGGTCACCCCTTAACCTCTTATGCTCCAGTGAAAGAAGTCCCAGCCTATCTATTCTCTCCTTGTAACTCAAACCTTCTATTTCTGGCAACATCCTGCTAAATCTTTTCTGAACCCTCTCTACCTTAATAATATCCTTCCTATAACAGGGTGATCAGAACTAGACACAGTACTCCAAAAGAGGCTCACCAACGTCCTGTATGACCTCAACATGACTTCCCAACACCTCCATTCAAAGATCTGAGCAATGCAAGCGAGTGTGTCAAATGCCTTTTTAACCATCTTGTTTACCTATGACTCGAACTTCAAAGAATTGTGTACATGAATCCCTACAACACTACCCAAAGCCCTATGTTTAATTGTATAAGTCCTGTCCTTGTTTGTTTTACCAAAATGCAATATCTCACATTTATCCAAATTAATCTGTCTCTCAGCCCACTAACCCAATTGATCAAGATCTCTTTGTAATCTTAGATGTCCTTCTTCAGTGTCAACTATACCACTGCAAACATTCCTTCACAGCCCAGAAAAACCTAACCTGGTATTAAAACCTTTGTGTGTATGTCTGAAACACTAAAGAAAATCAGGAATCTAAATTTACGTTAGAAAGGACCTAATCAGCATCTCTTCAAATAATTCAATTCAAATGGCGTAAAATGAATAGTTTTTGTTCTGAATTTTGGATTTTTTAAAGAGGTTTGCACTGACAACTATTGAATTAAAAAATTCACTATCATTACTATTCATTATAATGTGGTCAGTTCCCTCACAACCACGCCCTGTCTATCCATCTTATAGAACTGGATTCTATCGCCACAAATTGAGCAGGTTGCACTCATTCACCTTTGTAAAATATGGCACAGTGATACTGGGTTGTCAATCCAACATCATCCCACCTGTCCCCAGAGGTAAGGACAGAAATAGTGTGCCACGGTGCTGCTCCTGTCACAGGACTCATCTCCTAAGCTGAGCACAGTGGGCCCTTGGAGCCCCAGGTCCTGGTTCTGGGCCCGAGTGTACCTTCTGCCCCATATCCTGCCTTTGTCCAATATCACAGAAGGTGGGCAGGTGCTGAAATCTGAAGCCTATCTACCCCACTGAAAGAAACAAGTATCAAGCCATTGAGTTTGTTAAGTTGCCAATCAACTGTAATTTTGCACTGACCACTCAACTTACTTTGTAAGTTGCATGAAAGAGATTTGGAGGTGAATTATGCCAAGTGTTACTGATGTTATTATTGGACAAGTCAGATCCCAAGCGGAAAGGTGGTTTGAGAGATCATTTTCTTTTCATTTTAATGTGATGGTTTACCACTGAAATGCAAACATGCAGTGTTGAAAATTCGTATCTAACAACAAAACTTAAATTCATTCCACAAAAGAAATAAAAATAAAATGTAATAAGCCAAAATATTACAATTTGGAAACACACAGTAAAGTACAATCCCATTAATCCCAACAATACTCCTTTACAGCATTACACTAGAGAGACTTCCCTCCTCTTTCACATTTATACAGCATAATTAAACTGTGGTTTCAAATTCCCATCTTGAGAATTTTCCTGGAGCCTTCATACAACTACACTTAGACTTTCACTGCTTCAAATAAACCCCTCAGGGTTTTAACCACAAACACTTCTGGTTTGGAAATTTTAAACCAAACTCCTTACAGTGAGGCAACCTCTTTATTTTTAAAACAGCCCTTCACTACCTCTCTTTCTCATTTTATTTTTACAATTTTTACAATATGTTTTACATATCCAGTTTAAGCCAAGACCACTGCAAACTGCCCCAAACTGAACCTGGAAAGCATCTCTCCAAACTAAATTTTGTTGTTAGACACAATTTTTCAGAATTGGATGTTTGTGTTTCAGTGGCAAACTAACTCATGAAACAAAGCCCCTAAACACCCTTACTGAAAACAAAATTCAGAATCTTTTATCCGATAAAATCATCATGGCTACAAAATTCTGAAATCCAAGGATAAATTATATATTTTCCAAAATAACATACCTTACATCACACGTGGGAAGTCGGAGAAAATAGCACAAAGATGACAATAAAGCCTGAAGTCAGACTGTAGCAAAGTCTGTTGTTGAAGGTGGAGATTTTTAATTTGCTCAGCTTCTATTAACTGACTTAAAATTAAAACAAGTTTGAGAGGGAAGGGCTTATTAATTTGGTGGCTGGAACTGACCCCCAGCCATCTCCCTCTTGATGTCTCATTCTTGACAGCCAATTGGCTCAGAGCTCCCTTTCACGACATTAATTGGCCGGCATTCCTGACAACCAGTTGCTAATTTTTCCTGATGAAGAGTTTATGCCCGAAACAGCGATCCTCCAGCTCCACGGATGCTGCCTGCCTTGCTGCGCTTTTCCAGCACCACACTCTCAACTCTGATCTCCAGCATCTGCAGCATCACTTTCTTCAATCAGTCGCTAATTGACAGGCTAACATACTAGAACTGCATGGCTACGTGAATGGTGGAACACTCCCTGTTCTGCTTCTCTTTACCAACAGAAGCCATTAAAGGCAGAGAGAATGTGTTAAAAATAAACTCAAAACTAAGAAAGTCTTCATCAATACCTCAATGCATCCAGTGGTAATCTGGATAAGCATGAGGGAAAAACGAGTAGAAGACTTAGTTAGTTAGAAGGTTAGTTGAATCAAATTGAAAGGAGGTTTGTGTGGAACATTAACACCTACTTGGACCAACTGTAAGTGGAAATGCTCTGCTATTTGATGTTTATCAGCAACTTCCATGGTTGATTTGTTAGTGCCCAAAAAATATTTCATTTGCAGCATAGGCTTGGGTTCAAGCCACACCTATTTCAGAAGTATGTAATAACATTTCTGAACAGATTGGTCAGAAACTACCTGGAATCCTTTCTCAAAATATGGCCATGAGAAACAAGAAGTATCAAGTACAATGGAGAGAGAAAACCAGCCCCTAAAAGAAATTAAGTCCATTAAAATTGAAATAAATTTACCTGCACTTTCCTTATTGGCACCTTTCTGAAGATTATCAAGGTACTGGGATAGCTCAGGTAGTTTTATCCGAAGAAGATCTCGAAAAACAGCCATATCGACAGATAATGCACGTAAATTATTGGCAAAATAGCTCTCGGGGAGTACTTTGTCAATCAAGTAAATCATTACCTATATATTATAAAACAAAAAGAAACAGGGTAATATGTTTTAATCTGTGAAGTCCATATAACACATCTCAATGTTACTTCCTTATGTTGTTTCATCATCTATTGTACGCACAATGAATAACTAGAGAGCAAATGGTCTGAAATTTAATTAAAGACCCCACCATCATTCTTGTGCATAATTGTGTAACACTAGTGCTTCATGTGGTTGTATGAAACAAATTCCAAGTCAGAATTTATAACAGAATGGAAAAATAAAACATAAATGAACACACAATTATCAATAAAAGTTGAAATACCTCAAAAACAGATATCTAAATCAGTTTACTCAATGTATTATTAATGGAGTGTCAATAAATATGTACTAGAAAGTTACAGGAAAAGGAGCGCTAGCTCTTAACCTGGAGATAAAACAAAACATCTTATCAAATCCTTAACATGCCTCCATGCCATAATCAAATAAATATGCACTAAGGAGACTTCAGCAGCAATTCTGTTCAATGCAAATAGAATTCCCAAAGCCGTGGCGAAGCACTATATAAATGCACGTTCATTACTGTTCTTAAACTTGATTAGCAAATTTGTTCTACTTCATTGCATTTACCTTCAGTGCATCTCCTTCATTCCCTTCCATCACTTCTAGTATGAGTGCAGCAAGTACATTGAAACCTTGGCAATAGCCTACAAATTTGTTCCAGCGAGCATACGCGAGAAGAACTCGCTTCAGCATCACACGATCCTGCTCAGCCTCCTGCCCACAATAAGAACTGCAACCTGTTCTGTGAAGATCCTTGAAACAAACAATTCTTAGTTAATAAACAAACAATAAGTTCACGTTTATTTGCGTTCCTGACCTCCTCCTTGAAAGGTTTAAACAATGATCACTTTATGAGCCTTGGTTTGTCATTGCACAGTAATGTTAAGTTCAGTAGAGGTTTGGTAAATAAATGCACTTTCAGCTTGTTGCAATCCCTGCAGAGACTATTAACTTTAAACAGGAGATTTAAATTCCCAGTGACCAACTTAAAGAATACTCACAGCAAGATTTCTGTTTTAAGATTTTTACTGCAATAAATAAACTAAAAGCAACACTGACTATACAATACTTGCCAAGCAAATAATACTCTAACCTATAAAAAGGTATCTCCTCTATGTTTTTAACACAAACAAAAACCTCACAGCACAATTTTACTACCTTCTCCATTTTGGCATAATTGTAGTTTTCACAGGAACTGACACCACTCCTCATTCTAATTGGTTGTGACTGTTCACACTGCTTTTTATTCTTTTGGCTGTGTTGGATGTTAAGGATGGCATTAAACTTTCCAAAAAATTTATTTGGCTGAGTCTACAATAGGACATTGGCCAGAGGATACCCACAAATTTGGCTTGATATTATGGATTTGTGATGACATTGTAGCTATATAATTCGTATACAACTATACTATTATCACTGAATTTCACTGGAGATATCAACCTTGTTTTATCAGAAGTGACTACAGTTTTGATCATCATTTTGATTTGCATACGCAGGGAAATAATTTTTAAGGAGCCTCTATAGAATGTTTGCTATTGTGTGTGATTTACACAAGCTCCATTTGTGAAGAAAATAGATGTTGCTGAAATTTTATCTTAAGACCCAGCTCTCTGTCAAAATACAGCCTTGCTGTAAATACATATTGGACACACTTGTGTCAATAGATACCCGATCCTTGGTATTACTTAGATCATAGGCAGGGACAGAAGTCCAGGGCTCCATGCTTTTCCTGACCCTGATCCCTTCCCAACAACAGCAGCCCTGCCCCCTATCCCAAGAACAGCAGCTTCAATCCTGTCCAAGTGACCATGTCCCTGCGCTGAGCTCTGGGTATCAGTTACTGGGTCTTGATGAATTCTACTGTCCTGGGCCCAGACATTAAACTTCAGGTAAGAGGCTAGCTGCTGTGAGGCAAAGACACATTTAGCACATGATACAGTCAGGAATTGGTGCACAGATAGAAAGAGATAATATAATCAAAGCCATCATTCCTCCAGAATGCTGGTACAGCAAACTATTGGTATTCTCTAGGATAGATCGAGATGAGTTCTGCAATAGATGTCCCAAGAATCTCTCTGTCACTGCCATTTATTGCAAACTTCACAGTTTTATGACTGAAAAGAATTAGTGCATCTCGCAACTTGTGAAGAAGATGAGGAGCTGAAGCAGCATGAAGAACAAGACACAGGAAATAATGAATAGAGGCAAGACCAAGTACCCTTCCAGTCACAAACTCTTCAATAACTCAACAAGTAGTGATAAAATAATCAAATCTTATTTCCCAACACTACCAGTCCCTCCCAATATGCTTGATGCTATCCATCATCCATAGGACAGCAATTAAGGCCAAAGGATGTAGGAGAAGAAATAGGTCATTCACCCTATTCCACCAACATTCAATGAGATATGGCTGATCTGATAATGATAGAATCCCTACAGTACTGAAAGAGGCCACTTGGTCCATCGAATCTGCACTGACCCTCCGAAGTGCATCCACTCCTATCTTGCAGACCCACATTTATCATAGTTTATCCACCTGGCCTACACACTACAGGGCTATATGGCATGGCCAATCCATCTAACCTGCACATCTTTGGACTCTGGGAGAAAACAGAAGCACCAGGAGAAATTCCATGTAGACACAGGGAGAACATACAAGCTCCACACAGATGGTCACCCAAGATGAAATCAAGCCCTGGTCCCTGGCACTATGAGGCAGCAATAATAACCACTGTGCCGCCTATCCTCAGCGCCACTTCTATGCCTTTTCCTTACAGCCTCTGATTCCTCTATTGATTAAAAATTTGTATATCTCAGCCTTGAATATACTGAACGACCTTGACTCTACAGCTTTCTGGTAAAGAATTGCACAGATTCACTATTTTCTGAGAGACGAAATTCCTGCTCACCTCTGTATTTTCCCAAACACCAGTGTGGGCCTTTCAACCAAGACATATTGTTTGGTCAATTCATCCTCAAAGAAACTCTGAATATAAGACCGCTGTAAAAAAAATCTAGAAACAGACCGAGCACCATTCTAAAGGTAACGATCACCTTTAGTGATCGTTTAGTGACTCACTTTAGTATTCGTCTGCCCATAATACTGCTATTAAAACAAATTACCCCAGCCACTCCAGAACGAGAGATGGAAGCCTGCTGCGCTTTCACAAAGGTACCTGGGACAACCACCATTACTAAGGCTTAAGATGACACCTTGGCTACACCAGAGCTGTCTGGTCCAGCTGGCATTTGGCGAAAGGATAGTCATGGCTTGAGGAATTGCTGGATAAGCAAAGAAACATTCTTTATTGGGTGGAGCCACATCTTTCAGAAAGTAAGATGGTTGTGGTTCAAGATCAATTATCTCTGTTCTGGGACATCATTATAGAGTTCTTCAAGGGGTTGTGCCTTAAGCCTAACCATCTGTGATTGTTTGAGCAATGACCTTCTTTCAGCATACAGTCCAAACTAGGGATGTTAGTCAATGATGCAATATGCGTTGTACCATTCACAACTCCTCAGATACTGAAGCAGTCTTTGCCTAAATGCAGCATGACCTGGATAACATTTGGATTGAACCAATAAATTATGAGTAACATTTATGCCTCACAAGTTCCAAACAATTACCTTCTTCAACAACTGAGTATCTCAACATCTCGCCTTGATATTTAACTGCATGAACATTACTGAATAATTCTTAAGGGTGATCAAAAATGGGCAACAAATCCTAGCCTGGCCAGTTGTGGTCACATCTCACACACAATTAAAAATGCTGTCATCCTGAGAGAGGTTAATAATAGCCTTTCCTATTGTATTATTCATCACATGAGGCAGCACTTGGACATTTTCACCGAACTGTAGCAGATCAGATCAAAGGAGGGTTTCAAAAGCCACCTGAAACTCCACCATGTTTCAAAGCACTGTTACGACACGGAGTAAACTATCTTTCTTAATTTAAAACCATCAACACAGAAAAAATTTATCCCGTGCACCAATCTATGAAAATTCAAGAGGCCAAGAATTATTTAAAGTGAAAATTAACTACTTTATTTCTTAAAGTATAACAGAATAATTAACTAACAACTATTTACAACTCCATCCTCTAACCTATCATTTACCTTCCCCTTCCACAATATTAGTTCGATAAAACTCCCAATTAAGATTTACAAAACAAAACTTCTTAACTCAAAACCAGCAGCTTTCAATTCTTCTGTGTCTTCTTTTCTTGTTCTTAGGGATTCTGCTTCACAGGTTACTGATCGATAAATGTACTTTTAAGAGAGCTATTTTTCAGGCAGTTATTTACCCGCTGGCAGCTTTGCAGTTGTCCTCTCAACTGTTCAAATTTCCCCAGTCTTACACCCCCAAACCACTGGATTGTGTCATTGGCTTTTAACATTGTCAATTTACTAAACTCAAACTAGATTGGAGTTTGGTATCTTTTGGGATATAATTTAAACTGATTGACCTAATTCAACTCTGCTTTGTTGTTTCCAGGCAACTAGCTACCCTAGCTACCCCAGTAGCTGGAGCACAAGTTAAACTGTGTCTTGTTGAGAACACTTGGTGCTGTCACCGCTAGCTTTTAACTCTCTTCGAGGTACAGTACAACAACATCTTCATAACAGCACACGGCAGCAGCATCGGGAAATGTCTTGTAGCAATACTGTTACTATTAATTTTAAAGAGTCACAAGAACTGAGTCCATAGTGTAGGCTGATAGTTCAGTGAGTAACAAAGGAAGTTTTGAAGTTGCTATCTTTTATATAAGTCTCCACAATAGCTCACAATTGCTTGCTCAACTAACTTAACATTATCAATCAGACTTGCAACGTGTCTTATTTATGCTTGCTAGGATCTACATATGTTTGTAAACAAGGCCCAGTTCTCTGCACACACAAGGAATTTGTCCAAGCTTTTTGACTTTTCAAATAGAAGTTGGGGGCACTGTTCCCTGGAGCATTCCTCACTCTACATGTCAGCCAAGTAGAGCTGACTTGCTTTTTTGTGTTTAAACAAAAGCTTTGGGGTAACTGCTCCAGGTGCATTCTCCATAGATACACATTGGTCAATCAGCCATGACTTCTAACCAATCATCATCGTGCTTTTCATGTAGCATAATGTGTTGGTCCTTTTGCAATTTGCCATTCTTGCATTTCTCCTGATGAGTACAAGATAAGAAATTCAATAATATGTCTCTTTTTTCAGCACTACTGATGTCAGTATGTTCACTGGAACTCTGAATTTTAATCTTTACATAATACAAAAATATTCTAAATGCCAAACTAATACAAACAGATGACAGATGCTGTTATTTGTGTTGTCACTGGTATTTCTCAGCAGTAGCTACTACAACATACGTCATGGAAGGGCACAGTTGTTAGGTTACCCTCTCAATCTTTAAATGCTTTTGTTTGCAGTGACGGATGCTGGAGTTACAATAGTATTAACAGCTTATCATGAACACAATTACAGCAGCTACTGCATTTTGGCAGCTGAATAAATAACACTGAAAGATAGGCCAACAAGGTTAACTTTGAAACCAAAAAGCAATTGGTTGTGAAATGCTGTTGTCTTTATTCAAATGCACAGCAAATGAACTATTACACAATAATTGAGGCTTTTTTACGAGCAGAGATATGGCTTGTACATTTGATTGTGAGCCTACACACAGCAGGACATAAATCACACAATATTCTAATTCCCAATTTATGCTCGGACCTCATTAAATTGATTTCGGCATACAACCAGCATCTTTGGTATTTTTTGGCTAAACACCTACTTGAATTTGAGGTAGACATGATGTGTAAGTGATAGCGTTGGACTGGGTTGGACAAGATCAAAAATTTGAAAACATGCTTTTGAAGGAGCATTGCTCCGAAAGCTAGTGTTTTCAAATAAACCCCTTGGACTATAACCTGGTGTCGTGCGATTTTTGAATTGGAGGTCGACAGCAGAAGGAAACATGTTTGATACGATGCCATGAAATTTCATGGGGTCCAGCATCACTTGAGACGTTGAGGCATTTGAAACATTTCTGACACCACCTAACAGGAGCTTAGCTCCAAGGACTTTATTACATTACCAGAAGAAGTGCAATGATTCCAAGAGTAATTAAGGTAAGAATACAACTCCCTCATTACCTGCTCATACCTCAACCAC
Organism: Chiloscyllium plagiosum; assembly: GCF_037043375.1. Taxonomy (NCBI): domain Eukaryota; kingdom Metazoa; phylum Chordata; class Chondrichthyes; order Orectolobiformes; family Hemiscylliidae; genus Chiloscyllium; species Chiloscyllium plagiosum. The sequence goes on along the minus strand of NW_028270157.1, from coordinate 27,831,479 downwards.
CTACAGCCTTAGAACTCACATTATTCTTATTGCCCGCTTTCCTTCACACTTCATGGAAATCAGTAGGGTTATTTGGGAACTTAGAGAAAAGGGTTCTCTTGCTGCCTTCCTGTTTCAACCCTAGAGTTAGATTTATCAGGACCACTCAGTCCTGAGTAAATCTGCTTTGAAGGTTGTGAGCAATATTCATTTATGAAAGAGAACAAAGTGCATCTAAGTTATTTCATAATACGATTGAGGGTTTTCCAAAAACATGTCAAAACATTTCCCAGTTCCACACTGTCACTAGGGGTGAGAAATTAACAGGGATATTGCTAATAACCATTACAATATACACAGCCACCATTATAAATGTTCTCTGTTCAAACCAGACTTTTTTTTCGCAGAAAGGGTTTCGTAAACTCGAATTTAAAATAGGCAATGTGCCAAGTAAAATACCAAGACAAAACTTTTCAAAGATAGTACACTTCCAGTCCTCTTAGATGTATTCACTTGTAATTTACTACTGCACACATGCAGACACAGACAGTTCTACAGCACTAGTGGAGGGAAGCAAAAGAGTTCCAATTAGACCGGACATTACCTTCACTATTTGAATGCCCATAGAATCATCATCAGGGTTGCTCCTATCATTGAAAGCAAAACGCATGGTCTTCTCCCAGTCAATTGAGATACTATGCAAGTACTGATCTGCTAGAGTCAGCCAAACCTGAAAGGGAATAGATAGGACAATAAATTACAGTCAGTTAAAACTGATAAAGTTTCAGCAGATGCACTAGAAACACTAGAATATAAACAACTGATCTTTTCATCAGAAAGATGAAGGAGATCACTTATTGTAATGTCCACCTTTGAGTTTTCACAAAAATTATGTTCAATAACCAGCAATATTTAAATAAATTTGATCTTAAACGTGCTTTTCTTAAGTGTGTTAAGTTTATTTTGTTCCTTACATTAAAATAACGGTGAGCTATGGAAATTGGATTTACTGTAAGTGTGGTGTGCCTCTCATTCTCGCTCCATAGAAACAGAATTAACGTATTGTGCCCAATGACTTTTCCCATTCCTGGGTATACCCTGTCCCATCTTCAAAATAGACCCATCAGAGATGGTAACACAGTGGTATACTATCAGGAAGGAGTCGCCCTTGGGCTCCTCAACATTGAAGCTGGACTCCATGAAGTTTCATGGCATAAAGTCAAACATTGGCACAGAAATCTCCTGCTGAATACCACTCACCAGCCCATCTCAACTGATGAATCAGTACTCCTCCATTTTCAATATTGCTTGGAAGCCGCATTGAGGGTGCTAAGTGCACACAATGTACTCTGGGTCAGGGATCTTCAAAGTCTATCACAAATTGGCTTAGTAACACTACTACTGACCAAGCTGGTTGAGTACTGAATGATATAGTTGCTAGACTGGGTCCCCAGACGGCAATGATGGGGCAAATAAGAAGGAAACACCTATTTGACCTCATCCTCACTAATCTTACTGTCACAGATGAATGCATTTATGAGGGCATCAGAAAGAGTGAGCACCGTACAAGATCCATCTTCACATTGAGGATACCATCCATCAGGCTGTGTGGCTCTACCTCTTTGTCAAATGGGGTAGACATTGAAGTTTTAGAAACAAAAACTGGATGTTCAGAAGTGCTGTGGGCCATCTGCAGCAGACTTATACTCATCCAAAATTTGTAACCTCATAGCCTAGCATGTCTCCTACTCTGCCATTGCAAACAGACCAAGTTATCAACCCCTGGTTTACTGCAGGAAGACATGCCGGAGGTCGCACTTAAAAATAAGGTGTCAATGTGGTGAAACTAAAGCACAGGACTAGTTGCATGTGAAAAAGCAGAAGCAATATGCAATCAATGGAGCTAAGCTATCCACAACCAACGATCAGATCTTAGTGCTGCAGTCCTGCCACGTCCTGTCATGAATGATGGGGTCAATTAAACAACAGATAGGAGATGAAGGCTCCACAAATATGACCAATCTCAACAATGGGGGAGCCCAACACATCAGTACGAAAGACAAGGCTAAAGCAGTTGCAATGATCTTTTGCCAAAAGTGCCAAAATGAATGATCTATCTCAGCTTCCTCCCAAACTTCTCAGCATCACAGAAGCCAATATTCAACCAACTAAATCACTCCATGTTCTACTACAAAGATTATGGGCCCTGACAAAGTTTCAGCAATAGTATGGAAAGTTCATGCTCTGCAACTAGCCACATCCTTAGCCAAGCTGTTGCAGTATAACTACTATACTGGCATCTCTCCTACGATCCAGAAAATGTCCAAGTTTGTCCCGTGCCGGGAAAACATCTTGGTCAATTTCCATCCTAACTCCTGATCATCAGCAAAATGATGGAAGGGGCCATTAACAGTGTTATTAAGCTTGCAAAAAAAAACTTGCTTACCCACTCAGTTTGGACTCTGCCAGGGCCATTTAGTACCTGACCTTAACTTTGGTTTAAACCTTGACAAAACAGCTGAATGTGAGGTAAGAATCACTGACCTCGTTAACAAAGCAGCTTTGAACTGAATATGGCATCAGGTATTTTCTAGCTAAACCCGAGTCATTTGAAATCAAGGGAAAACCTATCTACTGGGTTCCCCATGGTAGGTTCATCCATAAAGTCAGGAAGTATGAGATACAGGGAAATTTGGCTATCTGGATTCAGAATTGGCTGGCTGACAGAAGGCAGAGAGTGGTTGTAGATGGAAAGTATTCTGCCTGGAGGATAGTGTTGAGTGGGGTCCTGCAGGGCTCTGTACCTGGGCCTCTGCTCTTTGTAGTTTTTATAAATGACTTGGATGAGGAGGTTAAGGGGTGGGTTAGTAAATGTGCGGATGAAACAAAGGTTGGAGGTGTCGTCGATAGTATAGAGGGCTACTGCAGGCTGCAGCGTGGCATAGACAGAATGCAGAGCTGGGCTGAGAAATGGCAGATGGAGTTCAACCTGGATAAATGCGAAGTGATGCATTTTGGAAGGTTGAACTCGATGCTGAATATCGGATTAAAGACAGGATACTTGGTAGTGTGGAGAAACAGAGGGATCTGGGTGTGCAAGTACACAGATTCCTCAAAGTTGCCACCCAAGTGGATAGGATTGCTAAGAAAGCATATGGTGTTTTGGCTTTCATCAACAGGGGGATAGAGTTTAAGAGCCGTGAGGTTTTGCTGCAGCTCTACAAGTCCCTGGTGAGGCCACACTTGGAATATTGTGTCCAGTTCTGGTCGCCCTACTATAGGAAAGATACAGAGGCTTTGGAGAGGTGCAAAGAAGGTTTGTCAGGATGCTGCCTGGACTGGAGGGCTTGCCTTATGAAGAAAGGTTGAATTGACTTGGGCTTTTCTCTCTGGAGAGAAGGAGGAAGAGAGGAGACCTGATACAGGTGTACAAAATAATGAGAGGAATAGATAGAGTCAATAGCCAGAGACTTTTCCTCAGGGCAAGATTGACTGGTATGAGAAGTCATAGTTTGAAGATATTAGGAGGAAGGTATAAAGCCGCTTGCGATGTCAGACGTATGTTTTTTTTAACAGAGAGTTGTGAATGCATGGATTGCGTTACCAGTGGTGGTGATGGAAGCAGAGTCATTGGGGACATTTAAGCGACTTCTGGACATGCACATGGATAGCAGTGAGTTGAGGGGTGCATAGGTTGTTACTATATTTTACATTAGGATTAAATCTCGGCACATTGTGGGCCAAAGGGCCTGCTCTGTGCTGTACTTTTCTATGTTCTATGTTCTATGGATGGAGTTATAGCTAGCTCAAAAGGAAGATGGTTGGTGAAGGTTATCTCCACATAAGGATACCTCTGTTGGATTTCCTCATTATAATGACCTAGGCCCAACAATTTTTAGTTGCTTCATCACAATCTGAAATATTACTGAAATGTTTTTGCATTCAGTATAGTAGGAATAAAAGAAAAATATTATTAAATCAATTCACCAATTCTTATTATGTATTATTAACTCCACATTCTTACTCTCTAGGTGGCCAATGCTCATTTTATGGAATCTTTTCCTTTTTAAATTATCTGTAGAAACTCTTGCTATCCATTTTTACATTCCTACCTTACTTCTGTCCAATCATCTGTCTTGTACTCATCTGATCTAATCATCTTTTGTGCGTGAGTATATGGTATTTTTCTTAGGTGTGATGTTTTCTTTAATTCCTTTAGTTAAACATAGACGGTAGATTGTCTTTCTCACAGGAATATACCTAATCTGAGTATTCTAAAATATCCTCTTAAATGCCTGCCACTGCCTCTATTAATGTATCCACTAGTCCAGTACCTCAGTTCACTTCAGGTACCTCAGCTGTCATGCCTACATGGTTGGCCTTACTTAAGTTTAACATACCAGTTTTAGAGTCACGCTTGTCCCTTTCAAAATGAATGCAAGATGGAATCATATTTTGGTTACTGCTCCTTAGGGATATCTTTATTGAGGCCACTAATGTATTCTGTCATATTACACAATAACATGGATTTGAAATTCACCAAGGCAGAGGGTGAATTTGAATTAATTAGCATCTGGAAAGAGAAAAATGTAGCCTAATGGTGACCTTGATTATTGCAATGATATGCCTATTGTAAAGCTTAATTGAGTCAGTAATGTCCCTTTGAGAAGGAAATCTGCTGTCCCACACGTGACTCCAAAGCAATGGGATTGATTCTTAACTACCCTCTAGGCATTTCGAGGTAGGCAATGAATGCTGGCCGAGCCAGTGATGCTGACATCTCAGGAGCACATTTTTGAAAATCACCTTATCCCTGGCTAGTTCCAGAACGTGGTGATCTAAGAAACTCTGTCAAAAAATTTATGAACTCCTCATCCAGGTTTCTACTGTCAATGCAATTTTTTTGTGTTTATATAATGTTAAAATGACTCATGACTATTCCCATTCCATTATGACAAGCACCTATTATTTATTTTTGTAACTTCTTCCTGGCATTGTAGTTACTGACAGGGAACCTGTAGACCATCCCTATTAGTGAATTATTTCCCTTACTATTCCTCATTTTCTCCCACACTATTTCTACTCCCCGATCTCCTGAGTCAAGGTCATCTCCAACTATTGCACCAAAGCCATTCTTGAATAACACTGCTACCACTCCACCTTATCCAGCTTCCTATTCTTCCTCAATGTCAAATACCCCTCAATATTCAGGACTCAATCTTTGTCATCATGCACCTATAGCTCCATGATGGCTATCAGAGAATATTTATTTCACAGTGCACTATCAATTCATTTACATTGTCGTGTGCACAATCAATTCATTTACATCATCATGAATGCTATGCCCATTTAGAATGCCTTTAGTTTGTTGTTTTGTTATATTCATTCTATCTAGTTTTGTTGGTGTATCCTTAGATTTATTCTTTTCAACAGCACAGGAATGGCAGTTGGGAAATAGGAAATGGGTCTCATAAAGGAAGCATTTTTGATGAAAGTATACTGGACATCATCATCATGACTTCAGGATAGTGCTAGGAGAAGTATCATCTGGTGTAAAACTGGTTTCCATTTTAGTGTTTGAGCTAAATTAAAACAGCATAAACTTAACTCTGTTGTTCACCAATCCTTTGCTTAATGTATAAACATGTCATACTATTGCTACTCGAAGAATTTTTTTAAAAATCTATTTTCAGAACTGTAAGCCATTGCTTTGAATTGACACTTTTTTTTGTTGCTCTGAGAGTTTTTCACACTTAGTGACATGTTGTTTCTACATTGTTGCATATTTGATGAAGTAATGTCCTTAAAGTGTAAACCACATTTGACTGTAATGATCCTGAATTTGGCAATACAAAATAAATTAGATTAGATTAGATTAGATTAGATTAGATTAGATTAGATTACTTACAGTGTGGAAACAGGCCCTTCGGCCCAACAAGTCCACACCGCCCCGCCGAAGCGCAACCCACCCATACCCCTACATTTACCCCTTACCTAACACTACGGGCAATTTAGCATGGCCAATTCACCTGACCTGCACATCTTTGGACGAAATACTTAATAAAATCAAAATTTAAAAAGAATATGCCAATTTTTAAATTGTTTGTCCAGTTTAATCAGCATATGGTATAAACAGAGTAAAAGAAAGGCTGCAGGAGTCTTTCATATGCCACTCAGCACTGAGAACTCATTTATAATTGTATTATTCATCATTTATGAATTCTAAAATAAATCATTGAATAGCACCTCTATAATAGTCATCTTTGCAAGTTACAAGAAAATCTTTCAAATTTACGGAATATATGTAGTAGACTATTGATCATTATAATTCTATCTAAACCCTAGATAACTGGGAGGAGGGGTAATCATTGGATTTTTAATCGTCCCAATTAGTCATTTAAGTAAATCTTTTGTAATATGCAGCCTTGAGAATTAATCTGACTGCGTACAAATAATTTGTTATTAACAAAGACAGATGAAAAAGGCACATAGACACAACCTCTAGAATCGATAAGCACTTACTCTTTTCCTCCAATCCTTTGGAATTCCCGTGGGTAACCTAGCAACTGCTTTCAGAGCATCATACCACTGAAATCAAATAATACAAATGAATTAGTTCTGCAAAACAATTTCAGGGAAATTTTACATTATAATTTATGACAGAAATGTTGTACTAATTTTGTTGTGAGGTAAAACCAAATGATTTTACAAATTTTTACCTCTGTGGGTGCAAATATCCCCTCACTGGAAGTGATGAGGGAGGCAGTGAGAAGAGAAAATAATTGGTAAGTTAGTGCAGGAGAGATAGTCACTCCCCTCTAGCTGACACAGCAATTAAATGCTGGCCGAGAAGAGCCATGGGTGAACCTCTCAATTTAGTGCAAACTAAAGACTTTAAGTGGTCAAATAATGGTCGCTTAAGGGCCTTAATCTGCCACTGTCCTGATTATCTGGCTTTCCCAGCAGGTTAGACTGGGAAACATGACAAGCTGTCAATTGGGTTGGTGGCGGGGGTGGGGTGGGGGGTGAGGGAGAGGGGTTGATGGGTCACTTCTACTTGCTCAATTCTGGATTCAATCGATGGTAAGGATCAGGGGACAAAAGTTGGCTGCTATCACTCCTGTCCTTGAGCCTGATCTCCATTATAATCCTCTCCAGTGTCTGCCCCCCACTCTGAGAGACCTAAAATAAAAAGAAATTACCTGTCACTACTTAAGACCATGGCAATCCAGTGACAATCTCCCTCCGATTAGCCAGCAGCTCTGACAGTGCAAGATGTCAGAATCAAGGCTCATCATTTGCCAAGAAATGTCCTTGTCAACTCTTATTGGCTGATTGGTACTTCATTCAGCAAACTTTCTGGCTGGTGGAGACAGGGTATCAGTCACCCTGAAAATACTCTCTCCCATACAGTATGAGGTGCACCAAGTTTCAGCCTGTGGTTTTGATATTCTTCACTAGCATAAATGTTTACTATCATGCCACCCTACAGTGTTTGTTGAAGTTGTGATTTGTCAGATATAAGTCTTGCTGAGCTACTTACAAACAACTTGACCATGCTAGATATAATCTGGTCTACTGAATACTCCCCTGTGCACTTTTCCATCTGGAGATAACTTGGCAGTCCATTGACTTTAGCTAATTTTCACCTTCCTAGTCGATGGTAACTGTAGCAATTTCACTGCTCTCCTGGGAGTAGAGCAGCTAACTCAAAATAGACTATTCCACGTTTCTGGTTTCTTGCTCAATGGCTCATGGGTGGCACTTAAACATAATAAGGATTGGGCAATATTTTATTGAAGAACAGCAAAACTCAAGTATTGTTAAAAGACAGCAGTATTTCCATTTCATTCAGAATTATTTTGATTGTCTCAGAACAGGTGGCGAGCAGAAGCTCTTTTGATAACCATTTGGAATTTAAAACTTGTGAAACATAAAATGCTCTGTTGCATGGTTGAGCTGCACTTTATGAGGTGCTTAAGTCTCTGACTACTTCCCCATCACCAGCTGCAGTAGTTTGTCAAGCTGAAGAAAGGTTGTTAATTGACTGGCAGCAGGAATTCTGACCTTCAGGGACAGAAAAGCCAACCTTAGTGAACTGCCAAGTGCTACTGGGTCAGTGGACATTGCTTGTTGTGCACTAAAGATTAAACTGCCACATTGCTTAAGGGGAAGGTTGGTTCCCAGGTACCTGCTGTCCTTGCCTCAGTAGGTGGGGAAGATCAGAGGTTTGGAATGTGCTGCCAAAAGAAGACACAGTTAGTAGCTGCAGCACATCCATTAGGGAGTCAGCTAGTGAATAACCTGCTACTGCAATACAATGAACGTGAGGAGCCAAACCATTTATATAACTGCCCCAGTTTGAGCTTCTAATGAATGCAATTGAACACAAGGGAAGTCACCTGATTGGGCATAGTGTATAATCCCTCATGAAACAACCAAATTTATGTTGTGTTTGAGCAGAGAACCAGTTTTTTTTAAAAAGTAGCCAACGTTTGAGATATAAGGTACTAAGATAATAAAGACAAAAGATTCCATGGTTTTTGAATCAAGGAAGTAAACGTTACTAAATGCCATTAAAATAACAAACAAACTACAAAATATGTACTTAATTCATACCTCAACATCCAGAATGAACATAAGGTAGATACTGGTCATGGACAAACTGTAGTCAAAAACCCCAAAGAGCGTGTCTAGTAGCAAGTGTGAAGACAGTGCCCACAGCTTTCTCAGCAACCCATGGTCAGCCACACTACTCCCAGGTGCTGCCAGATCTGCTAAGTTTCTCCAGCAATTTTAGTTTGTTTCAAATCTCCAGTGTCTCAGCTCTTGTATTGTTTTGGTTTTACTCTGACTGCTTTAAAAACTGACTGCACTGTGACCCTTGACTGTTTTGGATGATGTGTGGAAATGCTTGAAACAAGCTGCACTCCCCTTCCTATGCATGAACAGATATAGTAACCATTGGATTATAATATTTTCTGAACTCTCCAGTACAATTCTCCAGCTAACTTCCTCTCCACTGCAGCCAGCTCAGAACATAAAGGAACAATGAAAAATGAATTTCATCATAATGATCATCATCTAGCATTTATATGGCATGAATGTTACTTGGCATATGTGGAAACATAGAAACACAGAGAATAGAAGCCGGATTAGGCCAATCAGCCTATTGAACCTGCTCTGCCAATCAATATTTTCGTGGTTGATTCTTAGTCATAATAACAACTCCCTCTCTCTCCCCTCCCCATACCTTTCGACACCCTTAGCTTCTCAAAATTTAACTATTCTTTTCTCAAATATAATTCTATTAGTTTCTCTCCACAGCTTCCAGTGGTGTCGAATCCTTCTGGTTTATCACTTTCTCACTGAAGAAAGTTCTCTTCACATTAGAACAAAATGACCTACAGTGGATGTAGATTTGCTCGCTGAGCTGGAAGGTTCATTTTCAGACGTTTCATCACCATACTAGGTAAATCTTCAGTGAGCGGCCGGATGAAGCACTGGTGGTGTAGCCTGCTTTCTATTTACCTGTATATGTTTGGGTTTCCTTGGGTTGGTGATTTCATTTCCTGTGGTGACGTTATTTTCTGCAGTGATATCATTTCCAGTTCTTTTTCTCAGGGCGTGGTAAATGGGATCCAAGTCAATGTGTTTGTTGATACAGTTCCGGTTGGAATGCCGTGCTTCTAGGAATTCTCATTTGGCTTGTCCTAGGATGGATGTGTTGTCCCAGTCGAAGTGGTGTCCTTCCTCATCTGTATGTAAGGATACTACTAAGGGTAGGTCATGTCTTTTTGTGGCTATTTGATGTTCATGTAGTCTGGTGGCTAGTTTTCTGCCTGTTTGTCCAATGTAGTGTTTATTACAGTTCTTGTAAATGACATTAGTTTTTCTTGTTGTCTGTATTAGGTCTTTCAAGTTCATTAGCTGCTGTTTTCGAGTGTTGGTGCATTTGTGGGCTACCATGATGCCAAGGGGTCTGAGTAGTCTGGCAGTCATTTCGGGGATGTCTTTGATGTAGGGGAGAGTGGCTGGGGTTTCTGGAAGTGTTTTGTCTGCTTGTTTGTGTTTGTTGCTGAGAAATCAGTGGACTGTGTTCATTGGGGATGTGTTCCTTTCGAATATATTGTCTAGGTGATTTTCCTCTGCTCTGCATTAGTTCCTCTGTGCTGCAGTGTGTGGTGGCTCATTGAAATAATGTTCTAATACCGCTTCATTTGTGGATGTTGGGATAATATCTTGTGTAGTTCAATATTTTGTCCGTATGTGTTGTTTTCCTGTAGACGCTGGTTTGAAGTTCCCCATTGGCTGTTCACTCTACTGCAACATCTAGGAATGGCGGTTTGTTGTTGTTTTCCTCCTCTTTAGTGAATTTTATGCCAGTAAGGGTATTGTTGATGGTCTTGAATGTTTCCTCTAATTTGTTTCGTTTAGTGATGACAAAAGTGTCATCCACATAGTGGAACTAAAGTTTGGGTTTGATGGTTGGCAGAGCTGTTTGTTCGAGTCTCTGCATTACTGCCTCTGCTAAGAACCCTGATATCAGAGATCCCATAGGTGTTCTGTTGGTTTGTCTGTCGGTTTTGTTGTTGAAGGTAAAATGGGTGGTAATGTATAAGTCCATTAGCTTAATGATACTGTCCTTGCTGATGACGTTTGTGGTGTTTGGTGTATGTGTCTTTGGTTCTTCTAATAGTGTAGTCAATGTTTCCATGGCCAGGTGGATGTTGATGGATGTGAACAGGGCTGTTAAATCAAAAGAGACCATAATTTCATCCTCTTCTATCTTGGTGTGTTTGATGGTCTTTAGGAATTCTGGGTTCAGTGGATGGAGTGGTGTAAGTCTTCTACTAAATGTTTTAGCCTTTGATGTAGCTCCTTGGCCAATCTGTAAGTTGGTGTTCCAGGTAGTGAGACTATGAGTCTGAGAGGGGCTCCTATTTTGTGAATTTTGGGTAATCTGAAGAAGCGTGGTGTTTGGAATCCGTCTGATTTCATTTTTTGGAAGTCGGTCTTACTTAATTCTCCAGATTTCTGATTTTTTTGAGTGGGGCTGGAACACCTTCAACAACAAAACCGACAGACAAACCAACGGAACACCTATGGGATCTCTGATATCAGGGTTCTTAGCAGAGGCAGTAATGCAGAAACTAAAAAAAACAGCCCTGCCAACCATCCAACCCAAACTTTGGTTCTGCTACATGGATGACACCTTTGTCATCACCAAACGAATCAAATTAGAGGAAACATTCAAGACCATCAACAATACCCTTACTGGCATAAAATTCACAAGAGGAAGAAAATGACAACAACCTGCCATTCCTAGATGTTGCAGTTGAGCGAACAGTCAATGGGGAACTTCAAACCAGAAACTACAGAAAAACAACACATACGGACCAAATACTGAACTACTCAAGATATTATCCCAACATCCACAAATGAAGCTGCATTAGAACATTATTTCAATGAGCCACCACACACTGCAGCACAGAGAAACTATGCAGAGCAGAGGTAAATCACCTAGACAATGTATTCAAAAAGAACACGTCCCCAATGAACACAGTCCACTGATTTCTCAGCAACAAACACAAACAAGCAGACAAAACGCGTTCAGAAACCCCAGCCACTCTCCCCTACATCAAAGACATCTCCGAAATGACTGCCAGACTACTCAGACCCCTTGGCATCATGGTAGCCCACAAATGCACCAACACTCGTAAACAGCTAATAAACTTGAAAGACCCTACACAGACAGCAAGAAAAACTAATGTCATTTACAAAATACCTTGCAAGAACTGTAATAAACACTACATTGGACAAACAGGCAGAAAACTAGCCACCAGACTACATGAACATCAACTAGCTACAGAACGACATGACCCTCTCTCACTAGTATCCTTACATACAGAGAAGGAAGGGCACCACTTTGACTGGGACAACACATCCATCCTAGGACACGCCAAACAGAGACACACACAAGAATTCCTAGAAGCATAGCATTCCAACCGGAACTCAATCAACAAACACATTGACTTGGATCCCATTTACCACCCCCTGAGAAAAGAACAGGGAATGCCATCACCACAGGAAATAACATCACCAACCCAAGGAAACCCAAACATATAAATAGAAAGTGGGCTATACCACCAGTGCTTCATCCGGAGGCTCACTGAAGATATTACCTAGTATGGTGACAAAACATCTGAAAATGAACTTTCCAGCTCAGTGAGCAAATCTACACTCAGAACCTCAACCTGAGCTACAAATCTTCTCAAAACTTGTTATGACCTACAGGCATCCTGAGACCATGGCCCCTTGTTGTGGCCAGGGGAAATATATTCCTGCATCTAGTCTCTCTAGCTCTGTCAGTCAGACTTTTATACTTTTCATTTTATTTCCCTCTCGTTTGTCTAAACACCAGTAATACAGGCAACAATACTCAGGAGTCAGATTGGTGAATGTTCACTGCAATCCCTTTTCGTAGATAAGGAAACCAAAACTGCACATAAATGTCCAAGGCCCCGCATAGCCGCTTTAAGACCTTCTTGCTCCTGTACACAAATTCTCTTATAATAAAGTCCAACATACCACTTGCCTTCCTAATCGCTTGGCGTACATGTATTTTTTTTTCCAGTGACCAGTACACAAGAACATCCAGGTTTATTAATCTATCACCATTTAAATAATACTGTACTTTTCTGTTTCACCTAGCAAAATGGACAACATTATATTATACATTGTACTCCATTTGCCAAATATTTCCCCACTCAAAGTGTTTAAATTGTCCAAATCCTCTTTACACCCTCTTCATCACTTCCACTTAACTTTGCGTCATCAGCAAACTTGGAAATATTACACACAATGCCTTCATCTGAATCTTTGCTATATATTGTAATTGATGGGGCCCAAGCATTGATACCTATGGAACCTCGCTTGACACCACTTTCAACTCCAACAATGACACACTTTCTCCTACTCTTGCTTTTCTGTCAGCTAACTAATTCTCAATCTATACCAATGTACTATCACAGCTTTGATTTTGCACAATAACCTCTCACATGGGACTTTATCAAAAGTTGTCTGAAAATCCAAGTAATCACATCCTCTGGTTCCCCCTCATCTATTCTAAAAGCTAAAGCCTTAAAATTCTCTGGCAGGTTTGTCAAACACAATTCAAAAATGTTCTGCTTCAGCTTCCTCTGATCAAATTTTAAAACTGACTATCCACTGACCCTTGAGTTCTAAGTTACCATTGGAAAACCTCACAACAGAGACCATCACCCCTCAACACACACTCAACTTGTCTATCCAACCTCATGATTCTGCAGCTTTGAGAGCATGAACTGTTTCACAACCTGAGAAACTAGTCAATGGAGCTGAATACCTCTAATATTTTGACAGTGGAACTGAAGATTACCTGAGGCTCTACTGCAATGAATTATGGAACTTAGCTGATTGTCACCCTCTCACAACCATAACCATGTTCCTTTGTACCAGGTAGCACAATCACTGCCTCCACAAAAGTGCCAGAAATTTGAAAGTTGCCCAATGACTTACCTGCTGGAAGCCATGCTTGCTCAAGGATGGTTGGATCGTAAATTTCAGCTTTGTGTCAACTCCTAATTGGGGACAAAGGACAATATTAATGTAATGTACACAGGAGATTGGATTGCAAACACCCAAAGCTTGGGCAGTTCTTGCATAAGGATAAATGAGTTACATTTGTTTCAGAGAAACTTGTTAGTTGAATTATGGGACTGTTTGCCATACAGCCATGATGCATTTAAGAGATACCAACATCTGCATGTTTCGCCAGAGAATGTCAAATGATAGTATTTCTTCGGGATTCTCGCAATGCAGCCCACCAGCTGATGAGTGACAAAAGATAAGGAGCAATCTTGAGGCAGGGGAGATTGTCTTTAGCTCATCTGTACCTTTAATTTGAGAGCTCAGGATCCGGGAGGTACCATTACTCAAAGTTTAGATCAGAGTGGTGCTGGAAAAGCACAGCAGTTCAGGCAGCATGCGAGGAGCAGGAAAATCGACGTTTCGGGCAAAAGCCCTTCATCAGGAATAGAGGCAGGAAACCTCCAGATCTCTCCACCCTTGAGCACCCTGCCTCTATCCCTGATGAAGGGCTTTTGGCCGAAACGTCGATTTTACTGCTCCTCGGATGCCGTCTGACCTGGTGTGCTTTTCCAGCACCACTCTGATCTAAACTCTGGTTTCCAGCATCTGCAGTCCTCACTTTTGCCTATAATTACTCAAACCCCATTATGCGCTGTTCACAAACCACCGGTGCTGAAGTGGAGCGGCGCTGTTTCAGCAAGATTGTGCAATATAGCCAGCTCCTCGCCATGACGGCAGGCCAGAGGAGGTCGAGATGTGTGTACAGAGTTCCTCGGTCCATGGCTGTTACTGGGAGCCGGGGAGTTCATGCTGCTTTTGCTTCTATTTTAATCCAGGCGTCGCTGAGGTGTGTGTATGTGTATCTGACGCCAGCACCCTCGCCCATCTCACTGACAATTCCAGACCCGCAGCATCAGGGAGTCCCATATCATCCTCTCCCCCAAATCCCTGCTTCCATCACACCTTTATTCCTCCTGTACCATTCCCCCAACATCGGCTGCCGCTAATCGATTAAAACACACACACACAGACTCCCAGCCTATTATTGTCAAGACACAAATATCTCGCCATTCCGATCCTGCCAATTTGGCGTGTGCATATACAAGCCAGCTACATCCATTATGCACCAAATCAATTCATTCTCGCTGGCGAATTGAAGTCCACATTTTAAATAAAAACAGATGCTTGCAGGCACAGTTTCGACATGGCACACCTAACCCGTGCTTGTTCGACTGCATTGCATATTGGACAATAGGACACACACACACACACACAGAGTAGGGCGATCCGTGGAAGTCACGGGTTTTGAATTTTTTTTTGGAAAAATTGAAAACAGGCTTCACCTGGTTCGAGTGTGCACAGCAGCCGCGGTGCTGTCCTAGAAATGCAGTTCCTCTTTTTCAGGACATTGCTGATGATATTGGTCATACCCACCGCCGTGTTCTGCTTTTTCACACACTTGCCAACGCGTTTGCCTGAAGACAGGGAGTGTTTACCCTTTTTCATTCCGGCTCCACAATCTCGAAACCTTATTCCCTTAGAAACGGCTCTTGGGTTTGTGCAGCGTGCTCAGGTAGAATCCCGAATCCCAATCTGCGGTCATACCGAGGGTTTTTGTTGTTGTGGTGGTTTCAAATGGCCTGAGCATCGACGCGGAAATCAGCCGCACGATAGCGTGGGTGTGCGCTGACCTGGACAAAGATTGTTCTGCCTTGGCCCCCGGAAGGTGCGCTCTGGCCCGGAGACAGCTGCAGTGCTGCAGCACCAACGGGATTCTCTGACTGCAGTCAGTGTGACCGCCCACCTTCACACAGCATTGGCGACAGAAAGCCAAGCCTGCAACCTCCTGACTGCTGGCGGCCCTCTGAACACAATAAACCGGCAGAAAGCAAAACCGACTCCTCTTAGGTAACAAATTGCCTCTGCAAATGGCAGGGGCAATCCGACAGTGGTCTGAAAGCTGCTTTCTTGGTGTCAGCATCATCACGATCTGATCAGCATTACAAAACTGCACTGGGCAATATCCCTGACAAATTCAGATGGAAGGCAACAGGTCATTTTTCAGAAAAAGACAACCCATTTCTTCCCCGGTATAAACCCACCCTATCTTTCGATACCACAAAAGGTGCTGGAGAAACCCAGCAGAGAGGGGAAAAAAAAGTTAACATTTGTAAGGGTCACTGGACTCGAAATGCTAACTCTGTTTCTCCCTCCACGGATGTTGCCTGGCCTTTTGGGTTTCTCCAGACACTTTCTGTTTTTTGTTTCAGATGTCCAGCATCCACAAATGTTTGTTTTATTTGAAAGTTCTTCAATGATTCTGGGGAAATCTGTCAGGATTTGCACAAACCCCAACTGATGGTGGTTCTGCTGTTAATTTAAAAAGAGGTGATCCTTCAAAAACATTTCAGGCCCAATGAGGCCACTTCTGCTCACTCCCTTATCCATTTTTGCATGAATGGCAGTAGCTAGGACACACAGCAGGATATGATCCAGTCTACTTAACTTTGGGCTTTAGGCCCAGAGATGGAGTGGGTTGTGGTGCCAAGTTCTCTGGGACAGGTGGGACATGGTACATAATGTCCTACTTCACAGCTCACAAGCCTGCAGCACGAAAATTCTCCAACCGCCCATGGCTATTTGGCAGGAAGGAAAACTGCACATAAGAGAGCCTTTCACAGTCAATGGTTTTGTGCTTTTTAGCTTGTTTTTAGATTTTTCAGCTGTGGTTTGATACCTCTGAGTCATCATGAATGTTTCTGATAATTGTTTTAGTTTTAATATCTGCTTTGAGCGGACCAAATCAATTGGCTCCGAAGATCCCCATTTTCTAATCTGTTAAATATAATAGTTGGGCTGCATAGAGTTGGCAAACAAATCAGGCAGCCTGAGAGATATTTTAATTTCCTGCTGGCAACCACATTGCCACATCTGTAGGGAAACCCTCCTTTGATAAATTTTGTGCTAGTGGAGAAGATGGTTCTGGCACTGTCAATGTATGTTGCTGCAAGGGGGAACTGGAGGGCAGTCCCTGAGCAATGACAGAGATAAGTTGAAAGATGAAGCACAAAATGGTGGCATATGACAGAGCTGTTAGTACAAGTGAGTGACAGACTGAACAAGAAAGTTCAGAGAAGGATTATGGAAACTCGAGGAGTAAATACAAAGTCTGATCTAATCATGGAAAGTAGCATAAGAAAACTTGTGAAAACTATGTTCCAGAACACAATTAACAGTCACTTGGAAAGCATGATTAGTAAGGGAATTTCAGTGTGGATTTCTGATTGAGGCTTCCGATGAAGCAATATAGAGGGTTTGCTGATGGTAATGCAGTTGATGTGATGTGTATCAATTTCCAAAAGGCACTTGATAAAGTGCAATATGACAGGTTTTTCAGCAGAACTGAAGCCCATAAGGTAAAAGTGGCAGCGGTGCCATGAATACAAAGTTGACTGATCGAGAGGAAACAGAGTGAATATTTTTCAGATTGGAGGGAGGTAGGTAGTGGAGTTCTTCAGGAACAGTATTAAGATCTCTGGTTTTCTTGATGCAAATTAATAACTTAGGATGGGATCTTCTCTGCCCCTGAATGAGATGGGCAATAATGAATCAGTTAGAAAAATATGGTGGGATTGGAAAAAATAACGTTCTGAACATCAAGAAAAAAATCTCATTTTCCACTCAAGGTTTTAACAATGAAATCAAAATTGTGCTTGTGAGCAACAATAGGTCTATTTGCATTCATTTACATCTCGCTTTTAACTCATTGACATTCAACTTGTTAATCTCCTGTATTGTGAAGAGAACCGAAACAACAAAATTTCTGATATGAAGGTCAGAGCTGGAATAGAGCAGCTCTCGCTCCTCAAGGCCTCCACCTTGGCCAGTGGTCCAAGGGTGCTCTCCATGGGTAATTACTCCCGGCATCCTACATCCACAGAGACTGGTATTGTGAATGCTCCAGCCTTGCCATATCATCATCCAAATCTATGTCACACTTAGAGTACAATTCTCCACTTTAATGCTATTCACTGCACACCAACACTTTTCATTGCAATGCTGCTGTCAGGCTGCTTTGCATGCAGGGTCAGGCACCCAACACGCAGTGAAAGGGTGCACCTCAGGGCTCTGAGCTTGCCTTCTTAGAACTCACTGACTTTGTGCCTACTTGGATACTCACAGCATTTCTACCTTGCCTTGTTTTTTGGCACTTTTCCATGTCATTCAGAACTTGCAGGCTTACAGTATTTCTGTCTTGACATACTCCCTAGCAGAGACAGAAAGCCATACAGCTTCTCATGGCTGACAGCAGTGATTCATCAAAGGGGGTGAATATGTTGCTGCACAGTGGCACCATGCTACATCGAAGTCACACCTACACCACGTATAATAACTTATACAGCAAACACACAGCATGTATTTCAGCCAAATGGCCATTTCTCAAACTGTTACCACAAATTGAGGATGTTCATGGTCACTGGCAAAGAACCTTGTCACCTGGCTGCAGTGGATAATATGACCTGAAGGGGTGGGTAGCCATTCTAACTTAGTGCCAGCTGTGCTAGATTTTTATGGAACCATCCCCTTCCAAGGATGTACTGGAGAACTGGGTGGTCAATTCTCAACCCACAAATGTATCAAGGTTGTTACTGATGCAATTTGGAACAATATACTTTGCCAGCATAGCTGGCTCCCCCCCAGGCTGGACACTGTAGATGTAAACACATCACGTTGAGAGTACCAAATCATTACATGACTTTTTTTCATTCTCTTGTTGGACATGGGTGTCGTTGGCTGGCCAGAATGTACTGCCTATTCCTAGTTGCCCTTAAGAAGGTGGTGGTGAGCTGCTTTCTTGAATTGCCGCAGACCATGTCCTGCAGGTTAACCCACAATATCATCAGGGAGGAAATTCTGTGATTTCAACCCAGCGACAGTGAAGGATTGGTGACATATTTCCAAGACAGGATAATGAGTGGCTTGGAGGGGAACTTGCAGGTGATGGTGTTCCCATGT
Source organism: Chiloscyllium plagiosum (assembly GCF_037043375.1). Lineage (NCBI taxonomy): Eukaryota > Metazoa > Chordata > Chondrichthyes > Orectolobiformes > Hemiscylliidae > Chiloscyllium > Chiloscyllium plagiosum. The sequence goes on along the minus strand of NW_028270157.1, from coordinate 27,812,852 downwards.
ATCTGCTACTCCAGTCCTTCTAGATGGAAGTGTTCATGGGCTTGGATGGTGTTCTCTAAGGATCTTTGGCAAATCTCTGCAGTGGATCTTGTAGATAGTATACAATGCAGCTACTGAGCATCAGTGGCGGAAGGAGTGGATACTGTGACTGGCTTCATTAGTAGGCTAGGGCTCCATTCCAATGTATAAGCTGTTTGTGAACATTGGTACCGCATCTCTGAAGTATGTACAAGATACTCTGGAAGCTGCCATCATGCCTATTTCTTTAAGAATTCTTATGATCCTGCTTTGCTTCAAGGGCCAGATATCTTGCAAAAATGGTTACTGGGAGACAAGAGCTAACTTGTGCAGCCATGATATTTAGTTATGTTTTATGCTATGATTCGATGAATAATTCAATATATATTTTTCTAGAAGATTCTATAAAAGCACATCACAATATGCTGACCACATTACTATATGAAAGTGGACATGCTATAGTAATCTATAGTAGCATTTAATTACTTTTTGTATCTACCAAATTGACATCAACTACTTCTAAAAGACCTGGTTAACCAACATTGGTCTGAATGTGGGAATATCTCTTAGTGTCTGTGCCAATACAGAAAGGTTCATGCTGTGCTGAGCTAGCCATGCAGCAAAGGGCTTGCATTTCCCAAAGGACAACACAGACAATACCTTTGAGAAGATATGTTGCAGCATGAGCTTATGGAATGGTGCTGTGAAATGACACAGGGAACAATTTGCCTATTAAGCACTGCTAATTGAAGTTCTGATGAAAAGTCATATATCAGAAGCATGCGGCATAATTTTCTGCTCACTTGAGTGGTGTGCAAAACGGCAAGAAAGTTGGGAAAAATTGAAAAAATCAGATCCTTAATCTTGGGAAAAGAAGCTTGCTTTTCAGCTTAGGGTTTAGACAGAGAATTCTGAATTTTACTTATGGTCAAAGGCAACTTAATTTCTTTGCATTTGCATTTCACTGTTGGCTGAAATTACCTAAGCCATATTTAAGGTCTCAATTCTCCTCTACTTTCCAGTGAGAAAGTCCAGCATGCCTGTCTCTCAACATTGACATAGAAACATTGAAACTAGGAGCAGAAGAATGCCATTCAGCCCTTCTAGCCTTCTCCATCATTCATTAGGATCATGACTGAACCTCTATCTCAATGCTTTGTTCCTGCTTTCTCCCAACACTCCTTGATGCCTTTAAAATCTTAAAAATTATTTATCTTCTTCTTGAATATATTCAGCGACTCAGCCTCCATAGCCTCATTATGAATGAAGAAATGTTTTCTCATCTCAGTCCTGAATAGTCTACTCTGTATCCTGAGACTTTGTCCTCTGGCTTTAGACTCCCCAGTTCGGGGAAAACATCCTTCTTGCATCTTGTCTGTTCAGCACTGTTAGAATTTTGTATATTTCAATCAGATTCCTCTCATCCTCCTAAACTCTACTGAATAGGCCCAGTTAAACCAGTCTCCACTTATAGGACACTCCTGCCACTTTGAATATCTGCCTAGTGAACTGCTGCTCAGTCTGTCCATGGCAGCTACATCTTTCCTTCGTCATAGAGACAAAAACTGTTGCATTTTCCAGATGTGGTCTCACCAATGTCCTGGATAGCTATTGTAGGGCATTCCTACATTGAACTCAAATCCTTTTGCAGTGAAAGCCAATATACCATTTGCCTACCCAATTGCTTACTATACTCACCTGTTTGCTTTCACTGAATTACATACAAGGATACCCAGATCCCTCTGCACATCCACATTTCTCCATATATCGCCATTTAAGTAATACACAATCTTTCTGTTTTTCACACTGAAGTCTACAACTTCATATTTGGTTATGTTGTATTAAATCTGCCATATGTTTTCTCACTTAAGTTTTCTAAATCACCTTGAAGCCTCCTTGTATCATATTCACAGCTCACAATTCTGGCCATTTGGTGTTATAAACAAACGTGTTTCCCTTATCTACATCATTTATATGCAGTATATCATGAATATTTGGGGCCCAAATATCAATTCTTGCAGTATCCCATCAGTCACTGCTTGCCACTTGGAAAAATATCCAATTATTCCCACTCTTTGTTGCCTGTCTATCAACCAGTTCTCAATCCATGCCAGCATATTATCCCTATCCCATGTGCTTTAATATTCTACACTAAACTTATGAGGAATCTTATCAAAGAACTGTTTGAAAATTCAAATATACCACAATTATTGGTTCTCCTTTATCTACACTACTAATTACTTTCTCAAAAAAAAACTACAGTCGATTTATTCAAGAAGAAGATAAATAATTTTTAAGATTTTAAACCCACAGTGGCTTTGTCAAATTCTGATCATGCTTTCCAAATATTCTGTTGCCTTATCTTCCATAATAGACCAGTATTTTCCCCACTACTGATGATAGACAAACCAGTCTCTAATTCTTTGTTTATTTTTCTCTCCCTCTGTTTTTAAATAATGGGGTTACATTTTCTACCATCTAATCTGCTCTACAGCCTTTAGAATTTTGTGTGGAGTTTGCACATTCTCCCAGTGTCTGCATGGGTTTCCTCCGGGTACTCCGGTTTCCTCCCACAGTCCAAAGATGTGCAGGTCAGGTGAATTGGCCTTGCTAAATTGCCCATAGTGTTAGGTGCATTAGTCAGAAGGAAATGGGTCTGGGTGGGTTACTCTTCAGAGGGTCAGTGTGGACTAGTTGGGCCGAAGGGCCTGTTTCCACACTATAGGGAATCTAATCTAAAGATAAGCACCAATATATCTGCAGCTGCAGTATTCCATGAGATGGTATCAGAGAGATAAGTTGCATGACTAATGAGCTGAAGAATGGAATTTTGCTTGACAAAGTTGATTTAGGCAATGGCAAACTGTCTACAATGAACTTCACCCGAAAAAAATATTTTGCCATAAAATAGGAAAATATAACTTATTTATCTAAGGAAGGATAAATTGGCATTGGAGGCAGTCCAGATCAGTTTAGGATATTTGGTCGACATGGCTGAGTTGGATCAAAGGTGTTTCCATACTCTATGACTGTATGTCTAGACTGATACGAAGTATGGAGGGACTTTCTTATGAGAAGTTGAGTACATTGGGCTTGTTGGACTTGCACTTACAGTCTATCATTCCTTCCAGTGTTACCTCAGTTTGAGAACTGCTATTTTCTTATGAGATTTGAACCTGAGTCTTTTGATTTACATCTCAAGATGACAATACAATATGGGATCACAGTGATTATGTTACTGGATTGAAGGCCTGAACTAATGAACAGGAAGCAAAAATTCAATTCTGTCACAGCAGGGGATTTTAATTTCAATAAACTGATTTTTCTAAAGCTTATAATAGTAATGGAGGCCATGAAACTATTGGATTTTTGCAAGAAGAAAACACATCCGGTTCACTGATGGCCTACCAAGGAGGGAAAACTAGTCTTTACCTGGTTTGGTCTATTTGCAACTCCAGACCCTCTGCAAAGTGGTTTGCTTGTAACTGTTCTAGCAAGTCACTTAGTCATGTTCAATAAGGCAACTCCCCTTCATTTTTTCAAGGACAAATAGGATTAGGCAACACCAGCAACACCGAGATTCCATGAATGATTAAAAACATGAAAATGAGCTCTAGTGCACTTATGACTGGGAATTACAATCAATATATATTTATGTCTTGTCCATGATTTTTTTTCTTCAAAGCAGAAGCTAGTTTATTTATATTGTATTCAGGAATTGAAGCTTTAGAAGCTAGGTTTGCTGATAACACAAAGTTGGTAGAAAGTGAATGGTGAAGAGGACATAAGGATGCCACCATGGGATATAGACAGGTTGAATGGGTGAGTAAAGATCTTGCAAATGGGGTACAATGTAGGAAAGTGAGTAATTATCCATTTTGTCAGAAAAGCATACTATCTAAATCATGAGGTTGCAGAACTATGAGATGCAGAAAGATCTGGGTGTCCTTGTGCAGAAATCACTGGGGGCTCATCAACAAGTACAGCAAGTAATCAGGAAAGCTAATAGAATATGATGGTTTATTGTGAGGGGAACTGAATGCAAGAGTAGGGAGGTTATGTTTTAGTTATACAGGGCATTGGTGAGACTGCATCTGAAATACTGTACTATATATTGTACCAGACACTGTATGTAAGATAAGAGTGGTGCTGGAAAAGCACAGCAGGTCAGGCAGCATCTGAAGAGGAGTGTCAATGTTTCAGATGCTGCCTGACCTGTGCTTTTCCAGCACCACTCTGAACTTGACTCTGATCTCCAGCATCTGCAGTACTCACTTTCGCCTACTCTACGTAAGATGTTAAATGTGTTTTATGCTGTTCAGAGAAGGTATGCTAGACTAATACCAGGAATGAGTGGATAGCTAGGAGATGCTGGAGAGTCAGAGTCGATAAAGTGTGGCACTGGAAAAAGCACAGCAGGTCAAGCAGTATCCGAGGAGGAGTGTTGACGTTTTTGGAATAAACTCTTTATCAGGACTGAGGAGGGGCAAGGAGGCTGAGAAATAAAGGGGGCAAAGGGGGGTGAGGCTGGGGGAAAATGTAGGTGGGATGTAGGTAGGAGGAGATTGTGATAGGTCAGTGGGAAGGGTGGAGCGGATGGTGGGAAGGAAGATAGACAGGTAGGTCAGGTCAAGAGGCTGGTGCCGTGTCAGAAGGTTGGACCTGGGATGGGGGTGGGGAGAGGAAATTTGGAAACTGGTGAATTCATTGTCAAGGCTGTGTGATAATGGATGAAGAAAAGCTAGACAGGCTAGGATGTATCCTTTAGAGTTTAGAAGCGTCAGTTGTGACTTTTTTGAAACATAAGATCCTAAGAGGACATTACTGAATGTTGAAAGGATTTTTCTTCTTTTGGTAACATGTAGAACCAGAGATCATAATTTTAAAATAAGAGGATGCCCATTTAAAACAGAGATGAGGAAACATATTTTCCTTTCAGAGAATTCTCCTCCTCAAAATAACCTTTAAATATTTTTAAAGTTAGATAGATCCTTGATAACCAGGGGTTGAAAGTTTATCAGGGATATGCAGGAATATAGAGTTGAGGTTAAAATCAGATCAGCCAAGATGTTGTTAAATGGTGGAGCAGGCTCGAGGGGGTGTGTGACATACTCTTGTTCCTTGTTCATAAGGCTATATACCCAAGGACAGTAATCATGTGTCTCAAAAACCACAAAAACAGATGATACTTTTAACAAACATAAACCCAATTGCCTGGTTCAAAAGGCAAGTAATCTACTCCCCGTCTACGTTTTCATGGGGTTTCAACAGCGGCTAGAAAATAGAAATAACCAGTTTTTCACTTCGCCCCTCTAAAAAACAGCACAGTACCTGTCCAATCACTTTCTTGCTTCTTCTCCTTCACTTTCCAAAATAAAATGCACAGGCTTAATCGGTCACTGTGCAAGCAAAACAAACTCTCATTTCAGTACAAATACATAAAGCTACTGAACACCTCATTCCAATATTTGTTTTTAAAATTGACATGGCTCTCTCTGAACAAGCACAAAATCTTTAAGTGGTTCATGCAACAACAACAAAAAAAATCCCCAAACTAGTACTCTTTTGAAATTGATTGTTTTGAATTACCATTTTTAAAATTTACAACTTTGCAGACCTGAACCTTAAAGCCATAATTCACTGTGGTACTGTGAGATCAAACCCTTATAATATTTAAGATAACTTGCAACATGTAATTCAAACTTTCAAAAATTCCAAAATTGCCATAAATCCATAAATTCTGTTGCTATTTCATTACATTACATTTCTAAATAGCAACCACCATCTGTGTTGACCTAAGAATAACAGAAAAATTGTTAACATTTTCTTTCATCCCATCTGAAAATTAGACATTTGATTCATAATACATTATTATTAACTACTGGTGTAAAGTATTAAGGTTCCAGGGCTAATTCTTGGATTTATTTGACTTGGTGCAACTCTGTAGTTGAAACTGCTACAATTAATCAAACATTTACAAAACCTTCCTGCTTTCTGGTCAATTCACTTTCCCATTTTAATCCCATGATCTCTTGTGCGAGATTTTAACAAACATCTCGAAGTTTAAATTTGCACCATCAGCTACATTATCTTCAATTAGTATCTCTAATTGTGAATAGGCAGTTAGACTAAATATTATACTGAATAGTAACTTGCTAATTATAGAGTTGGGCATGTATAGTTATTCTGAAATATCCAGATTTAAAAAAAAATTACTTCATTGAATGTCATCATTTATACATAATTATTTATGGATATATTTTCAAAATGCTTATGTGATTGGTTGTTCTGCAGACAATATCAATATCCAGATAAAACTGGATCAGTACTTGTACATTGTTAATTGAACATCAGATGGACCCTTGATGGAAGTAACAATGTAATTCCATTCATTACTTTTTGACAGAAATATCCCAGAGGCATTTAAAAATAAAAGTAATATCTGCTGCAACAATATTGTGTTCAAATTAAGACAAAGCTCAAATGATTAATATAATCGATGTTATGTAATCAGTGGTTAGAAAATATTTTTAATGTTTAAAAGAATAAATGAGTCATTTCCACTGCCCAGAGGTTTGTTACTCTCACAATTTTAATTTGCATTGGACATTGATAGGGATGAATTTTACCAACAATTAACTAAGGGTCCATTTTTGGAGAGTTTCATGGAATCTTCTCTCTGTGAGCTTCCGTGGGTCATTACACCCAATTCTCCACTGCTGATCGCATTATCTATGCACCAGACCTCCATGGCTCACACTATTGCATGCTCACCAGCAGCAAAGTACTCACCATGACTGGAGCTTTCTGATTTCCTGCTGCCTGTGCCATAGTTAAAGCCCAGCTCAATTTCTGCCAGCCACAAATAGCTTTTCACAGTACATGTAGTGGGAGGCAAACAACACAGAAAAGCTTTGGAGGACACCTACATATCACAGCTGATAGCAAATAGAAGTTCACATTCATTAAGTCCCTGCCGAATGCAATGCTTTTCCTCAGGGCATTGTGGGTCAACTCACAACAAGTGAACTGCAACAGTTAAAGAAGACAGTTCACTACCACTTTCTTAAAGGCCACTAGGGATGGGCAATAAATTGTCCCACCAAAGTTAATTTTTTAAAAAATCCACCTGACTGATCAACTGTACCTATGGCTGCAAGAATCAAGCTACACTGGCTATCTGTCCTTTGCTGTCCAATGTAGAAGTATATCTGAGGGTGAGCTACTCTTTTCTTAATGCCCAACACAGCATAACTGTCCATCATTGTTCCCAACTGATTGTAGCCCACTCTGCTGACCGAATCAGAAGAACAGCCTTTATTAATGAGTGACCAGACCTGACTATTTTCTGTGCAGTTCCCATATGACTTACCAGTAATCCACTGTACATTTGTACTGGACCTGTAGGACTTGTTATGATAGAGACATAGAGTCAGACAGACGTACGGCATGGAAACAGACCCTTCAGTCCAACCCGTCCATGCCGATCAGATATCCCAACCCAACCTAGTCCCACCTGCCAGCACCCGGCCCATATCCCTCCAAACCCTTCCTATTCATACACCCATCCAAATGCCTTTTAATTGTTGCAATTGTACCAGCCTCCACCACATCCTCTGGCAGGTCATTCCAGACATGTACCACCCTCTGCGTGAAAAAGTTGCCCCTTAGGTCTCTTTTTACATCTTTCCCCTCTCACCCTAAATCTGTACCCTCTAGTTCTGGACTCCCCAACCCCAGGGAAAAGACTTTGCCTATTTACCCTATCCATGCCCCTCATAATTTTGTAAACCTCCATAAGGTCATCCCTCAGCCTCCCACGCTCCAGGGAAAATAGCTCCAGCCAGTTCAGCCTCTCCCTATAGCTCAAATCCTCCAACCCTAGCAACATCCTTGTAAATCTTTTCTGAACCCTTTCAAATTTCACAACATCTTTCCAATAGGAAGGAGACCAGAATTGCGCACAATATTCCAACAGTGGCCTAGCCAATGTCCTGTACAGCTGCAACATGGCTTCCCAACTCCTATACTCAATACTCTGACCAATTAAAGAAAGCATACCAAATGCCTTCTTCACTATCCTATCTATCCTTTCAAGGAGCTATGAACCTGCACTCCAAGGTCCCTTTGTTAAGCAACACTCCCGCGGACCTTACCATTAAGTGTATAAGTCCTGCTAAGATTTGCTTTCCCAAAATGCAGCACCTCACATTTATCTGAATTAAACTCTATCTGCCACTTGTCAGCCCATTGGCCCATCTGGTCAAGATCCTGTTGTAATCTGAGGTAACCTTCTTCACTGTCCACCACACTGCCAATTTTGATGTCATCTGCAAACTTACTAACTGTACATCTTATGCTCGCATACAAATCAGAGATATAAGTTTCAGATCAGGAGAGTGTGCAGCTTGGAGGGAAATTTGCAGGTGAAGATGCTCCAATGCAACTTGCAGCCTTGTCCTTCCAGGTGAGTTTGGAAGATGTTATTGACTGAGCCTTGGTGAGTTACTGTAATGCGTTTTGTGGATGAATAATTTTAATGCCAATACGCACACAGACCTTTTCAACTTAGGTGGTTGTTTTTGACTGGTGAAGACACAATGGGCAGAAAGGCTGTAGATCTGTGCTGTAGATCTCTATGACTGACCAGGGCCCACTCCTGGATTTGATGGTGGTATAGAACCCGGATTCTCACTATCCTGAGCACCCAGCTGACCATACTCATCTTCCTAGACTGATATCAGGTGATTCCCTTGACTTAATGTCCCAGTACATTATGATTAATGACAGCCTCTCTTGACTTGACTAAAGACTATGCACTTCAGAATTTGAGATATGGCCATTTTGTTGAAGCACATTCAGTGCGCTAGTCGCATTAACTGTTGGCACATTTTGTAGGTGTGACATTGATGTAGTACAACACCTCTTTGATGGATCACTACTGTCAAATATGAAAAGCTGCCTGGCTTTATGGCTGCGCTAGGAAGCAAGTCAAAACAAAGAATCACAAGCCTACACATTCTTACTGATGTGGCAATGTACATAACAAGGGCAAGGAAAGGCAAGGCAGAGATGTTGTGGACCAAATTGGTACAGAGTATATGAGCACTAAGGGAGCAAGCCCTAAGATGCACCCTCTTCAGAGGCATGAGATGGGTGCATCTCAGTAGCAGTATTGCTGGCCAAGGTGGAAGCTTGGAAGAGCAAAAATCAGTCAAGAATCTCATATTTCCAATCTTGCCATAATTTCACAACTGTGCCCACCTTGTTCAGGGCCAGAAGAATTCAACCCATTATGATACTGCAAATTCCAAAATGTTGCTGCAACTATTCCAGTCTTGTGACTACTGACACGTATTTAAATCTCTATTGCCACCTCTGTATTACAGTAGGCATTTTTTTAGTACTGAAGTAAGTATTGGAATCAGTGAAAAACTTTTATAATAAAGTCCACTGCTTCTTTATATAATGCTTGCAATAGTACATTAAACAAATGTACATTTGCCCTTTCCGAAGAAATGCTCTTAATAAACAAACTATCTAGTATCAAATAACATGATTATTTATGGTACAAACTTTGTAAAGAGCCTTCATATTTTGATTGCAAGCACCTATTTACAGTATCTGTGTTATAATCAGCCACAGCATTGACTGTGCAGTATCATACAGAGTTTAGAATGAGTCTCCAACAAAGGGCAATCTTTGTATCTTTCTTAATGTAATAAGGCATGATTATAGAATGAACAAATAGAATACTTTGTATCCAGTTTTACAGAAGAACCAATATAATAATTAAAGGCTGATGTCCATTATACAAGTCTAAGACATAAGAGGAAAATGTTGAAAAATAAAAAAATTAAACAAGTTTTACAAGAGAGCAATGAAATCAGTTTGTGGATAATTCTTGTACAAGGAAATGTCCAATTCAGTCATTAAATAAAAACTTATTTTGTTTAAATATATTTGCATCAAATATACTGCATCAAATACTTATTCAGTATTTGATGCAGTAATGCACAAAATTTGTAAAGGATGAAGCACATGTATAAAAAAGTTATTAAAAAACTGCTAAAATGCCAAGACTAAAAGAGATCAATTACCAGCTGATTTCAAAAAGTAAAATAACGATTCAAACTGACATGCTATTAGAATGAATAACATATAACGTTTATCATATTTACCTTAGTTCAGCCATGCTGCATGTTAATAAAACAGATAATTGAAACATTAACTGAGGAAATGTTTAATATATGTCCCAAATATAAGTATGGGATGTGCATTTTGGCATTATTCTGAATCATTGTTGCCAGTAAGTTCAATTGTGAGAACAGAATAAAATGGCTGAGCCTTTGTTTATAATGAATGAATTTTAAAATTTAATTCTATGCTTCAGCTTTACATAACTGCTGTGAATTTTAAACTATCAATGTTTAAATTCACTTTTAGAGCCCCATTTAATTTCCATTGAATAAGTTATATCAGAACTGAATCCTTCTTTCCTCAATGATTGACCTGTTTAATCTGCTGCATTGCATAATATCAGCTGGCTTCAGAGTCTAAAAACTGAACTTGTTCCTTTGGTATTGTGTACATTGCTATGTCCCAAGCCACCTGTTTATACTGAATTAAATTCAAAGGCATTTGATTCAGCATCTGAGTTGCAGAAAGGCAGCTAACTGAACTTAAATGAAAAGCTGAGAGCTAAGGAGAGTTGCTACTTGGATTTGAAGATCAATTGCAAGTTTATGTATTCCGCAATATTTAACCAAAAGATTTGACTTCTAATTTAGTCACAGTATAAACATGATGTATAAATGTACTGAAATTGTGATGCTCCTAATTCCCTGAATGCAGTAGTTAATGCAGACTTGTTCTAACAACTTTTAGCACAAAGGACAAACAATATTGTCTTACTTAATTAGAAAAATAAAACACTAAACAGTTTAATGGATAAATGTAAATCTATTATGCCATTGAATCCTACAGAAAATAATTACTTTTTCAGTCTTTACTGGTGTTCAGTTAACTGATCTCAAATTGTATGGCAATTACAGCATATTAATTGACTTGAGTATCCTTTGACAGGAGGGCAAGAAAACAGCCAGAATTTTCATTCACAAATAAGCTTCAGTAATGTCTGCTGGAACGTGAGTATAAATGAGGATTAGATTGGGCTTGGTTGTAACAGCCTACATCTGAAGCACACAACCAATCACTTAACCTATGGTGAAGTAAATAATACGTGATTGGTGAAGGTAATTAGCTTCAGACACCAAAGGAATCCTACCTGAAAAACTACCTTCAGAGAAGTAAAAAAATAGGGAATATAAAGAGGAGAGGGGAACAACAAACGAAAGCTAGCATTACCATATTTAAATGTTTACATGGTGCTCTAAAATATCTCCAGATTTTTAGAAATTGTGCAATGCAAGTAATTCTCAGAAACATTTTGCGTTGACTTAATTCCACAATTAAAATGGCAAATGTAATGTTAATAAGCAGAGAAAAAAATTTTTGCTGCTGTGGTAGGATTCTTAAAATATATTTGAAGGTAGAATTTTATGTTTTGCATCAAAACAGTAGATACAATAATTTGTTATGGAAAACCTTTGTGGGGTTAATGAAGCCATACTAAGGAAAGATTCAAAAGAAAATCCCAGCAAAATAGATATTAAAAGGCATGGAACTAAAGCATATGTAAAAAGCTCAAAGCTGAATATTTCTCGAAGACAGATTGAAATTAAAATATAAAGTTGTTGTTCAAAAGATCAATTGTCAGAGCACCCTTTCCATTTAGGAACAATTCTGTTTATCAAAATTGTCCTCCAGAGCATGATACCTTTTCAATCAGCTTTTCCTATTCCAATTTATAGCAATTACAGGTGGGTTACCACTTCACTACAATCATCACTACCTAATTTGTTTGATAAGATCCTGTTCCACAGCTACCTGATGAAGAAGCAGCGCTCCGAAAGCTAGTATTTTGGAATAAACCTGTTGGATTATAACCTGATATTGTGTGATTTTTAAGTTTGTCCACGCCAGTCCAACATCAGCACCTCCACATCATTTTTGATAAGAGTTATACTTGAAACAAAGCTTAATTATCAAAATGATTAAAAGGCAGGCATGATACCGTATTTACCTTAAACACAGAATATGTCTTAACTCATTGATTCAGCCAGTAGACTGTGGGCAAATTATACAAAAACAAAACATATTCAGATAATGAGTTAATTCCATTAAGTCATACTTAATATGAAAAGACATGTAAACATCAAAAAGATGTATATATTTGCCTATCAAATTAACACACACAACCAAAAGTTATACATTTGTAAAGATTTTGAGATATTGAGTGATAAGTCGTTGGATAAATGTAAATATTATATAACTTATAGCAAGAGCAAATAGAGTACTCCATATTTTATATGTACTTACGCCTTTTTTGTGAAACTGCTTGCAAACATGCTGTCACAATATCGCTATTCTTCTGTACTTTGTGTGAAAGATTGTCTTTTCTCCTTAATTGACGAACCAGTTTTGCAGATTGGACGGCGATTCTGTATTTTAGCTCTTCTATAATTCGCTTAAGCTCATCAACATCTGTTAACATGAAAAAATATATATTTGTAAGCGAAATGTCAATGACTGAAGAATTCTAGTCATAGGTTGTTCCTGTATCCTTTTAGTCTGCGACTCCACTGCTATTATAAAATGATTTAAATTACTTCAAAATTATCTCCAACAATACAATAGCTCTTATTTCGGATTTTTTTAAAAAACTGCCAAATGTTACTCTATTCAATGTGAAAGCCCCCTTCATTTACTTGTTACGGAAGTGCCTGGCAAGGAGATGAGATGATGGAATTCTTGCAAACTGGCAGGGATTGTCCTCAACTTTTCTTACAGATATGTAACATTCAGATGCAGTTGAATGATGCCTTCAAGTATTAGTGACAAATATTCTGATCTAAATAGGCTACTTCATTATCTGAGAGAAGACGTCAATCCCCAATCCTGCATTTCCATTGCTTGTTCGATTCGTGTGGTGTCATTTCGTGGAAAGAGGAACGCACTGATGGAATATTCAGAATCAAAGAGAACATGCTGAGCTTTAAATGCTTGCATTTTACATTTTAGGGCTGCGCCAATTATTTCTCAATCATGGCCACCCACTTTAATTGACATGCTTAGCTTTAAAGGTCAGCATTTTTGCCGCGGAGAATGAAGCCATTCGACACTCCAAGTGAGCACCTTACTCAACACCCTACCTTCCCCCCTCCCACCCCTTCAAGCTTCACTCAAGTGTTACATCATTTTGGCTCAGGTTAATGACACTGAAAGATTCGATTATTCGCCACGTCAAACTAGACAAGATGCTATTTTTAGGCACCAAACATGGAGATTCTTGTTCTGGCGACAAAAGTTAAATGTAAAACACTTTCACTTGTATGTTTTCTACTGCAATGAACTCTGGTGATCCAGGAGCTTGCCTACACCATTAACACAGCAATCGACCAAAACCAATCCCCTCAAAGTCCCCACGGTATCTTCCAGCCACTTACTTTCAGTCACACTGGTTTTGGAAGGCGAGGCTGATTAGCACTTATCACGTACCTCTCTTATTGTCTCCACAATTCTACAAGCAATTTTTTTTTTTGCATTTTATTTGGTTACAGTGTAATAATTTGTCTTATGGTACATTTGATAAAAATATTTATTTACTTATTTATTTAGTGAAAAGAGGGATTCCTCGTATTTTATCTAGATTTCCATTGCGTTTCTTAGTTCATCAAAGTCGTCGAAAGCTTTATTTAACTCAGTAACCTTCAGAATTATACTGACTTTCTGCGTTGAAGCGTAACCGAACTCAAACTGATAACCGATCAAGGCAGGAAGGAGGAAAATCATAAAACATAAAAATCACGAAGTATTTTTTATTATTTACAGTTTTTATGCTATACCTTTCTGTGCCAGGTACAGTATCTGATGTTTTGTAGTGTACTGTTCCTGAAATTCTTGCAGGAACATAGATCCAGAATTACTCCTTCCCAGAAAAGCATCGGAGCTGGATGTCTCCGTTGAACTGTCCACGCTGTCAATGCTTCTGCTACTGTAGGCGCAGGAGTCGTACAGTTCGGTCAACAGACCGTCCACAATGGAAGCAGTTCTCTTGCAGGCGATACTCGCCGTTCCAGACTGGCTCTCCCTGCCCCGGTTTTCATCGTGGGCTCCCGCGGCATTTTCCGTGGGGTTTGCCCCTTTCGGCCAGTATTGCGTTGGCATTATCGTTGAGGGTGACACCGGACAGAGGGGACTGGTTTCGCTGTCCTTAGGCAGCGAGGGGCCTTGGGCTGTTCTCTGGGGATTGACAATCTGCATCCACTGCTGGAAGCCGGACATCCTGCCCGAGTTCGAGCCCACCACGAAGCTGTCAGTCTCTCCATCCGAGTAATTCCCATTGGAGATGTCGACTTCGCAAAGTTCATTTTGAGCGATGTGAAGCGAAGCAGCCATTCTACACCACCGACTGCCGATTTGCTGCAAACTCTCCCAGGGCCAGCGAGCTTCAGGTGGATGGGAAGCCAGTTCCGGGTCCTCACCATTGTATGTCTGGGGAGGCCGGCTCGGCACTTACTCAATTTCTCACCCCCCCCCCCCTCACTCAAATTAAATCCTTTCTTTCTTGGTAGGGGCGTTTCTACTGATTATATCCACATTATATTTACTTTAAAGTACTTTGTGCTAAGGTTAACTGTGTTGGAAACACCAACTTCTATCCTCCCCGCCGCCTTTATGGCACATTCTGGCGATTATAATTTGTGCAGGTAAATTTCCCGAGTCAAGGTTTGCGGCCAAGTGCAGAGTTTACCAAGATGAGGACGCAATGTTTAAAATATATATAAAGAACGAAATAAATTCAAGAGAGATATTTTGAGTGTTTCATCAGGGGAATTTTTTCAGGAGTCCTTTCTTGAATGTCAGATATTGTACTTTCTAACCAACATTTTCAAAATGAAAATTAAAACTATTCATATTGTAAGGATCAATAAATAATCTTAACCTAGGTATCATGTTTGCCTTCTGAGAATATAGTTATGCTAAGACTAAGACTGCCAGAACATGCAATATGTTTTTAAAACCTTTTAATAGGAAGAGTAGAAGACACCCATAATTCCATTACTACCTCCCAATGTTTGTGTTGCCGTTAAAAATGAAATCCATAATTTAAGAAACATTTTCTGTATAGTCAAGATTACAATTATAATCAAAAAATCTTCAACTAAGTTTTAACTTCGCTCGTATGCAGTTATTAACATTATCACATAAGTTTGTGAGCAGGAGCAACTGACTTTGTTTTAATGCAGTCGTTAATGAAACTAACCAACATATGTTACGTTATAATGTGCTGATGATTGATGTCTGCACCGAGTGTGGCGAACTGTGTTTATGAATGTAGAGAGCTAAATGTGAATTCCTTACACTAGCTTTCTGTCTGCGATTTGTGGTTGCTTGGGCGTGTTGAACTTAGCTGTGCAGGAGGATCCTATCTCTTCCTTGCTTTTGCGCATTAGAAGTTTGTTTTGGTTTTTTTTCAGGAAAACAGTCATCGTGACCTCTGAAGAGTGGAGGTAGTTCCTTCCTGACTGAAACTCCCACTTGTTATTAGCAGGCCAAAGTCTGAGTGGCCTTCTTATTCCTTAACCAAATTAAAGATCAGTAAATCCTCTTAACCCAGATATTGAATTTGGCACGGTGCTGGATTTCTGAGCACATATTTATACCAAGATTAAAACCATGCATTTCCACGTCTATAACTCAGCCAATTCCACCCTGCCTCAATTCAACTGCTGCGAAAAACCATACCGTCTTTCCTTTTACATTTGGACTTAACTTTAGTCTTGGCCAATATCCACATTTTGCCCAAGTAAACTGGAAGTCATCCAAAACTTTGCTGCCTCTGCACGTTTTGGCCCCCAAGTCATGTTAACCCATTCCTATGCTCACTGACCTTATTTGAGTCCTTGAAAAAGAATTTTTAAGTTCTCATCCATGTTTTCAAATTTGTATCACATCCATCCCCATAATCTCTTCCACATTCACATGCCTCCAAGATATCTGAGCTCATCTAATTCTAACCTCTTGAGCATCCTTGATTTTAATTGTGCCACAACTGCTGCCTGTGCTTTCAGAAGCTTAGGCTCTAAGCTCTACAATTTGCTCTATTAAAAAAAAATCTTCTCGACCTCTCTCTCTTCTCTTTAGGATAGTTCTTAAAATTTTAGATTAGATTACATTACATTACGGAAACAGGCCCTTCGGCCCAACAAGTCCACACCGACCCACCGTAGCACAACCCACCCATACATTTACCCCTATACCTAACACTACAGGCAATTTAGCATGGCCAATTCACCTGACCTGCACATCTTTGGACTGTGGGAGGAAACCCACACAGACACGGGGAGAACGTGCAAACTCCACACAGTCAGTCGCCTGAGGCGGGAGTTGAATCCGGGTCTCTGGCACTGTGAGGCAACAGTGCTAACCACTGTGCCACCGTGCCACCCACAGTGTTTCTCTTTGACTAAGATTTTGGTCATCCATAATGATATCCCTTTTGTACCTTGGTGTCAAATTTTGCTTTGTAATACTTATCTGAAGTGTTTGGATATATTACAATAAAGGTGCTACATAAATGCAAGGTATTGTTGAAAAGCAGTGAGAAAAATGGGGAAATAGGTCATAATAATCATAACAAGGAAAATAGTTTTTTTCCCCCAAAATATACATTATTTCATAAATTTTGTTAAATGAAGTAAATTGCAAATCATTTTAACTTGAATGTTACAGAATTTGCATTACAATTTAACATTTAACATTTCTCCACACAGCATGTTTCACTCATAATTGCCTTCATATTTATGATACAAATCCTTGTCAGGTATCTAGCCAGTGGGCAAAATGTTACAAATTGGAAATGAGCAAAAAATGCATTAGAAATAATATTTGCTCCATGAATCATATTCTATTCTGGGGTACTTAAATACATTTTCAATTTTCTTAATTTTCACAATGTACTTTCATTGTAGAGCACTCACACTTGGAGTTTCTTGGTATACAATAGCGAAAAAAACCTTAGCCTGGTAGCTTTCTAAGGTGCCGCCAAATATTTAGTTTGTTTTGAGAAAAGGATCTCAGTTGCAAAGTACTTTGTAGCCAATATAATATTCTAATTATCATTACCATTATAATGTCGGGGTACACAGCAGACAATTTGTTCATAGCAAGGTCTCACAAACAGTGACAAGATACATCTGCTACATTATTGATGTTGATTGAGAGATAAACATTGGTCAGGAATCCAGGAGAAACCTTAGAATGGGAATTTGTACATTCACATTAGAAACAAATAGGAAATCTCATATGAACGAAAGTGCTTCCCTTTCAGTGCTGCAATGAAAAGTGATTATGCAGTTTCTTTTTGCACTGCAAGTAGTTTGGATCTGGATTGCCCTGCCTGTAAGTGTGGTGGAGACAAGTTAAATCAAGGCATTCTTAAGGCCATTAAATAATTATTTAACTAGAAACAATATGTTGGGTTGTTGTGGGAAAGACAGGAAAATAGCACAAATTCATAATGTTCATTTGGATAGCCAGTGCAGACACAGTGGGCCATATAGCCTTCTTCTGCAATGGAATAATTCTGTGATCTTGTGATTCAGTCATGTCTCTGAAGTGATAACACTTGAATCCACAACTTCTGACTCAGAGGCAAGAATGCACCCAGTTAATGAATACTATCAATGGCTGCTCAGGTAACAGCATATTTATATATTTGCATACAGTGAAAGGTTGTTGCACAGTTTTTAACAAATTAAAACCACCAGCCTTGATCTGTGTTGCCACCTAGTGATTTAATTGAAAATTCAACTGTGGAATTATCATTCCTTAATCTAACGTCTATTGAAACAATGGGCAGAATTTACAATGACAATAACAGGGAGCCCATCCACTAGCTTAAAATACTTGTGGCCACCACATTAGTAAGTTATAAGAGGCCTCAAGACAGCCTTTGATAAGGTGCTGTTATAGGAGGTTATTGAATAAGATTGAATAACTCTGGTTTCCAGCATCTGCAGTCCTCATTTTTGCTTGATACTGTACACAGCCAAACTGCATTTTGTGACCATATACTCACAAATATGTTTTTTATGAAGAAAATATATTTCTGAAATTAAAAAAAGGTGATTACCACCCCTTTGAGCTTTCTGGACCTTTCACACCTTGTTGATGATTCCTTCCACAGGATAGATATCCCCATCCATGTGAATTGGAAGCCAATCAGAGGCTGACTTGGCAATGGTCACTGCTGGTTTTGCAGTGCGGCCTAGACAAAAGGTTGACAATGTAGTGAAGAAGTGATTCACATGGTCATACAGGGAAGCCTGATAAAGGTTTACTATTTAGGCAGATGGAAGTCTTCACCTATGGGTAGCTCATGTCTCTGGCACATCTTGGTTTGGCACAAGCTGCCCAAATAAGAGAGACTCTCCCTCCCCACCAGATCACGGGTAAATCCTGTGGTTTACATAATGGTATGCCTGTAAGACAGGACAATCAATGATGTATTCAGGCCCTGGAGTAGTCACTTAAGCATCTCAATAAAATAGCACCCCCACCCCAACCACATCCCTGTTTGTCTCTTGGGGATATTGAATTTCACCCCATGAATTGCTTCCTGGTCTTCATCCTTCAAGATAGTCCATCATATCTCTCTTTCTTTGCTTTGACCTGATCCAGCTAAGAGATCTGCTGTCATGTCCTGATCAGCTATCTTTCATCCTCTTCACACATCCATTGCAGATCAAATGCAACCACCTTGTAACATCCATGACCCACTATACCTAGGTCAATCCTTCTTTCTGCTGTCCACTACTGTAGATCTCTGAAGCTCTTCAACTCTCTTCAAGACAGCCAAAATACTGACATTCTTTTCCAAAAAAAATCAGTGTTCAGGGTTCCTTTTGCTCTTGGAATTTTGAGCACCTCTTCATTTGTCTCATGGTCTACGTATGGAATTTTAAGCATATGTTCTTTCATCTATTCATCTTCTTTCACAGACCTTCATTTATTTAACCAGGTTTCTAAGCTATACAGGAAAATGCGGTTAGAATGTAGCATTTTAGGAGATGTTTCCATCATATGTCTTTAAATAATAACAAAATGTGCTGAAGTAACCCAGCAGATCTGGCAGCATCTGTAGAAAAAGAAACAGAATTAATATTTCTGGTCAATAGCTCGTCATCTGAATTTATACCTTGCTTAGTCAAAATGCATATGTTTGATTAATTTGTCCTATCTAATTATTGTCACTTTAATAATTTCTTTTGCAAATCTTGAACTCTTTACCACCATGCAGCTCTGCATTTATCTGTTCAGTCATTTCCGTTTGCATATTTTTATTCCTGTTTTGTCTTGCCCACAATACCAATCTGCTTCAGTCAAATGTTTTGTGATCTGGAGAATTGTATTTAACCTAATCAACTTTTCAATTTTCTTCTACTTAGCTGGTCTGCTGTGATCCATTTGAATGGCATTGCCTTCCTAGGTTTAGTTTGATCTTTCCTACTGCAGATAGAATCCATATCTTAATATTTCTCTACCCATCTGAGTTAGATGCATTGTGTGTTCTCTTGGGTTCCTGCATTAGCCCTGTACAATTAATATTTATATAGCACCACTGTAGGCGTGGTTCCTACGTTCCATGTATATGTTGACAATATTCAGCTCTACCCCCTCTGTCATTGTATTATTATAACTATACTTTAAAAGTTTTAGTCCCTGAGATGCTTTATGTTTCAGTTGTCATTTTAAAATGTTAATCTTATATGTCAAAGACAAGATTCATTCCACAAAAGGTTTGTAAATGTGGCATTGTTTACATCCATGTTCATTACAAATTGATCTGAGACCATACATTTTACCTAAGATTAGAATGATTAAAAATGTGATTTTGTATAATGTTTCTAGTATAGGGCTAGCTTTGTTGATCTCTGTACAGTTTGTAACAAATAGCATAGGCTAAGCTCACTTTACTAATTTGGCATGTTGTACTCTTCAATTGATAATCATAACTATGCTCTGATGACAGAAATGTATGTTATTTTCAATAAAATATTGTATTAAGGCAAGAAAGGCGAATTATACTAAAATCCATGTGATTATTTCTTACCTGTCGATTTTCTATGAGTCAATTCAGTGAGTTTAGGATGTAAGGATTTTTCTCAGCATTATTGGTTCAATATCTGAGAAATGCTAAGTCAGAACATCGAAACTTGTTATTGACACCAACCTGAGGTCAATGGAAATTAATAGGAACATAGATTTTGGTACCAGCCATCTCACAATCTCACTTCAGTCTGAAGGATATGGTTCAAACACCACACCAGAAACATGAGCTTCACACCTAGGCTAACACTTAAGCCCAGTACTGAGGGAGTGCTGCATTACTGAAGGTGCCATCTTGTGAATGTGACATTAATCATTAACCCTCCCAGGTGGACTGAAACCATTTTGAGGCACTATTTCAGAGAAGAAAACAGGACTTCCCTCCAATGTCCTTGGCAATAATTATTCCCTCAATCAATATCACTAACACATATTTTTTAGTCATTATCATATGCTTCAAGAATAATTCATGGGTTGCAAAGTGCTGTGGGCCTGTGGCCAACCAATAAAAGAAGATGGTTACAAAAATGTACACTTTACATGTGGACCAAGGCCATCTGATAACTATCCTCCGTCAAAGTTAAACTGAGGAAGGATACTTGCCATAGAAAGCATTCTATCTGGTTGCATCATGGCATGGTATGTGAACTGCTCTGTCCAGGACCATAAGAAACTACAGAGAGTTGTAAGTGCAGTCCAGTCCATCACACAAGTCAACCTTCCATCCATGGACTCCATCTATACTTCTCACTGCCTCAAAAAGGTAGCCAACGTAATCAATGACCCCTCCCACCCTGATAATAATCTCTTCCAACCTCTTTCATCGGGCAGAAGATATAAAAGCTTAAACACAGGTACCAACAGGTTCAAGAACAGCTTCTTCCTCACTGTTACTAAATTGACCTCTCAAATTTCAAATATAATGTTGTCCCTTTTTTTCCTTCAAAGCTTTTCCGTGGCTCAAGGAGACTCTGTCCTTGATTTTTTTTCAGAGAAGCAATAAACTAGGCCGGACTCTGATCAGTCTGGTTTGGTACATAGATTAAAAGGATTTTGTGAGGCCTTTTGTTTATATGTAAACAAATGAGACTTCAGGCCAAAGTGGTCAGGTTTTAGAAGTGACTTGTATAAAGAAAGTGGAGTGGTCAGCTCTGCCTGAGCTGAGCTGAGCAGTTTTTAGTTCAGTCTTGAACTGGGATGTTCAACAGGGAGCTGTGTGGAAACTCTCTCTCTCTCTCTCTTCTGTCCTTCAACTTCAACCTGTTAGCATGTGTTCCATTTATACTGATTTTTAAAGGGAGTTTATTGGAACTGTTGTGTATATTCGGAATAGCATAATTAAGTCTAGTTGGATAGGTTGAGTTCTGTAGGGGTTCCTTATTCTGTTCTTTGTGATTCATTGTGTAATTTTGTGAATAAACTTTTGTCTGTTTTAAAATCTAGTAGTCAACCTCGCTAACGTACTCCGGGTAATTTTCACTGTTCACTTATCGAAGCAAATTGCAAAGTTATGGTCTGGGGCTGCCTGCTTAAGAATGTTCTGAATTGTCTGGCCTAGTCCATAACAGATTGGAGCTCTTTGCCGGATCTTAAACAGCAAGTGATAGGTGCTAGTATCTTCATTTTAGGTGTTAGTTTGGTTTGGTAGACAAAGCTTTGGATAGTAATGGCTCTTTCAGTTGCCAAATATTTTCTGGATGTGGATGCGGTGACTTTGGAAATATTGCAAAAAATGAATAAGACTAAGTTGCAGAGACTAAGAATTAGCAGAGAAGCTGGAATTAGAACTGCCTGCTTCTGTGAGGAAAGGAGAGATAATTAGAATAATAGCTTGGCATTTAAACTTGCTGGAGAAACCATTAGAATCTATAGAGATGGCAAGAGTTCAAGTGCAAATGAAGGAGCTTGAATTAGAGGCGAGAGATAAGGAACAGGCAGCAGGAATGAAACAGTTTGAGTTACGATTAGAAGCAGAAGAGAGGGCAAAAGAGAGAGCAAAGAAAGAAAATGAGAGAGCTTTTGAACTTCAAAAACTGACATTTAAAAAGGAAAGTCAGCTTAAAAGGCTGGATTTAAAGGCTCAGAGTAGGCTTAGTGAGGAAGAGAGTGAGGATAAGCAAACCCCTGGTAGTCAGAAGCCTAGTGAGAAACTGTTTAAGTATGTTCACACATTGCCTAAATTTAATGAAAAGGATGTGGAAACCTTTTTCATCTCATTTGAAAAGGTGGCTAAACAAATACAGTTGCCAGTGGTAATGTGGGTTTTGTTGATCCAAACAAAACATGTAGATAGGGCAAGTGATATCAGAGGAGGTATCTGGGGAATATCAGGAGGTGAAAAAAGCCATTTTAAGTGCATATGAGCTTGTAGCGGAAGCTTATAGACAACATTTCAAGAATCTAAGGAGGGACCCAGATCTAAACTATCTTGAGTTTGAAAGGATCAAACAGAGTAATTTCAATAGATAGATAAGAGCTTTAAAAATCAAGCAAACCTTGATGCCCTTAGAGACGTAATTATTTTGGAGGAATTAAACAATTCACTGCCTGAAGTAGTGCGAACATATGTGGAAGAGCAGAGAATTAAAACAGCAAGGTTAGCAGCTGAAATGGCCGATGATTATGAGCTGGTCCATAAAACTAAGCTTGGCTTCCAGAATCAATTTCAGTCCATGAGGGATAGAAATTGGGGCAATGAGAAATCCTCACATGGAAAGGGAAAAGTAGATCTCAGTGAAGATCATAAGGATAACTTACCACAGGGTAAAAAGAAACCCCTGAGGGGGAACAAAGAAGTCAAAAAGCTCTGGCGTTTTCATTGTAATAAAGTGGGCCACAGAAAATCACAGTGTTGGTGGGCTAGGAAAAAGCCAGATGTAGGAAAACCAGACAAACCTGGAAGTTTTGTTGGACTAATAACAAAAGTAACAAGGGAAGTTCAACAACTGCCTCAGAGAGTACAAGATGATCAGAGGTTGGTTAAGAACAAAGTGCCAGATCTGCTTAAACAAATATATATGCAAGGATAAAGTTTATTCACATAGGCCAGGAGTAATAGGTTTGATCTCCAGCATCTGCAGACCTCACTTTCTCCTCGAAGATTTCAACCTACTGCGAATCCTCTTACAAGGATGCCTTCCTTGAAGAAGCTCTCTGAACCTGGATGCTGCCTGACCTGCTGTGCTGTTCCAGCAATAAAGTTTCAACTTTGATCTCCAGCATCTGCAGACCTCACTTTCTCCTCGAAGATTTCAACCTACTGCGAATCCTCTTACAAGGATGCCTTCCTTGAAGAAGCTCTCTGAACCTGGATGCTGCCTGACCTGCTGTGCTGTTCCAGCAATAAAGTTTCAACTTTGATCTCCAGCATCTGCAGACCTCACTTTCTCCTCGAAGATTTCAACCTACTGCGAATCCTCTTACAAGGATGCCTTCCTTGAAGAAGCTCTCTGACTGGATGCTGCCTGACCTGCTGTGCTGTTCCAGCAATAAAGTTTCAACTTTGATCTCCAGCATCTGCAGACCTCACTTTCTCCTCCCAGGAGTAATAGGTAAGGAGGTTACAATATTAAGGGACACAGGATCCTCTCAGTCTGTAATGCTGAAGGATGAGGAGATATGCACTCCTGAGAGATTATTGCCAGGGCAGGTACTAGTAACAGGAATACATGGTGAGACAAAAAGTGCTCAATTATGTAAAGTGAGGCTAGAGAGTCCAGAGAAGAGTGGAGAATTTGTGGTAGGAGTACTGGACAAACACTCAACTCCAGGAATGCAATTTGTCCTTACAAATGTTATTGTTGATTCACCAGTAGGCATGATACCTACTCTAGTTGAAAGGCCAGTGGGGACGCAGGCAACTGAAGATATGAAGAATTTTTTTCCAGGAATTTTCCCTGATTGTTTGATCACAAGACCACAGAGGCACAAGCTGAAGCAGGAGAGATCAAAAGGTACAGATAAGGAAGCTGACATAGAGTTATCTGAAACTTTCTTTAATAGCGAGTTTTGAGAAGATTTGTAGCTCAGATTCAGGTTCTGTATGTAGGTATGCTTGCTAAGCTGAAAGGTTCATTTCCAGTTGTTTCGCCACCCTACTGGGTAACATTTTCAGTGGGCCTCCAGGTGAAGCACTATTGATAATCCCTGCTTTCTATTTATATGTTTGGGTTTCTTTGGGTTGGTGATGTCATTTCATGTAGTGATGTCATTTCTTGTTCTTTTTCTCAGGGGGTGGTAGATGGGGTGTAACTTGATGTGTTTTTTGATAGAGTTCTGGTTGGAATGCCATGCTTCTAGGAATTCTCGTGCATGTCTCTGTTTGGCTTGTCCTAAGATGGATGTGTTGTCTCAGTCGAAGTGGTGTCCTTCCTCCTTTGTATGTAAGGATCCTAGTGAGAGAGGGTCATGTCGTTTTGTAGCTAGTTGATGTTCATGTAGCCTGGTGGCTAGTTTTTTGCCTGTTTGTCCAATGTATTGTTTGTTACAGTCCTTGCATGATATTTTGTAAATAACATTACAAAATATAGGTCTGTATAGGTCTTTCAAGTTCATTATCTGCTTTTTTAGACCATGATGCCAAGGGGTCTGAGTAGTCTGGCAGTCTAGATGTCTTTGATGTAGTGGAGAGTGGCTAGGGTTTCTGGGCGTGTTTTGTCTGCTTGATTGGATTTGTTGCTCAGAAATCTGCGAACTGTGTTCATTGGGTACCCGTTCTTTTTGAATACACTGTATAGGTGATTTTCCTCTGCTCTTTGTAGTTCCTCTGTGCTGCAGTGTGTGTTGGCTCATTGGAAAAATGTTCTGATGGAGCTTCGTTTGTGGATGTTGGGATGATTGCTTCTGTAGTTCAATATTTGGTCCGTATGTGTTGTTTTCCTGTGGACGCTGGTTTGAAGTTCCCCATTGGCTGTTTGCTCTACTATGACATCTAGGAATGGCAGTTTGTTGTTGTTTTCCTCCTCTTTTGTGAATTTTATGCCAGTAAGGATATTATTGATGGTCTTGAAGGTTTCCTCTAATTTGTTTCGTTTAGTGATGACAAAGGTGTCATCCACGTAGCGGATCCAAAGTTTGGGTTGGATGATTGGCAGAGTTTGTTCAAGTCTCTGCATTACTGCCTCTATGAAGAACCCTAATATTGGAGATCCCATGGGTGTTCCGTTGGTTTGTCTGTAGGTTTTGTTGTCGAAGGTGAAGTGTGTGGTAAGGCATAGGTCCACTAGCTTGATGATACTGTTCTTACTGACGAAGTTAGTGACCACCCCCTGAGAAAAAAACAGGAAATGACATCACCACAGGAAATTACATCACCAACCCAAAGAAATCCACACATATAAATAGAAAACAGGAATTATCAACAGAGGCCTACTGAGGATGTTACCTAGTAGGATGATGAAAAATCTGGAAATGAACCTTCCAGTTCAGCGAGCAAACCTATAACCATTTTCTTTAATCACATAAGTAGAACAAAGAAGGAGCAAATAGGTAAACATCCAGTGTCTTTAGCTCTACTAAGCTGATTGAATTCCAGCAAAAAGATGAGGAGTTAAAACAGTTGTATCAAAAGGCATTTACAAAGAAAGAAAGTGAATGCATTCCTGTGTGTTATTACTTAACAAATGATGTCTTAATGAGGAAATGGAGACCATTACACATTCAAGCAGATGAGAATTGGGCAGAGATTCATCAAATTGTTTTGCCAGTAGGGTATATAAAGGAGGTGCTACGAGTGGCACATGTGCTATCATTTGTAGATCATTTAACGGTGAGGAAAACAGAGGCTAAATACAAAGACAGTTTTCCTGGCCTGGACTACAGAAGGATGTAGTTGAATTTTGCCAGACATGTCATAAATGTCAGCTAATTGGAAAACCACAGGCATAAGAGTCATGATTGATTGCGTAGGTCCCCTACCTCAAACAAAAGTTGGGAATAAGTATTTATTAACAAAATGGATGTGTCAACTAGATTTCCAGAGGCAATCCCATTACGCAACATCACAGCTAAAAGGGTTGTAGAAGAATTACTTAAATTTTTTGCGAGATGCAGACTACCAATACAGATCCAGTCAGATCAAGGATCAAACTTCACATCCAAACTATTCAAGGAGGTTATGGATAACTTGGGAATAAAGCAATTCAAATTTACTGTATACCATCCAGAATCGTAGGGAGCTCTAGAGAGATGACACCAAACATTAAAGACCATATTGAGGGCTTATGGTCAGGATTATCCCAATGATTGGGCTAAGGGAGTTCCGTATGTAATTCTTGTGATCAGAGATGCAACGAATGAATCGATCAAATTCAGTCCATTTGAATTAATTTTTCGGCATAAAGTAAGAGGACAATTAAAACTGATTAAGGAGAAATGAATAAGTCAGCATTCAGCACCACCCATTTGGACTATGTGTCAAATTTTAGGGAATGATTAAATAGAGCTGGAGAGTTGGCTAGACAGCATTGAAAACAATCGCAGCATACAATGAGACAGGAAGCAGATAGAAATCACAAATTCGCAATTTTGCAATTGGGGATAAGATATTGGTGTTACTTTCAGGAACATGTGAGCCTTTAAAAGCAAGGTTTAGTGGACTATATCAAATTGAGAAGTAATTGAGTGAGGTGAACCACTTGATAAGGATTCCAGACAGGAAGACATCTCACAGAGTGTGCCATGTTAATATGTTCAAAAGATATTTTGATAGGGAAGGAAAGCAAGAGGAGAAGGTGTTAATGATTACAGCACTACGTTCAGAGGATTTTGAATTGCAACATTCCTCAAATCAAATTGGACAATGAGGAAGTTGTCAAAAATTGGGATACATTATTGAGTTACCTTCCACAAAAAAATCAAAATGACCTGAAAGAGTTATTACTATCACATGGGGAGATATGTGGAAATAAACTGGGAAGTACTAACTTAATTGTACATGATGTAGATATAGGAGATGCTGCTTAAATTAAGCAACATCCTTATAGGCATAACCGTCTCAAGTTGGCACAGGTTCAGAAGGAGATAGAGCGCATGCTCCAAGATGGCATAATCAAAGTGTGTTACAGTGACTGGAGCTCACCCATAGCCATGGTGCCAAAGCCAGATGGTACCCAACGATTGTGTGTGGACTATCGCGAAGTCAACACCATTACAAAGACTGATACATATCCAATTTCACAGTTGGAGGACTGTGTCGAAAAAGTGGGACAGGCAACTTACATTTCTAAGTTGGACTTGCTCAGAGGCTACTGGCAAGTACCTCTGTCAGAGAGAGCAAAGGCAATTTTGGCTTTCATAATGTCAAATGGACTACATCAGTTCAAAGTCATGCCATTTGGTATGAAAAACGCTCCGGCCACATTTCAGAGACTGACTAATAAGGTAATTGCCGGATTACCTAACTGTGTGGTGTACATTGATGACCTGGTGATTTTTAGTCACTCATGGAAGGAACATTTACAGCATTTATCGGACTTGTTCAATCCACTTCAGAAGGCATGCTTGGTAGTAAACCTAGCTAAAAGTGAATTTGCCAAAACCCAAATCACATTCCTGGGCCATGTTATTGGAGATGAACAAATGGCCCCACAAGATGCAAAAACAAACGTAATTGGGGAATTTCCCATACTGTTGACAAAAAAAGCAGTACTACAGTTCCTGGGGTTGAGTGGAGTTTAACAAAATTTTGTGCCAAACTTTAGTAGTGTGGCTGCTCCACTCAATGAATTGTTATAAAAGGGCAAGAAGTTTCAGTGGACAGCAGACTGTCAAAAGGCTTTTGACAGCCTAAAAACTGTGTTAACCACTGCCCCAGTATTAGTCACACCAGATTACATGAAGCCTTTCAAGGTGGTTATCGATGCCAGTGGTGTGGGTGTTGGTGCGATGCTCCTGCAGGAGGATGATGAGGGGGTAGAAAGATTCATTGGGTATTTTCCCATGAAGTTGAACATTCATCAACAGAAATATTCAACAGTGGAGAAAGAGACTTTAAGCTTGGTATTGGCATTATATCAGTTCAGTGTTTATATTACCAGCAATGCATCAGAGACAATCATATAAACTGATCACAACCCAGTGACATTTGTGGAAAAATTTAAGTACAAAAATGCCAGACTGTTTGGATGTAGCTTATTGTTGCAGCCATTCAATTTGACAATTGTCCATGTGGCAGGTCGTGAAAATGTGATTGCCGATGCATCATTGAGAATTGAATGAGATACGGGGGCGTTCGGTGGTGGGTGTGCTATGGCCTGAGTTTGCATGTGGTTGTGCTTGTTTTCATGTTTATAGTTAGTATAGTGTATAATGTGTTTAGACTACCAACAGTTATGAAGGGTTAAAAATAAAGCCATAATTTGGTATTGATGATTCATTTTTTTAAGAGGGGAGGTGTCACAAAGCTACTCCTTTTTTTTCTAAAAGCTGTTCCTTGGCTCAAGGAGACTCTGTCCTTGATTTTTTTCAGAGGAGCAATAAACCAGACCGGGCTCCGATCAGTCTGGTTTAGTACAGAGATGAAACGGGTTTTGAGAGGCCTTTTGTTTATATGTAAATAGATGTGACTTCAGGCCACATTGTCGTGTTTTAGAAGTGACCTGTATAAAGAAAGGGGAGTTGTCAGCTCTGGCTGGGCTGAGCTGAGCTATGCAGTTTTTAGTTCAGTCTTGGGAAGTTCAACAGGGAGCTGCGTGGAAACTCTCTCTCTTTTCTACCCTTCAACTTCAAATTGTAAGCATGTATTCCATTTATACTAGTTTTTAAAGGGAGTTTACTTTTTGGGACTGTTGTGTATATTTGGAACAGCGTAATTAAGTTTAGTTGGATAGGTTGGGTTCTGTAGGGGTTCTTTATTCTGTTCTTTGTGTTTCTTTGTGTAATTTTGTGAATAAATTTTTGTCTGTTTTTAAATCTTGTAGTCAACCTCGCTATCTTACTCCAGGTAGTTTTCACTGTACATTTACCGAAACAAATTGCAAAGTTATGGTCTCGGGCTGCCTGCTTAAGATTATTTCAAGTGATCTGGGCTAGTCCATAACAATGATGGAAATGTGTTGCTGGAAAAGCGCAGCAGGTCAGGCAGCATCTAGGGAACAGGAGAATCGACGTTTCGGGCATTAGCCCTTCTTCAGGAATGAAGAAGGGCTAATGCCCGAAACGTCGATTCTCCTGTTCCCTAGATGCTGCCTGACCTGCTGCGCTTTTCCAGCAACACATTTCCATCTCTGATCTCCAGCATCTGCAGACCTCACTTTCTCCTAGTCCACAACAATGTTGACCTTGCTGTTTTTGCAACTTCTCTGTATTCATTGCTCTATTCTATTACCATTATGCATTTTGTACGGTATGATCTACCTGTTCTGCATGCAAAACAAAATATTTCACTGTACCTAGGTGCATGTGACAATAATAAATCAAATCAAACTCATAACAACCTGTCTTTACAAAGATCACTGTCCCGTTGTGTATTTGTAGTATTTTCTGTGTTCGTTTCAGACTTTTGCCATTTAGTATATTTGTTTCTTTTAGTTTACTTGTTCAAAAATCAGATTCTATAAAAAAAAATGAAATTTGAGATTACCAGCATGCAATCTCAGCTATAAAATGCTGATTAAAGTGTTTCGCAATTCTGACATATACCATTACAGGCATAGTAACAAAATGGATTGAAGGTTAGTTAATAGAGGGTTAAATATCATGAATGTTGTTTGGGGTGGAAGTAGTAAACCTGAGGAGTCAACACTATGTCCATTTTTACTGTTGGAACATGTAATAATTTGTGCATAAGAGAGCACATCAAAGTTTGCTAATGACACAAACACTTACAAAACTGTAAAAATATGTCAAAAGACATTGGCGGGGGATCTAAGATGGCGGCGATCTGAGAAGATCACACTGCAGAGCTTCGCATCGCAGCAGGAGCAGGACGGTTCTTTAACTCACCCAACCAAGGTCATCAGGATTTCTTGGGGCGTTGGAAAGATTGTGGAGCCCCAAGAAACATTTTAAAATTGACTTACCTGTATTTTAGGCTGTCCAGAAATGCCTAAAAAGGGAGGAGGAGCATCTGAGGCTGGGCCTGCAGCTCAGCCTGCAGCAGCTCAGAGCCGATTACTCTCCAGGACCTGGTGAACCAGCTCTCGAAATCTCGCGAGATGTTGGGGAAACCGATTGAATAGAAGCTGGCTCCAGTCTCTCTCATGCTGCAGAAGCATGAGCAGCAGCTGGGAGACCTGGAAAAGAGGATGGATGAGGTGGAGCACAGGGTCACAGTGGTGGAAGCTGATGCCAGTTCATTCAAGGAAGAGATCCAAGTCCTGAAGAGACAGGTTCATAATTTGCGTGACCAAGTGGATGATCTTGAAAACAGGGGCAGGAGAAAAAACATTCGGATCATCGGTCTGCCTGAGGGTAAGGAAGGTGATCGGCCTACGGAATTTGTTGAAGATTGGCTTCCGAAATTCCTTGACTTGGAGACTGGTATGAGAGGATTGAAGATAGAGAGGGCTCACCAGGTCGCAGCACGGAGGTCGAGCCTGGGTCAACGCCCTCGTCCTTTCCTGGTACAGTTCCATCATTACTGGGATAAGGAGAGAGTCATGGAGACTTCCAGACTCCAGGGGAAGGATCCAAAAGCCCTAATTTACGAGGGGTCTAAGATCATGTTTTTTCAGGACTTTTCAGTGGCGGTGATCCAGAAACAAAGATCGTATGATGGTGTCAAGAAAAGACTGAAGGAGCTTGGGATTCAGTACTCCCTGAGATATGCGGCAGTGCTTTGGATCACCTTAGATGGATCCATGCATCTCTTTGACACATCGGAGAAGGCAAGAGACTTTGTGGACAAACTAACTAATTTAAACAATTGTAGTGTGTATAAATATTGTTGCTTGGGTATGCATTTATCATTCTGTAAAAGAAATGGAGGAAATCCGGTTGGAGCTTTGTTTTTCCCCTTTTTTTTCCCTCTATTGATAATAATTTGGTTCAAACTATGTCTGGCGGTGGTTAACATGTACATTTTAAATTTCTAAGTTAGGACATACCAAAGGATGGGTGGGGTATTTATTCCCCCTTTTTTATATAAAAGAATGTTTTTTTAATTCAAATTGATATTCTATGGGGCGTTTATTCTTTTTAGCTTGTGCTTGCAATGTGGCTCTAGCTGGGAGAAGTGAAGGTGGTTGAGATGGTTAGTTGCCTATTTATGGGCAGTTCGGGATGGGTAGTTGCCCCCTCTGGGCAGGGGGTGAGTTCCCCTACTCAGCATTATTGACGCTTTATATGTTGGTTTGTTTTCTGGTTTTTATTGTTTTTTAATTTTAATAATTTTGTATGTTTGTTAAATGTAGTAGTTTTAGTTTATGTAGTTTTTATACTTGGTGGACCATGCAACACTAAGGCTCAGCAATTTGTGGTTTGGGTTCCTCCTCTCTGAAATTTAAATGTAATTGCAGAAGATTATGGCTAATGATTTGATTAAATGGTGTACCTGGAATATCAAGGGAAGTCACTCACAAATTAAGAGGAAGAAGGTACTCTTGAGTCTTAGAAAGGAGAAGGTGGATATTGCTTTGTTACAGGAGACACATTTGGATGACAAGGAGCATCTGTAATTATAGCAGAATGGCTTTGACCAAGTTTATTTTTCATCATTTAATACCAGAAGTAGGGGAGTGGCTATATTGGTAAGGAAAAATCTCTCATTTAAATTGTTGGAATGTGTTAAAGACACATACGGGAGGTTTGTAATTCTTAAAGCCTTGATAAATGGGGCATTTTAAATGTTTATTGTCACTCAGCTCATCCTCTTAAATTCTTGGTAGATGCTTTTTCTGAACTGTTAAGTCTCAATTCTCGGCACATCATTATAGGGGGAGATTTTAACTGCCTCATGGACCCCACAGTAGACAGGTTGCCTAAAGGTCCCTTGATACCCTCTGCTCAAACTAAACAGTTATTGGGTCTGTTTGGGGAATTAGGGTTGGTGGACGTCTGGAGGTGTCTCCACCCTACAGGTAAGTATTTCACGTTTTTCTCCAATCTGCATAGATGTCACACGAGGATTGATGTTTTTTCTGACCCCCGCGGTAACCCTGGATCTGGTGGCATCCTGTACGATTGGTAATATTGCCATCTCTGATCATGCTCCAGTGTACCTCATGGTTAAAATTAAGGATGTAACAGTGGATTCAAGGTACTGGCGAATGGACCCCTTTATTCTCATGGACAGCAAGTTTGTGGATATTTCTCTAGGGAATTTCGGGCATTCCTAGACATCAACATAGGCTTGGTTGATAGCTCGTCTGTTCTCTGGGAAACTGACAAAGCTTACGCCAGGGTGTTAGTCATTTCATATTCCACAAGTAGGAAGCGGCAGAAGGGTGAGCAGCAACGTCTCCTCGAAGCACGGTTGAAGGCAGCCGAGAAGGCCTATTTTGACAGACCCTCGTTGGTCAAACTACAGAGGATTACGGCACTGTGGTCTACACTAAATTCCATGCTCACGCAGACGGCAAAGAAGGAGCTGGCTTTTGCAAAGCAAAGGTTATACGAGCATGGTGACAAGCCAAGCAAATACTTAGCATACCTTGCCAGAAAGAGAAGTGCCCCACAAATCATTACAGTGATTAGGGAAGAGTCTGGGAACCTAACATATGATTCTAAAAAGATTAATGTGGCGTTCCAGAGATTCTACTCTAAGTTATATCAGTCTGAGAATTGTGAGGAGGGGCAGGCCAAAATGGAATCCTTTTTTAGAGATCTGAAGCTCCCGGGTGTGACTCCCGAATAACAGTCCTTTCTCAATGCCCCATTATCAGAGCAAGAAGTGCAGGAAGCTGTGAGGCAGCTTCAGAGTGGAAAGGCGCCCGGTCCTGATGGACTTCCCAGTGAATTCTATAAGGAATTTATAAGTATACTGTCAGGCCCAAAGCTGAATATATTTAATGATTCATACAGTCATGTTTGTCTCCCACCATCTCTGAAAGAGGCCAATATTTCACTTATCCTTAAAAAAGGGAAGGATCCGGAAGACTGTGCTTCATACAGGCCCATCTCACTCTTAAATGTGGACTTTAAGATCTCTAAGGCTCTTGTGTTAAGGCTGGAGACTGTGTTACCCTCTATTATTAAAGAGGATCAGATGGGCTTTATAAAGGGTCGCAGATCCTCCAAAAACGTTAGGAGGCTGCTTTACGTAATTCAAGCATGCCAACAGCAGTTACTACAGGGATTGGTGATTTCTTTAGATGCAGAGAAGGCATTTGACCGAGTTGAGTGGCTGTACCTTTTCTATACTCTAGACCGGTTTGGTCTGGGCGAAGTTTTCATAAGATGGATAAAGGTTCTCTACAGTGTACCTCTCGCTGCGGTCATTACCAACGGGGTACGATCAAGCAATTTTAATATTTCTAGGGGCAGCCGGCAGGGCTGTTGGCAGAGGCCATTCGTGGGGATCTCAATATATCAGCTCCAGGAGTGGGGTCAAAATTACATAAGATCTCGCTGTATGCAGATGGTGTTCTAATTTTCTTGACAAATCTAGCAGTCTCAGTGCCTTGCCTGATACAATGCATTCACGCTTTTGGCACTTTTTCAGGATTTAAGATTAATTTTGCTAAATCAGAGGCTATGCCTATGGGTGGTCTTACGAAAGAGTAGGCTCTTGAGAGTGACTATAGATTCCCATTTAGGTGGTCACAGGGGGGGCTTTGTGTATTTGGGCATATTCATTACTCCAGTTCTGGATTGGCTGTTCAAAGCCAAATTTACTCAATTCTTTGAAAAAATTAAACAAGATCTCCAAAGAGGAGAGGCACTTCCAGTCTCATGCTTGGGTCGGATAGCGCTTATTAAGATGTCTATTCTCCCTCGTTTGCTATACCTTACATGGATGCTCCCCCTGATTTTCAATAAACAAACACTCAGGAGACTGAACAGTTGGTTCAGCTCCTTTATCTGGCACCGTAAACGGCCCTTCATTAAATTAGCTAAACTGCAGTTGTCTCACAGATTGGGGGGAGTAGACCTTCCAGACATTAAAAATTACCAATTAAGCTCGCTTTTGACCTATGTAAGTGATTGGGTTTGTGGGGTCCCTCTTTCAATATGACTTGATATCGAAGTCTCCCAGGCAAGGTGCCCCCTTATCAGTTTGCTGTTTTTGGACAAAGTCAGGACAGTTAGGGAATATTGCCATAACCCAATAGTCATCAATACTGTTAAAGCATGGAGGGCAATTCAGCAGAGGGAAGGTAATATTGGCAAAACATCTTTGTTTACACCTTTAGTGGGTATGCCGAGTTTTCAACCAGGTATGATACATTCAGGATTTAAACGTTGGACAGCTAGGGGTATATCTTGCATGGGTGATTTATTTGAGGGAGATGTAATGATGTCCTTCGATCAGTTAGTACGGAAGTACGAGTTACCTAATAGAGACCACTTTCGTTTTTTACAAGTTAGGGATTTTATTCAAAACAAGACCACACTTTTGACTGGTCCCTACAAATCTGACATAGAAAGAGGGTTACTAAGGGCTAAGAGTACACTCTCTGTCAGTACTCTATATCACCAATTGGGGGGTGCCACCTCAGATGAGTCTGATCGACTCTGCAAGATGTGGGAAAGAGAGCTGGGTGTTGAAGTTTCTTCAGAGGCATGGGAGGACATTTGGGAGAATGCAAGGAAGATATCAATTTGCAAAAGGACCCATGCTTTACAGTTGAAGATTCTCCAGAGGGTCCACTTAGCCCCAGACCGTTTGTCAAAATTTAAACCAGGGGTATCTTCAGCATGTCCCAAGTGCAAGCTCTGTACGGGTACTCTTACCCATTGTCTTTGGTCTTGTGACAGGCTTTAAACATATTGGAGCGCTGTGGTGGGTGCAATGGAGAAGATTTTAGGTATAGGTGTGGAGAAGGACCATATTTCGCTCCTTTTGGGCCTACCCATTGTATTTCCTGCAGACTCGCATAAGGAAAAACGTTTCGATATTCTTACATTCTGTGCAAGGAAGAATATCCTGCTAGGTTGGATATCAGAAAAACCCCCAGGCCTGTTGGCGGAAGATTGTTGTGGAGCATATTCCCCTGGATTTTCTCACAAATATGGTACATCACAAAACTGAGAATTTTTACAAGATATGGCAACCCTTTTTGAAATACCTGGACACAGATTTATCTGCCACACTAACAAGGGCTTTTATATAGCCGTAACGATTGTGTTTCATGAGTCCAATATCCAGGGAGGAGGAACGGTGAATGTATGAGTGCTTTGTTTGGCTGGGCTGAGTTATTACTATTTATTTGTTTGTTGTTAGGTATTTATTTAGTTAGTTAAATAGCTAGTTTAGGTTTTTTTTAAATTTTATACTTCTCTATATATGTTTATACATTCGTATAGGAGGGTGGGTTGGGGAATTTTTTTATTATTTGGGTTTAGTTTTGTACTATTTTTGTAGTTTTGAATTGCATTGTTTTGTATTTGTTGCAATATTTAAAAATGTATTTTTTCTTAATAAAAATATATTATAATAAAAATAAAAAAAAACACATTGGCACATTAGCAGAATGGGCAGCTGTATGCAGTTAATTCATGATAGTGTGAACTTACATGTTTTTGGAAGAAATATAAAATATAACTACATACTTAATGCAAAATCCTGAAGAGCTTGAATTAACAAGCTTTAAAGATTCAAATATAACTGTGAGCATAGGTATAAAAATGCACATAAAATACAAACGATATTTTCAGTTTCCTAAAAAAATGGGAATGGATTTAATCATGAAGAGGCAATTTTGTATAAAGTAATGATTATACTGCATAATTGTGCAGTTTTGGGATGTACATCAAAATTACAAAAAACTTACAACATAGATTCAATGGGATGGTGAGGGGCGTAAAATAATTTGCACTGGAGCACAGAAAGTTGTGAAGAGGTTTATAGCTTTTAAAAAAAAAATCTTTTAGGCGTTTTGATAAGAACATAGAAAAGTACAGTACAGAACAGGCCCTTTGGCCCACGATGTTGTGCCAAGGATTAATCCTAATGTAAAATAAAGTAACTTAACCTACGCACCCCTCAATTCACTGCTATCCATGTGCATGTCCAGAGTCACTTAAATGTCCCGAATGACTCTGCTTCCACCACCACCGCTGGCAACGTATTCCATGCATTCACAACTCTCTGCGTAAAGAACCGTCCTCTGATGTCCCCTTATACCTTTCTCCTAATATCTTAAAACTATGACTCCTTGTGCCAGTCAATCCTGCCCTGGGGAAAAGTCTTTGGCTATTGACTCTATCCATGCCTCTTATTATCTTGTATACCTTGGTCAGGTCACCCCTCTTGCTCCTTCTCTCCAGAGAGAAAGTCCAAGCTTAGTCAACCTCTCTTCATAAGGCAAGTCCTCCAGTCCAGGCAGCATCCTGGTAAACCTTCTTTGCACCCTCTCCAAAGCCTCCGTATCTTTCCTATAATAGGGCGACCAGAACTGGATACAATATTCCAAGTGTGGTCTCACCATGGACTTGTAGAGCTGTAGAAAAACCTCACGGTTCTTAACAACCCTATTCACTTTGGTTGCTGGTTGCAACTTTGAATACCAAGATCCCCCTGTTCCTCCACATTGTCTCGACCTTCGTCGACCTGTCTTGTCACCTCCTCAAAGAACTCAATAAGATTCGTGAGGCATGATCTGCCCTCACAAAGCTGACTGCCTTTAATCACACTATGCTTTTCTAAATAGTCATAAATTCTATCCCTCAGAATTCTTTCCAAAACTTTGCTGACCACAGATGTAAGACTGACTGGTCTGTAATTGCCAGGGATTTCCCTATTACCCTTCTTGAAAAGGGGAACAACATTTGCCTCCTTCCAATCCTTCGGTTGGACTCCCGTGGAGAGTGAGGAGGCAAAGATCTTTGCCAGTGGCTTAGCAACCTCCTTTCTCGCTTCCTGGAGCAACCTAGGATAAATCTGGCCTCGCCTTTGGGACTTATCAATCTTAATGTTTGCTAAAGTTTCCAGCACATCAACTTCATCAATCTTGATCTGGTCAAGTCTGTATCCCACCTCCTAAAAGTTCTCATTCACAACAATGTCCCTTTCCATAGAGAAAACTGAAGCAAAAAACTCATTTAGGGCTTCCTCTATCTGCTCAGACTCCACACACAAGTTCCCTATGCTCTCCCTGAACAGCCCTACCTTCTCCCTGACCATTCTCTTATTCCTCATGTATTAGTAAAATGCCTTTGGATTCTCCCTAATCCTCCTTGCCAAGCCTTTTTCATGCCCCCTCCTGGCTCTTCTCAGTCCATTTCTGAGCTCCTTTCCAGCAAGCCTGTAATCCTCTAAAGCTGTGCTAGATGCTTGCTCAACCTAACGTAAGCTGCCTTCTTCCTTTTGATGAGAAGCTCCTCTGTTCTCATCATCCAAGTTTCCTTAATCTTACCCCTTCTTACCTGCCTCAGAGGAACAAATTTATGTATCAGTCACAACAACTACTCTTTAAACAGTCTCCACATATCTAGTGCGCCCTTTCTGTGGAACAATTTCTCCCAGTCTGTACTTCCCAACTCCTGTCTGATAGTATCATAATTTCCTTTTCCCCAATTAAATATCTTCCCTTGGTAACTGCTCCTTTCCCTCTTCAAAGCTATGGTAAATGTGAAGCAGTTGATAAGGCTAACATGAAAGGATTGTTTCCTCTTTTTGGCAATTTACCAGTAAGGGATGGTCAAGTTAACATTCTCACTAAGAGAGCAAGGATACATGACAGGATAATTTTATTTGTGTACAAGGTTGTTGAAGCACAAAGTGTTTGTTGCATAGGGTATTCAACCAAAGGCTACTGCATCTTTTCAGAGTAAAATGGATAAATGTTTAATGGAAATGAATATCAAAGGTGCATGAAAAGCCGTCAGAGCAGTGGAGTTAGTTTTTTGATTATTTCAAAAAAAGAACAAGTTTAAATGTGTCATGCTAACTGACCTTACTCGGTACTGTGATTATTTATGTTTATAGTGTAATCACCCTTTAGCAGATTGGAGCACGGTGTACAGACACAGTATTCAAAACTAAAACTTAGCTTGACAATTTTTTTCTGAGGATTGAGCTCACTGTTTTTGAAGTACTTTTCTTGTCTTTCACGTTACAGTCAAACTGCTTAAATATATTTTATTTACAACAACTTGTCCTAGCCTGCTAACGGATGTAGTTTAGAAACTGGAAATAATGGATAGTCCAGAACGGCTCAAGAAATATTTTTCATGTTGTTTTTCTTATCGAAAACATTTGGTGCAGTCTGTACCTCTGCACATCTCATAGGAATGTACATTCCAATCCTCAGTTCAGAAGAAAGATCATTGATCTGAAAAATTAACTCTGGTTCTCTCACTGCAGAGTCTGTTTCTCCTCCTGAGTCATTTCAGCATTTCCTGTCCTTGTACCAATCTCCAGCATTGCAATGGCATTCCTTCTGTACTAGAAAGTCAAAAGGTGTAATATGAGTTCCCAAGATCCAAAGTTATAAATTGAGTCTGTGAGCACTCCATGGGATTTCTCTCCTTACAATCATAAAATCCCTACAGGTGGAAACAGGCCTTTCGGCTCAACAAGTCCACACCGATCCTCTGAAGAGTAACCCACCCAGACCACTATCCTATATTTACCCCTGACTAATGCACCTAGCCTACACCTGAATATTATAATAATTTCGCACATCCAATTCACCTAATCTGCAAGTCTTTGGACGTTGGGAGGAAACCCACGTCGACACGGGGAGGACGTGGAAACGCCACACAGATAGTCGCTCAAGGAATCGAACCCGTGTCCCTAGCCCTGTGAGGGGGCAGTGCGAGCTACTGAGCCACCATGGGCTTGGCTCCCATGTTTTCTGAACTTACAACGTGACATTTAAAGCCACTGACTTCCCTCATGTGTACATATTTTTATCATACTTAATTATACTTATTCCATTCTGCCTCCTCCTTTACATGGTCCAACCATATATACGTTGCAAAAAAGATATGTGGGGGACAAACTATCGATGTTTTGATGCTATGCGCTTTTAATGTATTTCAGTAGAACAAATACAGTCAAAATTGTTACAATAGTTTGTAGTCCATATCACGCTTCCCCAAAGACAAATTCTGATTTTGTTACCAATGAGTCTTTTTGCAATTATGTGGGGCCCACCAACAAAAAAAGAAATAAAATTAACAACGGAATACGTACACAGTAATGTTAAATAATCAAGGAGAATTCTGAACGTTGCGTAATATATAGTTGCAATAACCAACTGTTCGCCTATCACTTGCCATTCTGTTGGTGCCCTTTGAAAGGTTTTACCAGGTGCTGGGATCAGCTGATGTTACTTGTTTTGGAGGGACATGTGACTTGTGAATCATAGGAAGGAAGCAGAAAGAGCGTAGTTCAGTTTATACAAGAAATTCGAGTGGAGTGGAGTGGAGGAGCATAGTGCTATGGCTTTTCTTACTGTGTCGTCTTGTGTATTCGCTTTCTTGTTTTTCTTTGCTACTGTTGAAGAGGTCAGCTCGAAGAAGCCGAACATAGTTTTGATCCTCACCGACGATCAAGATGTTCTCCTGGGCGGAATGGTGAGCCGGCAGTTGTCTGGAGAGCTCTGGTGGAGCGGGGCGGCTGTGGATTGCTTTAGCATAGCGGAGACTTTGTTTGTTTTTGACGATAACTGTAGTCAATAACATCAGGCCTGCTGTAATCAGTAAAATCAGGCCTTAGAGCAGATTTAGGCCTGGCTTAAGGATGCAGTAAATAGCTGTGTATTTTTTTTTAGGTGATCGGGATTTTAAAAACATTAATATGCAGTTTTAAGGTTTTGTCAACTTAAATGTACTTCTGTATTTTCTCAAATTAAGTACAGAAAAACGTGGGCAGCATTTTCCTAACATTATTCAACCAAACGAATCAGTTGTAGTGCTTTACGCTTGATTCACTTTTTTTCTCTCCAGACACCATTGAAAAAAACCCGAAAGCTTATTGGAGATCTTGGAGTCACCTTTAAAAATGTGGTGAGCTACTTTTATTTTTTTTTGCTTTGGATAGGGCAATAGGGGAGGCAGGATAGCTTGAATTTGTATGAGCTAGATTAGGAGTGGCCAGTCCCATTGATGTGACTGGCGAAGTTCTCCAAATTGATATGTAATTCTCCAAGGAATTTTGTCTCTTTTTTTTTAAACTTGAGCTGTCAATGATCTAACAGATTTAAAACTTGCTGAACTTAAACTATTATGAGAAAAGCTACAAGATTTGTTACACACTATTAGAATAAACAATGCTGAATGTTCAGTTTGACAGGAATAAATTAGTTTTATTTTAAGTAATTCACTTGAACTGTGAATGGTGTACACAGTTGCATTGTATTGTTTTAAATGTAACTGTTATGTGTTTGTTTTTATTCAGTATGTGGCTAGCCCGCTATGCTGTCCCAGCAGAGCTAGTATCCTGACTGGA
This sequence comes from Chiloscyllium plagiosum, assembly GCF_037043375.1. Lineage (NCBI taxonomy): Eukaryota > Metazoa > Chordata > Chondrichthyes > Orectolobiformes > Hemiscylliidae > Chiloscyllium > Chiloscyllium plagiosum. The sequence goes on along the minus strand of NW_028270157.1, from coordinate 27,772,102 downwards.
AAGTATCCACATAATCACCGTGTGTTTAATAATACGCTGGAAGGAAACTGCAGTAGTAAAGCTTGGCAAAAGACACAGGAACCCAACACGTTTTCAGCTATCCTGCAACAACATTGTAGATATGAGACTTTTTTTGCAGGAAAATATTTGAATGAGGTAAAGTTTTTGTTGTAGTTTGAAGGTAATTGACATCTTAAGATTTAATTATGGTAGTTACCATTGTGACAAACTCATCCTCTGGTGTTTTATTTTGGAATATTTTAAAAAATGTCTGACCACTTACCTGAAATTTAATTCTGTTCTTGCAGACTGGCTTTTCTAGTTATATCAAGTTTTAAAGGCTGATTTTTAAAGATTGGCTGATTGTAATCTGAGAGCAAAGTTGCCATAGTCTTATCCGATCATAGTGCTGCCCTGTCATTAGAAAAAGACAATTGGTGGCTTAATCTGAGGGTCACCATGCATCTGGTGAGGAGAGAGGGTGAGAAGAGGAGTCCTTCATGTAACCTCACCTAGCACAGGAATTGAACCCATGCTGATTGTGTCACGTTGCATCACAAGCCAGCTGACCCCCAATCTTGATGACATGGCCTTTAATACACTCGTGAAGAAGTAAGAGCAACATGTTGAAACATGCAGCAAGCTTGTCGTCATCCATGAATGTAAAGGGCAGATGGAAGGAAGTTAGCTTTTTAAATATGTTTAGCCTTATTTCTTTATGTGCAAATAAAGATAATTTAGAAGGAGAGGATATGGTTATGTTGGACTTTAGTATTCTTGTGGGCAAGGCCAGGAGGTTGATTAAAGCTGTTTGCACAAAATTGTGAATAAGAGCATTTTCGTTTGTGCTGTATTGATAACTAAGTGCACAGCTTTGGAACCTACGTTGAAAATGTAGCAATGCCGATTTATTTTACTCCCAGATAAAATAAGCCATGATTCACAGCTACTGATGGTTGTTCTACTGCTTGCGAGTACAAAATTTGTACTTTGTTTTTTTTTTAAAGCATGTCTTTGTCCTTGTCAAGACGCATCTTTGAAAGGAAAGAAACTGCATTCTGGAAATGAAAATCACTTATTTCTGGTGTCTATTTCAAAGGAGGAACAAAGGAAGTCTGGTGTTCAGCATAAGGAGCACAACTAATAAAATTAGAATTACTCTTTAAAACACTATCAAAGTGGCTGCCCCTCCCAACCTGATATTAGGTGTTTTTTTTGCTGCTTTTGCAATTTTGAGTACATCATAATTCTTCCTCTATATATCTTAGAGGAGATAAAGTAAACAACCATCCATTTAACTTTTTTGCTGGATAATACCAGTTTTATTTGTTGAGTCTTTAGATGAGTGCTTGGATTTTTAAATGTTTTGTCATGAGTTCTTTTAAACACCACCTTTTCACAGGGATTGAAACAAAATAAAAGTAAAATGAAAAACTTGCTGTCCCTTCCATTAATAACCAGCAGTCTGAATTTCTAAAGACAATGTCAAAATGTTCAGCTAATTTTCAAGGATAGATGCAAAAGTGGTTGACACTTTGTAATTAAAGTGCCACTTGATTATTAACTGGGTACTGTTTATATGTAAAGGTTATATTGAAAATATAACATTTTAAAGAAAATTTTGATGAATTTCAGTTAAAATTAAGATTTCATTTCTTCATAAAAATGAACATAATAGCCAACATTATGAGCTCAGAAGGTAATATGCAGTTATCTTGTATCCTTGCCCCAAAAGGGATTAGATATCTCACCATAAAGGTGAAGTGGAAGATTTATTTTCCTCCTCAATTCTGAGATGTTCAGAAACCTCCACTAGTAGATTAGTTTCTGGCAGAACTATTCATTGAACTGTAAGAATTTTCTCCACCGGAGTCATAGATGTATGGCACAGAAACAGACTCTTTGGTCCAAACTGTCCATGTCCACCAGATATCCTAAACTAATCTCATCCCATTTGCCAGCACTTGGCCCATATCCTGTAAATATGTTCTCATTTATGCTTTGTATATTGTTTAACTTACAGTATGGATCAGAGGCTGCAGGCAGTTTTGAACATGTCCCACCGGGCTGGAATTACTGGTATGCACTGGTAAGCATTTACACAAAGTTCATTGACTGACAGAACAGTTGCTTAAATGTGTAATTTCCATACTGCTGAAAATCTAATCAACCTAGGTAAATATGATAGGAATTCTGCAGAGTTTGCTTTTCAAATGAAGTTAACATATTAATATCAGGCCAGATCAAATGATGCCATTTGGAATGCAATTACCAAATAAAAGATTTTATTTTGGAAGAGAGGTTTTCATATTGCGAATCTCTGTATTCTGTCCTAAAGGTTGTGCACACTCCATCCTTGTATTTCAGATTTTAAATGAATTCAGATTTTTTTTTCATTTTGCTAAATCTGAATCCAAGGATATGGGGAGTCGGCAAGAAACTAGAGTTAAAGATAAAGGTCTGCCTCAACTGTACTGAATGCCAAACAAACTCTGGTTTATGGTCTCACCTATTTCTTGTATTCTATTATGAATGTAATATATACATCTAAAATATGCAAGATGTGAGGAAAATAAGATTGCAATTAGGAACTCCTTTTTTAGCGGTCATTGGATGCAAACAAAAACAGCAATGGCTTTATTGAGATGAATGAACTTGGAGTATAAAACAGTTCTCACTCTCTTCATTTAGGTGAAGAATTCAAAATACTACAATTACACCCTCTCTATTAATGGAAAACCACAGTATCATGGTCAGAACTATAGCCATGATTATCTAACTGACCTATTAGTAAGTATCTTTTTTGTTTTTTATTTGTGTTGTAGTGAGGTACACTTCATGGATGAATCTGAATAGAAATGTAAGCAGAATCTGCAAGTCTCCATTTGAACTAGTTTCTTGTTGTGCTTCTATGTGGCCAAGAATGGGAACATATCTAATAGGGAAGTTGTAAATGTTCCTTCCAGGTGCAGCTTTCTAAATTTCACTTCTGTCTGTGTCAAATGGCTTGTTTTTTACAATGTTCCTCTGCCTTGGCCCATTTGGAAAGAAATAAGCATGTGTACAGTACAGTGTGCTTTTTTTTTATGTGTCTGATAAACACCCCCCCCCCCCCCCCCCCTGCCGCCACCACCACCACCACCCAATGATTTATGGCCATTGTAGTTCTATTCTAATGTACAAAACATGGCAATAAATTTGCCAGATCATATAGGTTGGTTGAGTCATAAATGTTGATGGGTTTCCTGGGAGGACTCCCATGTTCTGCTCTGATCCTCTACTGCACCTGGGTCCAAATAAGATCATTTTATTAATATTGTCTTTTAAGAGATTGAATTTCTTTTTACTGGGTGAATGAGCAGCCTGGGCTCTGTTTCACTCTTGGACTTGAATCAACTTATGCTTGTTTTTTTTAAATTCCTAGTTGGAGTTTGTCACTAGATCTCACTAACTGCATCTCCTGCCTTTCTTTACCATTCCATGTTTTTACTCTTCGCTCCCCCTTTTAACGTAGTGTCGAACAAGAATAGTGTGTAACCTTGGAAAGTTGTCGATAGTGATACAGCTTAATAATCCATTATGGCTGATTTATGTGCAAGTCCAACATGGTATTAATTTTGTTATTTACCTGTTGAGAAATGTTATGTACACTCTAGTCTCCTGGCTGTGAGGTAGGGACATTACCACTGCACCATGAGAACCTTCAAATTTTGGTATACCCTTTGTAATCTGCTCAATCTTTATGAAGTATATTAAATTACTACCACCTGCAGTATTCAAGCTTGGCGGATTTTGACCTGAGCTACTGCAGTTACTAAATAATGCTCCTCTTGGGTTAGAGGATATATTCTTCTGCTTCATTTGTTTTGAATGTAAAAATGTGCAGTAGTTATTTCCTTTTTATTGATTTTTTTTTTCAAAGTATTATTAATTTCCCTCCATTTATATGCTTTGGTCTTGTTGGTATTTATATATTCCTTGTAATTTCAGTCACCATATTCTAACCTCTCTACTTTTTCACTTGGCAGTCAAATATTTCACTGGAGTTTTTGGACTCCAGAACGAAATATTTGCCGTTCTTTATGATGATCTCTACTCCAGCACCACACTCCCCTTGGATTCCTGCCCCACAATATGAAAGGAACTTTTTGGATGTTAAAGCACCAAGAAACATGAACTTTAACATACATGGAAAGGTAATTTTTATGCAAGATAGGAATACATTAAAGTATTACATTAGATTAATCACTGCAATTAAACAGGAAGGTAGTAGGAATACATTAACATATTCCTATATCTTTCTGTTTAATCTTAGTAGTAATTAACTTATTTAGTTGAACCTTTTATTTTATTTTTTTTCACGTCTTTAGATGCATGTACAATGAATCTGAAGCAAAGTAATATTAAGAATTTCTTGTAAAATTTTAATGAATTGCTGAACAGGAAGTAATGTGAAACCAAACTGCTCTGCTCTTTCAATGCCTATACAATTAAATATTTTTAACAGCATTTTAAAGTTTTATATTTAACTTCATTGGTAAAATACAAGCTTTATTTGTTCCTGGAATTCAAGTGAGAATGTAACAGCATCCTGTAATTTATGGTATTATTGCAAGCTGTGGCTGTAGTGTTTTTGATGCGATATTGCAGCACACTTTTACCTGCAACAGTAAAGAAAGATGACATAGTTGACACATTGTTAGAAGCTTATATAAAAATCAACCACATAATATGGTCAAGATGTAAAAATAATAATTTTAAAAGATGGAAGCCCAATACAGATGTTGGGCATTCAGATGACCAAACTTCTATCAACAAGCTTTCTTCATCATACATGATGTTATGATTGAGGTTCGAAGGATGTGCCAATTCCTTTATCGTCCCATTCCCCCACTGGTTTTAACAAATGTAAAATTGAACCAACATACAGTCAATTTATGTAGGACTTTAGACTGTCTAGTTCAAATATTGGAAGCAATTCATCCAGGTTCCTTTTTAGAAGAGTAACTAGTTATACAAATAACATTTATTCACACATGCATAGATTATCACAAAGTTTTAGACTATATAAAGTTAGGTATCCATTATATTTTGGCATGCCAAGTATGAGGTGAGGGCAGGTAACAGGCAGATAGCTGACTATTCCCTTAAAGCATAACAAATGTGAGCAAACCAATCCTTTAATTTCTTGACAACAAAAAAGTAACTAATTACAATGTTATTTGAATGCTTGTCAATTGAAATTAATGCCTTTTTTCAAAAAAGGATAAACATTGGCTGATCAGGCAAGCGAAGACTCCCATGACAAACTCTTCAATTAATTTTCTGGATAATGCTTTCAGGAAAAGGTATTGTTGTTCTCCACTTCATTTTCTTTTTGTAAGAAAAATAAAAATGTGGATACTTAGTGTAATCCTCAGTTATTTTTCTTAGATGGCAAACGCTGCTATCAGTGGATGACCTTGTTGAAAAAGTTGTCAAAAAACTTGATGCAATCAAGGAACTAGAAAACACCTATATTTTCTTTACATCTGATAATGGCTATCATACAGGTAAATAATTATTTCCTGTCAAACTTTAGCTTATTGATTTTTTTTTTTTCATTTGTATTTTATTCTTGCCTTTAATGTTTGACATTTCCTCTGGAGTGACCTTGTCTAATGGACTACAAACTCAACCTTTTATTAAAATGAAAAAGCTTCGAGGAGCAGAGAAATTGACATTTCAGGCAGGAGCCCTCATGCCTGATGAAAGACTCCTGCCTGAAACGTCAATTTTCCTGCTTGGATGCTGCCTGATCTGCTGTGCTTTTCCAGCACCACTCTGATCTTGACTCCAGCATCTTGACTCTCCAGTATCTGCAGTCCTCACTTTTGCCTCTTATCAAAATGACCCATATTCTACTATAACCTTTTTTTAAAAATAACTTTGAATAAAAACACAATGCTACAGATGCTAAAAATGAAGCAAACACAATGCTTGAGCAACTCTGTTACAGTAGAATTTGTAAAGGGTGAAATAGCTGGTGTTTCAAGTACAGTATGACACTTCAGAACCCAAGTACCTGGCACCAAGATATCAATGGACACTACAACGGCATAGTGGCTCAGTGGTTAGCACTGCTGTCTCACACCGCCAGGGTCCTGGATTTGATTCCAGCCTTGGGCAACTGTCTGTCTGTGTGGAGTTTGCGCATTCTCCCCGTGTCTGTGTGGGTTTCCTCTGGGTGCTCTGGTTTCTTCCCTTGGTCCAAAGATGTGCACGTCAGGTGAATTGGGCTTGCTAAATTGCCCATAGTTTTAGGTGCATTAGTCAGAGGGAAATGGGTCTGGGTGGGTTACTCTTCGGAGGGTCTACGTGGACTTATTGGGCCAAAGGGCCTGTTTTCACACTTGGGAATCTAATCTAATCAAATCACAACAATTTATATGGTCTATGCAATTGTGACTCGAATTTCAAATGTGCAAGGAAGTTTAGTAGGGTTTAATATTATTCCTTCTGTTTTTTTTTTTAAATGATTGGTCAAGTAGACAGTTGCTAATTCTGCAATAGTTGCTAGTTTACTACAACAACCTCTCTGTCCTAGGAGACTTAGAATTTGTTTATAATCATAGTCTTAATTCGCCATTCTGACACTCTGTACTTGTTTATTAATACGTGAAGTAATAATAGAACATTAAAGCTCGAGGAAATCAAGAATACATAGTATAAAATGCATTAATATCTGATTTGAATGTATCTTCAGGCCAATTTTCTTTGCCAATTGACAAACGACAGCTATATGAATTTGACATTAAAGTGCCATTGCTTGTACGAGGACCTGGAATCAAACCTACCAGCAGTAATCAGGTATACGTACCAGACTGATTCTTGTATAAATTGTGGGGGCAACTCTCATACTAAGTATGTGCACAATGTTTGTTTGAGGTGAAGATTCTCTAGAAAGCAAGGTTGCTTAAAATCGGCAGTTCAACTCCATTAAAAAACAAGTTTATACAGCTGCATGAAGTGTACTTTATCAACAGGTTCAGGAACTGACTTTACGTAATCTCCAGAAGTTATTTCCTGGGAATGACTGTTGTAGTGTAACAATTATAACTTCCATCTATAGCTTCACTTTTGACATTAGCAACATTTTTTATTTTAGTGCTACATAGAATAATTAACAGTGAAGAAATGGTAAGAAGATATCTTGGGTTGAATGAAATCAGCAATCCTATTTAAAACACTTGAAGCTAGGTTTCATCTTTCACTAATATTACATTTCCATGGTCTATTTTAACAGCAAAATCCTGTCTAATGTAGAAGGACTTTGAAAGCTGTGAAAAACACTTCTTTGTCCTTTTCGTGCTACACTGATGTTGTTGTATAGTGGTCAATTGACGTCTTTGTGATTGCAAAAAAGAGACAGTTGCATCCCAATAATACTAAATTTAAAGTTACATAAGACCAGTCTTTGCCCAAGAGCATCTGTCACCAGTGAAGCATATGTTGCATAAGTATTCAATGCATGAGATGGGGAGTGAAGTGAAAAGAGAGAGAATGTGTTCCAATTAGATGTATTAGCCCTTGCTGTTGAAAACTTTATAGTGGAACTGGTTGTTGTAGTTTTGAAGATTTTGAGATGTCTAAGGTTTTGGTCTTAATTTCCTTCAGATGCTGGTAGCAAATATTGATTTGGCTCCAACATTCTTGGATATTGCTGGCTATGATACCAACAAAACCAGGATGGATGGCATGTCTCTCTTGCCTCTGCTGGTAGGTTTTGTCATACTAACAATATGGTGTAATTATAATTTATTCCTTTTTTAATATGGACATGATTGTAATAAAAGTAACTTTCAGTCGAGTTAGCTATTAAATTCTTCCAGTTTTCAAATCTCCTTCAACCATAAGTTTACTTATAACTTTAAATTTTTCAGTTGTGTGAAAATAAGTTACTAGGATGGCATTGGACCTCCAGAGCAATTACTCTGGTAACCCCTGCAGAATTCAGCTTCATGTCAGTTAATTTTGTTTGTACTGTATTCAAAACTTGCATTTTGTATTATCAATTTCAATTCTATTTTCAGAATGGTAAGGCAAAAAATGTGACATGGAGGACTGACCTCCTTGTAGAGTATCAAGGAGAAGGACGTAACAAAAGTGATCCGATCTGTCCTTCGTTAGGGCCTGGGGTCACGGTGAGTATTAGATTTTATTTTTGTTTAATCTGTATCTTATAAAACTTCTATTTCACTTTAAAGCGAGCTCTGTAAAGCAAACTAACAAAAAAAAACTTATTTCATAACATTTAATTCTAAGCTGTGGATGGCACGGTGGCACAGTGGTTAGCACTGCTGCCTCACAGCGCCAGAGACCCGGGTTCAATTCCCGCTTCAGGTGACTGACTGACTGTTTGACTGACTGACCGACTGTTTGACTGACTGACTCCCCCTGTCTGCGTGGGTTTCCTCCCACAATCCAAAAATGTGCAGGTTAGGCGAATTGGCCATGCTAAATTGCCCATAGTGTTAGGTGAAGGGGTAAGTGTAGGGGAATGGGTCCGGGTGGGTTGCGCTTCGGCGGGTCGGTGTGGACTTGTTGGGCCGAAGGGCCTGTTTCCACACTGTAAGTAATCTAATCTAATCTGTTGAGTATGGTCTTGGCTGCAAAACTCTGGAGAGTGGGTTTGCAAGTATATAATGGTTTATACTGCTACTTGATGCACAATTCATTTAGATAGGCACTTGAGGGGCAGAAAAAAGGGTAAAGCTAAAGTGAATCTTCTCCAAAGCACTTGAGTTTGTATTACGTGCAGTAAATGTGGAAGCATCCAATTATGATCACTTTTTTAGATTTTGTGGTGTCTGTGCTGTTCATGCGGCCAAACAACTGTAGTTTCCTTTTTGTTTATCTAAAATGCATGCAGCTCGTGTTTCATTGATGCCAGTAACTGAAGTATACATCTTGACTCAAAACGTTAGTTTGCTCTCTCTCCGTGGATACTGCCTGACCTGCTGTGATCTCCAGCATTTGTTGTTTTCAGCTGAAGTATATTTCCTGTTCAGTTGTGTTCTATAATGACCCAGACTTTATTGGTGGACTGTTTTCTCAATAACAATAGATACACTTTCATTTCTTCAGCCAATTTTGCTTGAGGAAATTGTCATGGTTTAGTTCTTCAAGAGTTGTAAGAGTTTTTAATCTGAATGTTGCTAACAGATATTTATCCAGTGACCTGAACATGTTTATTTGTATCCATAAAAAAAAAGGTGAAATTGTTCCATTTGAAGCCAGCTTCTCTATGCTTATAACAAATTAAAAGGACACTTGAAGACAATACTTTAAGACCACCTGAAATGTTGTTTCGATTCAATTAGTGTTTTTCTTTGAGGCTTATCCTACCCGGCTGATACTCTTTAACTAAAAAGTTTGAAAAAAATCTCTCCACAGACCTTTCATATTGCTCAGAGGCTTCAAGCTCTTAACAATTAAGCTGCACTGAAAATGCTCAAATTCAATCAGTCAATTTCCTCCTTCTCCCAACCTTAATAGATTTTTGTTAGAATAAAATTAAAAATACCAGGTTCACTTCTCTCTGAATGTTAATCAGTTCTTCCTTGGATCAACACCTAACTCTGTACCATGTTTTGTTTAAAATATGCCCATTAAATTGGCAATGTTGTATGTAGATTAACATGGGTGAAAACATTTATCTCCTGGTAGCTTTAAGACGACCGTTTGTATCTTTATCTACTCACCTTCAACCCTTTGTTCAACAGAACTGTTTCCCTGACTGTGTTTGTGAAGATGCATATAACAACACATATGCATGTGTAAGAACAATTGCCAATTCAGCTAACTTGCAGTATTGTGAATTTGATGATAGTGAGGTAAGTGCAATTAAATGTTTTTTGCCTTTCATTTTGCTTCCTTAACTGTTGTGTCATCTTTTTAATAAAACCCTAACTTATGCAGACTTTTTTTTTCCTCTCAGTATTTGCTGGATTTTAAATTGCTTTTGAGCAGTCCTATTGCTTATGAGTAATGATCCAAGCAGGTGTTAATACTGGATAAGTTGCATCCTGGAATCAAACCTGGCTTAATTCTCTAAATCATAAGTTACAAACTTTTGCAGTTAGTGGCTAGTCATTAAACATATTCACACAAAGAGGCTCTAATGTTCATTAACAATTCTTTTGAAGTTTGCATCACAAATAGACAGGGTGGTTAAAAAGGTATTTAGCACTCTTGTCTTATTGCTCAGTCCTTTTGAGTACAGGAGTTGGGAAATTGTTGAAGTTGACCAGGGCACTGGTGAGGCCTCTTGTAGAAAACTGTGTCCAGTTCTGGTTGCCCATTTACAGGAAGAATATTGTTAAGCAGGGGAAGGTTCAAAAGAGATTTACCAGGATGTTGCCAGATGTGGAAGGTTTGAGTTATAAAAAAGGCTGGGACATTTCTCACTGGATTGTAGGAGGTTGAGAGGTGACCTGATACAAGTTTATAAAATAATGAGAGAGATAGATGTTAATAGTTGTCTTTTCCGACTGTGGTAGACTTCAAGACCAGTGGGAGCATTTTTAAGGTGAGAGGAGAGACATTTAAAGACATGGGGCAAATATTTTAAAGGATGGTTCATGTGTGGAATGAACTTCCTGAGGGGGGGGGGGGGGTGAATGTTGGTACAATTGTTACGTTTTAAAAGACATTTTGGATAAGTACATGAATAGCAACGGTTTGGGGGGATATATGCCAGAACTAGGCCGACAGGAGTAGTTTAGTTTGGGATTATGTTCAGCATGGATTGGTTGGACTGGAAGTCTTTTTCCATGCTGTATGACTCTATAAAACCCAACTTGGTTCACAAGTGGAGCATCAATAACTCGATTGTCATTTTTGAGGGGGTGGAAGAAAAGAAGGTGGAGAAAGTCATGATTAGCAAAACACACAACTTTTCTTTTCACTGTCAGCAATATACTTTCTCAAATACTCAATCTCAGAGAAATATCATTACTTTCTTAATTTTTTACTGCTTAAGTCGCTCTTTCTAGTTTTCTTTTTAGATATGCCAAAATAATCTTGACTCTTCTCATCAGTTCTGACGGTTTTAAATATTACAGTTCTGTCAGCTTAAGCAACTTCTATACAAACTTGCTCTCAATTGGGAAATTTCATAAACTAATTTGCACTTTTGCTAAGGTAAGACTGTGTGCTCTTCTGAATGGAGAACCCCTCCTTCTGCTAATGTAAAGCTAAAACCTGATTTCTTCTGATCTGAATGCACATCAACCCAACTCCATGCCTTATGATTATTTGCATTTCTGACTATCATAAGCACACCAGTGAAAACAATTCTTCAATTACTATCAGGCTTGACACTTATTAAATCACCTAGAAATGATGAATTTGTTTTGTTTTCAAATTGCTTTGACTTCTTTTACAAACAAACTTGACCTTCACGGAGCTGAAACCAAAATTCATCTGCCTCCTTTTTTGAAAGTTTTTAAAGTAATTACGCTTCTTTTCTCACAAACTATTACTGCAAGAGAAACTGGATTAATGTAAGAAATGTACATGATTGTCTTCATTATAAATGTCAAGTGTTTGTAGATAAACTCCTAAAAAGGATTACTTGAATGTGTTTGTTATTAATCTGTTCTTAAGTTACAATGCATTATTAGTGCCATATGCTTCCCTCCTTTTCTTTAGTTTGGAAATCTTAGCAGACAAAACACCTTTTTCTGGATAACAAAAAGTGCTGTTGAAATTTTCAGTTATCTAAAGTAAGCATCTTTTGAATGCAATTGATTTGTGATGCTTAGTATTGAGTGTAGCGTAACTTTTTTATTATTTCAATGATGCAGTAATTCCTGTTCACTTTTGAAAGTGAAAGTCATGTATAAACCAACTTTAATTCTTTCTGTAATCTCAAATGCTTTTATTTCTTTAGGTATTTGTAGAAGTCTATAATCTAACTTCTGACCCACACCAAATCACAAATATAGCCAAGTCAATAGATCAAGAAGTTCTTGAGAAGATGAACCATCGTCTCATGATGTTACAATCATGTTCTGGTTCAACGTGTCAGACACCAGGAGTATATGATCCAAGGTAAGGAAGATTCTTTTAGACATTCCCTAGTATGGGGTCAGCATTTTTGTGGCTTTGTTAAAGTTTCATTTATAGTTGGATTCCATTTTGAGGTGAAAGAGTTGAGCTGCATGTTTATAATAGGGATAAGAGGCTAATCACTATGCAATGCTGTCCTGTACAGTTTCAAATTACCTTTTAAAACATGATACTTGGGTTTATTTTGAGAACAGCTATATTGTGCATAATTTGATTAAACCTTCCCCCAATCAAAAACATTAAGTTTGACAATATTTGTAATGAAGTTGATACTATTTGATGCTATTTGAAACTATGTTGTCACCACATAAATAGATGTTGCTTTTTGCTTGACAATTATAGCCTTATGAGCCTTTCAAAAATATGGTCATTCAAGTGAAATCTATTCTTGTTTTATATATATTATATACAGTATATAATGAATTATGAACTATACAAATAATTAATTTAGAAATACTGATTTCAGTGTCTGTGGTATACTATTTTAGGCTGTTCTGATTTTGTTTTTTTTTAAATGCTGTCTGTTCACAACTACAGTGTCTACCTATACTGTAGCATTTTTTTTCTTCCATGACGTGAATTCTGTTAGCTAGGCCAACTGACAGCAACAGTTTTCCTCTATTCCTTGCTCTGTTCTGGTGCATTTTTAAAGTGTAGTCAGCAGTTAAATATTGCCTTTTGTGCAGGCTAATTACTGCTCCTGCTCTCCATTAAACTTCCATCAATCTGACAAGTAGAAGCAGAGCAATTTCTCTTTAATACAAGCATCACTGCTTTCAAGGAACACCTACAAGCTTTACAAATTTTTAATATTGATAGCAGAAGTATGCCATTTGACCCTTCAAGCTTGGTCTAACATCTAATTGTCATTGTGTTCCAAATTCTAGTTCCCTGCTATTGCTGAATTTTTAGCAAGGGAATTTATCTACCTACCCCATTTCTTAAAAATTAATTGATCCACCCTCTAACTCAGAATTCAAGTTACACAACTCCCTCAGCAAAATTCTTTCCTCCGGCTTGAAAGGGCGATCCCTAAGTTTAAAAACAGTACCTCCTAGTTCAAAACTGACCCACCAAAATAAAGGATCATTTACACATGCAAGTGTGTTGACACTATTTTCAGGATCTTGTATTCTTTTTAAGGCAGTTACACCTTGCTTTTCTAAACTCCAATGAAAACAAATTCAGCCTGTCTAATTTTTTCCTCACAAGATAGCCCACTAATTCTGGGTATCAATATCGTAAAAAGGTTAAGTCCACATCGTCTTACAAGACCATGGGGCTGCTCCCTTGTTAAAGGAAGTGAAACAACTGATAGTTTAATCTGAGGTTACCACAGCTCAGACAAGGGGAGAGGTTGAGAAGAAGAGTCATACAGCAAGAAACAGACCCGTCATCCATGCTGATCAGGTATCCTAAACTGAATTAGTCCCATCTGCCTGCATTTGGACCATATCCCTCTAAACATAGTGGCTCAGTCATTAGCTCTGCTGTCTCACAGTGACAGGAACCTAGGTTCGATTTCACCCTTGGACAGTTATCTGTGTGGAATCTCCGTGTCTGTGTGGGTTTCCTCTGGGTGCTCTGTTTTCCTCCCACAGTCCAAAGGTGTGTAGGTTAGGTGAATTGGCCATGCAAAATTGCCCATACTGTTCAGGGATGTGTAGGTTAGGTCAGGGGAAATGTAAAGTAATGGGATGGGTCTGGATGAGATGCTTTTCAGAGGGTCGGTGTGGACTTGTTGGGTCAGATGGCCTGTTTCCATACTGGAGATTCTATGAATTCTAAACCTTTCCTATTTGTATGCCTGTCAGTGTCTTTTAAATGTTGTCATTATACCTGCCTCTACCACTTCCTCTCTCAGCTCATTTCATACACCCAGTACCCTGTCTGTGAAAACATTGCCACTTGGGTCCCTTTTTTGAAATCTTCTGCTCTCACTTTAAAGCAATGCCCTTTAGGTTTTGAATCCTATCCTTGGAAAAATGACGTTGACTATTCTTCTTATCTATGCTGTTCATGTTTTTACAAATCTCTAAGGTCACCCCTCAGCCTCCACTCTGGGAGAAAATTCCCAGCCTATCCAACCTCTCCTTTAAACTCAACCCTCCAGTCCAGAGAGACTGCCCTTCATAGTAACCTCAGTTGGTATGTGAATGAACCCATTCAGTTTCCAAAGTTGTCACTCTGAATTACAAACTAGACATCCATCCAACTGAGCTAACTGACCCTCATCAAAATGGTAAAGTTGCTGTGAACAATCAACATTTTTACAACCTTTTGAATAGGGAGACCAATCGGTGCAGCACAGTATTTGAGATGATTTTAGCAAAATGCTTTTGTTCCTTTCTTCAAAGTCATTTGATATAAATTTTAAAAAGACAAAGGCTTCAATTGTCACACCTTGCTAATATAAAAGGGACCCACTTAAGCACAACCTCTTATCCATTCAAAAAGAGGAGAATGCTCTGTATAAACTCCTGGTCTGGCAGCATTTGTGGAAATGGAAACAGTTAATGTTTCAAGTCTGATGTGACCTTTGTTCTGAAAAATAATTGTATCAGGATTTGCAACTAATCTGCTTCTATCTGCACAGATGCTGCCCAATCCGAATTTCTCCAGCATTCTTTTTTTTTTCTTAATTGCAGCATTTTCTGGGTATTTTGTGCCAGCATGTTACTTGTACTTCACTTTAGAAGAACTATGATGCTGTACTTCCTTATTTTTCTAATTTTACATTGTAAGATTTTGTACCTCGGCATACCTAAGATGATGCCAGAGATGGTGACTTTGAACACTTTGTCAACTGTATTCATGTATTCCTTTATTTGAGTACATGTGACAATTAAATCTAATTCTAATAACCTTTGTGTGGAATCTTGAACAAATGTCTTTTAGATTTCCATGAGTGCTGGATATCTGCAGGCTTTTTTTTTGTGCCAGGGCATTTTACTCCTTCAATGGATTCCAATAAATTGGTTAAACAGGACTTTTCCCTTTCACAAAACCATGCGGAACTGCTGATTTTTACCCATATTCTCCAAATGCCCAACTTTGAGTTTTTTATGCTGGATTCTACCGACCGACCCTGTCCTCAAGAGCTTGCCTCTTGAGTCAAGCTAAATATAACCTCCAATAGTTTTTTTTTCCCCTTCAGTAATGCCACTGAACACCATTACCTCTGATATATACTTTTGCCACTTGTGATATATTCATACAAAGCAGTCTTGCATTCCCTTTTCCCGTATTTAAATTTTTCACTGCATCAAAAGCATACTACAGACCATGTAAGGTTTAATGTCATTGAAAAGCTCAAAGGTCTTCTTTCCATTAGATTTCAATTGGTCTTATTTCATTCTTCTAGTAAATGGGTAAAGTAAAATTTATTATATGTTCATTTTGAAATTCTTCGGCCAGACTTCTGCTTGCTCACTACATGCAGGCTACAACTTGCCAAGTAACCAGCTATATATTTTAACAACCGTTTGCTTTCAATTCCTTTTTACTCTTTGACTTTAATTCATTCCCTTTCCCAGTACTTCTCTGATACTGTTTTCATTATTCTACTCTGATTTGGAGATCTCTCAGGCTCCTCTGTTCCCCCTCCTTTCAATGATCATGAGTATATGGGATTGCTATTATTGGTCCATTTTGTAGCTGGAAGTAGTTGACTTTATTAACATTCAATTCCAACATCTTTTGAGGGTTTTCCTTTGCCAGTTGCCTGTCTAATCCATGAGCCAATATGGATGTGGAACTGAATATCAGCACAGCTATCATGCAAATATCTGCAAATATTGAATCTTTACTCAGACCCCTTGGCATCATGGGAACCCACAAACCTACCAACACGTTTAAACAGCGACTAATGAAACTAAAGGATCTATTAGATACTAACAGCAAATCTAACATCATTTACAAGATACCATGTAAAAACTGTTTGACAAAAAAAACACTGCATTGGACAAATAAGCAGGAAACTTTTTCCACCAAGCTACACTAACACCAACTAGCCATCAAAAGACATGATCCACACTCACTAGTTTACGTGCAGACCAAAAAGAACACCACTTTGGGACAACACACACATCCTAGGACAGGCAAAACAAAGACATACATGAGAATTCTTAGAGGCATAGCATTCTAACCAGAACTCTATCAATAAACACATCGATTTAGATCCTATCGACCTTCCCTTTTTAAAAAAAAGAAAATGACATCACCCACCTTTTAGAAACAAAGAACTACAAATCGAGAGGCAGGGCATACCACCAGTGCTTCAACAGAGACTCTCGCTGATGTTACCTAGTATGGTGACGAAACATCTGAAAACAATTCTTCCAGCTCAACGAGCCAACTACTTTATCAACAACCTGAGCTACAAGTTTTCTCAAAAATCGTTTTACTCTTTTTAGCTACTTCCTCTGGCTAAAATCCAAGATGCATGATCTTGGTATCTTTATTGTCCAGAATATGTAAGTTGATAGTAATTGCATCATCTTTTCACGTTTGCCAATTTTAAAAAAAAAAGGTACTTTTTTTTGTTTGCCTTTTAGGTACCGATTTGACCCTCAACTAATGTTCCATCATGGACCTGCTGCACCCAAGTTATTCCATAAAACCTTGTGAGGCCTTTTTGCTGGCTGTTACCTGTAACTGAACCTTGTACTTTGTGTGGACTGATGTAAATCACTCAGTTGTATATTTGTTTTTGCTCTGACACCCCTGAACATGCTTTCATGATTTAAAAGCATGTGGCATTTTGAAAAATGATTTGATAAATTTTAACACTTTTTATGTATTGTAGTTCTAAATTAGCATTATTTATTTTGTGAGGACCATTGTCTTAAGTTGCAGTGATCCTAAGCACGTGGTTGCTTATGGGGTACAACATTAAACAAACACATGCTTTCAGTTTTTGTTGCATGAATTATCTGCCAGCTAGCAATCACAACTATATTTGGTATGAAATTACTTCTAGCCACATCCTTTGTTCTTCACTACAGTAGCAGGAACTAGTCATATATTATGTTAGAATTAATGTACAGAAATAAAATTTCCACTAAGCTTATGCACAGCAAGAACAAAATGGGTTTTGCAACAGATTATCTCAGTAATATTTTTCCAGTGGCTATCCAGCTCAACATACTGGGAATTTCGCTCTGTTTTCAGGGTTTGCTGGCAGGTGATGGGGCTGCAACTATTGGCTTAAATTAACATAATTACTTCTGTTTTGTTCCCTTTTTTTGAGATAAGGAATTAATTGAGGAAGATTTATTTTTGTCTGTCATCTCCTGGATCAGTCTAATGTAAACAGTGCTAAGAACTAAGGAAACTTGTCTCTTCAGAATGTCGCGTACTCTGAGCTTGGGGGTTTTAAATTGATGCTTTGTAATGTAGGACCCAAGATGAGTTTCTCTCAAGTTTCTCAATTCTTCTTCTCCACCTCCACCCACCGAAAAAAAAAAACATCATTTGATTTGTTTCCAGTCCAAATCACCTAGCCTGGCCACTATATTCACTGTTTCTAAGACTGTTCAACAAATCTTTCCCCACCCAGCTAACACCCCCACAGTATTTTCTTCTCTCTTTTTTTTTGAGAGATTACTGTGATTCAAGGCCATGGCCATCTGTTACCTTGATCTTTGTGTGTAAGGCATTGTTGCTATGAAACATTTCCCAGATTGGCATTAAGTAAAATGACTGTGCATCCTTGAATGTACAATTGGTTGCCATTAATGTCTCTACCAAAGGTGATTAAAGTTCTTTTAGCAAGTAGTAGTGTCCATTTTACTGGATAATCACTATTGTTCTGAATCTTAAAATTCTCACTAAAGATTTCCTGTTTTTATTTAAATATTAAGTTACCTTTTCCAGTAATTCTGGGATTAGATATTGCACTGAAGATCCTAGCTGTCTGTTTCTTTGGGATGTTATGGAAGAGATGTATGAAGTGCTAATGGTTTCTAAAAATATAGCCAATAGATATAATCCAACTTGGGATATTGGCCATAACTAAATTTCAGTTGTTTTATCTATCAGATGTTGGCTTTCTCTTTTTATATTCAATTATACACTAAATCATACCACTTTATAACATTCCTGAAATGTTAACTCATTCACGAAAATATCTTTTATTTCAAGGATGATAAAATGTCAGAAGGACAAACAAAACAATCACTCTCTTTAACTGGCATAGATGTATTTAGAGTGTATAGTTGACACTGTCTGTAAAGTAGCATTGATCTACAGCCTTATAGATGTACATTAGTGAAAAGGTTTATCGAGTAACACCACCAGGTAAAAGGCAAACTTTTTTTAGTGTTTGTGTACCTTTGAAACCTACAACATTTAAGCACTTGGGAGCAAGCATTTTGTTTAGCCTTGAATATAAGAATTGGAAACACATCAATATTGCAGTGTGAATTGTAAATGCTTGTATTTTCAGTGTTAAACTGAACTAACCCATTTTAAAATAGTTTTATGTAGCTTGGATAACAATTTACATCAGCTTGATGTTACTCAAGGTTCAGACTCTTGACACTTATAATACTGGATTTGACTGGAGATTTCTTGTTTTTTTTTCCCCCAAAGACTTAAGTGTCCTTGACTGTTTGAGATATGAAAATGACAGCTGAATTCAATCTTGCATTTATGTAATAAATTACTTTTTCAATCTGAAGTTGGGATGCTCTCTCTTCTATGGAGAACATGGTCTTGAAATTGACTCTTTCAGTCACCAGATCACCACTGTGTATTTTGTTAGAATTGCACTGATTCACATCAGCCGCCTCTACATTATAAAAATGGGAATTTCAGTTAACTAAGAAATACCATCTTAAATTTGGGGTTATTTTGGTAATTTTGTATTTGCTGTTGCTAATAGCTCTGCTTTGTTTCCCATTACTGAAAGGTGTGCAAAACAGTTATGGACTTGCAATACAGTAATGTTAAAATTGATTTTTATTGTATCCCTGATGTACTAACAGCTTTTGCATTCCAAACAATTGCTTATTTTGTAGGGAAACCCAAACATATAAATTGAAAGCAGGAAACACCAGCAGTGCTTTGTCCGGAGGCTCTACATGTTACCTTGTATGGTGATGAAACATCTGAAAATTAACCTTCCAGCTCAGCGAGAACCTACATCTAGAACCTCAACCTGAGCTACGAATCTTCTCAAAACTTGCTGATGTTAGCAAATTAAATCTGACCAGAAGGTGTATGCTGGCCAGGAGAAATGTTCTTTCTACATGCTGATGAGTGATCCTTTTTCACCAAGTTTGAGAAGTAGCAGATGTTTCATTATTATTCAAAAGGTTGTCTCAGTGCTCTGAAGAAATTATACAGAAAGGCAATGATATTAATATTGTGATAAAGCATGCCCACTTAAGTTGGTTGCAATATCTTGCTAATTATTTGTCTGTTTAATAGATGAATCTTCACTAATCATTTGTCAAACATACTGAATATTTTAAGTTGATTTGAGTATTACTAGTGAAGTTGTGGAGAAATCATAGTTGAAATTCTGTTGCAGTTTCAACAATTTGGAAAATATCAATTTCAACTTTTTCATGGGGAAATGGCTAAATATAAAATAGAAACAGGATAGACCATTTGGCTCCTGAGGTCTGATTTGCCATTCAGTAAGATCATGACGACTGGTCTGTTTTGTTTCAAATTCCACATTTCTGTCTCCCCTGATTTTTAAGCCTTGATTTCCCCAATCTAACAAGAATCTGCCAAACTGTCTTAAAAATATTCAACGACCCTGCCTCAACTACCTTTTCTATTTTGAAGTCGTACAAACTTTTGTCGAGCCATTCACAATTATCAGGAGTCACCCTGTCAGGACAACTAACTTTAAAACAATGCCGTCTTTTCCCTCTCCACCTTGTCGAGACCATTCAGAATCTAGGAAACTTTAACCAAGTTGCCTGTCTTCTCTAAACTCCAATGGAAACAAGCTCAGCCCGTTCAATGTCTCAAGACCACCCCCTTTACCTAGTAAACCTCTGCTAAACTACTTCAAATATATTATACATCTTTCCTTGAATAAGAAGACTAAATCAGCACATACTTCAAGATGTATAACTGAAGTGTAACGTCTTTACGAGAGAAATTGAATGTAAATGTGATAAAGGATAACCACATTAGTTGCCTTGTTTTTTTTTAAACAAGCTGTACCTCTGTGTTGATGTTATGGAACTTGTACCAGAATACGTATTCCTCACACAGTTCAGAAGTCTGCACTTGTTCAAGTAATTCTGTTTTTGTCCTGTCAAAGTGAACAACATACTCTAATCTGCCAAATTTTTTTCAGCCTTCCTGTGTTGCCTTTGAAATGTATTTGCCTAGCTTTCTTGGTGTCATGTATGAATTTATCTACTATGCTTTTGCTTTTCTCATCTAAGTCATTGATGTAAATTTGTTTTTAAAACAAAAAATTGAGGCCTTGTCTCATATCCCTGTAAGACTCCACTATCGGACATCCTGCCAATGACCCACTTGTGCATACGTTTTTCTACCACCCAAACAACCTTCTGTCAATGCTACTATGTTACTCTCCATCAGATTTTATTTTCTGTAGTAAACTTTGTGGTGCTTTTTTTTTTAAATCAAAAGCCTTGTGGCAATTTAGAACCGTACATTTTATAGGCTCCTCTTCATCCACAGCATATTATTCCTTCATGGAGTTCCAATAAGTTTGTGATTTTCCCTTTTGAAGCCATGCTGATATTCCTAATTTACCTTGAATTTTTGTGTGCAGCTCTCAATTGATTCCAACACTTTCACAATAGCATCAAACTAACTGGCCTATAGCTTCCCATACTGGGTCTTCCGACCCTTTCTGAATCGAGTGGGTTATAGTTGCTACTTTCTAGCTTGATGCAACATTTCCCGATTCTATGGAATTGTGAAAAATTAACACCAATGCATCCACTACCTCAAGAGTCACTTCTCTTTTTAAGCCCTTAAGATGAAATCTATCTGGATCCAAACATTGATCAGCTTGCATGTCAATCTGTTTGCTCTACCATTTGTCTCATGAAAGGATTTTACCAAAATTACATTCTCCTTTCCACTTTGTGATATTATCATACCAACAAATAAAGTGTTGGAATCAATTGAGAGCTGCACACAAAATTTCAAGGTAAATTAGGAATATCAGCATGGCTTCAAAAGGGAAAATCACAAACTTATTGGAACTCCATGAAGGAATAATATGCTGTGGATGAAGAGGAGCCTATAAAATGTACGGTTCTAAATTGCCACAAGGCTTTTGATTTTTAATGATATGATTGCTTGAGAGCATGGGCATCATTAACAAAGAACAGGTCAGTTATGTTGTGTTAAATGAATTGTAAGGCTCTTTATGGTGCATTTTTAGATTTAAAAATAAACAGCATGTACCATTTAGATGGGCTGACCTCTTCATGCCCAGGATGAAGAGGATGATTACTTGCATGCTGTGGGACAAAATGTTCTGTTCAAGGACCCTGACATTTGTATCAATATCAGGAAGAGTTTCACTTTTTTTGTAATAAAACGTTCTAATTGCAATGTCAAACAAAGGATTTAACTTTGAGGGCAGGATCTGGTGACAGATGTGTCCTTTGCTATTCTGCTATCCCTGTGCCTGTAGATAAGGCCTCTCCCTGAAACTGCAGTTGATAACATTAACTCAGAAGGTTTTTGGGGCACGGGGAGAGGAGAGGAGTGTTTGATGTTAGATCCTGAAATACATCCTTAGTAAAGCTGAATGAGGTATGTTGCAATGTTCAAATCACTTTGCCCCGGAGGAAAGACTCCACCTCGACTTGACATTTTGGGTATAATCGTTCCTCTACCCCCCCATTCCTGAGGAGGGATGGTGTCAGGCTTGCTGCGCTCTTCCAGCTCTTGCTTGTCTACTTTGGATTCTTGTTGGCGTTTAATTCAGATAAATGTGAGGTGTTCCACTTTGGGAAAGCAAATCTTAGCAGGACTTATACACTTAATGGTAAGGTCCTAGGGAGTGTTGCAGAGCAAAGAGACCTTGGAGTGCAGATTCAAAGCTCCTTGACAGTGGAGTCGCAGGTAAATAGAATAGTGAAGATGGCATTTGGTATGCTTTCCCGTATTGGTCAGAGTATTGAGTACATAAGTTGGGAGGTCATGTTGCAGCTGTACAGGACATTGGTTAGGCCACTGTTGGAATATTGTATCCAATTCTGGTCTCCTTCCTGTCGGGAGGATTTGAGCTACAGGGAGAGGTTGGATAGGCTACAGCTGTTTTCCCTGGAGCTTTGGAGGCTGAGGGGTGACCTTATCGAGGTTTATAAAATCATGAGGGGCATGGATATGATAAACAGACTGTCTTTTCCTCGAGTCCAGAACTAGAGGGCATAGGTTTAGGGTGAGAGGGAAAGATATAAAAGAGACCTAAGGGGCAATATTTTCATGCAGAGGGTGGTACGTGTATGGAATGAGCTGCCAGAGGAAATGGTGGAGGCTAGTATAACTGCAACATTTAAAACATATTTGGAAGAGTATATGAATAGGAAGGGTTTGGAGGGATATGGGCCAGGTGCTGGCAGGTAGGACTAGATTGGGTTAGGATATCTGGTCAGCATGGACAAGTTGGACCAAAGGCTCGGTTTCTGTGCTGTACATCTCTATGATTCTATTTGCAGACTTTTGTAAAAGCATGGTGCAAAATAAATTACATGGTGGCATCACCTACAATGCGGATGATCACATTTCTAAAACTGAATGTGAAGGTCAGTTGACGTTTGGCTCAAAAAATCAAGATTCCAAACCTAGTGTGTCTAGAGTCCACTGTTGAATACAGAGAAACCTTGATTAAATGGCATTCAATTATCTGAATTTCGGATTATCTGGCAAGATCGCAATGTCCTGATGCTTGGCTAAACTGTGTTATCCAGTATTCGATTGCCCGAACGAAATACTCCCTGCCTGTGTTGTTCAGAAAATCAAGGTTCCTCTGTACATGGATGCCCGTTGTAAACTAAAACAGATTTTCTAAGTCTGCAATGGAGTTGCAGCAAAAATGATATTTCATCTGTATTCAAAATTCAAAAGTTATGGAACAGGAAACATGGCAATCATCTCCTCAATTGGTGTCAACATAGTGGGGTCTTACGGTGCAATGGCATATAAACCATCTGAGAGGCCAGAGCATCCAGGTTCAAGTCCCATCTGCCTGGGAGGTGTGCCATATCATGTCCAGCAGATTGATAAAGTAACTGGGAATCCTAGCAACATATCTGGCTGCCTTTGCAACCCTTGCTTATCTCAGAGTCAGTGTATTGTGTATAGGAATTGGGAGGTCATGTTGCAGCATAAACACATAAATTGGGCGACTTTCTGAATACTGTGTTCAATTTTGGTCTCCCTGCTATCGGGAGGATGTTGTGAAACTTGAAAGGGTTCAGAAAAGATTTACAAGGATGTTGCCAGGTTTGGAGGTTTGAGCTATCAGGAGAGGCTGAATAGGCTGGGGCTGTTTTCGCTGGAGTGTTGGAGGCTGAGGGGTAACCTTATAGAGGTTTATAAAATCATGAGGGCCATGTTTAGAGTAAATAGACAAAAGTCTTTTTTCCCAGGGTGAAGTACTCCAAGAGGGCATTGGATTAAGGTGAGAGGGGAATGATTTAAAAGGGATCTAAGGGATAACGTTTTCACATAGAGGATGGTGCATGAATGGAATGAGATGCCAGAGGAAGTGGTGGAGGCTGGTACCATTACAACATTTAAAAGGCAACTGGTTGGGTATATGAATAGGAAGGGGTTAGAGGGATATGCTGGCAAATGGGAATAGATCAGTTTAGGATATCTGGTCAGCATGGATGAGTTGGACCGAAGGGTCTGTTTCCATGCTGTACATCTCTGAGTTTATGACAGACATAAACCCCCACCCAACCTGTATGCCACAATTCCAGGATGAAAATTATTACTTGCTCTAAACTTTTTGTAACTGAAAATCTCTTAATTGTTGAGCACATCTAATCTTCCAGCTTAAACAATGTACAAATTGATTAATTTTATAACTATTTTGACTGTTGGTGCGTGCTGTCTCTCTCAGTTGCCCTTGTGCTCAAATCTTATTATAACAAAGTTTCAAAGTGAGATATCTTGTATAATATGAATAAATTTTGTAAATCTGGCAGATGGTAACTAGGTCAGGGTTCTAACATTTTCTGTCTTGGTTGTCCTTTCCAGTCCTGTTGCAAAAACTCCCTCTCCAAACTAATCACCAGAATTTTTTTTCCCAAGAACATGTTATCCCTGAAATCACCAATTTTGTTTTAATTGCAAATTTTCCTTTTTCTTTAGGATGGGAGTAAAGTTGTGAAATATAACAGCTTTTTGTGGAAATTGAATGCTGACTAAATACAAAAATTGCTACCCATGGTGTCAAACTTTCCACTCTCTTGTCAACCACCTTTTAGCATTCCTTTTAAAAAAAATTCAATGAATACATTTTGAATTTTCAGTGCGGCTATGTTTTTTTGATTAGATTTTATTCTGAACTGACGTTGCATGGCATGTTCTTAGAAGTACAGCTAATCTAGCTTTGTTTGCCACAAACTAATCAATGGGAACATTCCTTGGCCATCAAGTCCTGCTGTGTATTCAACCCTAAAGCTTCTGATAGGGATATATAAAATTGAGGGATAGATAGGGTGGCTAGTTGGAGTCATTTCCCAGGGTAGAAATGTCAAATATCAGGGAGCATAGTTTTAGGTGAGACGGGGAAAGTATTCAAAGGAGATGTGCGAGGCAAATTTTTGAGGTTGGTGGTGCCTGGCATGCACTGCCAGGAGGTGATAGAAACAGGTACAGTAGCAGCATTGGAGACGTTTAGTCACATCCATGAACAGGCAAGGAATAGAGGGAATGCAGGCAGATTGGATTAGTTTACATTGGCATCATAGTTGGCACAGGCATGATGGGCTGAAGGGCCTGTCCTGTTCTGTTCTGTTCTATGTACTGGCCCAGAGACAAGGATTTCCCAAATCAAAGCTTGCCCTTAAAGGGGAAAGCGTTGCTGCTGTGTAGGAGCAATTTTTCTCAAATGGGGAAGATGCTTAGGAGAGAAAATTTAACATTTCAGATCCGTTCTGATGAAGGGTCACTGCATTCAAAACAAAAAAAATTAACTTTGCTTTCATCCCACAGATGCTGAGTTTGCCAGCAATTTCTGTTTTTATTTCTGATCTCTAGTATTCACAGTTCTTTGATTATAACATTTCACATTACTGGTTGACTGTCAGAACAGGGTGTCGGGGATTGGGATGAATATATTCATCTTAAGACTCACTTGTATCGATCCGAATGAAAGAAAATGACTCACACCACACAAGCCTTGAGTTATTGACTTGTTTATTAGTGAGCTCACGGGGAGAGACAAGTCGACCTAATGGTCACAAGTCACTCCGACGAGATACAGACTTGTGTGGTTATATAGGTTACAATCATTTAACAATTAGCAAACTATTAATTGAACTATAATGAGTAAGTGGGCAATTGGCTCAGTCACTAGCCCCAGTCACGTAGCTGTCTGGACAGTGCTGGTTAGTGGTTGACAAGCAATGTTAGTATTACAATGGATTCTTGTAAAAGAAGAACATTCCCATGATGTGAAAGAGTTCGCTGTCAAGTGCTTGTACAGCTAGAAGGGCAACCACCTCACTGTGCCTTGGAACGTACAAGCAGACACTAAAATGAAAATTAAAATGGATTCCAGGCTTTAATAAGTGACAAAATGGCTGCATAACAAATCTCCCACACAGGTTAAACATGTATAGTGGGGTTGGCATGAAAAGGAATATCTGTCAAAAGGTGGAAGGCAGAAGAGGTGGTAATGACTAGAATAAATGACACAAAGTAAGTCTAGGATGGTGTAAATGGAACTGGTAGAATCATTATCAATCATTGATCTCTGAAGAAATTGGGACAGAGGTCATAAGCTGCAAATTGCTGAAGCTAGTGTTTCCCCAGCATTTCATCTTTCATAGAATCCAATCATAGAATCGCTACAGTGTGGAAGCAGGTCATTTAGCCCATTGAATCCACACCAACCCTCCAAAGAGCAACCCACCCAGTATAGCACAGGTATAGAACGTAGAACAATACAGCACAGAACAGGCCCTTCAGCCCACGATATTGTGCCGACCATTGATCCTCATGTAAGGTAAACCTAAATGTACGAACCCTCAAATTTCTGTGACCATGTGCATGTCCAGCAGTCTCTTAAATATCCCCAATGACCTTGCTTCCACAACTGCTGCTGGCAACACATTCCATACTCTCACAACTCTCTGCGTAAAGAACGCGCCTCTGACATTCCCTCTATACTTTCCGCCAAAAAGCTTAAAACTATGACCCCTCGTGTTAACAATTTCTGCCCTGGGAAAAAGTCTCTGGCTATCAACTCTATTTATGCTTCTCAAGATCTTGTACACCTCAATAAGGTCCCCTCTCTTCCTTTTTTCCAATGAAAAAAGTCCAAGCTCAGTCAACCTCTCTTTGTAAGATAAGGCCTCCATTCCAGGCAGCATTCTGGTAAACCTCCTCTGAACCCTCTCCAAAGCATCCACATCTTTCCTATAATAGGATGACCAGAACTGGACACAGTATTCCAAGTGCGGTCTAATGAAAGTTTTATAGAGCTGCAACAAGATCTCATGGCTCTTAAACTCAATCCCCCTGTTAATGAAAGCCAAAACACCATATGCTTTCTTAACAACCCTGTCCACCTGGGTGGCAACTTTAAGGGATCTATGTACCTGCACACCAAGATCCCACTGTTCCTCCACACTGCCAAGAATCCTGTCTTTAATCCTGTACTCAACTTTCAAGTTCAACCTTCCAAAATGCATCACTTCGCATTTATCCAGGTTGAACTCCATCTGTCACCTCAGCCCATCTCTGCATCCTGTCAATGTCACGCTGCAGCCTATAACAGTCCTCTATACTGTTTGGTCAGGGTGAATCATCGAACCCAGAACAGACCTGACCCAGTTGGTGATGACTTTAGACAGGAATTTAAGATCCATATTCAACAGTGAAATTGGTATTTAATTTCTAAGTTCCTCCCTGTCCCCCCTTGTACATGAGGATGATGATATCTTTCCTCATGGATTCACACATGCTACCTGCTAGAAGCGTATTGTCATACACCTCCAGATCCTGGCCAATCAAGTCCCAAATTGCTGAAAACAACTCAACCCATCACCTGTCACTTCCAGGAATTTTATTCTTTTCAAAGGATTCAAGGGCTTTGGTCAGCTCCTTCAAAAATAACAGGTGTTCCAGCCTCACCTGCTTGCTGTCGTCTAAGACCTGTTGTAATATCGTAGCCTCCCAATCTTTCCTATCTTCCATCTGTGGGCTTCATATCATTCAGCCTGGCATTAAAGGATTTGCTGATCCTCAGGATGTCAAACTGAGATGACATTACTGAGCCATTTTCTTCCTTCAGGCTGCTAATTACAGAGCACATCTCATCCTGCTTCATGCTGCAGACCCTGGATCTGAAGATTATCTCCAAGATAACTGGAGGCCTCCAAGGCAAAGAGCGACACTTGCTGGGTATTCACCTCCTGAAGTTCCTCCTTGACACATTATTACACATCTCTGAAGCACACATATATTTTGTAGGGTAACACAGACTTAAGACACTCTACACTCACTACACACACATACACACTCTCTCACACTCACAACCCCCAACCCAGACAGACAGACACACACACAAAGACCCACATGCACACATATATTTTGTGGGGTGAATTTGTACTTGTAAAGTTACATTGTACTTTGGTCAAAAACTGCACGAATTCATGTATAACTCTGTTATCTCACTTTTTAGATTAGAACTAATCTAAACATCATGGCATAGACAGAGAACACAGGCCTAACCTGAGAATGTAACTTTTAAAAAAAAAGTTTTGTGATTTACACACGAAAGAAGTGAAACTATCATGGTATTCGAACAGATGAAAGACTCAACAGACAATCAAGGTATTTTTCAATGTACAATTTCAATTACATCACACTGTACATTTTTGCTATAAATCATGTGCCTTAGAATTGTATCCTCCACAACCACCTGATGAAGGAGCGGCGCTCCGAAAGCTAGTGCTTCCAATTAAACCTGTTGGACTATAACCTGGTGTTGTGTGATTTTTAACTTTGTACAACACCGACATCTCCAAATCTGAAGCAAGTGGGATTTGAACTAAATATTTGGCTCCATTGAAGATGACAGTAGCATAAATGTTTCGAAAGCACATTCACTACCTCTGTCTTAGTCTGTTACAGAAGTGGGAAGTCATTATAAACAGACGATATAGCGTTAAAACCTCAGGTCGTTGTCTAATAGTAAGATTGTAACTGATGTGATTCTATCACCAGCCCATTGATTGACAGTTCCAGCTCCCAGGGCTCACCCAAAGGCCGTCGCAAAATGAGTTACGTAAAGTGGACGAGCGTCGCAAAACAGCTCTTGATTTGGTGGGTCGGAAACCCCGTTCGTTCTTTTTACAGCAGCTCCGCTCAGCCGAGACGAGTAAGTAGTGGATTGGGGGGGAAATCGATTGATATTTACCCAGGAGAGAAAAAAGTAATAACCCGCTGCTAATCGGCTCGTGTCGTTTTCTTCATTTTAGGAAGATGCCCGCTAAAGGTCCTTTACAGTCGGTCCAGGTTTTTGGGCGAAAGGTGAGGCACGGATTGCACTGCCCGCGTGGGCTGTGTGTGGTTCCTGGGCCTGGCGGTTGGAGCCGGCTCCTGGTACCCGGGGAGGAGGGGGTGAGGGGCAGGTGGACTGGAACATCGCGTGACCCCCGGGGTCCAGGGCCCGGGTTCTAAATTCGAATCTCAGCCGGGATCGCCACGTTCCATTCCCCCAGGCTGCTCGTGCTCCAGGTACTACTTGGGCCTAAGGCTATTCAAGCTGCATGGGCCGATCTGAAGTGTGTAAGCCGAGAGTAAACGGCTCGTCAGTCTGCCCTGGGGGCCTTTTGGACCGGGCGATTGGAGCAGGCCTGCAGGAGGCAACGGCCTGTCGTTCTGATCACTTCCAGGGCCTTCACAATCGACGGGGTGAGGGGAAGCCGAATCTCATTTTGCAATCATGTACCGCTAAACATGAATGTTTTAAAGACACTCTTCCTATCGCTGCGAAATGATCCTTATTTTGAGATGGTATACATATATGTACTTTATGGAATAGAGTCAAACAGCATAGGAACAGGTCCTTCGGTCCAACTTGTCCACGCCGACCAAGTTTTCCAAACTAAACTAGTCCCGTTTGCCAGTAATTTGTCCATATCCCTCTAAGCCTTTCGTATTCACATACCTTAAATGTTATAACAATATCTGCATCTACCACTTCCTCTGGCAGTTCATTCCACACACGGACAACCGTCTGAAAACGTTGCCCTTCATGTCCCTTTTAAATCTTGCTTCTCTCAACCTCTAGTTTTGAGCTGCCCTGCCCTCGAGGAAGATATTTGTTATTCATACCCCTCATGATTTTGTAAACCCGCATAAGGGCATCTCTCAACCTCCTACTCACCAGAGAAAAATGTCCCTGCCTATCTAGATTCTCCCTATAAGTCAAATCTTCAGTCTTACTAACATCCTTGTAAATCTTTTCTCTTGTGGAGATGTGGTACTGGAAAAACACAGTAGGTCAAGCAGCATCCGAGTAGGAGAGTGGATGTTTCGGATATAAGCCCTTCATCAGAAATCTTATGGAGGGATGTCTAGGTTGGAGTGTTCCAGCTACAAAGAGAGACTAAATATGCTGTGGTGGTTCTGTTTGGAGCTGATGGAGATGATATTGATGTACAGAATTGTAGGGGCATTAATAGGGGAGATAAGAGACTTTGCCTCTGAGTAGAGCAGTCAGTACCTAGGGTGAAGATTTATGGTGAAGGGCAAAAGGGTTAGAGGGGATTGAAGGTATTTTTAGTAGGAACCGAACTTCTGTCTGTAGGGCAGTAGAGACAGAAAATAGTTAGATGATCACTTCATCAGTGTTCCATGCATAACTCAGAATAAAAGTTGGATTTGTCTTTTTATGAGGCATGCATCCACTTGAAGACTGCTATTAAAATGTTATGGCAAAGTCAGAGCCATTTCACAAACATGTAATTGTTGAATTGGTGTCAGTATTGTTTTTTTCTAAGATTATTATGTATAGAAATTACAATGCATATCCAGGCTAATAAAATCAAACGGTCTGTTGGTGTTTTAGAACATTGAACAAAATATAGCATAGAACAGGCCCTTTGGTCCACAATGTTGTGCAGAGGATTAAACCTAATGTAAAATAAAATAACTTGACTTACGCACACCTCAATTCACTGCTATCCATGTTAATGTTCGGCAGTCGCTTAAATGTCTCTAATGATTCTGCTTTCACCACCACCGCTGGCAACACATTCCATGCATTCACAACTCTGTGTAAAGAAGTTTCCTCTGGTGTCCCCTCTATACCTTTTTCCTAATATTTTAAAACTATGGCCCCTCGTGCCAGTCAGTCCTGCCCTGGGGAAAAGTCTGTGGCTACTGACTCTATCCGTGCGGATAGAGTGGGTGGCTCAGTGGTTAGCACTGCTGCCTCACAGCACCAGGGTCCCAGGTTCAATTCCAGCCTTAGGCGACTATGTGGAGTTTGCACATTCTCCCCGTGTCTGCATGGATTTCCTCTGGGTGCTCTGGTTTCCTCCCACAGTCCAAAGATGTGCAGGTCAGGTAAATTGCCTATAGTGTTAGGTGCATTTGTCAGAGGAAATGGATCTGGGTGGGTTACTCTTCGGAGGGTCAGTGTGGACTTGTTGGGCCGAAGGGCCTGTTTCCACACTGTAGGGAATCTAATCTAATCTAACCATGCCCCTCATTATCTTGTATACCTCGATCAGGCCACCTCTCTTCCCCCTTCTCCAGAGAGAACAGTCCGAGCTTAGTCAATCTCTCTTCATAAGTTTTGCTTTGGAGATGCTGGTGTTGGAGTGGGGTGTACAAAGCTAAAAATCACACAACACCAGGTTATTGTTCAACAGGTTTAATATAGCTATAAATTTGTTGCTATAAATTCTGTGTCTTACAATTGTGTTCTCCACAACCACCTGATGAAGGAGCAGCGCTCTGAAAGCTAGTGTTTCCAGTTAAACTTGTTGGACTATAACCTGGGGTTGTGTGGTTTTCAACTCTCTTAATAAGGCAAGCCCTCCAGTCCAGGCAGCATCCTAGTAAACCTTCTTTGCATCCTCTCCAAAGCTTCTGTATCTTTCCTATAGTAGGGCGGCCAGAACTGGACACAATATTCCAAGTGTGGTCACACCAGGGACTTGTAGAGCTGTAGCAAAACCTCACGGCTCTTAAACTTGATCCCCCAGTTAATGAAAGCTAAAACACCATCTGCTTTCTTAACAACCCTATCCACTTGGGTGACAACTTTGAGGGATCTATGTACTTGAACGCCAAGATCCCTCTGTTTCTCCACACTGCCAAGAATCCTGTCTTTAATCCTATATTCACCATTCAAGTTCGACCTTCCAAAATGCATCATTTCACATTTATCCAGGTTGAATATCATCTGTCATTCCTCAGCCCAGTTCTGCATCCTGTCTATGTCACACATTTGAAGAAATAATTCTACTCATGTTTACTGGCCCTGTTCCGATACCCCTTCAGGACCATTTCCTTCATCCAGCTATCCAATCTTGAACGTTCATATGGTTTTTAATTCTGGAAGTGAATTTCACTACTCTGATGAAAGCGTTTTTCCTTGAGCCAATTTGGTGTCTCTCTCTCTCTCTCTCTTTTTCTTTTCTTTCTCTCTCTCTCTCTCTCTTTCTTTCTCTCTCTCTCTCTCTCTTTCTTTCTCTCTCTCTCTCTCTCTCTCTTTCTCTCTTTCTTTCTCTCTCTCTCTCTCTCTCTCTCTCTCTTTCTTTCTCTCTTTCTTTCTCTCTCTTTCTTTCTCTCTTTCTTTCTCTCTCTTTCTTTCTCTCTCTCTCTCTCTCTCTCTCTTTCCTTCTTTCTCTCTCTCGTTCCCTCTCTCTCTCTCTCCCTCCCTGTGTGTGTGTGTGTCTGTCTGTTTCTCACAATACTCTGAACAGAAAGAGCTTCCAGTATAAATCCCAAGAAACAGTGCTAACCACTCCCTGCCACTTTGGACAAAGCAACTGTTAACTTCGTCTGTTTTTTCACTGTAATTATAATGTTTTATTTAGTTTGCTCTATGCTCCCTTGAAATTCGTTAAGCATCTTTGTCTCTTTTGAAATCCATGCCTAACGACTTCTATTTTCTCATGAGATATAACATTGCATTTTTTTCCTGGGGTACCGGGGACACAATGGTTAGAGCTGATTCCTTGCAGTTCCCCTGATCTGTGTTTGATTCCACCCTTGGATGACTGTGTGTGAGCAGTTTGTACATTTTCCTTGTGTCAGCGTGGGTTTCCTCTGGTTTTCTCCCACCGACCAAAATGTGCAGGCTAGGTGGATTGGCCATGCTAAATTGCCCTGTAATGTCCAGGGATATGCAGACTCTGGATTAGCCATGGTTAGTGTGGGGTTAGAGGGATCTGGTAAAAGAGTGGGTCTGAGTGGGATACTGTTCGAGGATCATTGCAGACTGTAGGGATTCTATAATTCTACAGTCTGATGTGTTTGTCCTCATTTCACTTAATTGACATGGTTAAAATTTTCTATTTTTCTGTCCTAATATCAATCGTTACCAGTATCCTGTGGAAAAGCTGACATGTAAATGTTCTACGTGTTTTTGTAGAAAACAGCAACTGCAGTTGCCCACTGCAAACGAGGAAATGGTCTTATCAAAGTGAATGGAAGGCCTCTGGAACAGATTGAGCCAAGAACTTTGCAGTACAAAGTAAGTACAGTTTCATTTGGAATGATCTGTATCCACTTATCCTGTAGGATTTGTGTGTGCATGTTTTTGTATGTATTTGGATCTATCATGATGTATCAACAGCTTGTAGACTTTGCTTTTGGTAGTTAGGTACAATGGAAAACATTTTGAGATTTACGACAAACTCATTATGTTGACCTTGCTCGTAACCCAAACAAATCAGGAAAACCCAGCACTTTGTGGGTAGCTCAGTGGTTAGCACTCATGCCTCTCAGTGCCAGGGACCTGAGTTCAGTTCCACACTCGGGTGACTATGTTGAGTTTGCAAATTCTCTCTGTGTCAGCGTGGGTTTTCTCCAGGTGCTTCGGTTTCCAAAGATGTGCAGGTGAGGTGGATTGGCCATGCTAAATTACCCATAGTGTGCAGGCTAGATGGATTAACCACGGGAAACGTATGGTTACAGGGATAAGGTATTGGGGTGGGGTGCTCTTTGAACAGTCGATGTGGACTCAATGGGCCAAATGGCCTGCTTCCACACTAGGGATTCTATGGCTTGTCCTTTGAAATGAGGATCTGAATCCACAACCTTTTTTTAAGTGAAGTCCTAACTTCTGGAGGATCTTGCTGTACCTCATACTTGGTGCAAGAATGACATACTTGAGACTTGTTATCAATCCATGTTAAAGTCAGAAACTAATGGAGGTTTGTTTCAAAGTATGTCGCCTTTCTGCTTCTGTAAGTTACTCTCTGGAAGTATATTAGCACTTACTGACAGGATGGAGGATATTGTTCGCAGGTAGGATCTATTGAAAAGATGAACCTGCTGTAAGTTTGCTTGCTAAGCTGGTGGATTTGTTCTCAGACATTTGGTCACCATGCTAGGTAACATCATTGAGCCTCTGGTGAAGTGCTGGTGTTCTGTACCGGTTTGTAGTGGTAGGTGTTATAATTTCCGGTTCTATTTCTGAGAGGTTGGTAAATGGGGTCCAAATTTATGTTTGGTAGTGGATTTCCAGTTTGAATGCCAGGCCTGTAGAAGTTCCCGTGCCTGTCTTTGCTCAGCCTGTCCCAGGATGGATGTCTTGTCCCAGTCGAACTGGTGTCCCTCTTTGTCTGTATGTGTGGATACCAGTGATAGTTGGTCATGTCTTTTGACAGCTAGTTGGTGCTGATGTAACCTCTTGGCTAGCCTCCTGCCCGTTTGTCCAAATTGATATTGCAGCACAGTATTCCGTATATGTCGTTCGTTCTGCTGATCGTTGGTATGGGATCCTTCAACGTCTGCAGGAGCTGTTTCAGTGTGGTGGTAGGTTGGGCTTACGTGATGCCTCAGGGCTGGGATGGTTTAGTCGTCCTCTCTGAGATGTCTTTGGTGTATGGCTAGACTCTCTGGATGTGTTGTGTCTTCCTGTTTAGGTCTGTTGAGCAGGACTCGGCGTCAACTTTCAGTCCTGTCCTTTTCTGCAGTTGTATTAATTTCTATCAATTATACGTTCTCACTAGACCCTTGGATTTTAACTAATTCAGGGAGACGTCTTGTGACTTCCTCTGAAGACAGGCATAAAGTACTTCTCTGCTACTTCTCTGTTTACACGCCCCACCATGCTGGGATGGCACGGTGGCTCAGTGGTTAGCACTGCTGCTTCACAGCGCCAGGGACCCAGGCTTGATTCCAGCCTCCGGTGACTGCATGGAGCTTGCACGTTTTCCCCGTGTTTGGGTGGGTTTCCTCTGGGAGCTCCGGTTTCCTCCCACAGACCAAAGATGTGTCGGTCAGGTGAATTGACCATGCTAAATTGCCCATAGTGTTAGGTGCATTAATCAGAGGGAAATGGGTCTGGGCGTGTTTCTCTTTGGAGAGTCGGTGTAGACTTGTTGGGCTGAAGGGCCTGCTTCCACACTGTAGGGAATCTAATCTAATCAAAATTCTCTGGTCGTTGCCTGTAATGGACTGAAATTTGTCTTTTCTAATCTTTTCCTTTTCACATACCTTTTGTTTACACTTATAAACATAAAGACTATTTTACATTCATATTCTGTTTCTTTACCAAATTTTAGTGCTCCTTTGCTGAATGGTAAAGTTCTCCCAATTCTCAGGCTTACAACATGTTTAATAAGTTTATTAGCTTCCTCCTTTGATTTAATACTATCTTTAACTTCTCTTTTTAGACATGGTACTCTTCCTTTTCCTGTATTTTTAACCAAAAGGAATGTGTGCTTTTGGAATGACTTATTATGTTTGGCACTGAAAAGTTGATTTTAAAATTGTAATTTTCTTTCTTCCTTACAGTTGTTGGAACCCGTTTTACTGTTGGGCAAGGAAAGATTCGCTGGAGTCGACATCAGAGTTCGTGTGAAGGGTGGTGGTCATGTAGCCCAAATCTATGGTAAATAACATGGCCTTGTGTATACTAGCATGTTAAGAGTCTTCTATGGCTAGTTCCTACTTTCAAGTCAAATTGCTCGGAAACAAATGACCAAAACAACACAAAAACATAAATAGGAACAGGATTAGGCCATATGACCCCTCAAGCTTGCTCTGCCATTCAATCAATCTCAATACCCTAATCCTATCCTATCCCCATATCCCTTGATTCCTTTAGTATTAAGAGATGGCTAAAGGGATCGTCATCTCTAACATACAGTATTTCAGCCTCAACCATTTTCTGTAGTCATGAATTCCAAAGACTCACTTCTTTCTGGGTGAAGAAATTCTGAATTCTATATTTTATAGGTTTCTATGAGATCTCCTTCATTCTTCTAAACACCAGAGAATTCAATCCGAACCACCTCTATCTCTCCTCGTATGACAGTCATGCTATCTTTGGTAAATCTTTGCTGCACTCCCTCTACAGCAAGAGTATCCTTTCTCAGATATGGAGACCAAACCTATTCCAGTTGTCTTCACTAGTGCCCTATATAATTGCACAAGGCATTCTTGTTCCTGTGCTTGAATCCTTAACAAAACTCTTCCTTCTCCCTTCTGTCAATTACTGTCTCTCGAAGAAGGGAATATTTAAGTTAATCTTTACTGACATTCTACAAGCACATTAGGGAGCATTTGGTCATGTGGTTGGAAGTGAGAAAGAACTCTGGATTGCAGGAAGATTGGGTGGTCAGAAAGGCAGTCAAATGGATTCAATTTAGGCAATTGTGAGGCAATCCATTTGAAAATGGGAAACAAGATGAATACATTATAAATAGGACAATGATAAAGTGCAGTGGAATAAAGTACCTTGATAGGCAAAAGTGAGGACTGCAGATGCTGGAAACCAGAGTCTAGATTAGAGTGGTGCTGGAAAAGCACAGCAGGTCAGGCAGCATCCGAGAAGCAGGAAAATCGACGTTTCGAGCAAATGCCCTTCATCAGAAATCAAGGTGGCAGGCCAATTCGATAAGATGGTGAAAAGGGTATTTGGGATATCTTACTATATTAGCATAGGAATAAAATGTAGAGGCAGGAAAATTGTGTTTGAAAGGTATATGGACAAAGTTAAGCTGCAGCTAGAATATGTATAATTCTGTTCACTGCATTACTGGAAATATGGGCTGAGGAGTGGCAGATGGAGCTTAATTTAGGTAAACATTAGGTGCTGCATTTTGGAAAGGCAAATCAGGGTTGCACTTATATACTTAATGCTAAGGTCCTGGGGAGTGTTGCTGAATAAAGAGACCTTGGAGTGCAGGTTCATAGTTCTTTGAAAGTGGAGTTGTAGGTAGACAGGATAGTGAAGAAGGCATTCGATATGCTTTCCTTTATTGGTCAGAGTATTGAGTATAGGAGTTGGGAGGTAATATTGTGACTGTACAGGACATTTGGTTAGGCCACTTTTGGAATATTGCGTGCAATTCTGGTCTCCCTCCTATAGGAAGGATGTTGTGAAACTTGAAAAAGTTCAGAAAAGATTTACAAGGATGTTGGCGGGTTTGAGGATTTGAACTATAGGGAGAGGCTGAATAGGCTGGGCCTGTTTTCAGAGAGTATCGCGGGCTGAGGGGTCACCTTATAAAGTCATGAGGGGCATGGATTGCGTAAATAAACAAGGTATTTTCCCTGGGGTGAGGGAATCCAGAACCAGAGGGTATAGGTTTAAGGTGAGAGGGGAAAGATACAAAAGGGACCTAAGGGGCAACTTTTTCACGCAGAGGGTGGTGCATGTATGGAATGAACTGCCAGAGGGTGTGGTGGAGGCTGGTACAATTACAATATTTAAAAGGCACCTGGATGGGTACGGGGAACCTTGATTATCTGGTATTTGGTTATCCGAATTTTGAATTATCTGGACAAGATCACAAGGTCCCAGTGCTTGGCTAAACTGTGTTATCCAAACAAAATACTCCATGCCCCTGTTGTTCGGATAATCGAGGTTCTTCTGTAAATGAATAGGAACGGTTTAGAGGGATATCGGCTAACTGCTGGCAAATGGGACTAGATTGATTTAGGATATCTGACCTGCATTGACGAGTTGGACCAAAGGGTCTATTTTCATGCTGTACATCTCCTTGACTATATGATTAAATTGGAGAAGATGCAGAGGAGATTTATCAGAATATTTTCAGGTATAAAGTATTTTAATTGAGGGAAAATTATATGGGTTTGTGATCTTTAGAACAGAGGAAATTGTAGGGAGATTTATTTGAGACCTAAATAAATTTGTTTGCTAGGAGCTATTTCCCATAAGAGATGAGAATTGAGGGCATAAATCTAAAGTTGTTGCTAGAAGAGTTTGAGATAGTCCACAATTTATTGCATGAAAGGGTGATAAAACTATCGAACTATAGAGCTCTCTGTTGTTAGAGAGAGACAGCTGGTGGTGGGTCATCATACCTCAGGTAAGGGTGGAGGTTGAGGAGAATTCTTTGTGGTTACCTCAGCTGGTGTGGGAATTAAACCTACGCTGTTGATGTCACTTCATTACAAACCAGCCGCCCAGTCAACTGAGTGAAACTGACTGCAATTTAAAAAATTTAAAAGTGCCCATCAGCCGTGATTAAATGGCAGAGTGGACATGATGGGCTAAATGGCCTTGCTTCTTTTTTCTGATTTTCTAAGAGACCAAGGAGCTTCAGAAGAGGAAATGACTGGACAGGGTCTCCTGCTCCGATTTCTTATGACCTTGAGTTAAAAGCATGGGTAGTATGTTAGCTTAATGAGCTGAATTTCTTCCCTTCCTTTGATCCTAAATACCAGCACCCAAACCGAGGTGCACACTGAGCACAACACGTAGGAGTAAGTGATTCTGTATCCTTGTACAACTTTTTGATGTATAATATGATTGGGTTTTTTCTCTTTGCAGCTATCCGTCAATCTATTTCCAAAGCATTGGTGGCATATTACCAGAAATGTAAGTTTTTGATAGATTTTTACTTTAATTCATTTTCTGTCATTCTCTTTGTTACTTTTATTCAAAATTACAAAATGTTACTTTTCAGATGTAGATGAAGCCTCTAAGAAGGAAATTAAGGACATCCTCATACAGTATGACAGGACCTTGTTGGTTGCTGATCCACGACGTTGTGAGGCCAAGAAATTTGGTGGACCTGGTGCCCGTGCACGCTACCAGAAATCTTACCGTTAAATCCTTCAGTTAAATGTGGCAAATAAATTTGTGACCGTCACGTACTGACTGTTTGGTCTTTCTAAATTGTTGTTTACAGTGTGGATTAATTGATGATGCATCTCACTATATTGTCTTAATATGCCAGTGATGAAAAAATTTAACTTCACAGAAGAAAGCCATTTCAATGCAGGTTTTAAGACTAGCTATCCAATTAAAGCTTGCTTACATTCGTGAAAGTCACATTTTTTAAGTTAATCCTCGGTTTTCCGGTAGGAATCAGAGCAATATTCCTTAAGACATTTCTCACTTTAAAGTCAATATAAAGGATAAAATACTGTATCATACTTGTACAGTACTGTGCATTCATAGCTGAAACAACCTGCAAACTAAAATACTAGCTCTTAAATACTGTATAAGCTGAGGGAAAAAAACATTGTAGGCTGTGGAGAAAGAGCAGGGATTAGAACTATGTTTAGTTGGATAGCTATTTGAGTGCCAGCACAAATTGCTTACTGTCGTTAGAATTGCACAAATGCATTTGTTTGCATTCATTGATGAGCCCTTCCCCTTTTGGTAAAATCCAATATATATTTATGATGCAAGTATTACAAAGCCATGGGCTGTTTCATGTTTTAAAGTTACAGGTACTATCAGAAGAATGACAACTTTATGATTACCATGTTAAAAGAACATGCAGTTGCTGTCCATTTTATGTGTGTAACTGTGAGAACGTGTATCCTTCCTGTTGCTCATCTTTTACCCATTTCTGGCTTGTTGTGATATCTTCCATAGATTGGAAGAACTGTTTTGATTAGTATTTTTTCTTTTTGATTGGTAATTTTCTCTTTTTGGCCTATACAGTAAACGTTCTTTCTTGTAAAATGTGGTGCTGGAAAAACACAGCAGGCCAGGCAGTATCCGAGGAGCAGGAGAATAGATGTTTCGAGCATAAGCCCTTCTTCAGGCTTATGCCCGAAACGTCGATTCTCCTCCTCGGATGCTGCCTGGCCTGCTGTGTTTTTCCAGCACCACATTTTTCAACTCTGGTCTCCAGCATCTGCAGTCCTCACTTTCTCCTATTCTTTCTTGTAACTTCACTAAATTTCCATCTGCTGAATGCTGTCAGTCCACTTAATGGCTGACTTTTGAAACTGGATTTTTGGCCTGTAGCTGATAGTCTTGTATCACTTCTGTTTCTTTCACTGGGACATATTTAGGTTCTGCTCAGATATTACTTCAGATAAAGCCAGTTGTAGTGCCTGTTTGAAGTCCAGTGAGCTTCAGATAGTAGGTTCTTTTTGATGGTTACATTATGAATCCCACATACCAAATGGTCTCTCAGTATCTCATTAAAGATTAAACCAAAGTAACATGCCTCTGCCAGTTGTCTTAACCTAATCAAAAATCTCAATTATGGATTCCTCGGTTCTTGAATTTATGAGAAAAACTAATAGCTTCTCGAAATAGAAGAGGCTTGGGATCGTAATATGCCTTAACTAAATCCGTCCACTTTTGAAAGGTTTTAGAAAGTAGTGCCTCAGCGCAAGCTAGACACCCAACAACTGACAAAACTGTAGGTCCACCACCAGTCTGAAGAATTACTCAGTGCTTTTTATCTGCCCCATTATCATTTGCCCAAATGAGTCAAGCTTCTGAAATAATTGCATGAAGCCAGAAATGTTTTCCCCAATTCAAAGACTACTGTTGTGAGTGAATTTCTTCAGGAGTTCTCTCGCCACCATTTAAATAACTACAGAAGCAAGTATCCCATCACCAAGTCATTGCTATATTTACATATGGAGAGTCATTGACACTGATCCATCTTTAGAGTGCACAGAATGTCTGACACTCCTTATCTGTCAGCCAGGGCTCCCAGTTTGGAGCTGATTAACAGCCCCTATCTGGCAACTTAGTATTCTATGAAGTCCACCTGGCTGACCTTGTTACAATCACAGCACACTTATACTCCAACCCCCTTGAAAAAGGGCCAACATTACATTAGCTCTCCTTATCTTGACAGGGGCCACTTTTTGGTTAAAGAGCTACTGGTAGGTCTAAGTGGGCCTAGGTGAATACTGGGCTTTGTTGAGTCTGAGTAGTGGGAGAAAGTCAGGACTGCAGATGCTGGGGATCAGAGCTTAAAAATGTGTTGCTGGAAAAGCACAGCAGGTCAGGCAGCATCAAAGGAGCAGGAGAATCGACTCTTCGGGCATAAGCCTGAAGAAGGGTTTATGCTGGAAATGTCGATTCTCCTTGTCCTTTTTGAGTCCGAGCAGTGTCAAAATAAGACCTTTAATCGCCTAA
Organism: Chiloscyllium plagiosum; assembly: GCF_037043375.1. Classification (NCBI taxonomy): domain Eukaryota; kingdom Metazoa; phylum Chordata; class Chondrichthyes; order Orectolobiformes; family Hemiscylliidae; genus Chiloscyllium; species Chiloscyllium plagiosum. The sequence goes on along the minus strand of NW_028270157.1, from coordinate 27,731,229 downwards.
ATCCACTAGTTGCTAAAGGGACACCGAGTCAATGGCCTAATGGTATTATGAAAAAGTGAGGACTGCAGATGCTGGAGATCAGAGCTGAAAAATGTGTTGCTGGAAAAGCGCAGCAGGTCAGGCAGCATCCAAGGAGCAGGAGAGTCGATGTTTCGGGCATAAGCCTGAAGAAGGGCTTACGCCCGAAACGTCGATTCTCCTCCTTGGATGCTGCCTGACCTGCTGTGCTTTTCCAGCAACACATTTTTCAGCCCTAATGGTATTATCACTAGATGCTTTTTTTTTCAGCTGGCGCATCTCCATGCGATACATAAGACAAATTGCAAAGTAAATTCTCCATTGGTTTGACGTCAGAACAAACACATTTGTTCCCTAATATCAATTTTAAGCAACTTATTTACGAGATTCTGACTAGGAGGTTGAACACTTCAGTTGTCCCCTTCTGGCACAACCAAAAACTGACTGATTTTTATGGATTGTTCTTCCTTTCTGTGTCATTGGTCCACTGTCACTAGGCAACAATACAATTTGTTTTGACCTTCAACATATTTTAATGCACTCAGCTATTAATCCATCAGTTCTATGTCAACACTGTAAAACCTCATTAAAAGGCATGTGAAAAATAAACAGGCTTCTACTCTTCCAGTATCTCAGCCCAGAGTTCACTAAGAAAACTCTAAAATGACAAAACGTTTCCCCCTTCTCATGCTCTCCAAAAAATTAAGATATAAAATTAAACAAACCTTGTACTTTGACCTTAACAATACAAATCAGAATCATAGAATGAAAGCAGGCCATTTGAGTCCATATCAATGCTTTAAAAAGCATCCCATCCAGACGCACATCATTCCCACATTTGTCATGGTTAAATCACCAAGCCTGCACATCTTTGGACTGAAGGAGGAAACGAGCACCTAGAGAAATCCCACACAGGTAACATGCAAACTCTGCACAGATAATCACCCAAGAATGAAATTGAACCAATGTCCCTGGTCCTGTGAGGCAGCAATGCTAACCACTGTGCCACCACAGAAAGGAATAAAAGATTGGTCTGATAGATAATGTAGGCTAGGAGAATGCTTGCGCAGAGCATCAACAACAGTATGGACCATATTACTATGCTATAAATTCCACGTAATATATAAATCAAAAAACAACATTGTATTATTTGCTAATTTATATCATGATCAAACTATTGTTCCAACAACTCTGAGATCCACATAGAAATGAATTATACAAACAAACCGAGAGGTATATATCATCTTTTCAGGCTCTTAATACCTGGGAGAAGAACAACACTGCAGGAAGAAACTACTTGTAGATGCATAGCTTCCAACCTATAATGTTATACTTCAATATGTCCCAAACACAGTTCATTTATGACGAAATAGTGTGCACATCGCTTGCAGGGGCATATCCTTTCTTGAGATATATGTAGACTTGAAACATCTTTGTCAATGCAGCCTTAAATCACAGGTTGTAATTCATACATATTTGCGCAAGAGGGTACTGGTGAGCTAGCTGGTCAGTTGTGTCAGCCATCCAACCATATCTCTTTCCATTTGCTTTTCGTTGCTCTGGAGCTCATTTTCTTCCTGTCAGATATCTCTTAACTGTAATTTTTTAAAATGCAGGTTGTAAAATACAAAACATAAGTTAGAAAATATAATAGAATGTAATTAAATTGATGGTTGCATATATTCAGCCATAACAAGTTTTTGCAGCTATTTCTAAATTTTAAATATGCAATCAATTTGGATAAAGTTGAAAAAGGTACTTCACTTCTGGTCACTGGACTCGAAACTTTAACTTGGCTTTCTCTTCACAGGAAACTGCTCTCTCTCCACAGGTGCTTTCAGACCTGTTGAGTTTTTACAGTAATTTCTGTTCAAACTTCATCTTGGACTCTATATTTCATGACACTCAAAAAACAAAACTGATTTGTGATGGATTACTTGTGAAGAGTTCCCTGGATAACAAAGGAGACAGAGATGAAAATGAAATACAGAAAGTTTGCATTTGTCACGTTCATTATACAACAGAGAACCAGACTGGGTAGAGAGTTCATGGGGAAAGGGAACGAAACAACGAAAAAAGAATGAAAAGAGATTATTAGTGAAAATAAGAAAAAATTAAAAAGTCTTCTGTAAACAAATATGCAGAAAAAGGGTTGTGAAAGGAATAGGACAAATTAGGGACCAAAAAGAAGATATTTGCATGGAGGCAGACGGCATAGCAAATTACTAATTGGTTACTTTGCCAATGAAGATGCTGCTGCACAGTCACAGGAAAAGAGTCAAAGAGAAAGTAGTTGAGATACTGGATGGGCTTAAAATTGACGAAGAGAACATATGGGAAAAGTTAACACAATTAAAGTTGATTAGTTGCCAGGGCCAGTTTTGATGCATCAGAAAATCCAAAAAGAAGTAGGATGGAAATTGTGAAGGCACTAAGCATAATCCAATCTTCCTTAGATACAGGATGGTCCCAGAGGACTGGAAATTGTAAGTAGTACATTCTTGTTCATGTGGCAGACTAAAATTTATGCAGAGAAATGCAAACTATTACATTTTTGCACAAAAGGTGTGGAAAGGCAATTTAAAATAAAGGACACAGCTCTTGAGGCATTGCAGGAACAGAGGGTGCCAGAGTATCTGCACATAAATGTTTGAAGATGGAAAGACAGGTTGAGAAATTGGTTAATAAGCCATATTGGATCCAAGGCTTTATGACTAGAGGCATTGAGTATAAAAGCAAGGAAGTTATGGGGAATATTTGTTTGAGTATTGTGTTCAGTTCTGAACATGCACTTTAGGAAGATTGTGAACACAGTGCACAATACTTTCAAGCTTTTTATCATCAATGGGCTGAGGAGTGGCAGGTGGAGTTTATTAGTAAGTTTGCAGATGACACTAAAATTGGAGGTGTAGTGGACAGCGAAGAGGGTTACCTCAGATTACAACAGGATCTGGACCAGATGGGCCAATGGGTTGAGAAGTGGCAGATGGAGTTTAATTCAGATAAATGTGAGGTGGAAAGCAAATCTTAGCAGGACTTGTGCACTTATGGTAAGGTCCTAGGGAGTGTTGCTGAACAAAGAGACCTTGGAGTGCAGGTTCATAGCTCCTTGAAAGTGGGGTCTCAGGTAGATAGGATAGTGAAGAAAGTGTTTAGTATGCTTTCCTTTATTGGTCAGAGTATTGAGTACAGGAGTTGGGAGGTCATGTTGCGGCTGTACAGGACATTGGTTAGACCACTGTTGGAATATTGCTTGCACTTCTGATCTTCCTATTGGAAAGATGTTGTGAAACTTGAAAGGGTTCAGAAATTATTTAGAAGGATATTGCCAGGGTTGGAGGATTTGAGCTATAGGGAGGCTGAACAGGATGGAGCTGTTTTCCTTGGAGCATCAGAGGCTGAGAGGTGACCTTATAGAAGTTCATAAAATCATGCGGGGCATGGATAGGTTAAATAGACAAAGTCTTTTCCCTGGGGTGGGGGAGTCCAGAATTAGAGGGCATAGGTGTAGGGTGAGAGGGGAAAGATATAAAAGAGACCTAAGGGGCAACTTTTTCACACAGAGGTAGTATGTGTATGGAATGAGCTGCTAGAGGAAGTGGTAGAGGCTGGTACAATTGCAACATTTAAAAGGCATTTGGGTGGATATATGAATAGGAAGAGTTTGGAGGGATATGGGCCGAGGACTGGCACGTGGGACTAGATTGGGTTGGAATAACTGGTCGGCATGAATGGGTTGGACCGAAGGGTCTGTTTCTGTGCGGTACATCTCTATGACTCTATGATTGTGGGGTACAAGGTAATGAGAGGCATAGATAGAGTAGATAGCCAGAGACCTTTCCCCAGGGCAAAAATGGCTGTCACAAGGGGTCATAGTTTTAAGGTGATTGGAGGAAGGTATAGGGGAAATGTCAGAGGTAGCTTCTTTTCACAGAGAGTGGTGGGTGCGTGGAATGCACTTCCAACTTGGCACCACCCTCATGACCTGTCCATCTTCCTTCCCACCTTCCTCTCTGACCTATCACCATCACCCCCATCTCCATCTACCTATTGCACTCTCAGCTACCTTCCACACCAGCCCGACCCCCTCCCATTTATCTCACCGCCCCCTTGCTCCCAGCCTCATTCCTGATGAAGGGCTTTTGCGTGAAACATCAATCCTCCAGCTGTCTGACCTGCTGTGCTTTTCCAGCACCACACTCTCTCCACACGAATCTCCAGCATCTGCAGTCCACACTTTCGCCTTGTCTTACATGGGCTGCTGATGCAAACAACCCATTGTCAGTTACTAACAGTCCCTCAGGCTGACTTTTACCCATTCCTTTGTCTATCCAACTGTTGAAAGTGAGGACTGCAGATGCTGGAGTACCAGAGTTGAAAAATGTGCTGGAAAAACACAGCAGGCCAGGCAGCATCCGAGGAGCAGGAGAATCGATGTTTCGGGCAGAAGCCCTTCTTCAGGAATGAGGCTGGTGTGCCAAGCGGGCTGAGATAAAAGGTAGGGGGGAGAGGTGCTGGGAATACGATAGGTGGAAGGAGGTGAGGGTGATAGGCCGGAGAGGGGGTGGGGGCAGAGAGGTCAGGAAGAAGATTGCAGGTCAAGAGGACGGTGCAGAATCCGGGGGTTGGGACTGAGATAAAGTGGGGGGAGGGGAAATGAGGAAGCTGGAGAAATCTACATTCATCCCGTGTGGTTCGAGGGGTCCTGGCGGAAGATGATGCACTCTTTCTCCAGGCGTCGTGTGGCCAGGGTCTGGAGATGGAGGAGGCCAAGGACCTGCATGTCATTGGTGGAGTGGGAGGGGAAGCTAAAGTGGATGAGGGAGTCGAAGGGTGGGTCAGTAAATTTGCAGATGATACGAAGATTGGTGGAGTTGTGGATAGTGAGGAGGGCTGTTGTCGGCTGCAAAGGGACTTAGATATGATGCAGAGCTGGGCTGAGGAGTGGCAGATGGAGTTCAACCCTGCCAAGTGTGAGGTTGTCCATTTTGGAAAGACAAATAAGAATGCGGAATACAGGGTTAACGGTGGGGTTCTTAGTGAGGTGGAGGAACAGAGGGATCTTGGGGTCTAGGTTCATAGATCTTTGAAAGTTGCCACTCAGGCGGATAGAGCTTGTAAGAAGGCCTATGGTGTATTAGCGTTCATTAGCAGAGGGATTGAATTCAAGAGTCGTGAAGTGATGTTGCAACTGTACAGGACTTTGGTTAGGCCACATTTGGAGTACTGTGTGCAGTTCTGATCGCTTCACTTTAGGAAAGATGTGGAAGCTTTGGAGAGGGTGCAGAGAAGATTTACCAGGATGTTGCCTGGAATGGAGAATAGGTCGTACGAGGATAGGTTGAGAGTGCTAGGCCTTTTCTCGTTGGAACGGCGAAGGATGAGGGGTGACTTGATAGAGGTTTATAAGATGATCAGAGGAATAGATAGAATAGACAGTCAGAAACTTTTTCCCCGGGTACAACAGAGTGTTACAAGGGGACATAAATTTAACGTGAAGGGTGGTAGGTATAGGGGAGATGTCAGGGGTGGGTTCTTTACCCAGAGAGTGGTGGGGGCATGGAATGCCTGTGGGAGTGGTAGAGTCAGAATCTTTGATGACCTTTAAGCGGCAATTGGATAGGTACATGGATGGGTGCTTAAGCTAGGACAAATGTTCGGCACAACATCGTGGGCCGAAGGGCCTGTTCTGTGCTGTATTGTTCTATGTTCTATGTTCAGCTACGGGGCAGTTGGGTTGGTTGGTGCAGATGTCCTAGAGGTGTTCCCTGAAATGTTCCGCAAGTAGGCGGCCTGTCTCTCCAATGCAGAGGAGACCACATCGGGTGCAGCGGATACAGTAAATGGTGTGCAGGTGAATTTGCGACGGATATAGAAGGATTCATTGGGGCCTTGGAGGGTGGTGTGGGCGCAGGTTTTGCACTTCTTGCGATTGCAGGGGAAGGTGCTGGGAGTGGAGGTTGGGTTGGTGGGGGGTGTGGACTTGACAAGGGAGTCGTGGAGGGAGTGGTCTCTCCTGAATGCTGATAGGGGTGGAGAGGGAAATATATCCCTGGTTGAGGGGTCTGTCTGGAGGTGGCGGAAATGACGGAGGATGATATGATGTATCTGGAGGTTGGTGGGGTGGAAGGTGAAGACCAGTGGGGTTCTGTCCTGGTGGCGATTGGAGGGGCGGGGTTTAAGGGTGGAGGTGCGGGAAGTGGAGGAGATGCGGTGGAGAGCATCGTTGACCACGTCGGAGGGGAAATTGCAGTCTTTGAAGAAGGAGGTCATTTGAGTTGTTCGGTAGTGGAATTGGTCCTCCTGGGAGCAGATGCGGCGGAAGCGGAGGAATTGGGAATATGGGATGGCATTTTTACAGGGGGCAGGGTGGGAGGAGGTGTAATCTAGGTAGCTGTGGGAGTCGGTCGGTTTGTAGTAAATGTCTGCGTTGAGTTGGTTGCCCAAGATAGAAATGGAGAGGTCTGGGAAGGGGAGGGAGGAGTCTGAGACGGTGCAGGTAAATTTGAGGTCGGGGTGGAAGGTGTTAGTAAAGTGGATGAACTGTTCAACCTTCTCATGGGAGCACGAGGTAGCGCCAATACAATCATTGATGTAGCGGAGGAAAAGGTGGGGGGTGGTGCCAGTGTAGCTGCAGAAGATGGACTGTTCCACATATCCGACGAAGAGGCAGGCATAGCTGGGGCCCATGTGGGTGCCCATGGCTACTCCTGTGGTTTGGAGGAAGTGGGAGGATTGGAAGGAGAAGTTGTTAAGAGTGAGGACCAGTTCAGTCAGTCGAAGGAGGGTGTCAGTGGAAGGGTACTGGATGGGTTGGCAGGAGAAGAAGAAGCGGAGGGCTTGGAGGCCTTTGTGATGGCGGATGGAAGTGTATAGGGACTGGATGTCCATTGTGAAGATAAGGCGTTGGGCAAGCGAAAATCATGGAGGAGGTGGAGGGTGTGGGTGGTGTCCCGAATGTAGGTGGGGTGTTCTTGGACTAAGGGGGACAGGACAGTGTCGAGGTATGCAGAGATGAGTTTGGTGGGGCAGGAGCAGGCTGAGACAATGGGTCGGCTGGGGCAGTCGGGTTTGTGGATTTTGGGTAGGAGGTACAAACGGACGGTGCGGAGTTGTGGGACTATGAGGTTGGAGGCAGTGGATGGGAAATCTCCTGAGGTGATGAGGTTATGGATGGTCTGGGAGATGATCGTTTGGTGGTGTGAGGTGGGGTCATGGTCAAGGGGGCAGTAGGAGGAGGTGGCCGCGAGTTGGCGTCTAGCTTCAGCGGTGTAAAGATCGGTGTGCCAAACTACCAATGCGCCTCCCTTGTCTGCTGATTTGATGGCAAGGTTGGGGTTGAGGCGGAGGGAGTGGAGGGCTGTGTGTTGTGAGGGTGAGAGGTTGGAGTGGGTGAGAGGGGTGGACAGGTTGAGGCGGTCAATGTCGTGGCGGCAGTTGGATATGAAGAGATCGAGGGTGGCTAAGAGGCCAGCACGGGGTGTCCAGGTGTATGGGGTGTGTTGGAGGCGGGAGAAGGGGTCGTCAGAGGGTGGGCGAGAGTCCTTGTTGAAGAAGTAGGCGCGGATGCGAAGGCGGCAGAAGAAATGCTCGATATCTAGCCACATGTCGAACTCATTGATCCGGGAGCGTAGGGGGATGAAGATGAGGCCTCTGCTGAGGACTAATCATTCATAATCAGAGAGGGGGAGGTCTGGAGGGATAGTGAATATACGGCAGGGCTGGGAGCTAGGACCTGGTGTGGGACTGGAGCTGGGAGTGGGGGCGGAGTTAGTCTGGGGGCGGAATCGGGCATGGGGGCGGAGATTGATGTGGGGACTGAGATCGATGTGGGGGCGGAGATCGACGTGGCCCTTGAGCAGGTGAGTGACGTCACTGGGGGCGGAAGTGGCTGCGGCGACAGCCACTCCGGGGGCGGAAGTTGCGCGCTGGGCAGAAACAGCGCTGCCCCACCGAACTCATCTCCGCATACCTCGACACTGTCCTGTCCCCCTTAGTCCAAGAACTCCCCACATACATTCGGGACACCACCCATGCCCTCCACCTCCTCCATGACTTTCGCTTGCCCAGACCCCAACGCCTTATCTTCACGATGGACATCCAGTCCCTATACACCTCCATCCGCCATCACAAAGGCCTCCAAGCCCTCCACTTCTTCTTCTCCTGCCGACCCATCCAGTACCCTTCCACTGACACCCTCCTTCGACTGACTGAACTGGTCCTCACTCTTAACAACTTCTCCTTCCAATCCTCCCACTTCCTCCAAACCACAGGAGTAGCCATGGGCACCCACATGGGCCCCAGCTATGCCTGCCTCTTCGTCAGATATGTGAAACAGTCCATCTTCCGCAGCTACACTGGCACCACCCCCCACCTTTTCCTCCGCTACATCAATGATTGTATTGGCGCTACCTCGTGCTCCCATGAGAAGATTGAACAGTTCATCCACTTTACTAACACCTTCCACCCCGACCTCAAATTTACCTGCACCATCTCAGACTCCTCCCTCCCCTTCCTAGACCTCTCCATTTCTATCTTGGGCAACCGACTCAACACAGACATTTACTATAAACCGACCGACTCCCACAGCTACCTAGATTACACCTCCTCCCACCTTGCCCCCTGTAAAAATGCCATCCCATATTCCCAATTCCTCCACCTCCGCCGCATCTGCTCCCAGGAGGGCCAATTCCACTACCGAACAACTCAAATGGCCTCCTTCTTCAAAGACTGCAATTTCCCCTCCGACGTGGTCGACGATGCTCTCCACCGCATCTCCTCCACTTCCCGCACCTCCACCCTTAAACCCCGCCCCTCCAATCACCACCAGGACAGAACCCCACTGGTCTTCACCTTCCACCCCACCAACCTCAGGATACATCATATCATCCTCCGCCATTTCCGCCACCTCCAGACAGACCCCTCAACCAGGGATACATTTCCCTCTCCACCCCTATCAGCATTCAGGAGAGACCACTCCCTCCACGACTCCCTTGTCAAGTCCACACCTCCCCACCAACCCAACCTCCACTCCCAGCACCTTCCCCTGCAACCGCAAGAAGTGCAAAACTCGCACCCACACCTCCCCCCTCACCTCCCTCCAAGGCCCCAATGGATCCTTCTATATCCATCGCAAATTCACCTGCACCTCCACACACATCATTTACTGTATCCGCTGCACCCGATGTGGTCTCCTCTACATTGGGGAGACAGGCTGCCTACTTGCAGAACGTTTCAGGGAACACCTCTGAGACACCCGCACCAACCAACCCAACCGCCCTGTGGCTGAACACTTTAGCTTCCCCTCCCACTCCACCAATGACATGCAAGTCCTTGGCCTCCTCCATCGCCAGACCCTGGCCACACAACGCCTGGAGGAAGAGCGCCTCATCTTCCGCCTAGGAACCCTCCAACCACAGGATGAATGTAGATTTCTCCAGCTTCCTCATTTCCCCTCCCCCCCACCTTATCTCAGTCCCAACCTTTGGATTCAGCACCTTCCTCTTGACCTGCAATCTTCTTCCCGACCTCTCCGTCCCCACCCCCTCTCCGGCCTATCACCCTCACCTTCTTCCCCCTATCGTATTCCCAGCGCCCCTCCCTCAAATTCCCTCCCCCCTACCTTTTATCTCAGCCCACTTGGCACACCAGCCTCATTCCTGAAGAAGGGCTTATGCCCGAAATGTCATTTCTCCTGCTCCTCGGATGATGCCTGGCCTACCACATTTTTCAACTCTATCCAACTGTTGTCCTCTCTCTCTACCTTCACCTATTTCCCTCACCCTATCAGAGTAGATAGCAACCTTATCCTAGCGACAATCATTTCTGAAGAAGGGTCACTATATTGGAAATGTTAGCCCTACTTTCTCTTCACAAAAGATGCCAGACCTGTTGAATTTTCCTGGCAATTCCTGTTCAAGCTCCCTCTACTCTTCAGGACTAAAAGTAAAGTTGCCCTACTTTTTCAAACTGAAAGTAAAGCTGTTTCTACCCTTTTAAACAGTAGTCAAAGCCTCTTCCACTCTGTCCCCACCAAACAGTTCCCAGGATAGATGCATTATGGAGATCAAATCCACAGGCATGCAACCTCTGCCTTTTTAAACTGGGAGTTAAGCTCCCTCAACACTGTCTCCATCTCAGGTCTTATTTAACTGCACTTCTGATGACTATGAGGATGAGTCTAAATCAGGTAGGGGGATATAATAACACCACAGAACATCAAGCAGCCTAGCAGTTCAAAGAAAACCTGAGATTGGTCAGCGCCTTCCTACCACACTTAAAAAAAGGCGAGTCGGCCTGTTGGTGGGGGAAGGGGATCATGTAGAATCATGTTTCACGAAAATAACACAATGCTCGAGGTGAGCGTCAAGGTGTCGCCAAGTGTTGGAATGTCTGCAAACTGAGACATCCCACAGGCCCCAAGTCACCCGCTCGCGAATATCTTACATACAAACCCAATTAAAATGTTTTCATCTTCGTTATCGAAATTTCAGCAGCTTTAACAGAAGAAGCAGGTCGCTGCCGGTGAAAGCTTTTCGAACAGCCACCCATGTATTGAACATGATGTCTGCCCCGCTCCTGCGATAGGCTGGACCATCTCCCGCTAAAATCCCCAGCCCCAGCCCGCCCAAATCAGACCAGTTTGACATCAGACCAGTGTCTCAGTAGGATTGTCCGAAAATATACGCGTTTCACTCGAAACGTATTTTACGAATAGCAACCCCCGGAATGTAAAGTTATTCCTCAAAGGAGCGTGTTGTGTTGATCTTGCTTTAAACATGGGCAGAATAGGTGATGACCATGTTTTCAAATATAAGGGCGGTCGGCTATAATAACAAAGGACCAATGTGGCCATTTCATCAGATAATTTCCGACAAAACCTCCTGCTGGAATGAATTTAATAAAACCTCCGATCACCTGCAATAAACTGGTATTTATTAAGATGTAAGCTTATTAGTCCAAGAATGGTTTCACAAGGTATATATTGGGATGAGTTTATCTTTACAATATGTCTCCATAACCTTCTTCAGAACAATGTTCACTTCTGCAACATTGTGACCCTTAAATTTTCAAACGAAATGTAATTTAAGATGTAGAATCCTTAAGGTTTCATTCTGTAACTGGGTTATTCCGTTCCATTTCATATTTGGCTGCGGATCGCTTGCTATCATTTACTGAATACTTTTGATTAGACTTTCTTGTCCAGTTTGTCAGTTGCATCCCGTGAATGTTGCTGGAAAACCAATACCTTGTTCTAAAACCTGGTAATAACGAGGATGTGAATTAGTGCCTAGCGAAAGAAATCCGATTCAGAAACATTTTTCTAAGTTGCCAAATCAAAATGGGCACTTTACAGAAGGCGAGATCAAAAGTTTCTTCCAATTCAAAACAGAAACTCTATCTGTGGTAATATAGAGAAGGACTTTTCGCAAACAGAAGTTTTGCGAAGGTGACATTAAGCAGGTAGGGATTATTTATGTTCTGTGTCTGACCGACGCACCTCCAGTCATCCGAAACAGGAATAGACAAAAACCATTGAGCTAATGGAGCCACTCCTTTCCAATGTAGTGTAATCTCGATCGTCGAGCGAGTTTGAATTTGTGAAGTGTACCACAGTTCAAGGAACACATCCCAAAGCCCTTCCCATCCAATTAACCTCTGTAGTTATTTTAACAGTTTGGGAACCATTGTTCTGTTATCTACACTGGACATTTTTGACATGAAAAACCTAGTTGGTTCACGAATATCCTTAAGGGAAGGAAATCTGTCGTCCTTATGTAGCCTGTGAGTCCAGACAATAATGTGAACAGCCCTCTCAAATGGCCGAACAAGTCATTGGGTTTGAAGGTCCTTTGAAATGAGGAACAAATGTTGATTTGGCAGTGATGTCCACATCCCATGCAAGGACAAGAAAAATAATCAAGGTATTTCTCCTACAGTGGGGCAAGTCCAGAACTAGATGGCATAGGTTTAAGGTGAGAAGGGAAAGATTTAAATTGGACCTGAGGGGTAACATTTTCATGCAGAGGGTAGTGTGTGTGGAATGAGCTAACAGAGGAAGTGGTGGAGGCAAGTATAATTACAGCACTTAAAAGGCAACTAGATAAGTATATAAATATGGAATTCCATTCACTATCAAAGTCTTTTTAAAGAGGATCAATTTATATTGCTCATGCTGACAGTCTGTCCCACATAATTACTTAATTTGGAATTCATGTCGAAGTTTGTGTATTTTGTACTTATGTCCTACTCTTAAAATCTAAATTTAATAAAAAAAATTTCCGTGTTATGCCACAAACTATTTTAAATTACTAAATTGTAACATGTTTCAATGTTGTTTATCTAAATTACAAAACAAGTTAATTTCAGTGAACTTCTTCATACATATGAATCTATAAGCTGGTTTCTTGCTCATCCATGAACCTTTTCCAAATGGATTGAAAGTCTGTTTGAGTTCCAAGTTGTACACTGTATTCCAAATGTGGTTTTATTAATTAACTATGTGGTAGGAAATAATTTATTTAATCAATGGCCACATACTGTGGAGATGCATTTCTCTTTTAGTTCAATGAAATAACAGAAAATGGACTGGATATAGAAATGTACAGACATTAATGATCTCCACAAAATCTACTATAAAAAGTTTGTGAGTGAACAACTCAACCGCATACACATTTCATATCTCTCATGTTATATTTTAACTTTATGACAGTTAATAAATTGGGCCATATTATTTTTCAGTGGTATTAGTTCTCTTTATATGAAAATACATGCAGTATGAATGAGGAATATTGTGATGTTGCATTGTGGTAAGGCAAGCCAGGGTAGGACTTATACAGTTAACAGTAGGGCCCTGGTGATCAATAAGATCATAGCTGATTTGTTTGTGTTTTGGGTTCCACGTTCCTACCTAACCCTGATATCTTTTGCTTCCCCTGCTGAACAAAGAGATCCAGAGGCGCAGGTGCATAGATCCTTGAAAATGGAGTCGCAGGTTGACAGGGTAGTGAAGAAGACATTTGGCATACTTGTCTTCATTGGTGAGAGCATGGAGAATAGGATTAGGATGTCATATTGCAGCTGTACAGGACATTGGTGAGGCTACTTTTAGAATACTGTGTACAGTTCTGGTCTCCCTTCTATAGGACGGATGTGGCTAAACCTGACAGGGTGCAGAAAACACTTACAAGACTGTTGCTGGAACTAAAGGGTTTGAGTTATAGGAAGAAGCTGAATAACCTCAGACTTTGTTCCATGGAGCATTGGAGGCTGAGGGGTGACCTTATCAAGGAAATAAGATCATGAGGGGTGTAGATAGGTCGAATAACCAAGGTATTTTTCCTAAGTGGAACTTGAGGGCATAGATTTAAGGTGAGAACAGAAAGTTTTAAATAGGACCTGAGAGGTAACATTTTCATGTAGACCATGGTGTATGTATGGAATGAGGTGCCAGAGGAAGTGGTGGAGACAAGTACAATTATAGCATTTTAAAGGTACTTGCATATGTATATTAATAGGAAGGGTTTAGAGGCATATGGGCCAAATGTTGGCAAATAGGAATACATTAGATTGCAATGTCTCGTTGGTGCTGATGATTTGGACCAAAGGGTCTGTTTCCGTGCTGTCTAACTCTATGGCACTATAAGTAGACTATTCAACCTCTCAAGCTTGCTCCACTATCAATAAGATCATAGCTGATCTATTTGTGTTTTGGGTTCCACGTTCCCACCTAACCCTGATATCCTTTGCTTCCCCTGCTTAACAAGAATCTATCTACATTTCACTTAAAGATATTTAAAGAATCCTGCCTCCGCTACCTCCTGAGACAATTCTAAACCCATGCATTAGTGACATAACCATTGTATCACCCTCTCTGCCATAAAGAAAATTGCGACTGCCTCCAAAATTTGAGATTAGTGTGAAAAATGGAATATGCAAAAAAACCACATCCGTGGAGTTGTATATTTTCTAAGGCTTGTATATAACCAGCACTAGTAATGAATTATATTTAATGTTACTTTCATATTAAAATAATATTGTTACAAAAGTTGAATTGTATCTCAGAGATACAGACACGGACTGAGGAATTAGAAATAAAGTTAGAATGAGGTTTTATTGTCATGTGTACTCAGCTATAGAAGTACTGTGAAAAGTGTACAAAGTTGCCATTCTCTAGTGCCATCTTAGGTACAAATCCTGAATGAAAAAGAATGATCATCTTAGATATGAAAAGCAAAAAAAACTAAAATACAAAAACTAGAATAAAAAAACACAAAAACCAAAATACAAAAGAAGACAAAGCTAAGAAGGAAGTAGGAGGGACAGCATCCAGATCTAAAAGTCTTTTCTTCATAAGGTAAGTGGACCTTGCTCCCTGAAACCTCAAGTCTCAGTGCCGCTCTCAGAGGGTAAAATATTGTGCATGTATAACAATACTTAATGGGTGAATTCAGGTAGAGTTTTTTTACTAAAATAGAGGAAAAGTAAAAAGAAGGTTCATAATTTTAAAATATTAAAGGAGGCCCTACAACGCATTTTAGCAGGTTTCATTGGTATTCGCAGATTTGTCAGCCGTGTGCTGATGGTGGTTGAACGTCTAGAGAAAACAAAATCTGGGACACAATTAATTGCACTTGGAAAAATAATGAATGAAAGCACCTCTTAAGGTTCATCAGGTTTCACCAACTTGATTGAGTTCTTTGATGAATTAACAAGAAAGGACTGATGAGGGAACTACTGTTGATGTGCATATAGACTATCAAAAGAATGAAGTGGCCATCTTGTGGCACAGTGGTGGTGTATATGCACTTTGTCTGAGTAGTCCTGGGTTCAAGTCCCACTGCTCTTGAGGTAATATCTTTCAAAAAGGTGATTAGGCAAAATAGGTTGAAGTGTTACCTTACAGATGTATTACCAAAACTATTCAATTTAAAGGAATGGGGTCAGCATGGATTAAAACGAGCCAAAACGTAGTGGTGAACAATCCTTTTGCCACAAGGTGGAAGTGTGCATAACTATTGGACCCACTGCTTTTTCTGGATGTCTTTTAATAACATGCACTTGGATATACTGAACAGCATTTTAAAATTCACTAGCTACCTGATGAAGGAGCAGTACTCCAAAAGCTTGTACTTTCAAATAAACCCATTCGACTATAACCTGATGTTGTGAGATTTTCAACCATTTCAAAATTGGCAGTTGACATAAAATGCAGAGATGTAATGAACAGTGAGAATGATAGCAACAGACTTTAATAGAACATGAGCAGAATAGTAAAATGGCAGATCAAATTTAATGCCATGAAATGTGAAGTGATTGATTTTGGTAGCAAGAATCAGGAGAGCCAATTTAAATTAAGGGATAAAAATTTAATGGGAATGCAAGAACAGTGGGACCTGTAGCTGTACATGCAAATGTATTAGAGGGTAGCAAAGCGTAATAAGAAGGTTATTAGAAAAAACATTCCAGATGTTTAACTCCATAAAAGATGAACGGTGTACATAAACAAGGAAACTATACTCAACATTTATAAAACAAATGTTAGGACATACATGGTTAATATGACCAATTCCGGACACCACACTTTAGAAGATATGTCAAAATCTTTAGAGAGAGTCCAGAGAATATATATCAGAATAAGGATTTATCAGGATGAGGTACTTCAGTTACTTGGTGAGACTAGAGAAATTGAGATTGGTCACTTTTGAGCAGTGAAATTTAAGGGAAAGTTTGATGGAGGTATTCAAAGTTATGAAAGACTTTGATACCGCAAATGAGCAAAAATGATTTTGAGTGGTAGGAGGGCTGGTGGGTGGTTCATGTGTGGAATGAAATTCCTGAGGAAGTGGTGGATGTGGGTACAATTATAACATTTAAAAGACATTTGAAGAAGTACATGAATAGGAAAGGGGTTTGGAGGGAAATGGGTCAGGAACAGCCGGTGGGGCTAGTTTAGTTTGGGATTATGTTCGGCATGGACTGATTGGACCAAAGGGTCTGTTTCCATGCTGTATGACTCTATGGTAGCAAAAGGATACTGATTTAAGGCAATTCAGTATCATAAGCACACCCCAGATGTTTCTGCAAAATGGTCATGAACTCAGAATTTGCATTGGTACATAATTGAGCGTTTCCAAAATAATCAGCTACACCTTCATTTCTTAAACAGAATAAAAGGTTAGTTTATGACACAAAAATTGCTGATAGTTTCTTAAGCAAAAAGTGATAAAGTTATTACCTAAAATACTCATAACAAAGGTTTCTATGTAAGGATTGAGGTTACACATGAAGAAGAAAATGAGTTTAGACACATCACAAGGAAACAAATTTTAAACAGTGAACCATTATGATCATTTTTATGCACTGGCTTGTGAGATGCTGGAGCAGAGTCAATAATGATTCTCAAAAGAGAATGGAATAAATATTTAAAAGCAAAATACTTAAGTGCTTGGGAAAGAAGAGTGGAGTGTGTCTAATTGAATAGTTCTTTCAAAGAGTTGACACAAAGTGGGGCTAATGATCTCCATCTGTGCTGCGTCATTTATTGAGTCTCTATTTCAGGTATTTTGATACGTCAGCCTCATACTACAATAACATGTTTAATTATTTCCCTAATAAGAGATGTGGAGTGTTTAAAGACTGCATATAGTTCAATTGCTACCCCTTTCTGTGTTCCATTAAAGGTTCTTAGAATAAGGCAATACTGGCCTTGGAGGAAAACCCAGTAAAGCTGGTGAATAAGACAGACTGGTCTGTACTCTTAAAATGGAGGACCAGGAGAACCTGTATGCTTGCTTTCAAACATTAGAAGTAGTATTTCAAAAACAATTTGCACTTTAAACCTTTTTTGCCCACCTGGTGGGAGAAACTTCTTGGAAACAACAGGTTTATTTTTAAATACTATTTTGCAAACGGTGTGCCATAGGTTTTTGCAAATGTAACCCATGAAACTTTACTGATAAATCTCAAAACATCCATGTGAAATGAATATTGTCATAAAGCTTTTGCATCGAGTTTTTAAAAAATGTTCTTTGCTAAACAAAAAGGTAGATGCTGGAGATATGAATCAAACACAAACAGAAATTGCTGGAGAAACTCAGCAGATCTGGTAGCTTCTATGACAGAAAACAGAGTTGGCTCACTGGTCTCGAAATGCTAACTGTGTTTACCCTCCACAGATGCTGCCAGATCTGCTGAGTTTGCCCAACACTTTTCTGTTTCTTTTTAAAATAACGATTAGTGGATTACGAGTTGACTATTCGCACATCAAGTTTCGAACAACGCATCACTTTATCTTCGATTTGTATTTTTTTTCAAACAGCTTGCGTAATTTAGTAAAACAGAAGCATTGGGATAAGTTACAAGCTGTATCCACGCGGGGTTTGGTGCTAGCGCCGCGTCACAGTAACAAGCCCACTCTGTTCCACTTTGGGACACACATCAGGAAAGGATTTAATGTGCACTAAAACCTTTACCGCACGGAGCTGAGCATTTATTGGAATTAACACGATTGCCCTGGCTTTTATTTGGAAACAAGGGGAAAAAAAAATTCGTGAACCAATTGGTCTAAAATGTCATTATTGTTCCGATTTTATTAAAACGAACAATTTACTTGTTTAGCTCACAGCGGAGCTCTATTGAGATGAACATTGTTGGGAAGATTAAATTAATGATACCGTGGAGTGTGTTGGTGTTTTATTCACTTCTTCAGTTATTTCAAGGTAAGAACCGAAGGCATTCCGTACTATGCAATGTTTTCCACAGCTGGTAAATTCTGAAGAGTTGGTTGAATGGTGAGATGCAGTCAAATAGATGTGCTTCACCACGGGAAAACATAAAGGAAGATTTGAAGAAAAAGAGCGGATGATGAGTTTCATTGTTTTAACGCTGTTTTAGAAAGTGTATTTGCCCGGGTTGAGCACACTGTCTTTGATTTGTTGAGGATAATTGCCAAAAGGAAAGATGTAATTTAATTTCAAAGTCCATAAACCGAGCGAAGGAAATTTCGAAAAAAACTCCGCTTTGTTTTTCAGACTGACGTGCGCAAAAAAAACCCTAATTCTGACAACCAATATAAACCCATAGCTAGTCAGTAAAAACAACGAAAAAATAAACCAAACGGCGAGGCCCGAAATCCATAGTGCAATTACAATGGGAAAGTTATCTTTAAAAACAAAACAAAGTTGCCAGTTAGGTTATACTCTAGTGAATATTTGGTATTCTATTAAGCACTTGTTAAGTTCAATACTAATATTACCTTTATATTACTGTACATGCTTCGTTTTATGTGCTGCAAGAGACTTAGACAAATATCTTGTGTCTTTTTAAAAGGATTTTATTGTGAAGGCTCAGCTCGTGGGCAAAACCAATTTAAAAAGTAAGTAACTTGTATCTTGATTCAAGGAAAGTTTTTTTTAAAAATCATAATGTTTTAATTTTAAATCTAAGGGGACAAAAAGAATCGGGTATGACAGATCTGGTTACACCATTCATTTCTAACATGATTACACCTGCCCAAGTCAGGTTTCACATATTTGATTGAGTCAACTTTATAGTATGATTATACAAGATGCTCTTTTTTTTACCCCCACAGGAACAGATTTAATACAATTCTCCAGAAACGGAATCTCCTAGCAATTGAGGTATGTTATACTGTAGTAGATGAACTGTTTAAAAAAAAACCCTGACTTGACAAAGAACTCTTTGTGTTGCTTGCAGGAAAATTGCCTTTAAAAGCTGAAGTTTCAGCTTTTCTGCTTAGTTCAGACATTTCAAATGACATCGGTTTGTTAACTTCCCTGGTTTGGAAATGTGTCCTGAAATAAAATACCATCTTCATTTGATAAAATGCCAACATTAAAGTAATTTATGAAGTGGAATAAGTTACAACAGATTCATTGAACAAGAGGGCTTGAGACTTGCAGTAGGAGAATTAAGTGTTCTGAAAAGGGTAAGGGACAAAACTCAAATCATTAAGAATATCCAAAAGCACAAATAACTTTACTATGCTTGGCCTTAACATTTTTAAAATACATTCTATAACAAATATTATAAATATCAGTGCTTTATTTAAGGATGGTAGAAAGTAATTGGGATGATTTAAGTGCTATAAACATGACATTTTTCAGTTTTTTTCAATAGAAATATAATCTTTCAGGATCTCGATTTACCTTAATTCTAGTTTTAAGAAAATAAAGCACCTTCATTGCCTTTGGATAATTAGTTCAATCCTGCTTAAAATAAGTTGAGGTACATTAAAAATCTGCATTTTTAGAACAGGTCTAACAAGGATTAATTGGTAATTCAGTTTTGCTATGAGTTTGGCACCAGTGCCATCTAGTGCTAACTTAATATGGTAATCATGCTGAACTCAGACTTTGTCCAGCAGGTTTTTTTAAGTTGATATTTTGAAACTGGCTGACTGTCAGTGGTTCCAATGTAACAGGTGTCTTGGGTCCAATAGTCAGAAAGTGAGACACATCATGTTCAGCTTTGTCGGTTGGTCATGTGGTTCATGTTGGAGGATTTTTGCATGCAGAAGCCAGCTGAGTACACCAAACTCAGAGCCTGTAAACTGATTTCCACCACACTGGAGAAACAACCCTGGACAGATCCAAGTAGGGAATGCTTTGTCATAGCAATCTTGATGTTTGAGGAAAGTTGAGTCAGGCCCCTAAACAACAAATGAAGACTTCACAAGCACAGTACCTGCTCCCCTACCGCTCAGCAGTGAATTCGTATATAATATTTACAATTGGATTTGCAGATCAAGATTTGTTTTAATATCACATATGAGGTGACACTAACCTAGATGGTGACCATAAGTAAAAACAGAAAAAGCTGGAAATATTTGGCATATCTGGAGTGAAAGAGAATAAACATTTCAGGACAATGATACTTCATCTGACTTGGACAACTTGGCCTCCTTTCTGAATAGCATGACAGGTCATGCAGCATCCGAGGAATAGGAGAATTGACGTTTCGGGCATAAGCTCTTTATCAGGATTCCCAAAATCCATTATGCCCAAAATGTTGACTCTCCTACTCCTCGGATGCTGTCTGACCTGCTGTGCTTTTCCAGCACCACACTGTTGTCTCTGATCTCCAGCATCTGCAGTCCTCACTTCCTCCTCCTTTCTGAACACTCATTTATTGATCCATCAATTGGTTATGCCGGACTCAAGATATTTGGACAACCCCTTTAGGAGCTGTTGTATGGGCCACCAGTTTCTTAACTGTACCATGATGTCACCTATCTCTGCCCCAGCACATCCTTCCTGCCACAGAATCATCTGTGCTTTAGTTACATACAGACAGGTTAAAGGACAAAATACAAAGAACAACACAGCACAGGAACAGGCCTTTTGGCCTTTTTTAATCCTTATTTAAACTCACTCCTTATTGCACATGCATGGTTTCTATACCTCTGTTCACCTCCTGTTATGTCAACATCAAGTTATGCCTTAAACATTGCTAATGTGCCTGCTTCCTCCACCTCCACTGGCAGTACATTCCATGCCTCCACAATTCTCTGTTTGAAGACTTTTCCCTGCACTTCTCCCCTCAACTTTCTCCCTCTCACCTTTAACCTGTGCCCTCTTGAAGTTGACCTTTCCACCCTGGGAGAAAGCCCCTGCCTCTCCAATCTATCTATGCCTCTCATAATTTTGTATACCTCTATCAGGTCACCCCTTAGCCTCCCTCTTTCCAGTGAAAACAATCCATGTTTATTCAACCTCTCCTCATGCCTAAAACCCTCCAGACCAGGCAACATCCTGGTAAACCTTCTCTGCACTCTGTCCAAAGCATCCACGTTCATCTGCGAGTGGCGACCAGAATTGAATATTATATTCCAAATGTAGCCTAACTAAAGTTTTATACAGCTGTAACATAACTTGCCAACTTTTATATTCCATGTCCTGGTCAATGAAAGCAAGCATGTTTTCTTGACAACCATTTCCACCTGTGTTGCCATTTTCAAGGATCTATGCATCTAAATGCCCAGATCCCTCCACATGTTAATGCTCCTAAATGTTCTGCCATTTAGTGTATAATTCACACCTGAATTTTATCTTCCAAACTGCATCACCTCACATTTGTTTGGATCAAACATCATCTGCCATTTCTCTGCCCAAATCTGCAAACTATCTATGTCCCTCTCTATCCTCTGACAATCCTCCTCACTATCTGCATCTCCACCAATTTTGGTGTCATATGTAAACTTGCTAATCAGACCACCTACATTTCCTTCAGATCATTTATATGTTACAAACAAGACCATTCAAGTTCTCTCCTTCCTGGTCTCTCATTTTCCACCCTCTGTAATCTTGAGCTTGTCTAAAGTTCTGCTGCCACATCCCAACTTACTCCATATCCACTTCATCTGTTACCTTTGTGTTTGCTAATCTACACTCACTCTCTCTCCCTGAACATCTCAATTTTAAAAGGCACATTCCAGTGTGCAAAATCCTCCACAAGATTTCCCCTCAAAATATCTGTGTTGATAATTCTGTCTGATTTTACTCTTGTGAAGCATCTCTTGCAATAAAGTTGCCATCAGTGCATCTGAGGTAAATGAGCCAAGCTGAGGGATGGGGGAGCAGTGAGAGTGTGACCGTTGGGACCACCAATGTTGTGGCCAGCAGCGAGGGGAACAGCTGAGGAGGGTGACATAGGCAACAGGATGATGGCTAGAGCAGTAAAAGAGGCAACCAGCAGAATGGTGAGGGGAGCAGTGAAGGGCGTGGGTGAAATAACTCCACAGAGGCTGTTATTGCATCACCAAGTCACCCTTTTGCACCTCCCTGTGCAATTGTAACATCAATCACACTGGTTTCGTGTCAAGTACTTTGATAAGAAATACCCACAGGATAGGATAAGAAGAGAGAAAACTGTAGTAGAAGTAGAGAAACAAAATATATGTTGCTGACTAATCATGCTTCCTTGTCCAAGACATGCTTCAAGCATGGTTAAAGGAGCTAATGATAAATTGGTCCTTCTTGCTGTGAGTCTGGACTGAATGAAAAAAGTGTATATTTGAAAATAAGTCTTAGCTTAATTAGCTGCAAAGACATGTACTTAAAGCCCATGCAAATGTTGTCAAAATTACATGAAGATGGCAGAACTAAAATAGAGAATGCTGCAGAAATGCAGCAACATCTGAAAGGGAAAGGAAAAGCTAACAATTTAGAGTAAAGTGTTATTCTTGTGCTATTGATAACTAATGTTATAAAACATATCCTTAACCTGTCTTTAACTATTTCATGTCTTGATGGTTCTGGTGTCTATTTCCATTATTTTCTATTTTTATTTCAGTTTATTAAAAATATCTAAATAATGTTAGATCTGGAAGTTGGAGATACGTAATAGAGATGATAATATTTAAGTTGTAATTATAGGTTCACCTGTGTTTTTTTCTAGCATAAATTGCAATGGAATCATTAAATACAATGCATTTAACATGGGCCAAATTCACCTTCCTTCAGGCAATAGAATACAGTATAATTACAGTAGACACTGGGAGACCACTGGGGGATTCTCAAATAGTATTTTGATCAGGCAAGAGTACAGTATTTTGCAAATCAATTTAAACACCTGGAGTCATGTGCCTCTTATTAAGAGTTGAAACAGACTACATATTGTGGAATATTGTTGCTCTATTGGTTATATATTCAACATTGCATTCTGTATGTGTTCATTAATATTTGAATGACAGAACATTTTTCATCTATACTTAATAGGGTTATAGCACAGCCATTGATGAACATAGAAGTTTAATCTACAATTCTACACATCGTTACGCTGAAGGTACGACATGCGTCATGAATCATTTTTTCAAAAATGTTTGTGGAGTTACTGTGACATACTTGTTTGTAAACATGCAAACCTAGGTTTGCCACTCCGAAAAGGAGATGGTCAGTACCCCTGTTTAGTTCTTTTGTTGTTGAGCATCCTTGATCTGAGACTCCCATATTAATCAGTGAGCAACAGCTTCAGTTTTTCTGGTGTGAAGAGGAAATGTTTGCCTGTTCTATTTCCATTCTACTTGACTTCAGAATTGCCATAGTGACTCCAGTATTACACTCTACAATGGTAACTCTGAATAAAATCAGTCCTGAATATATTTCTTATTATGCAGAAAATATGTACAGTGTTGTGAGGCCAGAAATATGTGGAAGATGCATCATTTTGGCTTGAGAGATGCTATTGACCAAAAATAAACAACGCAATGTTGCTAAACAGTACTCCCAGGTATAAATAGAGCAGTAAGCACACGTGATCAATTGTTGTACTAGCCTGGGATTGGTTGCTGCAGAAAGAAAAACCAGTAGCTACATTATTAATACTGCAGTTTGAAATGTTCTTTTGATTAAATATTATCTTTTTCAGAGCACTTTTAAAAACAAAAGAACTCTACTTAAGTTGCTAGGGGAATTGAAATTTGAATAAATAACTTGAACAATTTTTAAGCACAGACTTCCTTGCTGGAGTTACACTGAAAATGGCATCAGTTCAATTTGAATGATTTGTCCAGTAAGGTGTTGTTCCATTACACTTGAGAGTTCACTTGGCACCTGTCTTCAGACTTGACTGGAAACATTGGGTTAGCTTTTCCAAGGGGAGGTAATCTTTTTATGAAAACAGCGAGCTTCACGTTTTCGAGAGGAAATTCTGATCAGGGTTCCTTCTGAAATGTGGCACCATACTTCCAGTCTGACAGGTTTTTTTTTATAGTGTAGAACTGTCAGAGGATGCCAAACCATGCCTCATGTTCACTGGTTCACTTTTCTGATATTTTAATGTCCTGACAGCCAGTTTGATTGTTAAAAGGTAGTACTTAAGGTAAGTGTAATATTAGGGTGCTGGGAGGCCAAGATGCCAGGTGGGTAGGGTGCCAGCTCCCTGCTGCCATTGCAAGTCCCAAACTCTGACTACCCCACCCAGCCTTCGCACATCCCCCACTGGATCTGAATTCTCATCCTGACCTACCCTAAACACTGCAACACCTACTGGGCACTCTTGCAACCTTGCACCCTAACCTTATTGCTGGGTTGGGTTCAGAGCTTAGGTCTGACTGGGGTAAGAATGGAAGACAACTGCAAAGCAGGGCTGGGCTGTCAGTTCCCAGGGTGTCCCGGTTGTGAGACTGGGTGCCAGGTCCTCCAAGGGGGCGGGGGTGTACAGGTCAAGGTCTGGAAGGTGTATGTGATCTGGGATTTAGGGGAGGTGTAGTTAGGGGAGGTATGTGAGAAAAGAATGGGGTTGTTGAAATTGCTCAGGTATTAGATGATATATTTACTAGTTTAACTTTTCCTGAGTAATCATTTAGTTAGTTTTGTTGAAACCATCTGAAATCTCCAATTTATATGGTGTCTTTCAGATGGTTTCAAGCCCAGCAGAAAATTCAATTTCCCGGACTATTCCTTGAGAGTATGATACAATGGGGATTCTGCAGCATTCCCATGAACAATTCCTATCTCCAATGAAATAATAACTGTGTTTGCATTGCAGCAAAACTGAAACAATTTGACGAGAATGACCCAAAAGTGTCTATAAGACTATCTTCTAAGATAGCAAATAAAAGAACAGTTACAGACAATTGCTCGAACAATAAGTAGTACTACAAATCTGCAAAACCACTTATAATAATGATAGTAACACGAGGAACTGGAACATGATGATAGGGGTGGTGTTGTTCTTATGTTTTTATGTTTCTTGAGATGAACAGATTACAGAGGTATATACAAACCAATAAGTGCATTTGGAATAATCATGAATGTAAATCAAACAACAGGGCTGCTTACTTAAAGTGTTACTTCAAAGTTGGAATGGAATAGTATCTGATTTATAGAGTGACCAAAGTTGTATTCTCAAACCAGTTGGCTTGTAGATTGTTACCAAATGCATGCATGAAAAGTATTATTTTGGTTCAGGAAATACAATTGTGCTATGACAAATGTAGGCAAATGTTGTAGGGTCAATGTTGAATCACTTTAAGGAGATAGCCCATAAGGTTTGGTTTTGAGACTGTAAAATAATATTAAGCAATATTTTAAACATCCATGGAAATAGTTCTTCAGAAAAAAAGTTGTGCATTCTAGTGGAAGGAGGTGAAATTTCTGATTTTATTTCTTTGTCCTGTAGGGAAATAGCTGTCTTTTGCTTTGTACCTTCTTTTGAGGTTTTGGATCCAGTGACCCTTCTTCAAAAGAAGGTACAACTGAAATCATAAACAAAAACAGAAATTATTGAAAAATCTGAGCACGCCTGGCAGCATGGGTCAGGCAACTGAGTCTGAAGAAGGGTCACTGGACCCAAAACTTTAACTCTGATTTTTCTCCACAGATGCTGTGCCAGACCTGCTGAGATTTTCCAGCAATGTCTGGTTTTGTTTCTGATTTCTGCAGTTTTTTTTAACCAAAATTGTAAACCTGGTAAGCTTTATTCTGTCATTAATTGATGTTAACTATTTTAACGTGAGCTAAGTGCACTAAACATGAGTGGTATCGCCAATGTGTACTTTGCACATGTGAAATCAAACACCAGTTGCCAAATAGATTAGTGTTTTCATGTTATAAACATACCTTAACGTGAAAGTTTTGAAGCTCTAAAACAAATTTGATTAAAGATGTTTGTAGTATATATATATATATATATATATATACACATATCATTTGCTATAGAATTTGGATGATGAGCTAGTGACATGTCAGTTTTGTTTCGTGTGCATGAGAAATTTTAATAATTAACATATCAATCTTTCTAGACCCATATTTTAACCAGAATGTATCAGAGAGCAGATGCCTTATTAGATTAATAATGCAAGTTTTTATGTATATTGAGAGTTTTATGATTAGAGAGAGCAAACATTGAAAAGGATTAACTTGTTTTTAGTTCAGGAGAATCATGAAATAATTTTTTCTTTGGCCAAACTTTTGATGTAGTTCACAGGAGATCTGGCTGAGGTTATATATAAGGACAGTACGAACAGGTGAAAGGAGTTAGTTCAGAACAATTAGCAAATAGATTACCTTAATGAACGGGTTTCAGTTTGATAATTCCAGATCAGAAGTGTTTGCTTAGAACCCTACAGGGAATATTTGAAGCTCAGAAACTTAAGCTCAGTTGTATGAATAATCAAGGAAAAGGCTATCAAGCTTTTAAGATCAGGAATTAAAAGGTACAGTAAGTTGACCCTATAAAATTGATATAGAATCTCTAATGTTTAAGTTGAGTCATAGACTCATAGAGATGTGCAGCACAGAAACAGACCCTTCGGTCCAACTTGTCCATGCTGACCAAATCCTAACTTAATCTATTCCCATTTGCCAGCATTTGGCCCATATCCCTCTGAATTGATCCTATTCATAAGTCCATCCAAATGCCTTTTAAATATTGTAATTGTACCAGCCTCAATTATCTTTTCTGGCAGCTCATTGGATATACACAGACCACCCTGAGTGAAAAAGTTGCCTTGTAGATCCCTTTTAAATCTTTCCTCTCTGACCTTAAACCTAGGCCCTCTAGTTTTGGACTCCCCTATCCTGGGGAAAAGACCTTGACTATTCATGCATTCCATGCCCTTCATGATTTTATAAACCTCTATAAGGTCACCCCTCAGCCTTCAACCTCCAGGGAAAATAGCCCTAGCCTATTCAGCCTCTCCCTACAGATCAAACCCTCCAACCCTGACATCATCTTTGTAAATCTTTATGAACCCTATCAAGTTTCACAACAACTTTCCTAAAACAGAGACCAGAAATGAGTGCAGTATTCTAAAAGTGGTCTCACCAATGTCCTGTACAGCACAACATGACCTCCCAACTCCTATACTCAATGCACTGATCAATAAAGGCAAGCATAATAAAAGCCTTCTTAACTACTCTGTCTACCTGCGACTCTGCTTTCAAGGAAATATGAAGCTGCATCCAAGGTCTCTTTGTTCAGCAACACTCCCCAGGACCTTAAGTGTATAAGTCCTGCCCTGATTTTCCTTTCCAAAATGCAGCATCTCACTCAATTACTTTATTTAAATTAAACTGCTGTGAAGTAATGGCGTTGAGATAAATAGAATTTTATTTTGCTGTGTGTTTGAAATTTTTCAAATTGTGTCATATTTAGATAGTTGATTTGTTCTGTTTCTCCCTCATTTATTTTGCATTATGAACTTCTGTTTTATTGCTCAAACTAAAACTACAGGATTGTGGTTTGTTTTTCAGTGAAAGACCACAAATTTAAATAAAGAAAAAAACAAAATGTTACCTATCAAGTTAGATTTCAGTCTAAGATCGATCTTGTTAAGTAGTAACATCTGACAGGATCATAACATGTTCATAACAATCATAATTTCAGATGTGTTGGATTTTACCTTAACTAAAAAATTTTTAAAAATAACATTATTATTATCTATTCCTACAAAAATAAATAATTCTTTTGAACTTCCAGGTGTTTGTTCGCAGGATTGTCTCAATGGTGGCTTTTGCAATGGGGATGATACATGTGACTGTAGTGAACGTCAAGCTAATAGTAGTCGTTGTCAGACTGGTCAGTATCAGAACATATATTCAGAAGATCTTTTAGAATGCTTGTTATTCTTTGAAAAAATAAAGACTGCTTTAGTTAATAATTCATTGCCATAGTAATGAAGCCAATTTTGTGATGACTTCTATCTTCTTTCTAAGTTCAGCAGAAGAAATAAAAATTTTGTGTTAATAATAGTGAAGCAACATTTGTTTCATTAAAATTACATGATTTGTGTACAGTTGTTATTGAAACCGATACATTTAATTAGTTCATGTGAATCACCCTTTTTAATTTTACGCAGTCCCGACAACAAATGTAAGGTTGGTTAAAGTAAATGTTTGGTCTAAAGACAAAAATATGTTTCAGTATCAATGAAAGAAACATGTAATCGAATGTTACAACTTTCATTTCTTTAGTTCCAAATCTTGGCAAGGATAGAGGAGGAATATGCAGATCATGGGGCCAATACCACTTTGAAACCTTTGATGGCCTCTATTTTTATTTTCCTGGAAAGTGCTCATATATTCTTGCTAAAGACTGTCGTGCGACTCAGCCTCAGTACATGGTAGAGGTATGATACAACTGAGTACACCAGAGCAACTACTGCATTAACATCGAGTTGTATAAGTGTTTTGGTCTTATTGCTTTGTTATTGTTTCTATGTATTCAGGTCCATAACAGTGATGAATGTGCATCTTCACACTATTCTTGTTCAAGATCTATAAGCTTGTTTTTTCCAAATGAAGAGGAAATAACTATTCTGGGTCATTCAGTTTCAAAAGGAGGAATCAGGTGAATGACTTATAAAAAATCTAATTTCAATACATTTATATTGCAGAGAGAAGGAAAGTTATCACTGTACAAATATGTATTAAAGTGATTTGTAAACTTTCAGAACAATCAAAATGATCACTTTATGTCACAAATCTTTGTCTTACTTCTTATGTATGATATTTACAAACATCACTATCATGGATTTCTGAGTATTCTCAGGGTAGGGTTGAGGGGACAAACAATAAAATAGTGAAATATGTGGCAGGGACTACTTTTAGGAGGGCCCTCCCACTTATTCAGTAGCATCGTAGCCCTACACTTTACAGAAGGTCCTTGAGTTTTTTCATGGCCTAGCGTGTGTTTTGTTTGGTTCTTTTACACCGAAACAAATTACTGGAGCCTATAGAGGATATACACATTGACAATTAGATATTCTGGGACTAATGTTTTCTCAGATTTCAAATGATGGTGGGTGATGGGTCAGATGAGAAGTGGCACTTTTTGTGGCTTCAGTATTTGTTTGAAGTTCTTTAATAAAATAAAGTTGGATGCTTGTTTCAGTAAAAATGGAAGACTCTATCTGCACTGTTGTTTTACTGTTGCTCAATTAGAACTGATATCAAACAATGGCCAAGATTTTGTCAATGGCCAGATAATCATTTCTGGAGGGTTGATTAGAATTGCTCACATGGATCCTATAAAAATCCTTGTAGCAAACTCTAAGGGAATTGCCCAGGATTCCACTGGGCATTTCCTCTGCACTTGGAACCCACAGTCAATATCTGATTAAATTAGAGAATTCAGAGGGTTACTTAGGAAATGCTAGACTATTAAAAAAACATGTGTAACTCCTGAGTAACTATTCTGCTGTGCTTCAACATACCATACACAACACAGTCCTCAAATGCCTCTCCCCCAGATCTCTTAAACCCACCGGAATCTGAACTAACAACCCCCACTGCTCCTTTATTACCCTTCTCCCCTGCCTCTCTGCTGGATATAACACCCCTGTCTCCGCTTTTGGATTGACCATACACCACCCCCATTGCAGACCTGACCTTCCCCACTCTATCCATATCACACATACTCTACTCCTCCCTCCCCAGAACCCAACACAAAACACTTCATACATACCTCCTCTGCAATCCCACTGTCCTTGATATTTCCTATCCATCCCTACTCTAAACACACCATCATTTATCTGGCCCACTACTTCCCTTTAATTTCTCCAGCCATTGCACAGGCATCCCAAGTCTGTGCACAACAGTGGCTGGAGAAATGCATGTGAAAATGTCAGCACAACGATCAATGTACGGGGACCCTGGCACCGGCTGTGTGGCCTTGAGGGAACATTGCTTGGCACCATTGCCAAGTTCTTTCTTTGATCTTGTTGTAAAGAAATGAGTTGATTCCACAAACACTACAACGAATTGAAGGATAGGTATTTGGGAATGGAGATTATGTCATTTGTGGGTTTTTCGCTACAACTTTGGAGGTCTTATAGCATGACCATCCTAAAAGGTCCACAGAAGTTTCAGATTGTGCTCTGGACTATATCCAAACAACATAATTGGAAATGTTGTTAGCTACTGTAGACCATACTGTACTCACTGTATACCCATGACTGCATCGCCAAATACCAGACTAATGCCATTTACAAGTTTGCTGATGGCACCACCATAGTCTCAGATGGCAACGAAACAGACTACAGATGGAAGGTGGAAGACCTGGAAAAATGGTGCACTGAGAACAACCTAGCTCTCAATGCCAGCAAAACCAAGGAACTCATTATTGACTTTAGGCAGGATGTTACTCATGCCCTCCTACACACTAACAGCTCAGAGGTGGAACGAGTGGAGAGTGTCAAGTTCCTGGGAGTGGTCATCCACAACAAGCTTTCTTGGACTCTTCATGTGGACCCACTGGTTACAAAGGCCCAACAACATCTCTTCTTCCTCAGGAGGCTGATAAATTTGGCATGACGGCAAATACCCATGCCAACTTTTATAAGTGTGCCATCGAGAGGATTCCATCTGGACGTATCATTACCTGGTATGGCAACTGTACCATTCAAGATCGGAGACGGTTACAGAGAGTGGTGAACTTGGCCTGGACAATCACAAAGGCCAACCTCCCATCTATAGAATCCATCTACCAGGCCCGCTGTCAAGGAAAGGTTGCCAGCATTCTCAAAGATCCATCCAACCCTGGCAATGTTTTTCAACAATCTCTACCAACAGGGAGAAGGTACAGAAGCCTGAACAGTTTCGAAACAGTTCCTACGCTACTGTTATTAGAATACTGAATGGACTCACAAACTCTTAACATTCGCCTGTACCTGTGTTTTTGTATTTCCCACTGTTTACCTATTATTTACTTATCTATGCTACTTAACTCTGTGATCTACTTGTATTGCTTGCAAGGCAAAGCTTTTCACTGTTCCATTACATTTTTACATTACATTACATTACAGTGTGGAAACAGGCCCTTCGGCCCAACAAGTCCACACTGACCCGCCGAAGCGTAACCCACCCATACCCTTATATTTACCCCTTACCTAACACTACGGGCAATTTAGCATGGCCAATTCACCTGACCTGCACATCTTTGGTCTGTGGGAGGAAACTGGAGCACCCGGAGGAAACCCACGCAAACACGGGGAGAACGTGCAAACTCCACACAGTCAGTCGCCTGAGGCGGGAATTGAACCCGGGTCTCTGGTGCTGTGAGGCAGCAGTGCTAACCACTGTGCCACCGTGCCGCCCATGTTCCTCGGTACATGTGACAATAAATTCAATTCAATTCAATAAATTCAATTCAATTCATAAGTAGATCTTGACAATAATCAGAAATTATTCACTGCTATCCAACAACACTTTATTAAATTGATGTGTCACATTATAAGACTGATATTAAGACAGTTACATAAGACCATAAGACATAGGAGTGGAAGTAAGGCCATTCGGCCCATCGAGTCCACTCCGCCATTCAATCATAGCTGATAGGCATTTCAACTCCACTTACCCGCATTCTCCCCGTAGCCCTTAATTCCTTGTGACATCAAGAATTTATCAATTTTGTAATGCTCAATATACATCACTGAATTATTGAATGATTTAATATAGAAATTGAAAAGTGAGACATGTTTTTATAACTGCACCTGTGGATGTTCAGAGACGAGACTATGTTCTTATTCTATTTGTCCACTTTCATTACTCTTATCTACTTGTATAAATAATTATAAGTATTATTCCTGTTTAATATTTGTAATTTTTCTTTTAGATTACCATTGCCTCAGACTGTTAGGCATGCATTCTTTGAAAGGCTGGCTGATTACATTCTTGTGAAAACAACTTTTGGATTCTCCTTAGCTTGGGATGGATTCTCTGGTGTTTATATGAAGCTGACAGAAGAGCATAAAGGCAAACCCTGTGGTCTGTGTGGTAATTTCAATGGTGATATGTCTGATGATCTCAATACAAGCTATAGTAAGTACACTTTGGAAGGTGCACTTACCCCTTTTTAAAATCTGCATTCAGATCCCTATTTGTGGAAGGCAAACGTGTATCCTATTATTACTCTTACATTGAATGCTTGGCAAAGTGTGAGATTGGATTGATTAGAATAGTAATTTATCTCCTTCCCAGTCCCCTTCGCATGAAAAGTTATTTGTCAGAACTACAATCAGTAAGTACATCGTTCCTGTGTGGAATTGGAACCTCCACCAATGGACTGGCTAAACTTCAGACTTGCCATGTGGGGAAATAATATGTGTAAATTGGTAAAAAAATTGTGGCAGATCAGACAACTGGACTAAAATAAGGAAACAGTAAAGAATAGCTCTCAGTATCTCATTTTTGTAGTTTTCCCATTTTCTAGTCATCCCCTTACCCGCGGACATCCGCCCCCCCAATCAACTTTTGAAAGTTCTTGCCTAATACCGTCAAAATTGGCCTTCCTCCAACTTAGAACTTTAACTTTTAGATCCCTTTTATCTTTTTCCATCACTATTTTAAAGCTAATAGAATTATGGCCCCAAAGTGCTCCCCCACTGACACCTCAGTCACCTGCCCTGCCTTATTTCCCAGGAGTAGGTCAAGTTTTGCACCTTCTCGAGTAGGTATATTCACATACTGAATCAGAAAATTTTCTTGTACACACTTAACAAATTCCTCTCTTTCTTCTAAACACTTAACACTATGGTAGTCCCAGTCTATGTTTGAAAAATTAAAATCCCCTCCCATAACCACCCTATTATTCTTACAGATAACTGAGATCTCCTTACAAATTTGTTTCTCAATTTCCCACTGACTATCTGGGTGTGTATAGTACAATCCCAATAAGGTAATCATTCCTTTCTTATTTCTCAGTTCCATCCAAATTACTTTGCTGGATGTACTTCCAGGAATATCCTCCCTAAGCACAGCTGTAATGTTATCCCTTATCAAAAACACCACTCCCCATCTCCGTTTGCCCCTCTTTCTATCCTTCCTGTAGCATTTGTATCCTCGAATATTAAGCTGCCAGTCCTGTCCATCCCTGGGCCACATCTCTGTAATCGCTATGATATCCCAGTCCCATGTTCCTAACCATGCCCTGAGTTCATCTGCCTTCCCTGTTAGGCCTCTTGCATTGAATTAAATGCAGTTTAATTTATCAGTCCTACCTCGTTCTCTGCTTTGTTCCTGCCTGACCTGACTGCTTGACTTGCTCCTTTTCACATATGTCTCAGACTGATCTCTTTCCTCACTATCTGCCTGGATCTCACCCTACCACCTTACTAGTTTAAATCTTCCTGAACAGCTCTAGCAAATCTCCCTGCCAGTATCTTAGTCTCCTTCCAATTCAGATGCAATCTATTCTTCTACCCCAGAAGAAATTCAGAAGATCCAAAAACGTGAACCTTTCTCTCCTGCACCAGCTCCTCAGCCATCCATTCCTCTGCTCTGTCCTCACTAGTTTGTAGCATCAGGAACAATCCAAATATTATTCACTCAAGGACCTCCTTTTCAAATTCCTGCCTAATTTTCCATATCTCCCTTCAGAATCTCATCAATTTTCCTTATTGTATCCTGCTGCTGGTCCCACTCCCCTCTGAGAATATTCTGCACTCTCCAAGATATCCTTGATCCTGGCACCAGGGACAAAACACACCATTCTTATTTCTGTCTGCCTGTGCCTCTGACTAGAGAACCCCCGATCATAATTGATTGCTTGGAACCTGGTGTACCCCTTGTTACATTAGAGCCAGTCTCAGTACCAGAAACTTAGGGGAATGTAGCACGTACAGCTGAGAGTCCATCACCTTGTTTGAGATGGGGATAACCACAGGAGATTCCTGCATTACCTGCCCCCCTCTCCTTCCTTTCCTGGTGGTAACTCATCTACCTGACTATATCTGCAGTGTTTCTCCCTTCCTATAACTGCAATGCATTACACCTGCTAACTCCTGTAAATTCCTTACTACCTGTAACTGCCACTCCAACCAATCCATGTGATCTGACAGGACACGCAACCAAACACACTTACTGCAGATGTAGTCATCAGTAACATGGAAATTCTCCCTAATCTCCCACATCTGACAGGAAGAGCACATCCCTCTACTAAAGGCCATTTTTGCACTTTAACAATCCGCAGACCCAAAAAATACCACGGTCTTACTGCTTGAAAAGAGACTAGAGACAGTATATTGCTGTTAGGGTGAAAGGAAAGGCTGATAGGCATACGGAATGCTGGATGACTAGAGAAATTGAGGTTTTGGTTAAGAGAAAAGGTATAGACACGAGAGATTGAGTGAATCCTTAGTAGAATATAAAGGCAGTAGGAGTATACTAAGAGGGGAATCAGGAGTGCAAAAAGGGAACATGAGGTAGCCTTGACAAATAAAGTTAAGGAGAATCCAAAGGATTTTATAAAAACTTTAAGGACAAAAGGGTAAGTAGGAAGAGAATAGGACCTTTCAAAGATCAGCAAGGCAGCCTATGTGTGGAACCGCAGGAGACAGGGGAAGATACCAACCGAGTATTTGCAGGATGTGGGGAAATAGATGGTGACATCTTGAAAAATCTCCATATAACAGAAGAGGAGTTGCTGGGTGTCTTAAAACACATAAAGGTGGATAAATCCCCAGGATCTGATCAGATGTACCCTAGACTCTGTGGGAAGTAAGGGATGTGATCACTGGGCCCCTTGCTGAGATATTTGTGTCATTGATAGTCACAAGTGAGGAGCCGGAAGACTGGAATTTGGCTAATGTGATGCCACTATTTAAGAAAAGTGGTAAGGAAAAGCCAGGGAATGAGAGACCAGTGAGCCTGACATCAGTGGTGGGCAAGTTGTTGGAGGGACAGGATTTACATGTGTTTGGAAAGGCAAGGATTGATTAGGGATAGTCGGCATGGCTTTGTGCATAGGAAATCATGTCTCACTAATTTGACTGAGTTTTTTGAAGAGGTAACGAAGAGCATTGATGAGGGCAGAGCAGTGGATTTGATTTACATAGACATTAGCAGTGCGATCAACAAGATTCCTTATGGTAGACTGGTTAAAAAGATTAGGTCATATGGAAAACAGGGAGAACTAGGCATTCGGATAGAAAACAGAAGGTGGCGCTGGAGGGTTGCTTTTCAGACTGGAGGCCTGTGACCAGTGGTGTGCTACAAGGATCATTGCTGGGTCCACTGCTTTTCGTCATTTATATAACTGATTTAGATGTGAACATTGGAGGTATCATTAGTATGTTTGCAGATAACACCAAAATTGGAGGGCTGGTGGACAGTGAAGAAGATTACCTCAGAGTACAACGGGATTTTGATCAGATGGGCCAGTGGGCTGAGGAGTGGCAGATGGAGTTTAATTTAGATAAATATGAGGTGCTGCATTTTGGAAAGGCAAATCAGGGCAGGAGTTATACACTTAATAGTAAGGTGCTGGGGAGTGTTGCTGAACAATGAGACCTTGGAATGCAGGTTCATAGTTCCTTGAAAGTGGAGTCTCAGGTAGATAGGATAATGAAGAAGGCATTTAGTATGCTTGCCTTTATTGGTCAGTGCATTGAGTGCAGGAGTTAGGAAGTCATATTGTGGCTGTACAGGTCATTGGTTTGGCCACTTTTGGAATTTGTGTGCAATTCTGGTCTCCCTCCTATATGAAGGATGTTGTAAAACTCGAAAGTGTTCAGAAAACATTTACAAGGATGTTGCTGGGGTGGGGGGTTTCATCTATAGGCAGAGGCTGAATACGCTGGGGCTGTTTTCCCTGGAGTGTCATAGGCTTAGGGGTGACCTTATAAAGGCTTATAAAATCATGAGGGGCATGGATAGGGTAAATAGACAAGGTCTTTTCCCTGAGGTTGGGGTAGTCCAGAACTAGAGGGCATAGGTTTAGGGTGAGAAAGGAAAGATTTAAAAGAGACCTAAGGGGCAACATTTTCACAGAGAGGGTGGTGTGTGAATGGAATGAGCTGCTAGAGGAAGTGGTGGAGGCTAGTACAACTGCAACATTTAAAAGACATCTGGATGGGTATATGAATAGGAAGGGTTTAGAGGGTTTTGACCAAGTGCTGGCAAATGGGAACTAGATTAAATTAGGATATCTGGTCAGCATGGACGAGTTGGACCAAAGGGTCTATCTCCTTGCTGTTTATCTTTATGACTCTGTGACTAACCAAATAATAAGGGAAAAATTATAGTACACGGGAAAGTTAGCTAGAAATATAAAAACAGTCATTGGGAGTGTCTACAGATATTTACAAAGGATAATTGAGAGCCCATTGCTGTGGGTTTGGAGTCACATGTAGACCAGTCCAGCTAAAGATGACACAGCAGTGAACCAGATTTCTTTGATGACAATGATTATATCTATAGTTGCCATTAGAATAGTTCAGAATTCCAGACTTTTATTGCACACAAATGTAACTATCTGGACATGGTGGAATTCAACCTCAGAACATTAATCTGGTTTTGTCAATTACATGTTCAGCAACATTGCTACTCTCTGCCTGATAGGAATTACATAAAGTTAGTTTATGGGCACAGCAAATGTTAGGAAGGCTAATGGATTGTTGTCACTTATTGCAAGGGGAATGGAATACAAAGAAGTGATGATTTGTTTAATTTGTACAGGGGATGAGTGAGGCTTCATCAAGAACACTGTGTCTAGTTTTGATGTCCTTACTAAGAAAGAATATAATTACATTAGAAACAGTTCAGAGAAGTTTTGCTTGACTGATTCCTGTGATGAGAGGATTATTTTATGAAGAAATTTTGCACAGATTGAGGCAGCACAGTGGGTCAGTGGTTAGCACTGTTGCCTCACAGCGCCAGCGACCCGGGTTTGATTCCAACCTTGGGA
This sequence comes from Chiloscyllium plagiosum, assembly GCF_037043375.1. NCBI lineage: Eukaryota > Metazoa > Chordata > Chondrichthyes > Orectolobiformes > Hemiscylliidae > Chiloscyllium > Chiloscyllium plagiosum. The sequence continues at coordinate 27,694,563 of NW_028270157.1, read as the reverse complement.
GACTGTCTGTGTGGAGTTTGCACATTCTCCTCGTGGTTCCCCTCTGGATGCTCCACTTTCCTTCCACAATCCAAAGATGTGCAGGCTGGGTGAACTGACCATGCTAAATTGCCCATAATGTTCAGGGATATGTAGGTTAGATAATAGACAAGAGGTGCAGGAGTAGGCCATTCTGCCCTTTGAGCTTGCAGCACCATTCAATATGATCATGGCTGATCATCCTCAATCAGTATCCGGTTCCTGCCTTATCTCCATAACCCTTGATTCCACTGTCCTTGAGAGCTCTATCCAACTCTTTCTTAAACGAATCCAGAGACTGGGCCTCCACTGCCTTCTGGGGCAGAGCATTCCATACATCCACCACTCTCTGGGTGAAGAAGTTTCTCCTCATCGCTGTCCTAAATGGCCTACCCCTTATTTTTAAGCTGTGTCCTCTGGTTCGGGACTCACCCATCAGCGGAAACATGTTTCCTGCCTCTAGAGTGTCCAATCCTTCAATAATCTTATACGTCTCAATCAGATCCCCTCTCAGTCTTCTAAACTCAAGGGTATACAAGCCCAGTTGCTCCAATCTTTCAACATAAGATAGTCCTGCCATTCCAGGAATTGACCTCGTGAACCTACGCTGCACTCCTTCATTAGCCAGAATGTCTTTCCTCAAATTTGGGGACCAGAACTGCACACAATATTTCAGGTGCGGTCTCACCAGGGCCCTGTACAGCTGCAGAAGAACCTCTTTGCTTCGATACTCAATTCCTCTTGTTATGAAGGCCAGCATGCTATTAGCCTTCTTCACTACCTGCTGTACCTGCATGCTTGCCTTCATTGACTGGTGTACAAGAACACCCAGATCTCTTTGTACCTTTACCTTACTTGACTCCATTTAGGTAGTAATCTGCCTTCCTGTTCTTGCCACAAAAGTGGATAACCATACATTTATCCACATTAAACTGCATCTGCCATGCATCTGACCACTCACCTAACCTGTCCAGGTCACCCTGTAATCTCCTAACATCCTCCTCACATTTCACCCTGCCACCCAGCTTAGTATAATCAGCAAATTTGCTAATGTTATTGCTAACACCATCTTCTATATCATTAATATATATTGTAAAAAGCTGTGGTCCCAGCACTGATCCCTGCGGTACCCCACTGGTCACCGCCTGCCATTCCGAAAGGGAGCCGTTTATCAATACTCTTTGTTTCCTGTCAGCCAACCAATTTTCAATCCAAGTCAGTACTTTGCCCCCAATACCATGCGCCCTAATTTTGCTCACTAACCTCCTATGTGGGACTTTATCAAAAGCTTTCTGAAAGTCCAGGTACACTACATCTACTGGATCTCCCTTGTCCATCTTCAGAGTTACATCCTCAAAAAATTCCAGAAGATTAGTCAAGCATGATTTTCCCTTCATAAATCCATGCTGACTCTGACCTATCCTGTTACTGCTATCCAGATGTGTGGTAATTTCATCCTTTATAATAGATTCCGGCATCTTTCTCACCACTGAGGTCAGACTAACTGGTGTATAATTTCCTGCTTTCTCTCGCCCACCTTTCTTAAAAAGTGGTACAACATTAGCCACCCTCCAATCCGCAGGAACTGATCCTGAATCTATCAAACTCTGGAAAATAATCACCAACGCATCCACGATTTCTAGAGCCAACTCCTTCAGTACCCTGGGATGTAGACCATCAGGTCCCGGGGACTTATCAGCCTTCAGACCTAACAGTCTCTCCAACACCAATTCCTAGCAAATATAAATTCCCTTCAGTTCAGGTCCTTTAGCCACTGTTACCTCAGGGAGATTGCTTGTGTCTTCCCCAGTGAACACAGATCTGAAGTACCAATTCAACTCTTCTGCCATTTCTTGTTCCCCGTAATATATTCCCCTGTTTCTGTCTTCAAGGGCCCAATTTTAGTCTTAACCATTTTTTTGCCTTTCCCATACCTAAAAAAGCTTTTACTATCCTCCTTTATATTTCTGGCCAGTTTACCTTCATACCTCTTTTTTTTCTGCGTATTTCCTTCTTCGGATTCCTCTGTTGTTCTTTAAAAGCTTCCCAGTCCTTCGTTTTCCCACTCATCTTTGCTATGTTATACTTTTTCTCTTTTGAATTTATATGTTTCTTAACTTCCCTCGTCAGCCACGGCCACCCCTGCCTCCTCATAGAATCTTTCTTCCTTTTTGGAATGAACTGATCCTGCATCTTCTGCATTATACCCAGAAATATCTGCCATTGTTCCTCCACTGTCATCCCTGCTAAGGTATTGCACCATTGAACTTTGGCCAGCTCCTCCCTCATAGCTCCATAGTTCCCTTTATTCAACTGAAATATTGTCACTACCGATTGTACCCTCTCCCTTTCAAATTGCAGATTGAAGCTTGTTGTATTATGGTCACTACCTCCTGATGGCTCCTTCACTTCGAGGTCCCTGATCAATTCTGGTTCGTTGCACAATACCAGATCCAGAATTGCCTTCTCCCTGGTAGGCTCCAGCACCAGCTGTTCTTAGAATCCATCTTGGAGGCACTCCACAAAGTCTCTTTCTTGAGGTCCAATACTATCCTGATTCTCCCAGTCTACCTGCATGTTGAAATCCCCCATAACAACTGTAGTAACACCTTTGCGACAGGCCAATTTCAGCTCCTTTTTCAACTTACACCCTACATCCATACTACTGTTTGGGGGCCTGTAGATAACTCCTAAGCGGGTCTTTCTACCCTTAGAATTTCTCAGCTCTATCCATACTGACTCTGCATGCCCTGATTCTAGGTCGCCCCGCGCAAGGGACTGAATATCATCCTTTACCAACAGGGCCACTCCACCCCCTCTGCCCGTCAGTCTGTCCTTACGATAGCATGTATAGCCTTGAATATTCATTCCCCAGGCCCTGTCCACTTGAAGCCATGTCTCAGTTATCCCCACAATATCGTAGCTGCCAATTTCCAAAAGAGCCTCAAGCGCATCTATCTTATTCCTAATACTTCGTGCATTCATATATAGCATTTTTAATTTGTTACTGCCCTCACCCTTCCTATCAACCCCTATTTCACTCAAACTTACGGCATGATCCCTTTTTGAGTTTTCTGCTTCATTGACACTGTTGTCTTTCTTGACTTCCCTTGTTCTAACTTTCCCTTCAATTTCCTTCTTAAACTTCCAGTTTGTCCTCTCCTCCCCGCTATTTAGTTTAAACGCAGCTGTGTTGCAGTAGCAAACCTGCCCGCCAGAATGCTGGTCCCCAACCTATTAAGGTGCAAACCGTCTCTTTTGTATAATTTATGCTTACCACAAAACATTCCCCAGTAATCCAAGAATTTAAATCCTTGCTTCCTGCACCAGTTCCCCAGCCACACATTCAAGTCCATTATCTCCCTGTTCCTGGCATTAGTCATGGGGAAACGTAGACTCATAGGGGAATGGGTCTGGGTGAGTTACTCTTTGGTGGGTCAGTGGACTTGCTGGGCTGAAGGGCCTGTTTCCACACTGTAGGAATTCTAATTCTAATTGGTCGTGCATCCAGTGGAATTTAGAGAATGGAAAAATGATCATATTGAAACATAAAATCCCTGAGGGGATTGACAGGGTGGATGCAGAAAGTATATTTACCCTTGTGAAAAAGATTAGAACTAGGGAACATTGTTTAAAAATAAGGGGTTGCATATATAAGATAGAGATGAGATTTTTATTCCCTCAGAAGGTTGTTAGTTGGTAGAATTCTTCTCTACAGAGTAGTGTAAACAGATTGATTGAGATGGAGGAAGATGGATTCTTTATTAACAAGGAAGTCAAAGGGAATAGGTAGGAAGGTAAAGCTATATCCAGATGAGCCATGATCTTATCAAATAAGAAGGCAAGAGCATAAGAACGCAAAAGCTCATGGGATCCAGGATAATGTGGCAAGATGGATCCAAAATTAGATTAATGATAGGAGACAGAGAATTGTGGTATAGAAGGCTGTTTATGTACCTGGAATCCGGTGTGCAGTGGTGTAGCACAGGGATCAGTGCTGGGTCCCTTATTGTTTGTGATCTATACAAGCATGTCAAGGAGTGTAAGGGGGATGTTAAATAAGCTTGTGGATGACACAAAAACTGGTCAGATAGTTGACAGTGAAGAGAAAGATATCAGGTTACAGGAGAATATAAACTGATTGGGCAGATGGAATTTAATTCTGATAAATGTGAGGTGGTGCACTTTGGAAGAAGGATCAAAACAAGGTCATACAAGACTCTAGGAAGCTCAGATGAACAAAAAGGATCTGAGGTGCTTGCATGCAGACCCCTGAAGGCAACAGGTCAGATTACTAGGGTAATAATGAAGGCATATGGGATGCTTGCCTTCATCAGTCATTACAATGAACATAAGAGCAGAGTGGTCATTTGGAATGGTACAGAATTTTGGTTACACTGCAGCTGGAGTATCTGTGCAGTTCTGGTCACCATATTATTGGAAGGATATGATTGGAGGGGGTGCAGAGTAGATTCACCAGGATGTTGCCTGGGAATGAGCATTTTAGCCAGGAAGAGAGGTTGGATAAAATTTGACATTATTTTCGGAGCAGAGGTTGACGGGGGAGTATAATGTTATGAGGGACATGGACAAGGTGAATAAAAAGCAGCTGTCCCCCTTAGTTGCAGCGTGAATAACAAGGGGCCATGATTGTAAAATTAAAAGCAGGAGGTTTAGAGGGGTTTTCAAGAAACCTAGAGAGTGGTAGGGGTCTGGAATGCATTGTTTGGGAAAGTAGATGAGATGAGAAACCTCACAAAATTTAAAAGGTACGTGGAGTGTGCTTGGAGTGTCGTAAGCACCAGAGCACTTTATGGTCCTACTTTGGATTCCAATCTTGAAAACAAATCCACCAGACCAGCTTTGCTACTTTTATATCCTGATAAACATAAATATATAAACCTTGAAAACAAATGTAGAAGTCACTGTTAGTATTTAAAAAAAAAACTCAGGAAATTAGTTTCAGATAAATATCAAGTTTTGTTTCTATAAGGTTGATTTTCTTGAAGAAGATAAATAACTTTTTATGTGCTTGGATATTCACAGCGCTTTACATGTTCAGCTACAATAACGACACTGGCAGCATATTAACTGAATGCCGAGAGTTTCAAACTGTGGTCCACAGATCCTAATCATGTCATCCAATTGCTGCTCGTGGTTATTTTTATGTTTTCTGTTTGTTGACTCATTGGCACAGTGGTTCTGGTGCTACATATTAATGCAATTATTTTTAGTTATATCTACACATCAGAAAGTTATTTCATATTTTATTTCCAAGTATACATTCCCATTGGAGTTTGGAAATGAAGAGTGGTCTTATTGAAACATAGAAAATCCTAAGGGGATATAAAGTGTGAATCTTGCAAGGATGTATCTTGTTCTGGAGAGCTTAGAAGTAGGAGACAGATTTTAAAAATTGGAGGTGGTCCATTTAAGACAGAGTCAAGGAGAATTCTTTTTCTCTCAGACGATTGTTAGTCTGTGGAAGTAGATTAAGTATTTTTAACTTGGAAGCAGACAGGTTCTTGACTGATAGGGGAATCAAAGGATATAGTGAATAGTCAAGAAAGTAGAAACCACAATCAAATAATCTGTGATTTAATCAAATGGTGATGCAGGCTGAAGGAGATGAACGGTTTATTTCTGCTCCACATGTGTATGCTTGTATGTTTATTTACAGAAGGTCCCTCACACAGGGAGGTTTGTAAGCCGGCAAATTAAGCTAATGCTATTGTATTGACTTTTTCAGGCATGCTGACTGAAGATGTTGCAATCTTTGGAAATAGCTGGATGTCACAGTCTCCTTCTGATGCTCCTTGTGGATCTGTTTTGCTTGACTTCCACAGTCCATGTCGAGGCAAAGGAGCAATGATTAATGTTAGTGTCTGCTAAATTACTATATTGGTGACAATTTGCTAGATTTAAAAAATTATGATTCAAATATAATTACATAAATGTAAAATGTTTGTTTATGTGGCCATTATCATTTTGACACAGCTCAAAACATTTCCACAAGCTTTTGTAATATAGTGACTGCGAATAAACATGGCAATTACTATGTCTCAAAGATGTACTTCAAATATTTATGAGGTAAAAAGATGGTTAACTAAAGTCTTATTGCTGTGGTATTGCCTGGCCAAGAACTATATTTTTGGATGTATAATATACTTATGAATAGATGGATATAATCCAATTTTAACTTCTCATCTTTTGTATTGCTGACAATAGATATGTTTTGTTGAAACTTTTCATTTTAAACTCGGGGCATTTCGCAAGAATGCACATTCATGGGAGATATCAACATTTACATTCCATGAGAGTACTGGTTATTTGGCAGTGGTTTCTGATTGGTAGAGCATTGACATGGAAAATGCATTCAATAATGCTGATTGACAATTATCAGGCAGGTTTTGCTGAATTTTAAACAAACTGGTTAGCTCTGGTTGGACAGGCCATGAGAAATGAACCAGCATATGTTATCACCTATTTTAGTGAGTTGAAACAGTATAGCATGTATACATATTCTTCCTGTTTGCCAAGAACAGAGCTCTGTATATTAATGTATACAGCTACCAGTACATGCAAGTGTGCACACTGTAAGGTGGACTGACAATCCTAAATTGGTTGTCAATGTAATTTCTTGCATATTCAGGATTATCTATCAAATGCTGTCCAATTGAGGAGTCACATCTAATGTTAAACACTGTGTTGTGAGTTTTACAAGGATTGGCTGATTGATTACAGTCAACACTTTGCTTGTTGTGAAAAGCTGAAGAGACATGCTATTTGATGCAGTCCGCCAGACTTTTGGATGTATTGCTTGCATACCTGGCATGACATCAGCATGTAGCCTGAGTAATTCATTCACAGTGCAAACTTGATATTGAAATAGGACATGTCAAAGACAATGGTTGCTCAGATAAAATAATTTCTCAATGTATATTGGACAAACTTATGGAAGGCCCTAAGGTCTTGGTCCTAAAATGTGCTCAGTCTGCCTCAGATTACTCTGAAAGGGCATCACAACATTCTGAGTAAGAAGTGAGGCTAGCTGTTTCACACTATTCTTATGCAGTAGCAACATGAATGGTGTTAGTCATTAACAAGGTGCTGCCTCCAGCCCAAAAAGATATCCTGTTCTATTATACAAATGAATAATGTGATATATGAATTTCAATGCTGGTATGATGCCAGGTATGTAGTCTATACACCCCAAAGTGCAGCAGATTATATCAAACAGCATATACCTTCAACTGTCCACAATGAGCAAGGTACTGACTATACTCAACTAGCCTGTGTTTCTAAAACTTGCAGCACAGTGTCTAGCATTAGATTTGATTTAGAAATTGGACAAAATTTTTGGATAATCTTGAATGGGTAAGGAAGTACTCTGACAGCAATTTAGCATTGCCAGTTGGGCCTGCAGTGTGGTGCACTTTCACATCTTGAAATACAGTGATACATAGGGCCCTGTATCTGATTCATCTCAATAAAAATAAATGACATCCATTCACTGGTGCATTCTCAGGGCAAAATCCTTATTCTTGAAAATAAACCTCTACTTGTTTTAAAATTTAACAGAACCTGGCTTCTGTCAGCCATCGTTAATGAATAGATTTTTCATGGCAATGCATCTACCTACCAGAGTGCACTTGCCAGACAGTCAGCATATGAATGTTTGTTTTTCCCATGCAGTTGTATTCTGCAAACTGTCTCGATGAGTGCAAGAAAGTAACTTTGACAAAATGTGTTTATTCAGCAATACTCAAGTTCTCTATTTCCAAACTACTACTACTCATTTTTTTTGTCAATGGAACAAACCCTTTGAAGTGACACATAGGGAAAATAGTCTCTTGACTGTAAATATGATGTGGAAATGTCAGTTTTGGACTGGGGTGACAAAGTCAGAAGTTACATGATACCAGGTTGTAGTCGAACAGGTTTATTTAAAATCACAAGCTTTCAGAACATTGCTCCTTCGTCAAGTGAAGTGACGAAGGAGCAGTGCTCCAAAAGCTTGTGATTGTACATATACTTGTTGGACTATAACCTGGTATCATGTGACTTCTGACTACTGTAAATATTTTATAGATTCAGACTCAAGAACCACAATGTTTGGCAAACAACTAAAATTGTTGAACCTTTAGTTCAGGACACCCTAAAAGAGACATTCCACACCAAATTAAGAACATACAGCCTGTTAAAGCATCTAATCAATGAATCAATTGATGATGAACTGGGCAGGTTATTTTTGGAACAAAAACAAAAGTTGCTGGAAGATCTCAGCAGGTCTAATAGCATCTGTGAGGAGAAATCAAAGTTAACGTTTTGGGTGCAGTGAGCCTTCCTCAGATCTCTCCGTTCTGAGGAAGGGTGACTGGACCCAAAGTGTTAACTTTGATTTCTCTGCACAGATACTGCCAGACTTGCTGAGGTTTTCCAGCACTTCTGTTTTTGTTCCTGATTTGCAGCACTCACAGTTCCTTCAGGTTATTTTAAGCTTGGTTATGATTGGACTTTGTGATGTCGTTGAAACCAATCCCTCTTCAGTAACTTTCAGTGAGGCAGAGGGCTCTACATTGATGTCTTTATTTAGATGAACAGGCTGTGGATATAGCCTAAGGCCCTTTGGTGCTTGGACCTCTTGGTTTGGACATGCACTGGTTGAATGACATCTAGCCTGGTTCCAAGAATTGACACAGACTATGGTAATATTTGAGTTTATTTTCCAGATTATTTTCCCTCATAAATTATAAATATCTTGACAAGAGTTTGAATGATTTTGAAAGATATTCATAAAATTATCTGTTTTATTTTTGAAAAGTTAATTGGTTAATCCAATTTGGTTTCATGAGAAGTTCTTTTGTCTGTACTTTTAAAAATTTACAAGTGAATGTAAATTGAAAATGCTACACAGTTTTGGGCACCAATTATATAAAAAAACAATAAAAGAATACAGGACATAGGATGTAGATGTACTAGGATGATATCAAGCACAGGAAGGTATGAGAAAATACAGATACTGTGGTTATATCTATGAAAATGTATGAGGCTACTGAGTCTTTTGAGCTTATTCTGTCACTGAAATAGATCATGGCTGATCTTTTTCATCTCTCTTTGTTTGTTATGTTTTAATATACAATTGGACCTTGAAAATTCTAATTAACCCAGCAATCTCAGACGTTTGAGAAAGTGTGTTCTTGTTTTTCACTTTGTGTGAAAACATCTGTTTGATTCCATTCCTAAATACTTTTATTTCAACTTGTGCAATCATCGGAAAGAAGAGTGCTGCTTGATAAGCACAGAAATAAACGTGGTGGTGGTCTACATATTATGCATATACAAAATATCTTATAAAATAAAATTCTGTTAGTTTTAAGCAGATAAATTAAGTGAGGCAACAAGATTAGAAAGAATTTTAGTCATGGATGCTGACTTATTTTACATTTTATCACCTTGAGTTGCATTCTGCCATTCAAGTAAGTTTGTCAACCTATTCTTTATGCTAAGTACTATGGAAATTATTGCATGATGTATTAATTTTGTAGATTTGCTTTAGAAAGTAATGCTGAACTTTCATTCAGTGTTTATTTTTAAAATTTATTTTAGGATATCATTGCAAAGTGTGAAGTTCTAATGGGGTTTCCCTTCTTTACCTGTCGTGAATACGTTCAGCCTAATCCCTATATTGCCAGTTGTATCAATGATCTGTGCATGTAAGTATTAAATTCCCAACTCATTAGATGACTCTTTTCTCAGTAAACTATTAAAAATTGTACCTGTTCCATAAGAAAAAAAATCTTATTAGTGAATATTAAAAACTAATTTGTTTGATTGACATAAAAAAAGTTATGGCAAATAAATGTATTATTCTGTGAAACAGGGTGGATGACAGTGAAACACATTGTCGTGCAATTTCAGAGTACGCCAGGGCATGCTCCCATGCAGGCTACCCTTTAATGGACTGGAGAGATGATTTTCCTACTTGTAGTAAGTTTTGTACTTGCTGTTATTAAACTTACTGTTTTGAAATATTAAGGTACACTAATACATTACCAGAAACCATTAAACAAAATACATAATTCTGAATTATTTTGCAGAAATATTTACTTATGTTAATTTGTAAAGACTTGAATGTTAAGAGGAGAGCAGATTTTGCATACATTTTTAATATTATCAAGGTTATTGTAAATTTCTCAAGCATAACAATGGATCTGTTTAGCAATTAGATGGTTTTGGTCAATCTGTATACTTGTTTGGTCCATATTTGCAAAGTCTTTGTTTTGGATGTCTAAAACCAGCATTAGAAGTTTTGAAATGTATAAATTAGGAGAGACTGCATCTTGAAAGTTTCTATCAGCAAAGTAGTGATGAGCTGGATAGACGTGCCTCTAAAATCCTCAGCAGCAGCTGTGAATGATTGTCACCATGTAGCCCACTCCAGTCCCCCTACTGACTTACACAAGGTAGATGGCTTCACATTAGTATGTTCTCTTGGGTAAGCTGCCAATGAATTTGGCTTGAGGACAAACTTCTATCAGTTTTCTGGCTGCTCAGTTTGAACATGGACTGGCCAAATAATCCCAGAATGGATCTGAGAACAGAATGATACTAATATTTGGGTCTAATGATCATAGATAATGTTTTTCTTATAAATTATAAAATATATTGGTATAAAGTGATTTATTTTTCAGGGCGTTCCTTTTTTATTCATTCATGGAGTGACGACGTCATTGGCTAGGCCAGTATTTATTGCCCATCTCTAATTGCCCAAAGGGCAGTTAAGAGTCAACCACTGTGGTGGGTCTGGCATTACGTATAGGCCAGACCAGATAAAGATGGCAGTTTCTCCATTTGATTATGATTTGTTTTGAAAGGTTAATGTGTTTCTTAACACCTTTAATGGTTATATCTCAATTTTCATCATTCAAAGTGTTCTGCCGTTTCAACAATATTATGAATCATCTCCACTCTAGATTTGGAGATCATCTTCTCCATTGGACCTGAATAGAATGAACTTGATGCTGTCATAGCATAAACTATTGTTTTACATTCATAAAGATAGAACGTATATCATAAAGGGAGTGTTCCTTCATATCGAAAGGAGAAAAGCTGGAAAATTTGTGGATCATTTTAATGCCTCACATAGCTGGTAGGATGTTTTTGCAATACAGTAATATGGATTGATGCAGGTTGAGCCACATTATCATATTTTGTAAGTTTATATTTTACATATTAAAACTCTGTTGCATCAAAGGTTTTGAGATGATTTTGTGCTATATTTCAGCTGATCAGTGTGAAGATAGCTTTGTTCACCGTGACTGTATTAGTTGCTGCCCACCCACTTGCACATTTGAAAAGGAATGCTTGGGGAGTAGCCTGCACTGCCTAGATGGTTGTTACTGTCCAGACGGTAAGGCAATTTCATCACTTTGGTAAATATCCAGTGAAAGAAAAATATCTGGATTTCTGGTTTTTGTGCACCATTCCCTAACTCAGATGCAAACCTGTAGACATAGGAGAAGATACGTCAAATGAGATGTGAGATGCAGGTTAGTGTGGATTCTTGGGCTGAAGGGCCTGTTTCCATACTGTAGGGAATCTAATCTAAACATTTGCGCGCGCGCACACACACTCTACCAAGCACATGCACACACATACACACACATTCTCTCTCTCTCTCCCTCACATGCGCACACACACACATACATAAGTCTAAAGGGTGAATTTGCATTTGCAGATACATTCTATATTTTTCAAAAAACATACAATCTGCAGGCAGTTAGTCCATGTGACATTTCATAAATTCCTATTTTGCAAATAGAACCAGTCTGACTCGAGATCGGAATACAGACAGACTCTAGCCTCATACCTTTAATGTATTGTCTGAGCTGAGATGTCACCTTTTTTAATAAAACCTTCAATTATCTTGGAAGAAGTTCTGGGATTTACATATTAATGAAACAATGCCTGCAACCCATTCTAAAAGATGAAAGACTTAACAGCAATCTAGGTGTGTTCAATATATCGTATCGGTTGCATGACACTATGATCTTTTGCTATAAATTCTGTGCCTTATGATCCTGGCCCACTAGCCACATCATGAAGGAGCAGTGCTTCCAAATAAATTTGTTGGACTATAAACTGGTGTTGTGTGATTTTTGACTTTGTCCACCCCAGTCCAACATGGCATTTCATATCATGATTATAATTATTTGTCCTCATATCATGTCTCTTCACGTTCAAACATCTTTAACTCAGTGTAAAAACGTGTGTTGGTGAAGATTTACAGTAGGATAGAGTTTGCACTCAGTAAGATTGCCTACAGTGTGGAAACAGGCCATTCGGCCCTAAAAGGCCACACCGACCCTCAACCCATCCCCCTACATTTATCCCACCTAATGCACCTCACCCAATAGACAATTTAGCATGGCTGGCATATCTTTAGATTGTGGGAGGAAACTAGAGTATACCCATGAGGACAACGTGCAAACTCCACACAGTCACCCAAGGCTGGAATTGAACCTGGTCCCTGGTGCTGTAGGGCCACAGTGCTAACCACTGAGCCACCATGCTTGTTTTCTCTACGCAATTCTGCCAAAATTGATGTGAGTGACCAACGCAAATGTTACAGAATTTCAAGTTATTCGAGTTTTTGTTATCTAGACAAATGTAGGCACTGCCCCAAATCAGTTCATGACCTGAGATGGAAGAACTACCATTGGGAATTTTTGCTAATGGTGATAATTTGCAGGCCCTCAAGGAGGCTCCAAAGGTCAGCTGGAACTTTTGTCTACAAAGTCACAAAGATGAAAGTTTTCAAAGTTTTTGATTTTATTTGACTCAAAGTGGTTAAGAAATTAACTATCATTCCCAAATATAACTGGAGAATTGTTCTTCACATTTTTAAAAGCTACTTATTTGACACTATGATTAAAAATGCTTATTTTTGTGATGACCATATTTTTAGGGAGAAAGTAGGACTGCAGGTGCCGGAGATCAGAGTCAAAAAGTATGGTGGTGGAAAAGCACAACCGTTCAGGCAGCATCTAAAGAGCAGGAGAGTCGACATTTTGAGCACAAGTTCTTCATCAGGAATGTGATGAAGGGCTTATGCTTGAAACATTGACTCTCCTGCTCCTCGGATGCTGACTGACTGGCTGTGCTTTTCCAGCACGTCATATATTTTTAGTTCTATCAATCAAACTCCAACTAGTTATTACTGTTAAATATATCAAGGTATATTTAAAGACATATTTAAATGAAGTTGCTTAAAAACACAGTCCAATTGTGTTGGTTCATAGCATATCTTCCATATGACGACATACAAATAAACCTGAGGAATCACCAGAGTAAACAATTACCCTTTGCCAGTTGTGGTCACTGGAGAATCAAAACCCCAGATCATTTTCCCTTCCAAATACTAATGGATCTGCAGTGAATTATAAGTAGTTTAGGTTTGCTTGAATTTTCTACCATTTACAATTGGAAATGATTGTCACTGCCCAAATAAAAGTACTCAACATCTACCAGTCAGGAGAAAGCATTGTTGGAACTAGCTAATCTTTCAACTATGGCCTTGTTACAAGGAGTACAGTACCAGCATTGAAAGTCAGAATATATTTCATTACAGTATTAAATTTAATGTAATGTAAAACACAATTGTAAAATGATTTATATAAATAATGACAGCTGTTACATCTGTGGAGGAATAAAAGTGTGGTTGAAAAGTGCGGGCATGCAGATTTTCCAATAGTGTCACTCTGCTGACTGACAAAGAAGATGGAACATGAATTATTTTGTGTATACATTTCTCATTTTGTTAGGACTTGTCATGGAGAATGGAACCTGCATATCTGTGTCGACCTGCCCATGCACATACCATGGTACAGTCTATCCAATCGGATCTCATTTGCAAGAGGGCTGCAATATGTGGTACGTTTCTGTATAGAAGACTATCTTACTGACCCCAAAAGTAGATTCTGAAATAGTAAAGATGAGAAACAGCGACAACAACTTCATCTTAACTGTGCATTAGTTGGATAATTTATTAAATCCTTAATTATTTTTACAGTCATTAAACACTTTTTGTTCTTCCTAATTTAAATAATTAATGAAATTGTTCAGCATATTTATATTTTGTAAGTTAAGCATGGTATTTAACTGTTAACAATAACTGGCTTGTTTGATGTTTGCAGCGTTTGCAGTGGTGGTGTTTGGAACTGTACAGACAATGATTGTCCAGGTAAATGTTTGTGTTGTCAGATTTTGTGTACCTGCTTAGCACAATAATAGTTTAGTTTCAAGAAATGATTGCCTAATTTGAATAGATTGATAACAATTGACATATTTAAAATATGCATTCAAATTTCACCATGAAGAAAATCAATCTTTCTTAAATACTTCTAATAAATAGTTAAACTCTCACTGAAACTTTGAAGGTTGGGGTTGACATTTCATTCCGAAACATGTTGATGGCTAATCGAGACACTTCAGTACAATGTGAAGGAACTGTTATATTGTCAGAAGTCCTAGCTGTTGGAGTGAAAATTATATGAAAGCTCATTTTTACATACAGACAAACATTAAGAATTCAATAGCACTATTTGAAGAAGAGCAGTGGACTTCTTCCAATTTTCTGCCAATGTTTAATCAAGTTGAACAAATTGTAATTTATTTAATTTGTTTTTTTATGGCCTTGCCATGTGCAAATTAGATGCTGTATTTGGCTACCTGACAACAGTGATTACCTCAAAAATTAATCACTGGCTGTGAGGCATTTTGGGATCTCCTGAGGACACGAAACTTTGAATGCAAGTTCTTTCTTTTTATGTTCAGGAAGACTTCACATTTTTCTAAAATGTGTAACAGATACTCCTTTTTTTTAGCTGAATGCTCAGTCACAGGAGACATGCATTTTACTACGTTTGATGGTCGGATTTTTACATTTCTTGGCACATGCCAATACATCTTTGCAAAGAGCCACAGGAGTAACAAGTTCACGGTGACTTTACAGAATGTGCCTTGTGGTCAGGTAACAGAATAAAAATTCTTCATCTAATTGAAAAACTAGAATGCAAGATTAAAATTCCTATTGACTCTTAAATTACCTGTGTGATTTTGACTGTAGAAAATAAGTGAGTAAAACTTTGAAGCTAGTTTTGGTCACCTTGTTATAGGAAATATATTATTAAATTGGAGAGGGTGCAGAAAACATTTACAAGGATGTTATTGAACTAGAGGGTTGAGTTATAAGGAGAGGCTGGATAAGCTGGAACTTTTTTTCACTGGTACATTAGAGGTTGAGGGCTGACCTTATAGAGGTTTATAAAATCATGAGGAGCATGAATAAGGTGAATAGCAAAGTTCTTTTCCCTTGGGTAGGAGGATTCAAAACTAGAGGCAAAGTTTTTAAAGTGAGAGGAGAAAGATTTAAAATGGACCTGAGAGGCGATGTTATCACACAGAGTGGTTCGCATGTGGAATTAGCTGCCAAAGGAAGAGGTAGATGCAGATATAGTTACAAAATTAAAACAAAATTTGGACAGGAACATGAATAGAGGGATATGGGCTAATTGCAGGCAAATGGGACTAGTTTAGTTTGCGAAACTTGGTTGGCATGGATGAGTTGGACTGAAGGGTCTGTTTCTGTGCTGTATGACTCTATTTTATTGGTACTGTACATTTTACAAATGTTTCTCTGGTTTGACAGAAACACTATAATCAGGTCATTTGGTAATTACCAAAGTCGCTGGCACCTTCATGCATCTCATTTTATTTTTAATTGAATTATTTCATTCTATGGGAAATTAGTCTCTACTAATGAATCATGATGATATTTTTAAGTATTTCTTTGGTTTCATGCACTTGTGCTTGAAACATTATAGGGAATTTTGTGCAGGATGTTAAAATGTTCAAGCAATTTAAGAGTATCAATTTCAATCAGAGTCAGGAAAGAGGTAAATTCTTATTCAATGAAATTCAAACTACATTTCATTCCTTATCTATTTTAATGCTGAGAAGTTTTTTTTTGAGATTGAGAATGATAACGTTGATAATTAAAAGAATAAAATAGATTAGGAAGTCCATCTAATATTTTCTACTTTATCCACCTTCATTGTCCAGTCCATGGAGTTACATTCCCATCCCATTTACAAAATTGTTAAATCTAAAATGCTTGGATATCTTCCCATTTCTAAATTGTGGCCCCTGATTTCACAGTAAGTGGCGCTGTCAAAGAAATAGTGTTTGATGTATTCACTCCATTCAGAGTATTGAATAGAATCGGGACAATGGGTCAGAAACTGCTGTATAAATCAATAAGTGACAGCAATTAGTTTGCAAATCTCTGAGGAACTTATTGCAAGGAAGATGTATCATGAATTGCAAAATGTTGCTGGACAATTTACATTGTCCGGGAGTTATCTTTGCCAAGGTATCCTTTACTGCCTCATTCATTTCAGGAAGCTGTTAGATTTAAACATTAGTTGTTCATTAATTTTGTCACAGAAAATTAAATGTTAAGGAATTTTTATGTTAAGGTGATACATTGTTACCTCATTGCCATCAAGGCCTCATTGTGAAGGTATCCGCTTCCAAAAAGCTACAGAGCAAAATCAATTTGGTTGGTGTAAGAAAGAAAAGATCTAACTCACCAGGCTCCAGCAAATTACATCCAATTATTTTTCCCTTTGTTACATGGGGAAGAATTTGTAGGGGCCTTGAGGCTCTGGGCTATGGCAAGAAATATGGCAGAATCAAGTGAGAAGTCTAGTGAAGCCTAACTTGTTGGCTGGAACAACTTGCTGCACCTTTTATTAAGTCAAGGCATGGAAATCAGGGCAGGTACCTGCAGATAAAAACTTGCCATTTAGTGCAGACACAAAGCTATAAAGCTTGTCATGGTTATCACCAGTCCTCAGTCATGTCAAGTGATATAGTCTTCGGTCAAGGGTTCCCAGCATATTAAGTCAAAGGCAGCCTTCAATACCAGTCCTGGGTCTTGGACACAGTCTTGGATACGGTCAGTCAGAATGGTCGGAGTCAGGATCCTCCCCATAAAAGTGGAGGGATAGAGCTGCATTTTTGGCAGCCCACTGCTCATCTTGAGTCTTTCTACTGTATTTTGGGCTGTTTTCTTCAGATTTAAGGGAAATGAAAGCATGTGGCTTAAGTGTTAGTTTTCTTGCAGATAGGGAGGTGTTCCTAGGAGGTAGGGAGTGAGCAGGCAGCGATGAGGGCATGTTTGGTTAGTGAAGTTCAGAGTTGAGTTGCATTGAGTGAGGGGAAGATGTTGCAGACAATAGTGGAAGTAGTAAAAAAGGGGCCTTGATATCAGATGGGTACAGTGGCAGAGATAGTGAGTGTGAGGTATTAGAGAGACCTGTATTTACACAGGCAAAATGAAAACAGTCATTAACCTTCACTGCTGTGCATTCCTCCAGCTGGTTGACACTGCTTTAACTTGAGTGGCAATCTTGGACATGGTCTGCCTCTTCTGGTAGTGGACCCCATCTGCACCACTCCTTCCAGCAGGACCTCCAGGTCCCTGCCTGCAAAGCAAGGGTATCAATTTCACCTTGTCTACTATGTCAGGCTGATAGAGCTGGGCTGGGTGCCCATTGGCCTTTTAAAAGTGGTGCCAGTGTCAGGGATGCTGGTTCACTCTGGGATATCCCAGCAATGGTGAGTTGCTCTGTGAGTGGTAGAATGAGGTTAGAATGGGGTGGGGAGGATGCAATAGGGGCAAGATAATGAGGTGGCTTTTGTAAGATATGGCAAGAGATCTCACCAGGCCTCTCAGTGAGAAACCCTTACATGAAACTTGATGGAAGTAACACAGCTAAAAGAAAACACAGGATTCACCGCATGGTTTCCAGTATCTGGATTTTCTCATACACTAAAGAGGACAGGACTTCCTAAAGTGGGAGTCAGGTTCCAACTGGGATTGAGAACTCTAAGGCAACAGTGGGCAATTCACCTGCCCTCTTCTCATAAGTTATCATCTTCCTGCTGGCTGCCCGCTTTGGCTTGACAATTTTTAAGCTTCTAACTGGGAGTATTGTGGCAAAAACAAATTGGAGAGCACTGAAATAGAAGTTTAAATGGAAGTCTATATGTGGCCATACTATTTCTTCACACCCTGAAATTTGTGTTCTATTTCCCTGGTTATTTTTCTTGGCTCTGAAATTGAATGTTTCTATTGTACTCATTCTCTTTTCCATTATTAAGCTAACTTCAACTGTGCTATTGTGAAAGTGTGTTTGGCCTCTGACCTACTCAATCATCTCCTAGTTAATATGAGATCTAATAATGCCCAGTTCCTTGATTAAATACTTCATACAGCAATCCAATGTTGTTTCCAAGAACAAGAACTCTTATTGCTCCCTTTAATCGACTTCCTAATTTATCTCCAGTAAATTTGAGTCATTATTAATAACTGCAAAATTCAAATATTCTTCCCTTCTTCAACCACAAAGTTCTTGCTTTGACAACTCCCAATGATCTAGTGCAAATATTCATAGTTTGTAGATGTTTTCTTTCATTCAACTCTCTCAAATCTACCTACATAATTCTAACCAGAAACATTTTAGATTATAATCAAGTTTTCCCTCACATAAAAAGCTATGCTGACTCCTCATTTATCTTAATCTTTCCGAGGACTATCCTTATTGCTTATTTATATTTTGGGCCCTCTGTTTTTTTCCTTGAATTACATTGCAACAACTATTAAATTTTGGGACTAAAAACAATTGAATGCTGGTATTTCCTCAATGCCTCCAGTTATCCAGACAACATTTTAAAATGAACTTCAGTTAGCTTTCATCATTAGCAAGCTAGGAATCCTGTAAACCTCATCTATATAAATTGTATTTTATTTGTTGCAATCCCTTCCGTGTTCCTATCTCACCCTGTCACCGCTCGTATTAATATAGTGGCAGGTGGGTGCTCATCATGTGGGGAGCACAAGCAAACTTATATCGGAGTTCCTTGTGGACTACCAGGAGAGTCCCTCATTTAAAGGCATTCAGCACCTGATCAAGGGACCAAGCATTGGGAAGAGGGATGCCTGCTGAGATCTGCCCTACTGTCCTTGTTGTCAACACTCTTTCTGTCCATCACCGCCATTACTCACCTGTATCGCAGGTCCATGATGATACTGGGCTTTGGTTGGGTGTTGTATTGGCAGCAACCAGCTCCTTACCTATGACCAGCTGTGCAGTAACATTGTGGGACTCTGATTGGTAAGCAGGACTTTGACCCAGGGCCCTAGATCCTGGGAAGTCCAGCTGCTGTCCAGCCAACTGCCTGAATGACATTAAATTTGGCCGTTCTTCCTTATAAGAGTCAATTTGGAACATCTGCTGGGTTCCTTACCAACAGTTAAGGACACTGTCACCTCCATTGGGTCCAGCTGAATATTGACCTCTTGGGCACTCTTAAGTTATTGATATTGATTGTGGGAATTGCTCCAAATTACACCAAGAAATCATGAGAACAATACCGAGGAATCATAAGCATATTTTATACCCTACCACTTACCCCAGAAGAGTTAGAACTTTGCCAAACTCAATTTTGTATTGATTGAAGGCTAAGAATCCAAATGAAAGTACAAAAGAGATGGAAATACACAACTGATCCATTGATAAATGAAAATTTTAAAAAAAAATTGAATAGTTGCCTCAATGTCGAGAACTGGATTTTTCAAAGATATCTGCCACAAACTTACAGATAAACTTGAAAGGATTCAGAAAAGATTTACAAGGATATTGCCAGTGTTGGAAGGTTTGAGCTATTCTGAGAAGCTGAATAGGCTGAGGCTATTTTTCCCGGAGTGTTGGAGGCTGAGGGGTAACCTTATGGAAGTTTATAAAATTCTGAGGGGCATAGATAGAGTGAAGAGCTAAGGTCTTTTTTCCCAGGGTAGGAGTCCAAAACTCGATAGCATAGGTTTAAGGTGAGAAGGAAAAGATTTAAAAGAGATCTAAGGAGCAACTTTTCATGTGGAAGGTGGTACGTGTATGGAATGAGCTGCTAGAGGAAGTGGTGGAGACTGGTACAATTACAACATTTAAAAGGCATCTGGATGGGTACATGAGTAGGAAGGGTTTAGTGAGATATGGGCCAAATGCTGGCAAATGGGACTAGATTAATTTAGGATATCTGGTCAACATGGATGAGTTGGGCTGAGGGTCTGTTTCCATGCTGTATAACTCTGACTCTATGCCTATGAGATATGCTATATTTCTGAGATTTTTTTCTCTCTGTAAGAACTTTATCCTTTCACTTTCCTGTAAAGTTGATTTGATTGAAAGGAATTTTCATCAAAAAAGCTTTCTTTTCAATATGCTTATTGGTCTGCACTCTATTGATTGCTTTATCTGTACTTTTTAATGGCGTTAAAAAGTCAATCCATTCGATACTCATATTGCATGGAACACAGTTTCATTGACAAAAGATATTTATTTTGGAGTCATTGCTTTGAAAAAGAAGTACCACAATAAATCATAAGTTATTCTAGGGTTGTAACGTGTTTCTGTTTACTAAAGTCATCTGGTTAATAAATTCAGTTTTGGTACATCTTTGTTTTATCATAAGACAAATGTAGAATAAAAGTTAAAATAATTGAATGAGCAGGTTTGGGTCTTTCGATTTAATTTTTTTTTTACTTTCAGAATCTGGACCACAGTTGCATTCAGTCAATAACTTTAAGCATCGAAGGTGATACAAGTAACCAAATAACCCTAACGAGATCAGGAGAAATACACCTTGGCAATCAACAAGCAATTAGCCTCCCATATCAAAACGGTAACTGGTTTATTTCTACTATTCTGGATGTCTGTGAAAAGGGATTAATTAGCATTTCAGGAAGAAAAGATGTTGCAGGTCTTTGTCAAAATGATTTGTCATGCACAGACTCATATCTGCCCACATGAATGATGTTTTTGCATGTTAAATGGTGTTTGAAAACCATAGCATCTCTTTCAAATTAAGAGGTGCACTTGTCTTAAGAATATATTACTACTTACCAAGCTAAAACATTATTATGCAGCTATATGATGCACTGCTCAATGTCAAGACCAGGATGGTCTTTTGTTGCATCAAAATGGAAATTCAATATTAGATGTCAAGTCTGAACACAGTCCTCTGCCATGGGATGGTCATCACTCCTACCCATTTTATTGAATAAATGTTATTCATACAGGCTTCCATTGGTTTCTGCTCCTTCACTGGTACTCTGCTACTGTTTATTGTGTTGCTGCTTTGAGTGCACATTGCAAAAGATCGTACAGCATTGGAAATGAACAAATAGTCAGGTACAAATACAACCAGACTGAATTCTTTTAACTTAGTTTGAGTGAACATAGTATGAAAGCACTTGCAGACATTCCAAGGGCGTAAACAAGGCACCTTAATCTGAAATTGCTGAGAATCAAACTAATGCAGAAAAAGGTTGAAACATTTATCAGATCAGGCTGCATCTTTGGAGAGAGGAAGCAAGCAAGTAGATCCTTCTTCACATCAAAATGTTTTTGGAAACAACTCAGTACAAGCACAATTAGGGACAGGCAATGAATGTTGGCCTTGCCCACATCCCATGAAAGAATAACTTAGTAGATATGTTACTAGATTAGAAGTTGTGAAGCCTGAGCTAACAAAAGCACCATCGCTGCTGGCACATTTAAATCAACTTAATTGAATAAGTCTGGAATCAACAATGTTAAATGGTAAAATCCATCTGGTTCATTAATATCCTTCAGGGAAAAACATCGGTAATAGTCTGGCCTATATGTAACTACAGACCTGAGCAAGTCAATCGATAGTCTCTAAACTATCACAGAAAAATATCCTAAGAATAAAGTTGATGGATCACTCAGGGCAGACTGGAATGGTTAAGATGGCATCACCATTTCAAGGCAATTTGTAATAGACAATAAAAGTGAGTCCATGAATAAATAAGAAAGAGAAAGGTTAGGAGAGATTCCAGAAAACCAAGTTTTAAAGGCAACACCAATTTAAACTTGAGCTTGAGAAACCAGTGCTGATTGGCTGGCTTGCCAGCTTTGAGTGAAACTAGCACCAGGGTGCTATTGACTTTTATACATTTGTTTAATATTTTTAAAAAGCCCCAACAAACTCCCATTTCCTGCAGAGAACAAGTCCTCATGAATGAATGTATTTAGCTTCGAGCAGATATAAGTGAACTGCATTTTTTAAATAGAATCTCTTCAATGTGGAAACAAGCCTTTTGGCCCAAAACTGACCCTCTGAAGAGTAACCCACCCAGACTCATTCCTCCTATCCTGTATTTGCCCCTGACTAATGCACATAACCAACACACCCTGGAACACTGTGGGGTAATTTAGCATGGCCTATTCGCCTAACCTGCACATCTTTGGACTGTGGGAGGAAACCGGAGCACCCGGAGGAAACCCACACAGACGTGTGGAGAATGTGCAAACTCCACATGGATAGTGGCCCGAGCTGAAATCAAATCGGGGTCCCTGGTGCTGTGAAGCAGCAGTGCTAACCACTGAGTCATCATGCTGCATTGTGAGCATAGAAGAACTATAGAACCATAGGAGGGTTCTGACACAGAAAGAGGCTATTCGGATCATTGTGTCTGGTCCAGATAAAATAAACCAGTTATCCATTGTTATCCTACCTTTCAACACCTGGCCTGGAGCCCTGCAGGTTACAACCCTTCAGTGTGGATCCAGGTGCCTTATAAACAGTGTTCTGACGAAGGGTCGCTGGACCTGAAACATTAGTCCTGCTTTGTCTTCACAGACCTGAGTTTTTGAGCAACTTTTGTTTTTGTTTTTGATTTCCTGTATCTGCAGTTCTTTGTTCTTTTTTCATTAATTGGTTATTCGTGTGATTCTAAACACACTTGTGGTTTTTAAGAAGTTGCTGCTCAATCACAGGATCACAGAGAACGTTAGACACAATGATATGATTCTTGCAAGTTAGTTGCTAGTTGCGAACAGCCAACGGGCTACACTGTCAGACCATGTGCTGTCAGCTGAAGTTACTAAAGTTTCCAAAACAAGTAACAGGGCAGAGAGTGTGGAATGGGTCAGGAATCTAACTTCAGACATAGCCGGTAATGGGACACGTATGAGAAGGAAGGTGGTCAATACAGGACTGAGGGTGCTGTACTTAAATGTGTGCAATATAAGCAGTTAGGTCAATGAGCTTGTAGTGCATATTGAAATGAACAGGTACAATGTTGTGGGCATCATAAAAATATGGCTGTAAAGGGATGAGGGCTTGGTACTGAATATTCAAGGATACGCTTCCTATCGAAAGGACAGGCAAGTAAGCAGAAAGGGCAGGGTTGTCTTGTTAATAAGAAATGAAATTAAATTGATAGCAAGAAGTGATGTAGGGTCAGAAGGTGTATAATCTGTGAGGGAAGAACTGAGGTACTACAAAGGGAAAAAAGACCCTGATGGGATTTATGTACAGACCTCCTGATAGTAATCAGGATTTGGAGAAGAAAATAAACCAGGAGATAGAAAAGACATGTAAGAAAGGCACGATCACAGTAATCATGGGGACTTCAAAATACAGGTAGACTGAGAAAATCGAGTTGGTAGTGGATCTCAAGAAAAAAAGTTGTTGAATGTCTACGAGATATTTCTTCAGAGCAGCTTGTGGTAGAGTCCACTAGAGAACAGGCAATTCTGGATTTGATATGTGTAATGAGGCAGACTTGCTTAGGGACCATAAGGTGAAGGAACCCCTCGATTGAATTCAGCCAGCAGTTTGAGAGAGAGAAGCTGGAATCAGATGTAACAATATTCTAGTTGAAGTAAAGGTAGCAACAAATGCATAAGTGAGGAGCTGTCTAGAGTTAATCGGAAAGGGAAGATGCTGGAGCAGCAATGGTAGGAGTTTCTGGAGGTATTCAGAAGCCATTGCAGAAATTCATCCCAATGAAGAAACATACTAAGTGGAGGATGAGGCAACCATGACTGACTGGGGAAATCAGGGACAGCATAAAAGTAAAAGAAAAGCATGCAATATGGTGGATATTAGTGAGAAGCCAGAGGATTGGGAAGCCTTTAGAAATCAGCAGAGGATAACTAAGAAAGCAACAATGAGGGAGAAAATGAAATATGAAAGTAAGCTAGCTAGTGAAACATAAGAAGGTTGCAAGAGTTTTTTTATATATATATACCTAAAAAGTAAGAGAAAGAGGCAAAAGTAGACATTGGACGATGAGAAAATGAGGCTAGAGAAGTAGTAATGGGGAACAAGGAAATGTTTAAAAAACTGAATTGGTACTTTGCATCAGTTTTCACAGTGGAAGATTCCAGCAGCATATCAGAACTTCAAGGGAGTCCGGGGGAGAGTTGAGTGTTGTGGATATCACTAAAGAGGACTGGGAATCTGAAGGTGGCTAAATCAGAGTGGTGCTGGAAAAGCACAGCAGTTCAGGCAGCATCTGAATAGACTCCCTCTATTCCTGATGAAGGGCTTTTGTCCGAAACGTCGATTTTCCTGCTCCTCGGATGCTGCCTGAACTGCTGTGCTTTTCCAGCACCACCCTAATCTAGAATCTGGTTTCCAGCATCTGCAGTCATTGTTTTTACCTAGGTGGCTAAATCATTTTGGCTGGGTAGGGTACATCCTGGAGTTCTGAATGTGATAGCTGAGGAGATTGTAGATGCATTGGTGGTGATCTTTCAGGGATCACTGGAGTCAGAGAGGGCCCCAGAGGACTGGAAAATGGCTAATGCTACACTTCTGTTTAAGAAGGGAGGGAGGCAGAAGACAGGAAGCTATAGGTTGGTTAGCCTGACCTCAGTCATTGGTAAGATTTTAGAGTTCATTATTAAGGATGAGATTGCAAAGTATTTGGGAATGCTTGATGAAATAGGGCTGAGTGATCACAGCTTCATCAAGGGGAGATCATGCCTAACAAATCTGTTAGAATGCTTAAAGAAGGTCATGAGCAATTTGGACAAAGGCCAACCAGTAGACATGATCTCTTTGGATTTCCTGAAGCCCTTTGACAAAGTGCCACATAAGTGGCTGCTAAATAAGATAACAACCCATGGTGTTAGGGGCAATGGACTGGCATGGATAGAGGATTGGCTGACTGGCAGAGGGCAGAAAGTAGGGATAAAGGAGTCTTTTTCAGGATGGCAGCTGGTGACGAGTGGAGTTCTGAAGGGTCTGTGCTGAAACCACAGCTATGCACATTATAAATTAGCAATCTGGATGAAGGCATTGTTGCTAAGTTTGAAGATGTTACAAAGGCAGCTGGAGGGGGTGTTGTGGAGTCAGGGAGGCTGTAGCAGGACTTGGATAGGTTAGGATAATGGGTAAAGTAGTGGCAGACCGAATACACTGTGGGAAAGTATGAGGCTATGCACTTTATTAGGGAGAATAGAGTCTTGGAGTATTTTCTAAATGGCGTAAGACTTCAGTAATGTGAAGCACAGAGGGACTTGAAATCATAGTTCAGGATTCTCTTGAAGTTAGACTTGTTCACTTGGTAGTTCGGAAGGCAAAAGCAATGTTGGTATTCATTTTAAGAGAGCTAGAGCATAAATATACTGCTGAAGCTTTATAAGATGTTGATCAGACTGCATTTGGAATATTGTAAGCAGTTTTGGGCCCCATTTCGAAGAAAGGATTTGCTGGCCTTGGATGGGGTCCAACAGAGATTCACAAGACTGAGCCTGGGGAAGAAGCATTTAGTTGAGGACTCTGCGTCTGTTCTCAGTGGAGTTTTGAAAGGTGACAGTGGGATCTCACTGAAACTTACAGAATACTGGGAGGTCTGGATAGAGTGGAGCTGAAGAGGAGTTTGAGAGACTAAGAACCAAGGGCACAGCCTCAGAGAGAAAGGACGACCCTTTAGAACTGATGAGGAATTTCTTCAGCCAGATGGTGGTTAATCTGTGGAATTTATTGCCACGACTCTCAAGCTGTAGAGGCCAAATCATTGAGTGTATTTAAAACAGAGATGGGTAGGTTCTTGATTAGTAATGGGATCAAGGGTTATAGGGAGCAGGCAGGAGAATGGGGTTCAGAAACATATCCGCCATGATTGAATACAAAGCAGACTTGATGGGCTAAATGGCCTAATTCTGCTCCTCTATCTTATGGTTTGATGTGATCTACCAAGTATAAGTATGTACATCTAATGTTTTTGACACTGCCAATGGCAGGGACAGAAATGACGGATGACACTACTGCTCCTGACCTAGAAAACCAGCCCAGGTTTGACAACAGCAGCCCCACACCCCAACCTGAGCACAGTGGGTCCCTTTGAGCCCTGAGTCCCAATTACTGGGCTCTGATGTATGTCTGTCCTGGGTTTCAGGCATTGTGCTGACACTGAAATTCATATTGCACATGATTCATTTGTTTTGCAAATTGATTGTTTAATGGCTCACAACAGCATCTGGTTAGTGAATAGTATTATCTGTGTTGCTGTTGCAGAGGACTAGCATGAAATGTTTAACTTCACTTGTTGCTTAAATTATTGAGATGCCATTTACACAGTAATTTGAGGCGGACTGTTAAAACTCACTATAAAGTGGCTCATGTTAAAACTGATACTGTATTTGAGCAGTGCGCTTTGAACAATCCCAAATGTGTGAAGAATTATGCTTCCAACCAACTTAAAATGATCAATTTGGCTTACAATATGCTTGCACTTATGCTTACTAGAAGCAGTATATTACTGTTCTCTGCAGAAAAAATAGATTTGTCTCAGCATTGTGCCTTTTTTGAATTTGACAAATGCATTTAGTACAATAGCTCCCTGACACATTCCCCATTACAATACTTCCATCAATCAGAGTTGACATGTCAACCAATCAGCACCCTTTTCCAAAGCAGTATAAATTGTTGTTCCTTTTGAAATTTGGCTTTCTTACATCTGTCCAGATGAGTGCAAAATGTAAAGCTTCAATAGTATGTGTTTTCTTTAGCAGTATACAAAAAATTGAACAGTAGTTGGAAGTAGACCCATATACCGGTAGAAGTAGGAGTGGCAGTTTTTCTTCCCTGCTGGGTACAATTGAGCTTAGATTTTTAACAGAAATTTGGAAACTTTCATGCTGTCTTTCTCTTATTGAATTCAATTTATTGAATTCAGTTTCACAACTTTAATGATGGGATTTTGAACTAATAATTTGCCTGTCAAGTGCCATAATCGTTATTATTCACAACTGTAAACAACAATTTCAGAGCATTTTTGCGAGAACATCTTTGTTTTACCAGATTTCTCAAGCTCAGTGAACATATGTTCCAGTTCTCAATGCATTTGTAGATGCTGGAAAATGATGTGGAAAGGGATAAAATGAAAAAGTACCATTTCAGTATCATCAATCATGTAGATAATTTGCTCCGTTTTCCCTTGCCATTGCCCTCTTTAACAACGATCCTAAACCTAATGATATTATGATCAATCATTTCATTCTTCCAACTTAAACTTACACCACGTTCCCTAGAATAGAAGAAATTAGAGCGAGTAGGCAATTGGGCCCTCCTAACCTGTTCTATCATTCAGTAAAATCATGATTGATCTTTTATTTCAACTCCACTCTTCTGGCATACTTCGCATACACAGTATCCTGAACGTAGTCAATAATTGAGAAGGCACAACTCTCCTTTGTAGAGAATTTTGAAGATTCATTACCCTTTGAACAAAACACTTCTTTGTTTCTCAGTCCTAAACAGCTGACCCTTTATTTTTATGCTGTGATGCTATGTTCTAAATTTCCTCAACATGGAAAACATTTTCTTAGCATCTAAACTGTCATGCTCCCTGAGAATTTATATTTCAGCTAGATCACCTCTCATTTTTCTAAACTTGCCATAATATATGCTTGGCCTTTACTCATGAAACAATTCCCTTCTTCTAGACATCAGTCTAGTAATGTCCAAGACAGATATGTGCTTCCTTGGCTCAGGAGGACCAAATCGAATACTCCAGGAGTGGTCTCACCAATGATCAATATAATAGCAGCTATACATCCTTACCTTGTACTTCCTTTTGTTACAAAAACTCACATATCATTTGCCTTCCTAATTGCTTGTTGTTATCTATTTGTTATTTTTGCACAAGCATGTCCTGGTCCTTCTGAATCATAGTGTCATAGAGATGTACAGGACAGAAACAGATCCTTTGGTCCAATTTGTCCATGGCCACCAGATATTCTAAATTAATCTCATCCCTTTTGCCAGCATTTGGCTCATATCCCTCTAAATCCTTCCCATTCAAATATCCATCCAGGTGCAATTTAAATATTGTAATTTTACCAGCCTCCATCACTTCCTCTGGCAGCTCATTCCATACATGCACCACCCTCTATATGAAAACGTTGCCCCTTTCATATCTTTCCCCTCTCACCTTAAACCTATGCCCTCTAGTTTTGGACTCCCCCACCCTGGTGAAAAGACCTTGACTATTCACCCTATCTATGCTTCTTAGGATAACCAAAAATTTCCAAGTTTTGTATCACTAAAGAAACATTCTGCTTTTAAATTTTCTTATTAAAGTGAATAATTTCATACACTTATGCTGCATCTGCCATTTTCTTGCCCAAACATCCAATTAACCTGTTTCCAAATTTGCCCCTTTATCCTTCCTGCTAGCAGCTCAACTCCAGTATTCACCTAGTAGTATATTAGCTTCAACCCCCATATCTTTCATAATGACTAAAGGCCTAATTGTAGTAGATTATAGATTCATAATGCCCCTCTGATTATGGTTGCATTGCATTATTGCATGTTCAAGAGCTGTTGACATGGATAATACACTTTAGTAATTATAGTCATTATACACTAACTGTTGATCATATTGGAATGCTTTTGATGTCCTGTCACTGCGGTGTAACTTGGAATGAATATTCCACGCAAGACAACACATTGAAACATTGTATGCTGTATGTCCCCTTTCTCTAAATTATTATTTACATTAAGCACTTGCCTGTTTTAGGCAGGCACCACCCATGCTTTCCACACCATTGCAAATTGACACAGTGTACGAGAATGTGAGAAAATGAACAGAGAAGTTATATTTATGTGTCAATTATAATAAGTTTCATATGTCCATTTTAGTGTACATAACCTCAAGAGTCTCTGTTCTATCACGGTTGTTTTGAACAATTTTCCACAACAAACATTTCTGAATTGTTGGTTAATATCCAAGTATGAGAACTCTCTTAACATAATAGTAGCAGTTGCCATTTTAAACTCCTCTGCCCATAAAATTAGATCTGTTTTCAGACAAGATAGCTTAATTAAGCTGCACATAATAATGCTGTCTTGATACTTTACCTTAGATTGCTAAAATATTTTTACAACATAATGTATAATTGATTTTGTTTACTATTGTGTAGATATAACATTCTCGTGGAATATGCATTTTTAGCTCGAGTATTTTGTTAATTCCAGATCTTGTTACTTGCAGGAATATTTGAAATACGTAGATTATCATCTATATTTCTGCAAGTGAAAACAAACTTTGGTCTCTCGATGCAGTTTGATAAAGAAGGTGGAAGGTTATATCTCCAGCTTGATAATTGTTGGAGAGGAAACACAGTGGGCCTATGTGGAACATACAATGGAAACTTACGAGATGACTTCCTGTGAGTCTCTACTGCTCTTATAAAGATTCACCTTTTGCATAAAAGTTAACCAATGTATCTGTCTCTGATTTGGTTTCTAATTATGAAAATGGTCTGAGCACATGATATTATATACTTGATATGATTTGTCATAGTGTATTATCAAGAAACCCTACACTGTGGAGGCTGGCAATTCGGCCCATTGAGTGCACACTGAGCTTGCAAACAGCATCCCACCCAGGATCCCCCCCTCCTCTATATCCCTATATTTCGCACAGCTAATCGACTTAGACTGCAGGACACAAAGGTAATTTAGCATGGCCAATTCACCTAACCCATACATCTTTGCACTGTGGGAGGAAACCCACTCAGACACAGGGCAAATGTGCAAATCCCACACAGACAGTCAATGAGTTACTATGCTGTTATGTAACTGGCTATCTGTAAAAATACTGTCTAGTGTAGTTTTAAAGCTTTGTAGACACAAATAGTTTGTAGATTTTTAGTTGATGTCAGTTCCAGGACAGTCTTTTTTTGTTCCATGATGAATATTCCTTTCAGTAGGATTCACAGTACATTCTAGGTAACTATCAGTCAAAGCTATGGCAAGAATTTTAGAGGCCTGCATTGTTTTCTTTCAATTGATTTTGTTGTTAAAGATACCCAAGTGATAAGCATTGTTTGATTAAAGACTGTGATCACATATGGATTCCTGTTATGTAGTGGTAGTGTCCCTATCTCTGAGCCAGGATGCCCAGTTCAAGTTCCACCTGCTTGAAAAGTATGTTGCTGTATGTTGGAAAATATTGATCAGAAAATATCCAGGATCACATATATAATGAGGAGCCTTTATGGTGCAGTGGCAATGGCCCTTTCTCTGAGCAAGAAGACATGGGTTCAAGTCCCATCTACTCCTGAAGTGTGTAATAACATTGCTGAGAAGGTCAAATATCAGCAAGGTTCACAGTTTCAGTAATGGTTGGTCTTGGAACAGTCAGATCTTCAGAAAGCCTTAGGGGAGATGGCTAACTTTTACCAGGATCTGACCAGAATTTGGAACACAATTGCCTCATGCTGGAGTTCCCCTCTGTTGACAATACTGGCAGTATTCAGAGAGCTGGTATTCCATCTCGAGACTCTGCCATGTAATTATGAGGCAGCGATCTCTAAGGATGGATCCTCTGAATAAGCTGACAAACAAAAAAATTAATTATGTCTTATTATATTCTTGACCATCCAGTTCGTATATACTTGACACACACAAGGTGGAAGTCCAGTCAGTAAAATTGAGAGGATAGCAATGTGGGGTGAGTCCTATCCCCTAACATTAACCTTCAAATTGGTTTCACAGGGCGGCGCAACATCGAGGGCCGAAGGGCTTGTACTGCACTGTAATGTTCTATGTTCTGGCTTCTCACCACTAGGGGGCAGGAAGCTGATTTGAACAAAGGCCTTTTATCAGGATATCAACTTTTTGTTGATTGCGGATCGACCTCCCCTCTCAAACAGGTGTGGAGGCTGTCAACTAAGTGGAAGTGGCATCACTAAGCAAATCGGGGTCCACCAATAGCCACTGCAGGTCCACCACTTTTGTCAGAGAGGTTTTCCTTCCATCAGCAGTGATTTTACTTTTTTTAAGAAAAACTTATCTTTGACCATATTTTAAATTGTACTGTGGGTTGAGTGCTTCTCCCCTCCTCAGTAGAGAGCACTATTACTGGTGCTGGTGACCATTCGCTGAAGTGGGACTTCCTCTTGATTACTGTCACCATTCCATTCGGACTCCACAGAGCTGGGTGAAGGATGGTGCTGAGATTGACAGTTTTAAGATCTGTGACAAATCTTCTGGTGGCAGGGCACACTGGGAATGATGTTGCAGGGCATTATTGAAGGATAGTTATATTATATGGCCTCCTAAGATTATTGTGAAAATAGAAAACATGATCCATGAAAATAGTATTAGTGGGAAGTATGCAAATTGCGATATTAGGCATGTCATTAGGCATATGGAGCAATTGGGCATTATATTATATTCAGAATTGCATGAAACATTGTTGGATGTGAAGTGTGACTTAGTCTCTGCGGCTGTAAGATATACTGAATTAGTTGTGTCGAGTGTCTTATGCTGTACTTGTTGCTTAAGGAAAGCTTTGCAGAATACATTTGTAATTCTTTCCTTTTCACTTCTAGTTCCCCTGTAGGTATGATTGAAGGTACTCCACAGTTACATGCCAATGCATGGAAGATTTCATCAGCTTGTGTAACTCCAATAAATATCCCCTTGGTTGATCCCTGTGATACTAATCAACAGAATGGTATCCAATTTTAATTGATGCATGTTGTGGTATATTTCTTCACTTACACATTTCTGTTAGTAAATTTATTATTACTTAGATACTGTACATTAAAGTCTTTTTCTGCCTTATTTTCACATACAGCTTTATATTCATCAACGATGTGTGACATTCTCAATCAAGAACTCTTTGCACCGTGCCATTCATTTGTGAATCCCAGCCCTTATTATCAGCAGTGTCGCTATGATGCTTGCAAATGTGGTAGTTTATGCATGTGTACAGCCCTTGCACACTATGCTTATCTTTGTGCCAAACACAAGGTTCACATTGACTTCAGATCAGAGGCATCAGATTGTGGTAAGTTGTTAAGGGTGAATTTACCATAACAAAAATGGGATTTGTTAGGTTTTGGATATCTGGTTGGCATGTACAAGTTGGATCGAAGGGTCTGTTTATGTGCAGACTCTCTGACTCTGAGATAGATGCGATAAAAAAGCATTATCATTAAAACTGATCTTTGCTATGTGTTACTTTCTAAAAGTTGAATATCTCATATGGTGTCCTCAACACCAAGGTAGAACTGACACCAAGTCAGTTCAAAATTGACTGAGGGTTACTTAATTCACCTGGATGAGTTAGAAGCTAATTTTATTCCCAGCTCACCAACGAACTGCCAACTGGAGCATCAACAATAATTGGGAGAGAGAAACTGAATCTCTCAGCTTCCCTTGAAATGCTTCTCCAGTTGGCTAATCACAGCACTGAAGCTGATGTGGAAAATTGTGGTATGGACATTGTATGTGACTCAAAAAGGGAAAGAATAGAATAAAACTGAGGAGGTAAAAATAAAACATGGGGAAAGTTTTACTGATGCACTTGATTTATAGGACTGAGAAAATGTACCAGATTTAAGATGCTTTTGATTATTGCAGCTATTTTTTGAGGAGTTGCTATTAGTTAAAAAAGTTCACCATTATTCTGATCTTCATAAAACTGCTTTGACCTTCTGAAATTTACAAATTATTTGTTAAAGTTACAATTAATATTGGCAAAGGATCTAAAGTTTGGGGCATATTTTCCTCTTTTGTAAACATATAGTTAACTTCTCCATTGAAAACATATAAAAATCAGGATGTTAATGTGTTTTTTTGTGGATGAGTTACTAAATTTTACAGAATGAAAGGTGAGTGAATATTTAATTCACACTACTCAGAGCAGCTAAACTGCCAATAAAGGGGTGTACTAATAGGGGAAAATTCTGTATTGCAGCTGTATAGTGTTCAAACTTGTGAACAAAAATGCATACTTTCCATTGAAGACACAGTTAGTTTACAGACTTTATGACTGCAAATGTAGCTATAATTTTGTACACAGTTGGACTGAGTAAAATGTCCTGTTAATATTTTTTGCATTTATAAATTATCAATCAAAATCATAGAATTAAAGATAATCATAGTTTTTCATGGTCAGCTAAAAAAGACAAATTCTTTTCTTGTTTGCTGTTTTCCAACTTCCCTGTTTTGTTTAATTAATGTAACCCAGGCAAAAAGTCTTACTGCCTCTCATTCTTCTAGGCCTGTGTTTCTTTCAATTGGCCACTATCAGGCTGATAAGAAGGCTCAAGGATGAGTTATTTCCAATGTTCTCTTCAATAGAATTCTGTCGTGGTTCTGTTCGCCGAGCTGGGAATTTCTGTTGCAGACATTTCGTCCCCTGTGTAGGTGACATCCTCAGTGCTTGGGAGCCTCCTGTGAAGCGCTTCTGTGATGTTTCCTCCGGCACTTATAGTGGTTTGTATCTGCCGCTTCCGGTTGTCAGTTCCAGCTGTCCGTTGCAGTGGTCAGTATATTGGGTCCAGGTCGATGTGCTTATTGATTGAATCTGTGGATGAGTGCCATGCCTCGAGGAATTCCCTGGCTGTTCGCTGTTTGGCTTGTCCTATAATATTAGTATTGTCCCAGTCAAACTCATGTTGCTTGTCATCTGCATGTGTGGCTACTAAGGATAGCTGGTCATGTCGTTTCGTGGCTAGTTGGTATTCATGGATGCGGATTGTTAGCTGTCTTCCTGTTTGTCCATCTACATATCTGACCCAGAGTTTGGGTTGTATTTGCGGTAAGACTGTTTGTTCTAATCTTTGCATTACCGCTTCTGCTATGAGTCCAGAGATGGGTGAGCTCACGGGGTGTGCCGTTGATTTGTTCATATATTTAGTTGTTGAATGTGAAGTGTGTTGTGAGGCACAGGTCCAGTAGTTTGAGTATGCTGTATTTGTTGATAGGTTCACCGTCTTGTTGTCTGTTCTGTATGTCCAGCTATTGTTTCTCTGGCTAGGATTTTGTCGATAGAGGTGAACAGTGCCGTTACATCGAATGAGACCATAGTTTCTTCCTTGTTAATGTGTATATTTCTGATGATGTCCAAGAATTCCTGTGTTGACTGTATAGAGTGTCTGAATCCGCTGATCAGGTGTTTCAGTTTCTGCTGTAGTTCTCTAACCAGTTTGTGTGATGCTGTCCCTGGTAGTGATACCACGGGTCTGAGTGCGATATCTGGTTTGTGCACTTTAGGTAGTCCATAGAATCTGGGGGTGTTGTTGCTTTTGATGACACCTTTGTAATCATTAAAAACACAGAAATAGAGAACACACACCAGATCATCAACACCACACTCACAGGAATCTGATTCACTAGAGAGGAAGAAATGGACAACCAACTCCCATTCCTAGACGTGATGGTACAGAGAACACTGAACGGAGAATTCATCACAAAGGTATACAGGAAAGCCACACACGCTGACCAAGTCCTGAACTACGAAAGCAACCACCCCAACACAAACAAATGAAGTTGCATCAAGACACTGTTCAAAAGGGCTACAACACACTGCAGTACACCAGAACTGCAAAAAGAGGAAGAAGAACACCTCTACAATGTATTCGCCAAAAACGGATACCTGCGCAATTTCATCAACAGATGCCTAAGGAAAAGACAATGGAACGAGGACATGCTGCAACCCAAAGGACTAGCCACATTACCATACATCAAGAGCATTTCAGAACTGATAGCCAGACTATTGCGACCACTAGGACTCATAACAGCACACAAACCAACAGCCACTCTCAGACAACAACTCACCAGAACGAAGGACCTGATACCCAGCATGAGCAAAACCAATGAAGTGTACAAAATCCCATGCAAGGACTGCACAAAACACTACATAGGACAAACAGGAAGACAACTAACTATCCGCATCCATGAACACCAACTAGCCACGAAACGAAATGACCAGTTATCCTTAGTAGCCATACACGCAGATGACAAGCAACATGAATTCGACTGGGACAACACTACTATTATAGGACAAGCCAAACAGAGAACAGCCAGGGAATTCCTCGAGGCATGGCACTCATCCACCGAATCAATCAATAAGCACATCAACCTGGACCCAATATACCGACCACTGCAATGGGCAGCTGGAACTGACAACCGGAAGCGGCAGATACAAACCACTATCAGTGCCGGAGGAAACATCACAGAAGCGCTTCACAGGAGGCTCCCAAGCACTGAGGATGTCACCTAGACAGGGGACAAAACGTCGGCCACACAAATTCCCAGCTCGGCTAACAGAACCACAACAATGAGCACCCGAGCTACAAATCTTCTCTCAAACTCAGTAGAATTCTGACATGAATTGAAATTTAATTGACACATTGAGTACAGATTCTTCCCAGTCCTATGAAAGTGGGCAGCAGGAGACAGGCTTGAGGATGGGCCAGAGAATGAATTTCTTCGAAGTTGCATTGGGCAGTGGGCTGACATATTCCTGCCTCTGGGCAATCTTACGGAGATGGGCCATTACCTGCAGAGACAATCTGCATAATTAAACCCCAAGTGTGAACTGAACTGTATTGGCTCCTGGTCGAATAATGTCTTGATTAAATAATTCTCATCCTTGTTTTCAAAGCATTAGACACCATTTTTGTAATCTCCTCCATTTGCTCAACTCTCCAAAATAACCATCTGCCTCTAATTTTGATCTCTTATGCATTTCCAATTTTAATGCACTTTGCCTTCAGTTGCCCAGGCCCTAAACTCTGGAATTCCCTTTCTGTACCTCTCCACTTCTCTTCCTTTTTTTCTCCCTCTAAGCCTCTTCAAACCTGTCTCTTCTTTTAGCAATATACCTAATGTCTCTTTTTATGATCTGGTGTCATATTTTGTTTTATAATTCTCTGATGAAGCACTTGGGATGTTTTATTATTATAAAGGCCATATAAAAATGTAAGTTGCTGTTGTCATGTACAGGATAAGTTTATTTTGTCAGTGCTTTTGATAAAATTCAGCTTGACATTATTCTGCTATACAGGTATCATCTGCCCAGCTAATATGTTATACCATATTTGTTCCTCCTCTTGTGGGCGGACTTGCCAGTCACTTTCTGTAAATGAAGTTTGTGGTGATGATTGTGCGGAAGGCTGCAACTGCCCCAATGGAACATTCTATGATGAGATATTGCGTCGCTGTGTCGTGCAGTAAGTTTGTTTTGGCTCTATTTAATCCCAGCTCATCAGGTCTGCTCAGCAATAAACTGAACTATTTTATCACATTTACTTCATCACCTTTTGTCTATTATCTCATTTTTGTCTGGAGACTGCAGTCACATCAAAAACGAAACCTGTCTAAACATTAAGCAAGCTTGTGATGCCAACAGCATGAGTTCAGTTCCTGCACTGGATAAGGTTATTGTGAAGGCTTCTGCTCCTCAGCCTCTGCCCTTGTCTGAGGCATGGTGATCTTCAAATTAAATTACCACCAGCCATCTCTCTCTAATGAGAGAGCAGCCCTAGGGTCTGGTCAGGCTAAAGTGATTTTACCTTTACATACAAACAGTCCTGAAAACATCGTGTCAGTTTACCAACATTTGGGAATCTTCCTGGAGATCAGAAAGATGCTAAATGCCAAACCTTTGCCTTGTCTTTGAGGAAAATATCTTCTTAAATTTTCAGTTTGATCTCTTTGTATGACTCAATCCTTCTGGCTCAATCACAGTCCAGACTCTAGAAAGGTTTTGGGTTGCAAAAGCCCATAATGGAAATCGAAGTAATGTTCCATGCCTGTAATACTGAGCTGGCTTTTATCTTAGTCCACCACATGAAATCCACAGAGTGATCTTCCTGCTGCATATACACCCTCCTCAATCTGCCTGCAATATTTCAGGGATGTGTTGGGTGGGTTTGCTCGTACTTCAGCCTTTTGAGGCCCTAAGGGCCACTTTCATCCAGCTGATGCAAATATTTTATCCATTGCAAGGTGAAGGTCCAGACCATGGTGGGACTTGGCTCAGGCCATAAATAATGGTGGGGCTTGGCACCATCCATGATGGGGACTTGTCTCAGGCCATGGTGGGACTTGGCACTTTCCATAGTGGGACTTGGCACAGACCATGTTGGGAGTTGCCACTTTCCATAGTGGGACTTGGCACAGGCCGCATGGGACTTGGCACAGGCCATGCTGGGGACTTGGCTCAGACCATGGTGGGACTTGGCACTCTTCATGGTGGAACCTGCACAGGCCATGATGGAACTTTGCACTCCACATTGTGGGACCTAGCACTCACCATGTTGGGACTTGGCATTCCCCATGCTGCGATCTGGCACAAACCATGAAACCTGGCACATGCTATGATGTACTGTCTTCCGATGTCAATCTCAACAGAACTGGTAGTATTTATGATGAGAGAAGGAGGGTTACGTTCTGAGTTGGTT
The DNA here is from genome assembly GCF_037043375.1 of Chiloscyllium plagiosum. Lineage (NCBI taxonomy): Eukaryota > Metazoa > Chordata > Chondrichthyes > Orectolobiformes > Hemiscylliidae > Chiloscyllium > Chiloscyllium plagiosum. The sequence continues at coordinate 27,656,887 of NW_028270157.1, read as the reverse complement.
ATTACTCTTCTATTCCAAAATAAAGGGTGAGAAGGACTTTAAATGTTAATTCTTTTTCACACGCCACAAGGCTGTTGGATTTCTTTCCAGTTAATTCTATTTTACTGCATGAAAACAGCTTCACATGACCCACATTTGTGGATCTGGTATTAATCTTAACCAAAGAATTTATTTTAAGTGTGAAAACATGAGCCATTGTTCCTTCTCCAGAATGACTAATATTCTTGCCTTAAAGAGTAAATTGGAATTTTTCAGAACTTGGAGGACACAATTTCTTAAAGCCTACTTACTGTTGTCTTGATATTTAGATGATGATGTTGTTATATGGTCAATAAATAATAAAAATAGCTCAGTGTATCCCATATGCCTCTTCTAGATCTCAGTGTTCCTGTCACTTTATGGGAGGAATATTTCAGGCAGGAGAAGTCACGTACAGTAACTCGGGACCATGGTATGATTCTTGTTCTTTGTCTGTTGAAGATTGCCATTCAGGCTCTATTCTGCAACTGGGATGGAGGATTATGAAAATGAGATCATGTTTCTAAACCTCTGCTGAGTCAGGGATAGTGTTTAATTGGATTTCTGAGATTGCTTCGGGTACTTGATATGTTCTTGTATGAAATAGCTTAAATGATTTTCCAAAATATGGTACAACAAATTGATTAAAATATTTTCAGGCTGATATGGGTTTCGTTATTAATATCATGCTGTTATTTCAGAAAATAGACAATTTTATTTATATAGAGCATATGGATTTTGGATTTAAAAATAATATTTTTAAATTTGTGAATGACTCCAGTTTGGGAGCACCGTCAACACTAAGAAGAACTTTAACAAATTGCAGGGAGACAGTAATGGGCAAAGATTTGGCAATTTAAATTCACCATGTAGAAATGTAACCATTATATTTTGGGTAGGAAGAATAATGAGGTTGCTCAGAAGACACACATCTAGATGGAATAAAGGAACAAAGCAGACTCAGAATACAAATGCATGAGTCACTGAAAATTACCCCATATGTTAGCAAGATCATAAAAAAGAAAAACAATCAGAGCACGAGGTTTTATTTCCAGAGGGATTGAATTGATCAGCCAGAAAATGATGTTAAGCACATACCAATTTGGTTAAACAACATGTAGATCACTGCATGCAGTTCTTAATGGGGTGGTATGGTGGCTCGGTAGCTAGTACTGCTGCCTCACAGCACCAGGGACCTAGGTTCAATTCCAGCTTCAGGTGACTGTCTGTATGAGTTTCCTCCTACAGTCCAAGGATGTTCTGGTCAGATGAACTGGACATGCTAAATTGCTCCTGGTGTTAGGTGTGTTAGTCAGAGGTAAAAGTTGGGGAATGGGTCTGCATGGGTTACTCTTTGGATTGCCAGTGTGGATCTTTTGGGCTGAAGGGCCTGTTTCCATACTGTAGGGAACCTAATCTTAATGCTCCATAAGGATATACAGACAATGGGGAAAAGATTTTACAAGGATTTTTCTGGGAATGTGTGGACATAGATATCAGGAAAAGATTGACTGTGTCTCTTTTTTTTCCTGAAAAAACGCCTGAAGGTAACCTAATACCAAATTCTGAAATGTTTTGTTTGAGTGGACTCAGAGAAAATATTTCCTGTTGTGATGTCGAATATTACTAGAATCCATCAATATAATCCTCAATAAATCCAATTCACAAGAACATTTATTATCGAGAGAGTGGTGCGATGGAGTGATTAACCATGGAGTGATTAAATTGAATCAGCTAGATATATTTAAGAGGACGCTCATGAGGAAAAAAGGAATGAAGGGTTCAGATAGATTTCAAGGAGGAAGAATGGGGCGAGATTGAACTGGACCATGAACACTGGCAGGGTGTAACTGGGCTGAATGGCTTATTTCTCTGCCGTATATCCAATGCAACCCTGTGTAGTTTTGTTACAGTTCAGGTTTGCTTTATTAATTCTTAAAACTTTAAACAATGGCAAATAATATTCATCCGGTTAATTTTTTTTTTAGCTTGTGTAGGAATGGGAGGGTGACGTGTACACCTGTGGAGCCAGGTATGTTATGATTTCTCACCATTAACACTATCACATAATTTCATAAAATACAGTTGATTGGAAGGTAAACTGTATTTATAGAGAAGTTTTACCTGCAATTCACCCTAAAATTATTTTGAGCAAAAATAAATGGAATGTTCTGGTTGACTTCTATTTTCAATCTTTATTATTTATTCTCGGAGTGCCTGCTGAGGGAAAACACACTATTATTATAGAATATGTATTACTGGATCATGATTATTATAGTCCAACTTCATTTTTCATTGGAATTCTATTTGATCAAATGCTGCCAACAGTAATACTCAAGCAAATAACCAAACAATTAAAAAAAAAATTATTCATGGGATGAGGGCATCACTAGACAGGCAACATTTATTGCCCATCCCTAATTGCCCAGAGGGCAGTTAAGTGTAAACCACGTTGCGGGTCTGGAGTAAATGTAGGCCAGACCAGGTAAGGATGACAGTTTCTTTCCCTGAAGGACATTAGTGAGCCAGATGGGCTTTTCCTGACAATTGGCAATGGATTCCTGATCATCATTAGATTCTTAATTCTAGATTTTTATTGAATTCAAATTCCATCATCTGCTGTTGCAGGACTCAAACCTTGGTCCCCAGAAAATTACTTGGATCTCTGGATTAACAGTCCAGCATTAATACCACCAGGCCATTGCCTCCCCCTCTATCGCCTTTGTAATCATAATATAATTTTGTTTGATATTCTGAGGATGAGGATTAAAATGATCTAGCAAGTAGATATTTCATAAGATCAGTTTCACTGTCCTTTTCTTCATGGGGAACACTTAATTGCTGGGTACAAAGAAGAGTAAAAAAGTGGCAATTATCCTCTGTTTTGGGTCTCGAGCCATCCAATATTGCCTGCTGGATGGGTTGGATGAGGTGATGTCTGAGGGGGAAATGAAGAGAGAGTGCTTGAGTCTGCTCCAGCAAAGGCAACTTAATGTCATAGGACCTTATTGGAGTCTGAGTGGCATGGGCTATGGCAAGATTTGTGGCAGATTCTGATGAGATGTCTGAAGAGGTCAATCTCAATGTTGGGATCACCTTGCTGCATCTTTTATACTTTCGATGAGCAGCATGGTGAGTTTCTCACGAGGCTGTGGCAAATTGCCAGTTAAGTGGGATTGCCGCTTGTTAAACACCTGGTTAATATCCCAACTTGCCACATTCATATTCAGCTTTCTCTCAGTAAACTAACCAAGTAAGCTAGATGTTGAGAAAACTCGACAAGGAAAGCAGTGAGTATCTGGCCGATGTGGCTCATTGGTTGCTCCAAAGGACCTCCAGGTTGGATACCAGACACACACACACAAACCCTGACCCTCAGACTTTGGCATTAGGTAGGTACCAGCCTTTAAGAACCCTGATGTCATTTTTCCAATGCAGGCTGCGTCTGCATTTCAGTGTTGTGCCTTAGTGTACACCAGCCCCTATCATTGTAATGCTGCAGCAAGAACAATGTGAGCTCATGCACCCAGCTTATGACCTGGACCAGGCTGAATCACTTGTCTAGATTAAAGTGGTGCTGGAAAAGCCTTCATTCCTGATGAAGGGCTTTTGCCTGAAACGTCAATTTTCCTGCTCCCTAGATGCTGCCTGACCTGCTATGCTTTTCCAGCACCACTCTAATCTAGACTCTGATTTCCAGCATCTGCAGTACCCACTTCTATCCTGCATCTCTGGTCTGTCATGGCTCACACACACTTTGAGCTTACCTGGATGCTCACAGCATCTCTGCCTTGTCTTGCCTTTTTGCACTTGGTCATCTTACTTCTGCCTTGCTATTTAGCACAGACACAAAGGCAGGAAGCTAGTCATGGTTGTCAGTGGGCTTCTGTCAGCTCAAGGAGGACTACCATCGTTCAGAGCATCCCTGCAAAGCACGTTAGGGGCAGCCTCTGATACCACGCCAGAGGCTTGGACACAATCAGCCAGTCACTCGGAATGGTCAAAGTCAGGAGGCTGTCCGTATAAGGAATGAAGAGCTGAGTTGCTGCTCTACAGGGGACAGCTTTCCTCCTGGAATGAGAGAGCGCGCGGGAGATGGAAGTGAGCGGCACAGCTGTTACTTTTGGTGAAGTATCTCAAACCAGTGATTAGGTGATGCAGAAGGCACAGAGGGGTAGTGGTGTTGGGGGTTGGGTGAGAGTGGGTAGGGAAAATGTTACAAGCATTAGTGAGACTGCTAAAGCTTGAACCTTGGTGGGAGGTAGATACTTCAGCAAACAATTCATTGAGGGATATGTACTGGACAGACATAGTAGCAATTGACAGTGTAGAGAAAATTGATTGACCTTCTTCCTACAGTGCTGAGCCTTCCTCTAGATGGCTGAGACTGTTTTAACCCAGGTGGCAGCATGGAACAGGGGTGGCTTGCTCTGCTGGTGCTGGGGGAAGAGTTTGTCCAGTCTCTGCACCAACCAATCCAGCAGGACCTTCAAAGCAGGCACCAATCTGCCATGCCCAGGGCAAATACATGGAACCATATAGTGCAGCTTGTCCAGGTGGCACAGTGAGATTTTAAAGCCTGTCCACCATGTGGAAGACACAAGTTAGGATTGTGATGAAATACTCCCCACGTGCCTGGATGGGTACAGCTCCAACAGCACTCAAGAAACTTGACACACTGCAGGATAAAGTAGCCACTTGATTGCCACTAAGCCACACTCCCTCCAACACTGACGCTCAGTGGCAGCAGTGTGTACTATCTACTGCAGAAATTCACCAAAGATCCTCAGACAGCACCTTCCAAACCCACGACCCTTTCCATCTAGGACAGGACAGCAGGTACAGGACAGTAATGTACAACCTGCAAGTTCCCCTCCAAGTCAATCATCATCTGGACTTGGGTTTATATAGTTATCCCTTCACTGTTGCTGGGTCAAAATCCTCCAATTCCCTCCCTAAAGGTATTGTGTGTCAACCTACAACACATGCACTGCAGCATTTCAAGAAGGAAGCTCACCACTACTTTTTCAAGGGCAACTAGAGATGGGCAATAAATGCTGGGAAAGGCGCATGGTGAGATGGGACTGGAATCAGATATGAGTGTTGCCATGGGGCGGAGTAGGTGGTTAATGAGGTCAATTTGGTAAATTATAGCAAGAAAACTCACCAGGTTTGTGACAGAAATCCATCCAAAACATGGCACAACTCTCTCTTAGCTCAAGAAATTTAGGATTCAGCCTTATATATATATATATATACACACACACCATTATATTTTAAAAATACAAGTAGAGTTAGAGAGTCATAGAGATGTACAGCATGGAAACAGATCCCTCGATCCAACTTGTCCATGCAGACCAGATATCCTAAACAAATCTAGTCCCATTTGCCAGCACTTGACTCATATCCCTCCAAACCCTTCCTATTCATATACCCTTCCAGATGCCTTTTAAATGTTACAATTGTACCAGCCTCCACCACTAGCAGCTCATTCCATATATGCACCACCCTTTGTGTGAAAATGTTGCTGCTTAGGTCCCTTTTTAATATTTCCCCTCTCACTCTAAATCTATTCCCTTTAGTTATGGACTCCACTACCCCAAGGAAAAGACCTTGCCTATTTACCCTATCTACGCCCCTCATGACTTTATAAACCTCTATAATATTACCCCTCAGCCTCCAACGTTCCAGGGAAATCAACCCTAGCCTATTCAACCTCTCCCTATAGCTCAAATCCTCCAACCCTGGCAACAACCTTGTAAATCTTTTCTGAGCCCTTTCAAGTTTCATAACATCCTTCCGATAGGAGGGAGACCAGAATTGCACACGATATTCCAAAAGTGGCGGAACCAATGTCCTGTACAGCTGTAATATGATCCCTCAAACCCTATACTCAATGGTCTGTCCAATAAAGGAAAGCATATCACTTGCCTTCTTTACTATCCTATCTACCTGCGATTCTACTTTCAAGGAACTATGAACCTGCACTCCAAGGTCTCTTTATTCAGCAACACTCCCCAGGATCTTACCATGTCCTGTTCTGATTTACCTTTCCAAAATGCAGCACCTCACATTTACCTAAATTATACTCCATCTGCCACACCTCAGCCCATTAGCCCATCTGATCAAATTCATGCTTAGTCATAATACTTTTACCAATTTGATAAAAACAATTTCAGTTCATAAATGTCCATTTCAATTGTGAACTATATAACAAGAAGCATTGTATTGATTTTATTCAGAACCTGAACCTGTGGAGTGTCCTAACAATAAGAGATATTTCGACTGTACAGATCCTCAGCCTGGCCTGCCTTGGATGGGAGCAGCGTGTGAAGTCACTTGTGAAAACCTTATGATGAATATTACTTGTTCACCCATGACTCCATGTATTTCAGGTTGTGTTTGTCCTCCTGGGTAAGTGTATTGAAATATTTAAGAGCTGATTGACCACCTGGATATATGGTATTGTTTCCACGAAGGATATGTAATCATATCGGTTCTTTAAAGAAATGCAAGTCATACAGAGCTTGAAAATGAGGAGGGTTAGCAAGTGTCAGTGCTAATGTGATACATTATGCAAGAACTGGCAGCACCAAATGAAGATCTCCAAAGTGACTATTTTCCTTATGACAGCCATTTACTGAGTGATTGGTTGCTTTATGCAGTCAAACATAACACTTCTAATCCAGGAAAGTTGGAAAAAGTGGGAATTTCACAGGAAACTGATATCCACCATGCCAGCACCTTTCACTAGCATTAGGACCAAAGGGAATGAAGGCACATTAGGTTGAAACATGATTGAACCTGTTCAGTAAAAAGGATCCATGTACCATAATGAGAAGGCACCCCTTTGATTCTCAATCTTTGCCAGTTATACATTAGGAAGATGGAAGCCATCATCTCTGTTTCCTGTCATCAATGTTGTTTTTTTGGCATCAATTCAATCTATCTTGCTGACCAATGTCTCAGGCTGACACATCCGATTGGTCATCTCAGCTTCCTATTTAACTTGGAGACAAGTTTTTAATCCCATATTCTTTCTGTCACAATGATTCCTTCTTCCACCATCATTACACTGCCTGTCTCAACTCATTAGTCACACAAACTATGATCCATTGTCATCTCCAGACTTAACTATATCAATGCTCTTCCATCCACCACTCCCTATAAATTCGACCTCCCATATTCTATTATCACACATGCCTGTGCTTGCTAACTTACATTGGCTTCTGGACCTCATGAATCCAATATGAAACTTTCATCCTTATGTTTAAAACAATAATGACCTTGTGGTCTTTACCTCTAACTTCTGTAGCCCTAAAATGTCCTTTCAAATTGTCTGTGCCTCTGACTTAGCCTTTCCTCTCATAGCCTCTTCCACCTGTTTACTTTGTGCAACTGCATTAAGACTTTACTAAAACAACTCCTTTCATCAGAGATTTGGTTCCTCCTCTTATTTTTTCCTTCCTTTGTCTTGGTGACCTTTTCTCAGTGACAGATTCATGAAGCGCTTTGGGGATTATAGCTATGTTAAAATTGTGATATGAATGTAAATTATTGCTTGTCATTACAAATAAAGTTGATTTTGATTATAACAAAGGTGAAAATGTATTAGGTTCTTGTAAACCCACAAGGTAACATCAGGCATTAATTTCTTGATAACAAAATAAAAAAAAATCAAACAACTATTTATCTCTGGAGATTCAGGAATTTATTTTCACGTTTACCCATTTTTCAGTAGCCATATAGGTTCAGACCACATTAACAAGGCCAATAAAATTACATGGTGAAGGAAGATTATGTGCTATGGCAAGGCAAATATATAGATATCACAAATGATATTAACTTTCCTCTGTAAGTTAATGTAATTAACCTTAACATAGCTTCACAGCAACTGATAATTGCAACTGGTGAAAAGGTCTATGAAAGTAGACTGAAAGTATTTAAGTAATTCCCCAGTATTGTTGTTGCAAATATACACATGACCAAAAGAAATCTGACATAGTTTAAAGCAGTTTCACATTTCAAATGCAATAGCTGTCAACAAAAGGCTCTGTAAATGTATAAGGCTCCCAGACTTATGGGGATGAATTTCCTGAGAGTTTCTGTCATATCATTGCCATGTCTTCAATGAAAGTTCAGTTACATCCATAAAAGGAGTTCTGTAAAGCTATAGAGATGGAAAGACACTGAAGAAACTCACTGCCCAGAATCATAAAGTATGTGCAGAATTTAACAATATCCTTTTCGCTTTCTTTCAATGATGCTATAGGTTCATTAAACATGGTGAAGACTGTTATTTGTCTGAAAATTGTCCATGCAGTTGGAAAGGTCAGGAATATTTACCAGGTGAAGTGGTTTCTACAGAATGTTACACCTGGTATGTCCAAATCAATTTTAAAAATTAAATTGAGCTATTACTGAAAGCTTTATGATTTACATTATGTAATTAATTAAAAATATTTATATTTCATTTTCTCTTGTTAACTATGACAAGTCATAAGTGATAGAGCTGCTTTGATCTTTTTATCACAGTATTGCCACGGTATGTTACAAATTCAAAAATTCTGAGCAGGTTTTCTAAGCACCAGCCTGACTGGTCCACAGTTATGCATAGATTTGCAAGCAAATATCAGGCGCTCCCACGATTCTCTCTCCACAACTAGGCAAATACAAAGTACATCGCTATGATTTTTCACTGATTCTACTTCTTGTGGGAGAAATGGTGGTGTAGTGGTTATGGTTTAGTAATACAGAAACTTAAGCTAATGCTTTAGGGATACAAGTTCAAATCATAGTTGCTGATGGTATTTGACTTCAGTTTAACACCTGAGATTGAAAGCTAAAACCATCATTAATTGTTATTCAAAACCCATTTAGTTAACTAATGTCCTTTAGGTACCATCTTTACCTGGTCTGGTGTACATATAACTTCGGACATACAGCAATATGGTTGATTCTGAAGTGGCCTAGGAACAGATGTTGGCTAAGCCTGGGTAGCCCACAACCCATGAGAGAAAGCAATTTGTGCTCCATTTCCCAACACTGAATGTTTTATGTTGTTACTATTTCGCTAGATGATACTGAAATAAAGTCACATTTACTGAAGGTGATCATTCAAAATTTAACAGTTCACTTAGTTTCTTTTTATTAATGGAAAGAAATTTCAGTGTAGCCTAATGCTCTCCTTTTGAAGTTAAATAATTCATTATTTTCTTAGTGTTTGCCTACGAGGAGTTTTTAATTGCACATACCACCCGTGTCCTGCAGTATGCACCATCTACAGTGATCGTCATTATCGTAGTTTTGATGGATTGGAATATGATTATGTCAGTGACTGCCAAGTATACCTCGTGAAGGTAAGCAGTTTTAGATTTACACCTGAATTTGCCATCTGATGCTTGAAGCAGCCACACATTGAATACTTTGTCCAGTTCTCAAATTATTTAAACCCTGGAAATTATGTGATGTTGCAGAGAGGGGACTAAAATATAGGGCATTGATAATTTTGAAACCCCACTTTCCACCTTCTGGCAGTCTTAGTAACTACCTTTAACCACTATTCACTATTTGCTGTTTGTAATTAGCTTGTTTTTGATCCTGCTACATGTCCATGGATTCCATGGGCTGAATTTTTCTTGCCAAAGCTAGGATTGTTTTCAGCAGGGGGCACATTAAATAGATCAGATAGTTAACCTACTATGTTCCCAGCTACACCAAACACATGTCCATTGCATGTTAGGTCGGTCTATTTTGAAATCAGCTGCCCATCTTCCATATTCAGATAAACAATTAAAGGTCAATTAGGCTTGTTAAAAGAACCTATTGACTTCAATCATATGCAGCTCATGCCATGATATCACTGAAGTGGCCAGTTGGATGGAATTGATCATTTTTAAAGACCTACATTGAAAACATGGGACAGTATGGAGGGGAATCTTTATTTAGGGATACCCTGTATGCATTAAAGAGAGACTCCAAATCTCCACTAACTCTCCCTTCTGTATGCTAACCCTTCCCTGGGTCGGCAACTTAACACTTGTTTACTCCGGACACCAATGATTCAATGCACATTCACCACTGGATCATAGAAATAGGCTACAAGAATATCAATACCGAAATATCAACATCTGTAATAAAAATGGTGGATAATTTACATTCTGACACCATCTTCACAATCTTCTATCTCTAAAATACATAAGTCAGTGGTTAAGATACAAATGTTATTCTCTTCATAGACTGATAATTAAACCACTCTATCTGTCATTTATCAGCACTGTATAGGTTGCCATTGCCAAGTTTATTAACAATTTAGTGCCCACATTTCCACCCTGCCTGCCTTCCAGAACCTGGCTTCCCATACCCCAGCATCTCTCCCTGGGGTCTGGGGTGCATCCACGCTAAAAGCCAGGGATTTAACTTTCTGGGGCAGTGATGAAAATTCCTTGTTCTTCATGCAATCTCCACTGTGCCCACTCCTGAGCTCTGGTGTTGCCAGGACTGATAGATCTACCAATCATGCAGATTGGTTGTCATCTCCAAAGTTAGGACTTGTTCCCACTAATTGGCATAAGACCCAGTGCCCACTAATTATTTTGGCCTGGCATGTTTTGGCAGGGGTAGGGGGCATGGGGTTATTCTGGTCGTGTCAACTTCCAACAGAGTTTCCATCCAGGGAACATGAGCTGCCTGCACCCCCTTACCCTCCATACATCTTCAATGTTGTCAGAGTATTATGCAGTGGCTTACTGAAAACTTTTATTTTGGTTTTTAATTAAGGGGTAGCAAGCCATTCAAGTTTGTTTGTTGCGATTATTTTAGATTTTGAATAGAGTATGTATTTTCTCTCCGGTTGGCTGCTGGTTTTCTATTTATTGGGTGCGGTATGCTCCTTAAGTAAAATCCTATGGAATGCCTTCTGTAAATTTGATGATTGCTTGCAACATCCTGTCTATACATTTGTGGACTAGAGAGCTGAGTCAAGTCACTTGGATAATGCAAGCACTTTTATATGGATCTGTAGTCCCTGATACCTGTAACCCTGGCTTTCTGCAATCAGCAGTTCAATGCACTTCTTATGTAGTTCAACTTCCTAGGGATCTCTACTTTGTTCCTCTTAATCTGATTTTGCAGAAAATACAATCTAAACAATTATGAGAACCTCTGTACCTGCTGAAAGAAAAGCAAGAGGAGAAAATGGTTTTCTAATTGCAGAATCAAATGACTCTTTGTGAACTTTGTATGAACTAGCACTGATAACACATTCCCTATTACTGTATATGTCTACTCAAGATTTGTATGTGATGCACAGTGTGTGAGGATTTGATGTCACCGATCTCAGCCCAGATTTTCAAACTGCGCTGTCAAGATTTATATTTGCGGGTCAAATGAATCTGTATGGAAGATCTCATCTTCCAAATCTAACTGGCAGACATATATGAGAAGAGTATGATTAGTGACTGAAATAGATATTTGAAGAATAAAGATACGTAGAAGTATTTAGATGTGAGGTGATCTTTTTTTGACTCATTTTTGGAGGAAAATTTAGCTTTACAGCTTTCATTTAAGTATCTTGAGAAAGCCCTACCAAAGGAAAATGGAGAATTCCTTATGAAAAAATTAGTAAATATTTTTTGTATGTTAATATATTTCAATAATTTTCATAAATTGTATTAATGTGTTTCCAGTTCCGTGGCTTAGTTATTAATGGTATATTTGCCACATTGCATTGTTTTAGTTCATTTTCACATTGTCAAACTCTGTACTTAATGTAACCTACAGATTTTGACTATTAAACATTGTAACCTGAAGTCTTCCATTGTAACCGAGCATTTTATTCATGCCAGCTTCCAGTTCTGAGCCCATTAGATCATGTTAAAAACTAAAACTGAATGCTTTATTTAGAATCTTGTAAGCGATCAAATTTTCTTTTTCTAATGAGATATAAATGCAAATTTGGGTTTCAAGGATAAAAGTTCAATGCCTGAGTTGCATTTATGCCAAAAAAGTAACAAAATGAAGCGAAAGAGTGTAATTAATAAGGCACAAGTAAGCGCTCTCGAATTCCATAATTTATTGGATTACTTTACTGGATCTGTGCTGTGCATGAATATTGCATTATTCTAAAATCTTCTGCCTTAATTCCCACCAAATGCAATTGTCTTTGTTCCATACTTCATTGTTACAGATGGAGAGAGATGCTGGGAGAACTTTTTCCCTTTCTCTTCACTTTTCAGTTGTCTGCACAAGATGTATTTAGAGGAAGTGTTATAAACAGTGTTGAGAATTTCACTAATAAATACAAAGTAGACTTTCTGATAAATTTAAATCAGAAGAAAAGGGAATGTTTATTCCCACAAAGCACTGAAAATTAAACTCAATGGAACGCATTCATTTCCCCCACATCCATAGACATCCAAAAAGTCAAGATGGTTTTGGTAGATAATGCACATCTTTGGGTTATTTGCAGAAATACAAGAAATAATCACATGTTGAATGACAGTTCTTTAAGGTGTACACATTACAGGCTCATAGTAATTTTCTCCCATGGCTCCTTGGATGAATGCTATGAGGGGAAGTAATGGCACAGTGATCATGTCACTAGATTAGTAATCCAGAAACCTAAGCTAATGTTTTGGAAATTCCAACAAAGCAGCTGGTGAAATTTTAATTCCAGAAAACATTTGGAATAAAAAGCTAGCCTCCTATGTAACCAATGTCGAATGTTGTAAAAACCCATTTGAAACAATACTGTCCTTTGGAGAAGGGAGTCTGGCATCCTCACTTCATCTGGTCTACTTGTAACTCCTGACTGACAACAATTGGTTTCTGGGCATTAAGAGATGGGCAATAAATGTTGACTTAGCCAGCCACAACCAAATTCCATAACCAAATTAAAAAAAAGAAATTTGTGAAGTCTAGATTTTTAGACATGTTTACGGTTGAACTTCTATAGATACAAATATTTGTAGGTAACAACAAATTAGTCCCCCTCACATTGCCTTCGTTGGCTGGTTGCTAGGTGCTTCTGGCTGGAGGAATGGTCCCTCTTATACTATTGTTTGCAGACTGACTGGTCTCCCCCTGGTTCATTGGCGGGGTGGGGTGTAATAGAATTTGTAGTCAGTTTTGGCCATGTGATCAATACATCTCTTGTCCACCCAGAATAATTGAAATATGGGAGCCATTTCTACATAATGCAGAATGGATGATATCCATTCACAATGACATGTGATTTGATTTGTTCCTTTAAAGCTTTTCTTGATAAGTTTTGAGCTCAGAGATAGTAAATATATGTGTAAAATATAGGTATATAAGTATATAGTTTTTAAGTTCTCAGAATCCCACAAAAAATAGGAGATGTAAATTCTACAAATAATTTTTGTCTTGCTAAGTTGATTCAAATGTGAGCATCCCACGCATGATCAATTAATGTTGAACCTTTCAGAAATTTGAGATAATCTGCACAGAAATTAACCCAGCCATCTTAACAGCCTTTTTAATGACTATTTTTAATAGGAAAGGCAGTTCCAGAAAGTTCTATCCTGAATTTTGCATACTTAATGTTATGACTATAACATGCCTTTACTCATCATGACATCATATCATGGATGAAAACACTTTATATAAAAGTTTGTGCGAAGATTTGTAGCTCGGGTGCTCGTTGTTGTGGTTCTGTTCGCCGAGCTGGAAGTTTTTGTTGCAAACGTTTCGTCCCCTGGCTAGGCGACATCATCAGTGCTTGGGAGCCTCCTGCGAAGCGCTTCTTTGATGTTTCCTCCGGTGTTTATAGTGGTCTGTCCCTCCTGCTTCCGGTTGTCAGTTTCAGCTGTCCGCTGTAGTGGTTGGTATATTGGGTCCAGGTCGATGTGTTTGTTGATGGAGTTTGTGGATGAATGCCATGCCTCGAGGAATTCCCTGGCTGTTCTCTGTCTGGCTTGCCCTATGATAGTAGTGTTGTCCCAGTCGAATTCATGTTGCTTGTTGTCTGCGTGTGTGGCTACTAAGGATAGCTGGTCGTATCGTTTCGTGGCTAGTTGATGTTCATGTATGCGGATTGTTAGCTGTCTTCCTGTTTGTCCTGTATAGTGTTTAGTGCAGTCCTTGCATGGTATTTTGTACACTACATTCGTCTTGCTCATGTTGGGTATCGGGTCCTTCGTTCTAGTGAGTTGTTGTCTGAGCGTGGCTATTGCTTTGTGTGCCGTTATGAGTCCTAGGGGTCGCAGTAGTCTGGCTGTAAGTTCCGAGATGCTCCTGATGTATGGTAGTGTGGCTAGTCCTTTTGGTTGTGGTATGTCCTCGTTCCGTGGTCTTTCTCTTAGGCATCTGTTGATGAAGTTGCGCGGGTATCCGTTTTTGGCGAATACCTTGTATAGGTGTTCCTCTTCTTCTTTTTGCAGTTCTGGTGTACTGCAGTGTGTTGTAGCCCTTTTGAATAGTGTCCTGATGCAGCTTCGTTTGTGTGTGTTGGGGTGGTTACTTTCATAGTTTAGGACTTGGTCTTTGTGTGTGGCTTTCCTGTATACCCTTGGAATTTGACTGGGACAACACTACTATCATAGGGCAAGCCAGACAGAGAACAGCCAGGGAATTCCTCGAGGCATGGCATTCATCCACAAACTCCATCAACAAACTCATCGACCTGGACCCAATATACCAACCACTACAGCGGACAGCTGAAACTGACAACCGGAAGCGGCAGGGACAGACCACTATAAACACCGGAGGAAACATCAAAGAAGCGCTTCGCAGGAGGCTCCCAAGCACTGATGATTTCGCCTAGCCAGGAGACGAAACGTTTGCAACAAAAACTTCCAGCTCGGCGAACAGAACCACAACAACTTTATATAAAAGGATGTAGTTATTCGACGGGAACAAGGAGGGCACATTGCACTATGGCAGTGAAAGTGATGAAGTTACTGAACAAATGTATTATTAAATCATGATGAACAGGAGAGTTCTGAGAGAAGAACTTGATCAACTCAACAGGGGAGGTATGCACAAGAACAACTGTATTGAAGGTGTATATACTCATATTATTGTACAGGCAAATTAGTTACAAATAAAGATGTACAATGCAGACTAAACAAATAACATTTAAATGGAGCAGCAAACAATCCAAAGCAAAATGAATAAAGGAAAACCATTTAGCAGCTGGTAGAAGGAAAATGAAGATAATCTATGAGAAAAAAAATTACAAATGGCCAAAAATTAAAGAGCAAGAGGGTACCAACATTTAAAGACAAATGAAACAATAACAATTTTTTCCAAAATCATGAGGATTGTCACATCATGTGATAGTATGGCTGATGACAGACACTTGACTCATTGTCTACTGGTGTGCCATACTGAAATATATTTTTGGACGCTTTGTCAGTGGTGGCTAAGGGGATAGGGCAAGGAGGGCAGGACACAAGTCTACCTTAGTTGGAACAGAAATCAAACCCACACTGTTGATGTTATTGAACCACATATTAGCTACTTAGTTGACTGAGTTAACAAGTTCCCAGCAAGAGGATTATTAAAGCAGAATACTAATATATATTCTTTAGGCTCACACGATAATAATGGATGGGGAGGACTATTTGGCTTATTAGATTCTCCACCGAGAAATGTCTTGAGATTTGACCATAATGGAATCCAATTCTTTACTTAAATCCATTCTGGGGTTTCTCCATTGTCATTGCAAGGAATTCCATTTGAAGTGTTGATTATTCTGTATGTGGAGAAAAGCTCATTAAAGCCCAGTCAGGATCTATCTGGTTCAGAGACAGTGGTGGTGGTGACTCACAGGCAGACATATGGCAAACCCAACTGGAAATTTGAGTCCAGATTTGTAACACCAATGTCTCATGTGTTGTGCATCACAGGCTGGACTTTTCCAAAGCCCAGGCTGCCCTGCTGCTGGGTCTGAAATTGTGTTTGGAGTCTGCATGTACAAAAGGCACAGTACTGGGTGGTATTTTAACAGCAGAGGCCAATTGTGGAGCCACCACCAGGACTGCCAGTCAATTGGGTGGCCAGCAGCCTCAATCTTTCCACTGATAGTGTGACCGCTAATAGTAGATATGGTACAGGAATTTCAATAGAGTCATAGAGATGTACAGCATGGAAACAGACCCTTCGATCCAACCTGTCCATGCTGACCAGATATACTACCCAATCTAGTCCCATCTGCTAGCACCTGGCCCATATCCCTCTAAACCCTTCCTATTCAAATACCCATCCAAATGCCTCTGAAATATTGCAATTGTACCAGCCTCCACTACTTCCTCTGGCAGCTTATTCCATACCCATACCACCCTCTGTGTGAAAAAGTTGCCCCTTTGGTCTCTTTTATATCTTTCCCCTCTCACCCTAAACCTATGCCCTCTAGTTCTGGACTCTCCGACCCCAGGGAAAAGACTTTGCCTAAGTGAAATATTCTGAATTTCTAACTAAAGGGAATGTGTAATCATTTTTCCTACATTTATTGCCCAAGAGAGGCAACTTAGTCATAAAGATGTACGGCATGGAAACAGACCCTTCGGTCCAACTCGTCCATGCCGACCAGATATCCCAATCTAACCTAGTTCCATTTGCTAGCACTTGGCCCAAATCCCTCTGAACCCTCCCTATTCATATACCCAACCAGATGCCTTTTAAATGTTGCAATTGTACCAGTCTCCACCATTCCCTCTGGCAGCTCATTCCATACACGCACCACCATCTGCATGGAAACGTTGCCCCTTAGGTCTCATTTATATCTCTTCCCTCTCACCCTCTACGTCTGGACTACCCCACCCCAGGGAAAATACTTTGTCTATTTACCCTATCCATGCTGCTCATGATTGTATAAACATGATGCTCCAGGTAAAATAGCCCCAGCCTATTCAGCCTCTCCCTATAGCTCAAATCCTCCTACCCTGGCAACATCCTTGTAAATCTTTTCTGAAACTTTTCAAGTTTCACACATCCTTCTGATAGGAAGGAGACCAGAATTGCATGCAATATTCCAAAAGTGGCCTCACCAATGTCCTGTACAGCCGCAACATGACTTCCCAACTCCTGTACTCCGTACTCTTGACCAATAAAGGAAAGCATACCAAACGCCTTCTTCACTATCCTATCTACCATGACTCCACTTTCAAGGAGCTATGAACCTGCACTCCAAGGTCTCTTTGTTGGATGTATTAAGGACATGAAAAACACAATATAGATGTAAGTTCTTTCTTTCAAAGAAGTCCCATATAAAATGCTTTTTAATCAGCAAATTTAATCTGATGAATTAATTTGAAATGCTTTTTTGAAGTTTATTCAGTTTTCATTACTCAGCTCCATTAAAATGCTATCCCTGCTGAAAAGAAAGTCAATGTTGAGTGAAGAAGCTGTGGTTCCTTCATGTAAAGAACCGAGATCTAAAGATGTTGCAGAATTGCTCATAGTTGTTGGTGTAATTGTATATAGGCTCAATGCAGGTGTACAGGGCTGTGTAACCATTGGGTTACTTACTCCAAGCTAGCTCATATTTGTTCAGTCACTTAAGCCACTTTTAATCATCTTTGGTTACTTCACCAGGAGGGGAAATGAGTGCAACAGGCCAGAGGTTTGCATTATATTGTATCACAGCTGATCTGTTCAAGAAAACTGCAGTTTCTCACATTTCCACAGGTTTTCCTGATACTATGAACATAATACATACTTCTAGTCTTGTTTTAAAGCACAAAGGAGAATGTATTAGAAGTAATATGTGTATTAGTTTACTTCACTACAGAATAAATTAGCCATGAAACTTTAATAAAACTAAGCTCTTCTTCTGTCATTTACCATGATTTAGCAGAAATAGATTGGAATTAAAGTTGAAATTTATCTTTCAACGCTGCAGCAAATTAAATTTCATCATGATATGAAATCTGTCATTGGGATTGTTGTTAATTTCTCAGTCAGCAGTTCAAAGTAATTGCTTTTGCCAGTTGCTTTAAAAAGAAAATTGGCCAATGGCCTAAGAATGCATGATAAGGTCACTGAGTTCCCAAAAGTGGAATTTCAAATTTCCTAATGGATCAGACAATGCAGCAAATAACCATTAGTTTTGTTATAGTTTCACATTTTGTTTTTAATTTTTGAAATAAATCACTATTTGCAAGAAAATTGATGAAAACTTTGGGGTTAAAGACACTATGGCCCATTGAGTAGTTTTTTGTAGATTGTTTGCTCAATGATGAAAGCTAGTGGAACCCTATTTCATTCACCACTATTCGTTGAAAGAGATCTTTGTTTGTGAGTCTTGCATGTAATGTGGTCACATTAAGTGGTCTGTAAACCTAACCTTATTGAACTGCTTCATTGAGTTTGAAATTTTCCAAATTACAAAATTACCTACCCAAGCAAGGAATGCAACACTTTATATATCTACTTAAAAATAAACACAATTATACAGTAAACTCCCCAAATATTGCAAATACAGTATTGTGCAGAGAAGATTATTTCATACTTTAAAACATTGCTTCAAACTAATAACCTGCCCATGTTAACCTTGGCTTCAGCAGAAGCATGCTGGTGACAAGAGCAAGGGAATGGAAGAAACAATGGTATATTTTGAATTTGGTCAAATCAATTCATAGTTGATATTGGTGAAGAGCTGCATGAGTGCTGTGAGCAAGGATCTGATGGAAGTATCAATAAAAAGCTAGGTTTACACCAGTATAAGGCATAGAACATTTTACACACAGATCCCCTTTAGGTCTGAGCACGTTTCTCTGATTGAAAGAGTGGACAAATGGTTGCTCCTAAACATTTGCCAAGTTTGCCACGGCAAAATCTCCCTCTGAGCTTCTCTCTCTTGATCAATTTATTAGCTTTCACTTTGCATCTTCCTTTATTCTGCAGCCAAATTTGAGAACCTCAAGCAGAGTTCTTGTCATTTTTCTTTTAAATTAATCAAAGTTTTATGAATGTTAGTCCATTGTGATTTCATGTCAAAACCTGAAGCCAAGTATCTATTTAGGTTTTTAAATCTAACGTATAATTTAGGACTTTATATCAATTTCAAAATTGTGATTGCAAAAGTACTTGAATTTTTAAGTTTTTGCTAAGTTTCATGTGAGATATTTAATACATGGCAGGCTTGCTAAATTGAAGTAAATTTTGTATTCACTTATTTATAATAAACAGCAACTGTACGAAATCATCATGATACATACCAAAACGGTTTTGTACAACATTGGTTAGGCCACTTTTGGAATACTGCATGCAATTCTGGTCTTCCTGCTATAGGAAGGATGTTGTGAAACTTGAAAGGATTCAGAAAAGATTTACAAGAATCTTGCCGGGTTGGAGGTTTTGAGCTTTAGGGAGAGGCTGAATAAACGAGGGCTATTTTCCCTGGAGTGGTGGAGGCTGAGGGGTGACTTTTTATAGAGGTTTATAAAATCATGAGGGGCATGGATAGGATAAATAGACAAGGTCTTTTCTGTAGATTGGGGAGTCCAAAAGTAGGGGACTTGGGTTTAAAGTGAGATGGAAAAGATTGAAAAGGCACCTAAGGGGCAACTTTTCATGCAGAGGGTGGCGTGTGTATGGAATGAGCTGCCAGACGGAGTGGTGGTTGTTGGTACAATTACAACATTAAAAAGGCATCTAAATGGATTTATGAATAGGAAGGATTTAGAGGGATATGGCCCAAATGCTGGCAAATCAGAATTGATTTATTTAGGATATCTGGTTGGCATAAATGAGTTGGACTGAAGGGTCTGTTTCCGTGCTGTACATCTCTATGACTCTAAATGTACCTTGTGTTGTGATGGAATCTGTGGTTTCAAAGCTTTTATTTTTTGAATGATTTATTGTCACTAATATTTAACAAATAAATGCAGTGAAAAGTGTAAGGTGTCGCCATACTCCGGTGCCATCTTGAGTTACAGGAGATACTACAACACAACCAGAACGCAATCAAAAACAGAGCTCTTCCTCATCTCCTGTGCACTGCTCGACATCGGTAGAGGGGAGGCTCCACAGTGGGCTCTAGGCCCACCAACACCCCACACCCCAGGAGAACCACTCCAGGGCCGCCATCACCGTTACTGCATTCCAGGACCATCACACCAGGCCTACCAAGTCACTGCCGAAGCAATGGCCATCCCTGTCAACACACCAGAAAAACTGATTTTTACCTACCCTATTGCTGCAGCTGAAGCTAAACATCCCGAATCTGGCACTGATCGCAAAGGCCATCCTGCTGTTGCTGCTATCTTAAAAGCTGGTGCCGTCACCATCTCAGGTCCAGCACTTGTGGGCCAACCAACATTGAAGTCACCATTCTCCAGTGCCATCTCTGGCTGCTGGTTCACTCTCCCTCCCACTGGGCTCACTCTCCCCCAGACCGGGCTTACTCTCCCCCCTACCGGGCTTACTCTCCCCCCTACCAGGCTCGCTCTCCCCCACACCGGGCTCGCTCTCCCCCACACCGGGCTCGCTCTCCCCCACACCGGGATTAACAAGGATGTTGGTGGGATTGGAATGTTTGAGGTGTGGGGGAAGGCTGAATAGGCTGGGGCTGTTTCCCCTAGAGCATTGGAGGCTGAGTGGTGACCTTATAGAGATTTATAAAATCATAAGGAGAATGTATAGAGTGAATAACCAGGTGGAGGAGTTCAAATCTAGAGGCATAGATTTCAGGTGAGAGAGGAAAAATTTAAAAAGCAATCACTTCATGCAGAAGATGGTGTGTGTATGGAATGAGCTACCAAAAGAGATGGTGGAGGTGAATACAATTACAACATTTAAGAGGCATCTGGGTGCATACATGAATAGGAAAGGTTTAGAGGAATATGAGAAATGGGATTATGGGCGGCACAGTGGCACAGTGGTTAGCACTGCTGCCTCACAGCGCCAGAGACCCGGGTTCAATTCCCGCCTCAGGCGACTGACTGTGTGGAGTTTGCACGTTCTCCCTGTGTCTGCGTGGGTTTTCTCCGGGTGCTCCGGTTTCTTCCCACAGTCCAAAAATGTGCAGGTCAGGTGAATTGGCCATGCTAAATTGCCCGTAGTGTTAGGTAAGGGGTAAATGTAGGGATATGGGTGGGTTGCGCTTCGGCGGGTCGGTGTGGACTTGTTGGGCCGAAGGGCCTGTTTCCACACTGTAATGTAATCTAATCTAATCTAATCAGTTTAGGATATCTGGTCAGCATGGAAGGATTGGACTGAAGGGTCTGTTTCCATGCTGTATAACTCCATGACTCAATGACTCTACATTATCCTTGTACTCTGTATCGCAACATATTAGTGAGTAAATAGTGAAATATTAGGCAGATATTTCTTTTCTAAACATTATTTTGAAACTACTGTTATCAAACGGTATGCAGTGTTACTTATAGAAGTAACCTGTCGGTGAGCTTTCTGTAAAAGAAATCAAGGCTAGCAAAAACTGATTGTGGTTCATTGGAGAGAATAAATAGCATGTGGAACCAGTTCAAGTGTGCCAGAGATTTCATCTATCACCACAATAGTTAATTGATTGAAATGAACAGTGTTTAATACTGGAAGGAGATGATTCTTTTGCAATAAGTACCCAAGAACACATGCCAGTGGTTCACCTTTTCTTTAGCCTGGAATTCTTCAAGTGGTTTATTTAAAACAAAAAATTGTCAAGGTTTTTTTTAGAGCTGTGACCGCTTTTAAAAAGTTAATGAATTTTGTTCCAGTATTTATACTGTGTACACAAAGCAAAAAAGAAATAGAGAAGAACTGGGCTGAGATAGGACTCTAATGACTGAGATTGGCATCATCTTGTTAGCCTGAACAGAATTCAGAATCAGACCCCTGAGGTGAAGGGAGATGTGCCACAGAACTGTTTTCCTAGGTGTTTTGACTCATTTGCCCACTGGTTCTCTAGATCAATTGTAGCAATTGAGAAACATGTCATTCTTTGATTCCAAAATCAATATTTTTTTAAAATTGCATTCAAGCTGAGCGGTCTTCAATATGTTTATGCTGCCATTGTTTTACTGTTATTAGTAATTTGGTGTAGAAACTAGTCTTATCAGGGAAGGTCATAGTGAATTGTAGCTTTAGGGATGTTTCATACCATTGTTTCAAATTTAGGATTACAATGACCAATTAATTTGTAGTCTGTATTTTTGCACTTTATTTTGTGACGCATTAAATTGTTTAGAATTTCTACACAAGGATATTTTCATTAATATTGCACCCCAAACTTAAGCCAATGGTGATAAATTTCATATTCTAAATACAGACTCATGGACAGCAACAATGATTATTATTCTGTCCTGAATTATTGTGTATATATGCACATAAATGGCATATTTCTCTCAATTTAATTTACATCTGGTATTAATGAAGAATTAATAGAGGTTCCTCCATGGATGCACATCATCAGTCAAAGCTTCATCCAGTATTATGCCTGGTTTGCCAATGCCAATTTTTGCTTGCTTGCTTCTCTAATTTGCCATCATTTCTGGGAGCAGCAATGGGATTTAATCCCAAATGGGCACCTGCCTGGCTGCAGTCAGGGTTCCTGAGGTTTACAGAATGAGGATTATGCCTGCAAAAGTTATGGAGGACAGAGTGGAGTCTTTCCAGATGGGTCGCACTTGATGTGAACAGGGCTCACCATTCAGGATGATGTGCACAAACATCCCCATTCCCCGCCAAGAAGGCAGCCTTCCAGGGTATACCCAGTGGCTTTGTCATGTGACACAAGGTGGTGATACACTAAGTGTTTTCAGGATAGTAAGCATTAAAATCTACCCCATTTACTCCTTCTTTAATTATGGAAGTTTTAAGTTTCAGTTTATTTACTATCATCCATGCACAAGTTTTCAAAATGTTAATGTAGTCTGTATCAAAAGTGGTAGCATAATGGTGATGTTATGGGACATCCTCCAAGGCCTGGATAAACGATCTGGAGAAATGAGTTCCAAACTAAAATGGCAGCTGGGGAATTTAAATTCAATCAATTAAATAAATGTGGAATAAAATGTTAGTATACGTGGCAGCTGTGAAATTACCAGATTGTGGACAGATATACCAGGCTCACTAATGTTGCTTAAGGAAAGAAATCTGCTATCTTTGCCCAATATGACATGTCTGTGACCCCAGAACCAAAGCAATGTGATTGATTCTTAACTGCCCTATAAAAATGCAATTATGATTGAACCATAAATACTGGCCTCGCCAGTGGCATCCACATTCCATAAATAAATTAAAATGTTCATTTAAAAAAACAGAAGGTATTTGATGGAGGTGACGGAGCCGACTGGCTGGAAAACTGGTGAGAGGTTGGAATCTCTTCTGTTAGGCAATCCATCACTTAACTGGAGAGCAGTGACTTTCCCTGAGAACCAGAACCCAGCGGCAGAGACTCTCCCAGCCAGTCAGAGTTCAGCAGCTGTACTATCAGCAGCGCCACTGTAGAGGGGAAGGTTTCTGTCAGTATTGCATCTGCCCGTGGCCCAAAGTCACTATAGATCCAGGAGGCCATGGGAAAGGACAGGCTGGTGGCTCTAAGCAGCTGGATGAGGATCCCCCTTACAGCCTTCAAGAAATTTTGCGCACAGCTCACACACCCTGTATGGTAAATAGGAGAAAGTGAGGATTGCAGATGTTAGAGTATCTGAGTTGAGAAGTTTGGTGCTGGAAAAGCACAGCAGGTCAGACAACATCCCAGGGGCAGGAGAGTAGATGTTTCAGGCATAAGCCCTTCATCAAAGTGGCAGCAGATTGAGGGCCAAGAGTAGGCCTACTTAAGAACCTCAAATAGTGGCAGGGTATTAAGGCAATTTACTGGCTTCCTGCCATAGACTTTAGGTGGAGATGGGGTACCACGTACCATGCTTCTCCCTGATTACATACCTCTGCCGCCATATTATGGGGGAACAGCATCAAATTTCACCTGGGAAATGCAGAGCTGGTTTTAGTGAGGATAAATTTATTAAACCTATTTAAACATTGCAATAAAACACCAGATTTACCTTCTTTTGGGCTGTATCAGAAATCCTGTGACAGTGTGAAGGAACATTAGAAGTAAAAACAATTATAGAATTCCTTGCATAGGAATTGCGCAGAATATGAGGTCTGCTAATAGGATCCATCCTTGGCTTGTCTTATTTCTCATCTATATGCTACCTGTCAGTGAAAGGCACAATGTTAGTTTTTGCATGCATTCTGATGACACCCAGCTCTACCTCACCACCATCTCTCCCAATTTTACCACTTGCTAAATAATCAAGTGGCTTATCCAATATCCAGAAGTTTCCTCCAACTAAATATTGGGAAGACTAAAGCAATTGTTTTTGGTTGCTACACCAAGCTCCATTCCCCAGTTACTGACTCCATCCTTCTCTCTGCCAGCAGTTTTGAGATTAAGTCAATGTGTCACATTTAATCCTAAAACAAGCTTTTGACTCATAGTCATGACATCCTACAACCATCGGTTTCCACCTCTGTAATTTTGCCTCGTCTTGGCTACCCTGCTGCTGAAACCTTTTTTAAAATGTTTTTGTCACCCCTAAAGGGGTGACAGATTTAAAACAGAAATGAGGAGGAACTACTTCTTTCAAAGTGTTGTGAATCTGTGGAATTCACTACTCAAAGTGTGTTGGATGCTGGGACGCTGACGAAATTTAAGGAGGTGATAGGTTTTTAATGAGTAACTGATGGAAAGGTGGTGGAGAATGGGCAGGAAAGTGGTGTTAAGGCCGAGAAGAGACCAGCCATGATCTTATTGAATGGTGCAGCAGGCCTAAGGGGATGAATTGCATACTGTGCTTAGTTCTTATGTTCTTGTATTCTAAATTTGACTGTTTCAATATGAAGGTGATTGCAGCATTGGTGGCTGTACCTTCAAGTGCCAAGACCCTAAACTCTGAACATAGGATCAAGAGGAAGCAGTTCAGACTGTTACACCTGCTCCACCATTCAGTTTGATTGTAATTCATCTTCCATCTCTATACCATTGTCTTACTAACCACATATACCCTGATATCATTAATTGAAAGTGCTCAAGATTGAGCTTCCAAAGACCTCTTGGGCAGAGAATTACAAAGATTCACCACCCTCTTAATGAAGGCATCCCTTCTCATCTCAGTCTTAAATGGCCTTGCATTTAATCTGAAATTATGTCCTCTGATTCTCAACTATTCATCGTTTCTACATTCACTCAGTCACATAGAATGTAAGAATATTGCAAGTTTCAATGAGATCTCTTCTCATTCTTTGAAACTCGAGGGAATATAAACTCAGACTCTCTTTAAAAGACAATCCCACCATCCCAAGGATTAAACTGGTGAATCTCTATTGCATTCCTTCCAGGGAATGAGTATCCTTTCTTAGTTATGGAGACAAAACTGTACCCAGTACTTCAGGTGCCAATATCAGCAAGGCTGTATACAATTACTATAAGACTCAAATCTGTTTGTAATGAAGACTGAGCGACTGTGGGCTTCCTAATTGCTAGGTACACCTACGTACTAGCTTTCAGTGACTTATGAACAAACACCAGGTACTTTTTGGCATT
Source organism: Chiloscyllium plagiosum (assembly GCF_037043375.1). Classification (NCBI taxonomy): domain Eukaryota; kingdom Metazoa; phylum Chordata; class Chondrichthyes; order Orectolobiformes; family Hemiscylliidae; genus Chiloscyllium; species Chiloscyllium plagiosum. Next base: position 27,631,353 of record NW_028270157.1, on the reverse strand, counting down.
TCAAATTTCTTAATGTTTAAGCAATATTCTGTGTTTCTGTTTTCTTTACTACAATGAATAACTTCTTACTTATTCAAATTATAAGACCATAAAGTAAAAGAGCAGTAGTAGGCCATTTGATCCTTCAAATACAAACCCAATCTATTCAACCTTTCCTCAAAACAAAATCACTCCATCATTGGAATTAACATAGTTAACCTTATTTGGTCTGATTTCAATGCTGCTATATTTTTCCTGAGACAAAGAGTCCAAAACTGTTCACAGTATTCTAGCTGTGGGCCAACTAGTTTCCTTTTATCTATGATACAACTAACACACTCACAAAGTTTATCAAATGTAATTTCCCTTTCAAAATTCCTTGTTGATTCTGCACAGATTTAACATTCTTTTCTAAATGTCCAGTTATTACATCCAATGGCTGATGTCAAACCTAGCAGGTTCACAATTCTCTCTTCCTCCCTTCTTAAACAGTGGGTCACATTAGCCACTTTCCATAATGTCTTAAAACTTTGAACTATAACTACTAGTGCCTCCACTATTGCTCTGGCTACCATCTTCAACATTCCATGATGAAGCTTATCTGGTCTAGGGAAGTCATCAACTTTTACAAATGCCACTCCTTTTAACAATATAGCATGAATTCCTTTTAGTTTCTCAGTTTTTCAAGTCCCTCACTTTGCCTCCTTCATCTCTCTACATCACTTTCCTCCTTTAAGTCATTTTTAAAACCTTCCTCATTGTCTAAGTTTATTGGTCATTTCCTCACATGGCTCAGTGATCATATTTTCTTTTAATAATGTTCCTATGAAGCACCTTGGAATGTTTTGTCATGTTATATCTATATCAAACTAAAATTATCTTGGGCAAAAGTACAAAGACAGTTACTACTCTTTTCAGAATTTCTGCCCCACTTCAATGTCCACAGTTCCATACATTGTTCCCCGATCAAGATGTGTGCATGCTATGTGCTTTCAGTTCCTTGCAAAGACTGCTTTATAACTTATTAGGATTTAAAACAAAGGAAGGTCAGACTCTCTATCTTTCTGATTTCTCATATGCCCTAGCTCTAGGAATATGTTAAACTTCGATCTCCTCTGTCTGACAACCTCGGTGAGAATGAGACTTGTTCCTACCATCTGATGCAAGGGGCTGAGTAGCCCAATAGTAACACAAACAACCTTAATTTGCATGATATGTAGTTTACTCAGTTGAAAGATTAACACTTCACATTCTTGATCATTCATTTAAGATTGCATAGTTTGTTAGTTAAATATTTGTTTGCATTGATTATAATGTGTACAAAGATGCTATAATGTCATAATTTTGGAACACATATTACTAGCAACAGCAGGGAGCAGACTAATTCTCTTTCTGTTTCAAAGTAGTCTAGTGATTGTATCACTCCGAAACAGATACCTGCACATTTTCAAAGCCTTAATCTTGGGAAAATCCAGAGGCATTTTTAATTAGAACAGGATTGCTGTAACATAACCCCATGAAATGTAAAATCCAATGGATAAACAGGTCAAAGTTAAAAAAAGTAAACAAAGAGCAACTTGTTTCTGTAATGTTATGCTTTCTGTTTCCCAGAACTTGAACTCATTGTGGGGGTTTGTATTTAGTCTCTTTTATTTTGTCAAAGTTTTTGTATTTCTTTCACTAGATCTCCATCTTTTCAGGATTTAACTGTAATATTTAAATTTTTTTAGAGTAAACAAGTAAGGTTTTCTTCTTTTAAAATATGAAATCCAGCAAAATTGTGGCTGAAGTTGCTATTAATCCTGCAAAATTTGAATTCAATGTTGTCGATAGTTGAACATGATCTTCAGAGAGTCCAGAGATACTTTATCCTGTCAGTATAAGTAGCAAAGTAGTTTTATGGCTCCATTTTGTTCGCTTGATATACCCATTAAGATAAGGTCTTAAACAGTCATAGCATGCACAATACACCTTGAGTAAAATATGTTTTAAAATGTTACTTGTTACTTGTATGACTATGTAAAACTGTATAAGATAATTAAGACACAAAATAGCAGTAATAAAATAAAACAAAGAACTGGGCATGCTGGAGATCTGCAACAAAAAGAAAAATTGCTGGCGAAACTCAGCAGATTTGACAGCATCTGTGGAGGAAAAGTAGAGTTAACATTTCGATTTGGTAACTCTTCATTGGAAATTAGTTTTAACAATTTTGCATTGCAAGGTTGTTTCCTGTGTTACACAGTGTAAAACTTGATTTAGATTAGATCGTTAGGACTCTGCCTGCTTATGCTAAATAAGCAGGAGGATTCAAGACAATACAACTTAAGGCATATCAATGGTTCTGTTTAAGAATTATAGCTAGTTTGGATGCAGCAGTCATAACATTGGAGTTCATAGCACTACTGTTGTCAGTGCTAACAAGCCTGAACTGATAAAAGGCAGCTGATGTGATTGAATCCTGGCTGAGAGTGCTAAAATGGATGTGCTAGGTTTACAGCTGCAACATGCAGGGTGGACAAATTATGACATCTACAGATTCTACTATTAATTTGATGCCATGATCTACCATCTTGGGTTGTGCAGATCCAGTTAATGTCCTGTCCTGATCACTGTCTTACTATCTGTCTTTCAAGTGCCTTTACCTGTCCCACTGCTCTTGTGGTTGCAGCATGGCTAGTGCGACCTGCTGACTCTGACAGATCAACAGCATAGATGGTCTTGCAGAATGTCCGCAAGCAACTCAGGGCTTTATCTGCTCAAATATTGGACTTTAGAACCATCTGATGGCTAAGCTGGCTGATGATTGGTTTAGATGGGCCCTGATGGTAGTATAGGAAATACAAATGCAATCATCCTCAGAGGGGACAGCAGGTTCATACAGTACTGAGCCACTGACACTCTCTCAGGGCAAAGCCTGATCTATCTCAGAAATCGCTTGGTGGATAGTTTGCTGGATGTCTTGAGATCCTGTAATCCCATTTGAACATAGGTGTCTAGGCCATGAATGATCATGGTCTGAGCCTACATAGTACTAAACATAGATCTCATGTCTGACCTTTACCTGAGATGTTACATTGTTTCTATCTATGTTGCATCATAGTTTGGACTGCTGACCACTACTATTTGGAAAAGAATAAAGCCCAGCTCTGAACGAAGCCCTGTGTTAGACTCCTTGGCAGTGACAGCATGTTGTTTGATAGACCTAATAATGGTGTGCATGACTATCAGTGTTCTCCTGTAAGTGGTTGCTTTGCAGTCTTTATTTGTGTCCTCTGTTGCAAAGTCATCTGTCACCTTGCTCTCTGGGGAGTCTTCTCTTTCTCTATTGCGCTATTTTCTGAGGGTTTGCTTCTAGCCAGTTCCCAACAAACAGTCTGCAGCAGCTTCTGCACAGTAAGTGTCTTCTTTGAACAAGCAAGCTATCAGTATATTGCACCCCAATGTACCTGCTGGGCCTCCTCTTGATTATGCAAACGCTCAGTGATACATTTCACATTGCGCTACACACAGAAATCAATTCAATCTTGGGACAGGAAAAATTGTGCCTGACACCGGGTCTTGATAAAATTTTCACCTGATTTGAATAGATTGCTTTTCTGGTAATGTGTCATGTTTATAACACGACTAAATCGTGATATCTTATATCAAACTAGCCACTCCTTTTCAATGAATGTGGAGTGTACGTGATAATGCATTGCCATCTACTGGCTTAATCTCATATGACACAGACCACATGACGATCTCAGAATTGTTTGGTTTACAGCAATTAATCTGACATTATCCATTTAGTTTGATAAGTTGGCTAAGTGTAACTGTGTAACTTGCTTGCAATTTCTGTCATTAAGAAATTGACAGTTTGACTTACCTGTAACTTGAAAATCTATAACTTGAATTAATCAATTCAATTCAGCTGACACTAGTCTTTGAGGAAAATCATTGTTAAAATATTTACAATGTAGTCTAGATACAATAGCAGCATCTTAGTTTCAATGCAAAGGAAGAGATTAGCAGGAAAAGATTCCCCATTTACATTTTTAGCAAAGTAAAAGTAAATATGAGTGAAATAGTGTTAAGGTGGTAAAAAAAACTGCCATAAAACTATTGGAGGGTGGCTAATGTTGTACCACTTTTTAAGAAAGGTGGGAGAGAGAAAGCAGGAAATTATAGACCAGTTAGTCTGACCTCAGTGGTGGGAAAGATGCTGGAGACTATTATAAAGGATGAAATTACGACACATCTGGATAGCAGTAACAGGATAGGTCAGAGTCAGCATGGATTTATGAAGGGGAAATCATGCTTGACTAATCTTCTGGAATTTTTTGAGGATGTAACTCTGAAGATGGACGAGGGAGATCCAGTAGATGTAGTGTACCTGGACTTTCAGAAAGCTTTTGATAAAGTCCCACATAGGAGGTTAGTCAGCAAAGTTAGGGCGCATGGTATTGGGGGCAAAGTACTAACTTGGATTGAAAGTTGGTTGGCTGACAGGAAACAAAGAGTAGTGATAAATGGCTCCATTTCGGAATGGCAGGCAGTGACCAGTGGGGTACCGCAGGGATCCGTGCTGGAACTGCAGTTTATATTATTAATGATATAGAAGATGGTATTAGTAATAACATTAGCAAATTTGCTGATGATACTAAGCTGGGTGGCAGGGTGAAATGTGATGAGGATGTTAGGAGATTACAGGGTGACCTGGACAGGTTAGGTGAGTGGACAGATGCATGGCAGATGCAGTTTAATGTGGATAAATGTATGGTTATCCACTTTGGTGGCAAGAGCAGTAAGGCAGATTACTACCTAAATGGAATCAGTTTAGGTAAAGGGACAGTACAGAGAGATCTAGGTGTTCTTGTACACCAGTCAATGAAGGTAAGCATGCAGGTACAGCAGGTGGTGAAGAAGGCTAATAGCATGCTGGCCTTCATAACAAGAGGGATTGAGTATAGAAGCAAAGAGGTTCTTCTGCAGCTGTACAGGGCCCTGGTGAGACCACACCTAGAGTACTGTGTGCAGTTCTGGTCTCCAAATTTGAGGAAAGACATTCTGGCTATTGAGGGAGTGCAGCGTAGGTTCACGAGATCAATTCCTGGAATGGCAGGACTATCTTATGTTGAAAGATTGGAGCGACTGGGCTTGTATACCCTTGAGTTTAGAAGACTGAGAGGGGATCTGATTGAGACGTATAAGATTATTAAAGGATTGGACACTCTGGAGGCAGGAAACATGTTTCTGCTGATGGGTGAGTGCCAAACCAGAGGACACAGCTTAAAAATACGGGGTAGACCATTTAGAACAGAGATGAGGAGAAACTTCTTCACCAGGGAGTTGTGGCTGTGTGGAATGCTCTGCCCCAGAGGGCAGTGGAGGCCCAGTCTCTGGATTCATTTAAGAAACAGTTGGATAGAGCGCTCAAGGATAGTGGAATCAAGGATTATGGAGATAAGGCAGGAACAGGATACTGATTAAGGATGATCAGCCATGATCATATTGAATGGTGGTGCAGGCTCGAAGGGCAGAATGGCCGACTCCTGCATCTATTGTCTATTGCCTATTGTCTATTTAGCTGTTTCATGTTAAAATCTCAGCCTAGTCAATACTGTAATGTTCCTCTGACTGACATCTGGGTTCCAAGCTAAGTGATTTGCCATCACACAAAATTCAAGAAAAATTTGACATTGCTTTACTCATAAAACCATGTTTATCAGCTTCAATCTTCAGACTCCTCTTTTATCATTCTTAGCGTTTTTTGTTTGGATAAGAGTTGCCTTTGGGAGTCCTCAATATTGATTCCAGATTTTATGTTGTCTTGTAACTTAGGCAAGCACAAGGCATAGAAGATTTCCTGTTGAACTGCATACTCACAACTGACAAAGCAATAAACCTGCACATTGCTTTTGCTTGAGGAAATACTGAGTGAATTCTATAGGCACGAAATATGTTGTGGTTGAGACAATTCAGTGCCTGACTGTCTTGGATGAGCTGAAGTGTGGAAAATAGAAGTATTAGCAAGGATCAGCCTCAAGTGAAGAGGGAACTAGCATGCTTGACCACATTGCCGTTGAACCAGTCGGTCTGTGCATATTTTGTTTTCTTTGTCAGGTCCTCACATATTCCACTCAGTGCCATGACTTATTGACTACTCCTACTTGCCCTTGAAGTGAGTGGCTTGCTTGGCCATTTCAGAGGGCAGCACATTTACTGTGGGTCCAGAGTCACGTCTAATCCAGACCAAATAAGGATGGCAGATTTATTTCCCTAAGAAGTGACAGTTGATGGCTGTCATCGTCACTATTACTAAGACCATGTTTGTATTCCAAATTTATTAATATAATTTAAATTCCACCAACTAATGTTGATGTAGGATTTGAACCTATTAATTCAGAGTATTACCTCAGACTTCTGAACCAGTGACATTCCCATAATACTCCCATCTTCTTTCAAGTAATAACATTGCTAGGAGATAATGCTTCTTATCTCAATATCTCATTTGCAGTGTGAGAACACCCTCCACATATACTTGGGCTGAGTGGATAAGCAAAGCAAACCTTAGTAGCCAAACTAAAAATTCATGAGGTAATGTGGGCCATCAGCAGGAGTAAGTATCACCACATAACCTTATGCTTGGTATATGCCTCACATTCCAAACACATGCAGGGAGTACATTTTAAAATAATATACAAACTTGGTGAGGTTACAATACAGGCCTACTTACATGCTAAGAATCAAAAGTAAATTGATTCAAGTGGAACCAAGTAGTTCCATAATCAACAGATTAAAGTAGACGTCAGTACATCTAACTTACGTATCCATTGAAAGATGGCGCTGGACAACCAGAAAACTAATGGAAGAAAAGATCTGCATGAATTCTATCACCTATAACCATGGCAAACTGTTGGATGTGCAAAAGATAAGCTTCAATTATTTTGGCAAATAGGTTTGATCGCATGTGATAAGTTGACGATCATACTCAGCTCCTTCTAAGGTCCCTACATCTAAATAATTTGTTTTGGTTTAAATGACAGTAAGAGGTGATTGAGTTTATTGGACATAAAGTCGACAGATCTTGATGACACTACCTGTATTGCTGAAGTGCATAAGTAATAACCAGCCCAGATCAGCTAGTCCTATGCAATGGTACAATAGGCATCTACCCAACATTGCAGGAAACTGCTTGTGTATCTCTGATCCAGAAAACACATGAACAATCCAAACGAGTCAACAATGCTACTAGTCTATCTCCAATCTTCTGCAAAGTGTTGTATCACCCAGAGTTTAGTGGGCTATGGGGTGTTTTACGCCAAATTTCCAAAAAATAAAGAGGAATTGATTAGACAGAGATAGACTGTTTCAGCTAGTTGGGAGGTTTAAGACTAAGGGACTTTTCCTAAAAGTTAGAATAAAGGCTTTCAGTTCCTTTAGTTCATGAAACCTTATTAATAATAATTTCCCTCAAATAGAAAACTAAAACACAAGGTATAAGAGGGAATATTGATTAAGGATTGAGTAGCATGCAGAAAACAGAGAATAATAATAAGCAAATATAAATGGGTCATCTCACATTGGCAGGTTGTGACCAGTGGAATATCACAAGGATCAGTACTTGGGTTCCAGCTGTTCACAATATATGTCAATAATTTGAATGTGGGGACCAAGTATATTATTTTCATGTATGTAGATAACATGCTTTGGACAAACTTTGTTAATGGGCAAGAATATAACACAAGAAATGTAATGTGAAATAATTTGAGGTTATCTACTTTGACAGGAGGAACAGATCAGCAGAGTGTTTCTTATGTGGTAAGAAATTAGAAAATCTTAATATACAAAGGGACCTGGGCGTGCTCATCAATGAGTCATTGAAGGCTTACATGAAGATGCAGCAGGCAATTAGGAAGGTTACTAGTATGTTATCCTTTATTACAAGAGGATTTGTGTCCAGGGGTTGCAAAGTCTTGCTTCGGTATATAAGAGCTTGATTACATTACACCTGGAGTATTGAGTGCAGTTTTGGTCCCCTCACAAAGAGGAGTGCAACAAAAGTTCACCAGATATTCTCAGGATGATGGGACTATCCCATGAAGAGACCTTGGGCACATTCTGCATATATTCTCTAGAATTTTGAAGAATGTGAGAAAGTGATATTTAAGTCTACAAAATACTACAAGGGACAGACAAGGTAGGCTTCCTTATGAGTGAGGGTCTCTTGACCTGAAATGTTAACTCTGATTTTTCTCCACCGATGCTGCCCAATCTGCTGAGCTTTTCTAGCAATTTCTAATGTTGTTACTGATTTACAGCATCCACAGTTCTTTTGGTTTTTATTAAGGTAGACATCCTATTGGAGACTCAAAGTACACATTTTCAAAATAAAGCAGAACCCACTTATGGCTGAATTGAGGATAAACCCTTTCACATACAGTGTTGTGAATCTTTGGAAATCTCTACCCCACAACATTGCTGGAAGCTGTGTTATTGAGTATGTCTAGCGTAAAGATTGACAGATTTCTACATCCCAATGATGTAAAGGGATATGGAGATAATATGGGAAAAAGACTTTGAAGTGGATAATCACCAACGATTGTATTCAAAGGTGGAACAGGCTTGATGGGCTGAATGGTCTACTTCTGTTGTATTTCCTCATGCTTCTGCACACAGAGGTTAAAGTAGAACTCTCTTTCACAAATAGTGACTGATGCTGAACCAATTGTTAATTTCAAATACGACCCACCGAATAGGAGCAGAAGTAGACCATTTAACACATAAAGCCTGTTCTGCTATTTAATAAGGTCATGGCTCAACTGGATGTGTTTCAAAATGTATTTTCCATTAACCCTGATAAACTTAAGATTTAGGTTTTTGTAAACCATAGCAATTAAGGGATTTTGAATAGGCAAAGGCAGATTATATGGAGTTAGGTGATAGATCACTCACCAATCTCAGGGAATGGTAGAACAGACTTGAGGGACTAAAAAGCCTATTCCTATTCCTATATAAAGTAATTTAAAAAATCAATAATATCACAAATGGTAGGTACCATCAATGACTTCAACGAAGGTTAGTTTGAGTTCTACCAAAGTCACTGACTCCAGACCAAAGTCTTAATATAAATATGGAGTTGAAAGGCAAAGAAGAGGTGAGAGTAATCTTCTTTGACATTAGGAAGATATTTGGCTGAATATAATAGCAAGAAGGCCCAGCATTGCCTCACCTCGAGGTTAATTAAGGTTATGGAGGTTAAGATAGACACCTCATCCATAGCTATTCTCACATCTGGTATGCAGGAAGATGTTTATGGTTATTAGAGGCCAATTGTTGCAACCCCGGGAAGCTCAACATATATGTTGCTTAGCGTAATGTTCTCTTCAGTTGTTTAATCAATTACTTTCTTCTGAGATAAAACCAGGAGCAAGATTATCCTCTGAAAAATTCACGTTGCTCAGCTCTGATAATGTCTGTGATAATGAAATACCCCAAACTAGCCAACAGGTATACTTGGACAATAGCTTGGGGTTGATGTGGCAAGTGGCATCTAACAGTTGAATCTCACATGTCAGGCAAGGAGAGCACTCTGGATATCACTGATATTGCCACATTATCAACAGCAGACTGACACTCTCAGTACCATAGTAACTGAAAAAGAATATAGTATAAATAATTGTTTCTCTTGGGCAGACCTCCATATTATTCCCTCAGATTATTTACTAACCATGTTTCTCTTCAAAATGATGTGTAATATTTCCAGCAAAATATGTCCTAATTAAAAAGGTGTTTCATCTTCAGATCAATCATCCAACCATCTGTGCTAGTGAAAGGTTTCGCTTCCAAAGATGGTTGTTGTTTGATGGAAAAATGCATTCCTCTAATTTGATTCTGAAGAAACCTTGCATAAATGGAGTGACATTACATAATGTACAATACACTTGAGACCAGAGAAATTATGAATTCAGTTATAAATTCAATCAAAATATCTATTACTATCATGGAGAACACACAATTATCCATTTGTTTTGCAGAGCACTGCCAATTTGAATGTTTCAATAACTACTCAGAATGTGGATTGCTATGATAGTGGAATCATTTGTATGAAGTCCCTCATGATATCTGTTGGAGGCACCCATCTTTACTTCAATGATAATTCTGGCAAGCCAGTGAGTAACTATTCTAATTAAATACAAATATACATTTTGTTGCTTATTTTTTCTTGAAAGTATACAAGAAGTGTTCAAATGCTCCTTTTAAAATGATGTGCAGAAATGGAAACTTATGTGTATGGTTTCTTCAAAGGAATCAGTTTATTCAGTCTTGTAAAATATGATCAACACCCCTGCCACCCCCACCACTGGAAAGGCTGATGGCTTAGCGGGTAATTGCAGTCCATAATTGCTCAACAATACCGATATGATGTTCTAATTTAATTCTTTATTTTTTACAGGCATCTGACTGCGAGCATTAAAATTAGGTCACTACAGTTTGTAGCCCAAATCATTCCAGCAGCAGTATAGAACTTGTCAGTGTTTCCACCACTGACTGCCATTAAATAGCACTGACTGAAACTGCATTTGTCACAATGTTCAGCGAGGATTGAGTCAGAAAAACCTTTACTAATTTAGCCTCATTGTTCAGGAACAGCAGCCTCTGTATACATGAATAGAATATCTTTTTACACTTCAACAGGAAGATAAATACCTTGAGTATGGCACCATAACGGGGCAGAATTCCTACAGAGGTTTTCCTGTTGAACTAGTGCAAGATGTATTTGAAAATTATAGTTATTGACATTTATGACTGGATTACCAATTTTATTCTAATTAAGTCACCGTGCAATCATAATTGTCAGATTGTTGACATAATAACTCAGTGATTCATAGAACATTGGTGACTGAATTGCAACTTTTATGGGCTTCTGAATAAAATCTACGTCCACCCACTGGTTTAACTGTCATTATATAGTTAATATCTGCAAGAAAATTATTATTTTTCTTATAGTTTTAAATGGATTTAAAGTATTTCATTTTAAAGTGTTAATGAGATTTAAATTTACAGTGAATGGAATCAAGTCTCTATAATATACTCATTGATGTCTACATTTAGCTTCCTTGCTACTCCAATATTTGATTTTACATTAAATGTTCTATAGTAATGGCATTCCTGCTATAGGCCAAAATTTATATGCACCTTCTCATTCATTATGCTTGGCTGTATTAGCAAGCGACACTATTCACTTATAATGATATTAATGATTTTCTGTTCTGCGCCTTTTCCAACACTTTGTTTATTGTAAAAAAAGATTAAAACACAAAAGTAGTCACCATAACACTTTCTGTGCACACCTTGAATTGCAAAAATAACTACTGGCTCCTATTCTCTACTGGTAACAGTGAGCTCATTTGTGGAGCTTAGGCGAGCATTTTTACTCTTTCAAGCCTCAGCAGATAAATACTTACCCTAGTGAGCTGCATATTTTTGTGAAGTTAAGTTTATAAATAGACACTGAAACAACTTCTTTAAAATTTTAAAGTGTCTTTAATTTACATAAAATAGCATGCGTATGCTTACCTACAAAATGAGTGGTTGTCTTCTTACAGTAAGTTCGTTTTTTCTATTTTGTGCAGTTAGTTAATTTTGTTTCACTCTTGAACTTTTGACTCCGAAGGAAGTCTCAAATTTCCAGAAGATCTCATTTACTATTGACAGTCAGAGACATTGCAGACTTATCTACTTAAAAATCAAGATGGCCCTTTGTATTGAATCCACTTGTCACATAAAAGGTATTGGCCACGTACCCTGCCTGCTGTTCCTCTCAGCTCTCAGTTTCAATTAGTTATTATTTTCTTCCCATTTTATAATCTAAAGATCTGGTTCTCCTGTTCAAAGTGCTAGTTCTGACAGATGGAAATCTCATTATTCCAAATTTCTTAAGTTCTATCCCCATCTAAAAGTCCATCCTCCACCTAACCTCCTTATCCCATCTACCATCAGCCAAACCCCTTCCTCCTTTTCTGTCCAACACTGGTCACAGCTTTCAAACTATTTCTGTCTATTACTCTCCACACTCTGCCTGCTCTTGCTATACTACCTAAAATATTACTATGCTTCCAATTCCTTGCACCTCGCTAGGCTGCCCAGCTTCAATTTACTGGCACATTAGATTATGTTCCAAATCTCTCTTTAGAAAACAATATTTTAACTTGTTTCTCAGGGGCAATGCCACCAGAGAGAATGGGACTTGTCATAAGTGAGCTAAATCTGAAATGAATACCTAGATGAAGAATGCAACTTAATAGTACATATATATATTTTCTGTTTTATTTGTCAACACCATCTGACACAAGTAAGACAAGTTATTTTAGTAATTAAGGTATAATTATTATAATTTTTGCCATTTTGGTTGCAATTTGCTTTTCAGTCAAAATTAATTTTTCCAAATATGTAAACAGCAAACTTGACAGTGCTAAATTAGCTGTAGATTTATCCAATAAATGCCTTAATTACATAGTATAAGAATTTTGACACAGTTGAAAACTGATGGAAGACTTGAGTTATTACTTGTGATTACTGTTTCTATTAGAGTTTATCTGGGGTAAGGAGAGCAGTACCTGATTTTCAGCTCTGGAAGGCAGGTTACTACTCAGTGGTACACTATCCAGTGCAAGAGATGACAGTGTTTTGGGATAGGAAGACAACTGTACATATTCAAGCTGGACCTCAGTGGCAAGTAAGTAGATTAGTTACTTTCAACCTTGCTCAATGGAAGTGCATTACATTTTACAGGTAGCAGAATATCAAATTTAAATTGCCAAAATAAAAATTAAATACTGCAAAAATCTGAAATATGACAAGAAGTGTTGGGAATATTCAGCATTTCTGAAGAAGCATTGTAGTAGACTTGTTTCTCTCTCCACAAATGCTGCCAGACATACTGAGTACTTCCAGCACATTCTGATTTTTATTTTGAAAATATCCAATCTTGGGCAGTTCTGATTTTCACAATGGGACACAGATCTTTACTGTATCCTGCAGAAGCACATACCTCACTACAAGAACAGTTATGGGGAATAAACACTTCAAAGCAAAACTGAGCTATACAAACCGTCATGTTGCCACAACACAAGAAATCAAAGCTAAGAGAAATGTCTCTGTGCATGCATTGTGGTGTGTTTCTTACTGTACAAGAATGACTGCACTTCAACTGTGTTTTACTGGCCATAAAGTCCTTTGAAATATTATGAAATTATGAAAATCACAATATAAATGAAAGTTCAAAGTTTGTGAGAAGATTTGTAGCTCGGGTGCTCGTTGCTGTGGTTCTGTTCACCGAGCTGGAAGTTTTTGTTGCAACGTTTCGTCCCCTGTCTAGGTGACATCCTCAGTGCTTGGGAGCCTCCTGTGAAGTGCTTCTGTGGTGTTTCCTCCGGCATTTATAGTGGCCTGTCCCTGCCGCTTCCGGTTGTCAGTTTCAGCTGTCTGCTGTAGTGGCGGGTATATTGGGTCCAGGTCTATGTGTTTGTTGATGGAGTTTGTGGATGAGTGCCATGCTTCTCGAAATTCCCTGGCTGTTCTTTGTTTCGCTTGCCCTATAATGGTAGTGTTGTCCCAATCAAATTCATGTTGCTTGTCGTCTCCATGTGTGGCTACTAGGGATAGCTGGTCATGTCGTTTTGTGGCTAGTTGATGTTCGTGGATGCGGATATTAGCTGTCTTCCTATTTGTCCTATATAGTGTTTTGTGCAGTCCTTGCATGAGATTTTGTACACGACATTAGTTTTGCTCATGCTGGGTATCGGGTCCTTCGTTCTGGTGAGTTGTTGTCTGAGAGTGGCTGTTGGTTTGTGTGCTGTTATAAGTCCTAGTGGTCGCAGTAGTCTGGCTGTCATTTCAGAGATGTTCTTGATGTATGGTAGTGTGGCTAGTCCTTTGGGTTGCGGCATGTCCTCGTTCTGTTGTCTTTCCCTTAGGCATCTGTTGATGAAATTGCGAGGATATCCGTTTTTGGCGAATACCTTGTATAGGTGTTCCTCTTCCTCTTTTTGTAGTTCTGGTGTGCTGCAGTGTGATGTGGCCCTTTTGAATAGTGTCTTGATGTAACTTCGTTTGTGTGTATTGGGGTGGTTGCTTTCATAGTTTAGGACTTGGTCTGTGTGTATGGCTTTCCTGTGTACCTTAGTGGTGAATTCTCTGTTTGGTGTTCTCTGTACCCTCACGTCTAGGAATGGGAGTTGGTTGTCCTTTTCTTCCTCTCTCGTGAATCGGATTCCTGTGAGTGTGGAGTTGATGATCCGGTGTGTATTCTCTATTTCCGTGTTTTTAATGATTACAAAGGTGTCATCAATGTATCTGACCCAGAGTTTGGGTTGAATTTGTGGTAAGACTGTTTGTTCTAACCTTTGCATTACTGCTTCTGCTATGAGTCCCGAGCTCGGTGAGCCCATGGGTGTTCCATTGATTTGTTTGTATATCTGGTTGTTGAATGTGAAGTGTGTTGTGAGGCACAAGTCCAGTAGTTTAAGTATGCCGTCTTTGTTGATGGGTTCAACGTCCTGTTGTCTGTTATGTCTGTTCAGCAGGTTGGCTATTGTTTCTCTGGCTAGGGCTTTGTCAATAGAGGTGAACAGTGCCGTTACGTCGAATGAGACCATGGTTTCTTCCTTGTCTATGTGTATATTTCTGATGATGTCCAAGAATTCCTGTGTTGATTGTATAGAGTGTCTGGATCCGCTGATCAGGTGTTTCAGTTTCTGCTGCAGTTCTTTAGCCAGTTTGTGTGATGGTGTTGAAAATGTGTTGCTGGAAAAGCGCAGCAGGTCAGGCAGCATCCAAGGAACAGGAGAATCGACGTTTCGGGCATAAGCCCTTCTTCAGCCCTGAAGAAGGGCTTATGCCCGAAACGTCGATTCTCCTGTTCCTTGGATGCTGCCTGACCGGCTGCGCTTTTCCAGCAACACATTTTCAGCTCTGATCTCCAGCATCTGCAGACCTCACTTTCTCCTGTGTGATGGTGTCCCTGGTAGTGATACTATGGGTCTGAGTGGGATGTCTGGTTTGTGCACTTTAGGTAGTCCATAGAATCTGGGGGTGTTGTTGCTTTCAGGTTTCATTCTTTGTAGGTCCGACCTGGTTATCTGTCCATTTTTTTGTAGGTTCCTCAGTGTGTTGTTTATCCTATTGGTGAGCTGTGGGGTGGGGTCAAACTCCCTCTTTTGGTAGGTGTTGGTATCTGCAAGTATTTGTTGTGCTTTTTGGATGTACTCTGCTTTGTTCTAGGATGACCGTCATTCTGCCTTTGACTGCTGGTAGTATGATTATGTTCTTATCATTTCTTAGTGATTTTAGTGCTTCCCTCTCCTTGGTGTTGAGGTTATGTGTTTGTCTTTTCCTTGTTACCACCCCAATACACACAAACGAAGTTGCATCAAGACACTATTCAAAAGGGCCACATCACACTGCAGCACACCAGAAATGCAAAAAGAGGAAGAGGAACACCTATACAAGGTATTCGCCAAAAACGGATATCCTCGCAATTTCATCAACAAATGCCTAAGGGAAAGACAACAGAATGAGGACATGCCGCAACCCAGAGGACTAGCCACACTACCATACATCAAGAACATCTCTGAAATGACAGCCAGACTACTACGACCACTAGGACTTATAACAGCACACAAACCAACAGCCACTCTCAGACAACAACTCACCAGAACGAAGGACCCGATACCCAGCATGAGCAAAACTAATGTAGTGTACAAAATCCCATGCAAGGACTGCACAAAACACTATATAGGACAAACAGGAAGACAGCTAACGATCCGCATCCACGAACATCAACTAGCCACGAAACGACACGACCAGCTATCCCTAGTAGCCACACACGGAGACGACAAGCAACATGAATTTGACTGGGACAACACTACCATTATAGGGCAAGCGAAACAAAGAACAGCCAGGGAATTCCTAGAAGCATGGCACTCATCCACAAACTCCATCAACAAACACATAGACCTAGACCCAATATACCCGCCACTACAGCGGACAGCTGAAACTGACAACCGGAAGCGGCAGGGACAGGCCACTATAAATGCCGGAGGAAACACCACAGAAGCACTTCACAGAAGGCTCCCAAGCACTGAGGATGTCACCTAGACAGGGGACGAAACGTTTGCAACAAAAACTTCCAGCTTGGTGAACAGAACCACAGCATAAATGAAAGTTATTTGGTTTAAAGATATAGTGGTTTTGTGTATCATATTATTGTTGTAGCCACTAAGTTTCTTCCAAGCTTTTAAAATTGAATTTGCTACAACTGTGATGGAAGGAATGCATTGATATTCACAACTCCACATTAGTGTAAGTGTGTTGATTCAGTTCCCAAGATGGCCAATTGTCTCTCTTTTGTACTACTATCTTAAAAAAAACAGCCACTTGGCCTCTGTAATGAACTCTAAATAAGGCCACAGATGCTGGTATTTCATTACCAAGTCACCCTTTATTTACATGTGGAAAGCCCTTGACTCTGGCCCAGCCTCATCAATGTCAGCACCCAGAGTGTCAGATTCTTTGATGCTTCTCATTTTATCTGTCAGCCGGGGTTCCATGCTTAGATCAGATTAATAGCCCCAATCAGAGAACTCATACTCTATGATGTCCAGCTGGTTGGCCTTGTTATAATCACTACACACTCAAAATAATCTGTTTCTTTTCAGCAAAACTTATTCTTAAAGCAAGTGCCAAACTCTGGTCAACACCTGATCTATGACACAGAATTAAAACTAGATTCCCTTAATTGCACAAACAGATTACACACACACAACACAAAAAGGCAAGTGAGATGATAGGGATTTTTTAAAGGTAAAAGGAAGGAAATAATCTCCATCGTGTAAACATCTAGAAACAAAGAATAGAATATGATCATTTTGCATGTCCACTTTTTTATGTTGCTAGAATTGAAATACTGACAGCTGTGGATTGATGATAGAAATTCAGTTCTGATTCTAATTGGCTTGGATTCAAGACTCGAAAGAATGGTCACAGTTTTTAGATTTTACTAGGTAGAAAGACTAGTATTTGGAAACTTTATGAGAATTCCCAGAAACTTCCACTGAAAATAGAATTTCTCAAGAGAGTCTGTCATCCTTACGAGTATCTCCTTTATTCTGACCTGTAGAAGCAAACTTTAAGACTAGCGAGAGTTACTAGGCAGTCATTAGCATTGGGGCATCAGTTCTCTCAGAAAGTAGGGGTTAATTTTTCAGTCAATCAATAAACCCCATGTCTTAGCTCTTGTTTAGCCATTTCTCCAAATTACTTGATTTCAGCAAAATGTAGGTGGCTTACAGCACATATTAGACAGTTGATTTCAGTTTCCAAGAAGTCATATGATGAAACCAAAGAATATTAAAATAGTCTAAAATCTTCTAGTATTCCCAGATAGTCCTCAAATATAAATATGTATTCACTACAATTCACATTGTGAAGCAGATCATCACGTTGCTGGGATGCAGTGTACCTTTATTTGACAAATCAAAGCTGAGAATAAATGTCTTAAAATGCAATAAATATGTGCTGCTAATGTTATTTATAGGCTCAGGCATACAACTTATAGCACAGATTTTGCTCACTGTTAATCTTTTTATTACTATTAACACAAAACTAAACTGTTAAATGCATGACAGATTTACTTATAAAAAGCTCTTCAATCTAATACTCTTTCTGCTTATTTAAAGTATTGTGTGTGAAGAATTGTATGCTAATAAATGTAACACAGACAGATGATTATTACTTGGCCCACAAGCAAATTAGCATATGTTAAATAAGGTTAGAGAATTAAACACTTGTGGGAGAAATGGGTTTCGGTTTGTGTGCCTCCAGCCCAGTCCTTGAGGATATAGGAACTGCACCTTTGGGACATTCTTCACCTGAACCATTCTGAGACCAGTGTACTGGTCATATAACTGGTGTGGTTGAAAGGGATCAAGACTGAAAGAATGTGATAAATAACATATTGGATGTTGAGGTTTTCCCACAATCTAGTGTGTATGGTATATTATACTGAAATGTCATGGGCTATCCACAGTATGTCCTGATGATTTTTAGTTAGCACCAACATCTGATGAAAATCTTTCCTTTCTCAGATCTATAAGGAGTTCTCCATTTGTTCATCAGAATCCCATTTTTAAATTCCAAAACTCCCTCTGTGTCAACTTCAGTTTGAGCCGACTGAACTGTTTAACTCTGGAATGACTTGCTAAACACAGAATCAGAGAAACTTATTGAACTTATTTCTTTTAGTTCATTCAAAATCCCAATGAATATTTCAAATAACCAAAGCTCTGTCCACGCTGCCAATTTGATGGAACTTGTTCAATCTTTGCTCGAGTCATTAAACATGTTGGAATTATTTCTGAAAACATTTTCTGTAATAACACTGTCTCATTGGCATCATTTGGTCATTTTGTGTTGCTTCGAAAAGCAACTAATTTTGTTCCATTTGTCTAAAATTAGTTACATTTTGTAAACCTTACAGGGAAAAATATTTCCATACCAAATACTTTGTACAAACTGACAAAGCAATTTTGATTAAGAAATCTGGCTCATTTCCCTTCTATTTTTATATTGTTATTACCCTGCTGCAATTGCACATTTTCTGCTTTGTGTTCTCTTGGATGAAAGCCTCAATTTTTTAATAGAATCGCTACAGTGTGGAAGCAGGCCATTTGGTCCAGACTGACCCTCTGAACAGCATCCTACCCAGACTCAACCATCCCCCCCACCCCCACCCCCACCCCCACCCCCACCACCACCCTATCCCCTTAACCCTGCATTTCTCATGGCTAATCTACTTAACCTACACATCCCTGGACACTATGGGCAATTTAGCATGGACAATCCTCCTAATCTGCACATCTTTGGACTATGGTAGGAAACTGGAGCACCGGGAGGAGACCCACGCAGACATAGGGGGAATGTACAAACTCCACACAGACAGTCATTGGAGGCTGGCATTGAACCGGGGTCCCTGGCATTGTGAGGCAGCAGTACTAACCACCGAGCACCTTAACACACAATGAAGAAGCTGTGACTTTTCCCAAGAAGCCTGATTGTGGAAATGGTTAAGATGCTGATTTAAATAAAATAAACAAAAGTTAATTCCTTCTCATTTTTGTGGTGCATCAAACCTAATTTCCACAGGGGTTGGGTATGAGTAAGTGGAAACTTCAGAATAGCTGGTTATTCCATTAAAGTAACATGAAATGTATATGAGAAACTATCCATAAATACGGTGAACTGATGAAGCTATACATTCAGGAAAGATGGTAAATAGCTTCCTCTTTTTCTAAATTTTTTAGTGCCACTTATTTATAAAAGCATTTTGATGATTATATATTTTATATGGATTTCTTGTATTTTAACCTTTACTTTATCTCAACATTGGCAGGGTAAAATGACAGGTTTGTGTGGAAATTTTGACCAAAATACTGCAAATGACATGACTACATCAAACAACATGGAAGTGAGCAATGCTCAAGCTTTTGGAGATAGCTGGGCTCTTGGACAGGTAAGAATGACAAGGACATAAAATGGTACAGAATAAGAAAGAAAAATTAGCCCATTAAGTCCATTGTGACATCATCCATTCTGTTTAGTTTAATCTGAGTGCTGTGAGTAACTGTAAGCAAAAACTTCAAGCAGATAATGTGAAACTTCTCTTGAACTGAGAAAGGGTAATTTCTCTAAATGCATTGAAACATTATAATCTATTGTTTAATCCTGCCCACTTTAGTTCATCAATGACATTCCTTGGCAACTCAGAACACAGTGGTGTATAGATTATTTGAAATTCTAAGTTGGTTGAAGATCTTCATCAGTTTGCTTTGAATTCGCTTTTATACAAGATTTATTAATATTAATACTGATATTAATATACTGTGCATGATGGTAAGACTATAGAACAACATGCTTCGTACTGTACAGGTTCAAATGTTCTAACAGAGTATCAGACCATCATTACTAATCACGATGTGGAGGTGCCAATGTTGGACTGGGGTGAACAAAGTCAGAACTCACAAGACACCAGGTTATAGACCAACAGGTTTATATAAAATCACAAGCTTTCAGAGCGTGGCCTCTTTGTCAGGCGCAGAGAGAGAAAAGTTCACAAACACAGAGTTTATAGGCAGAGAGATCAAGGACAGAGAAATCAAAAGGTCACACAGCTGGTGTGAGTGGAGTGTCAGATAATAAGTCTCTGCAGGTAACCAAGAATGTTAGACAATAAGTAAAGTGTCAACAGCTGAATAACCAGCGAAGGGATGATTTATAATCTGATTAAGTGAGACAGAGAGATAATTACAAAAAATTAAAGATAAGGTGGTGCTGGAGACAAACTAAATGACTGGGTTAACATACTAAGGTCACAGTCACATCACAGGTTACCTCAGACACTCATCCACATACTCATTAAACCTCTACAACTCCCCCCAATACTTACTACTTCAACGTTTTGTCAACAGCATTGACTGAAACATTTAAATGAAGTGTTCCTTTTAACTGAAAGTATTTCCAGGCTCACCTCCTCCATCCAAAATTGGGAAGATCTTGCAATTCTCCCTGATCTGGTCAGTCAGAATTGGATGGGAGGGTGATGACCTGAAGGCTGCTCTAGAAATATACTTTCAGCAGCTGAAATGAAATAAGAGGAGTTAGTAACAATATTCCAAAGCTCTCAGTATTAAAAGGACCACTTTTTACTCATCAATAGGGTACTGCTTCCACTTGACTGGAGGCTAATTTCTTTTTGCTCTTCCATGAATACTTCAGTGGAAAAGGAGTACTGATATTGACAGGCTGCTGAATAGTGAGGTTGCATCATTGAAGAAGAATTGAGGAGTATCACGATTCAACTGCAGGAACAGCACAATGACATCTTGAGATTCTTGTGCTGTTTTCACAAGTTTAAGATGAAGAGAGGAATTAAATATTAGGAAGATTTTAAAGTGCACATACAAGCATGTGAACAAAGGGCTCAAGTATGTTATTCAACAACTTGAGCCTGCTCTGCCATTTAATCAGATCAGAGTTTTCAAGGCAAGTTTTATCATACTTGAAAAGTTAACTCTTTTCTCACATCAGACCTACTGAGTTTCTCCAACACTTTCTGTTGTTATTACAAAGAGATTAGCCCTGATCTAAACACCTACCCTTGATAACCTTTCACCTCCTGGAGCGTTGCTTTTCAGGCTGGAGGCCTGTGACCAGCAGTGTGCTACACGAATCAGTACTGGGTCCACTGCTTTCCATCATTTGTATAAATATTGTGCTGTGAATATAGGAGTTATAGTTAATAAGTTTGCAGATGATATCACAATTGGAGGTGTCACAGATAGCGAAGAATGTTACCTCAGAGTACAACAGGATTTTGATCAGATGGGCTAATGGTCTGAGGAGTGGCAGGTGGAGTTTAATTTAAATAAATGTGAGATGCTGCATTTGGAAAGTCAAATAGATGGGACTAGATTAGGTTGGGATATCTGGTCGGCATGGACAGGTTGGACCGAAGGATCTATTTCCATGCTGTACATCTCTATGACTCTATGACTGCTTGCTTACCAACAATCTACCTACCTCTACATTAAAAATGTTCAAAAACTCTGCTTCCACTGCCTTATCAGAAAGAGAATCCCAAAGACTCAATCCCTCTGTGACAAAAAAATAAATCACCTCATCTCCGTGTTAAAAGGGCAACCCCTTTTTTTCAACAGTGATCCTTACTTCTAGATTCCCCTATTGGAGGAAGAATCCCCTCCACATCTTCCCTGTCAAGACTACTCAGGATCTTACATGTTTCAATCAAGTCACCCTATACACTTCTCAGTTCCAGTGGATGCAAACCCAGCTTGTCCAACTTTTCCTCATAAGAAAACCTGCCCATTCCAGGTAGGCCTTCTTTTAATAGTTTCCAATGCATGTACATCCTTCCTTAAATAAGGTAACCAGTTCTATTCACAGTCCTCTCAAATGTGGTCTCACCAGTTCTCTGTATAACCTCACCACAGTTTTCTTTAATTAAATTCTCTTCACAATAATTATAACACTCTATTAGATTAGATTACTTACAGTGTGGAAACAGGCCCTTCGGCCCAACAAGTCCACACCAACCCTCCGAAGAGGAGCCCACCCAGACCCATTTCCCTACATCTTACACTACATGCAATTTTGGATGGCCAATTCACCTAATCTGCACATTTTTGGACTGTGGGAGGAAACCGGAGCACCTGGAGGAAACCCACGCTGACACGGGGAGAATGTGCAAACTCCACACAGATAGCCGCCTGAGACGGGAATTGAACCTGGGTTTCTTAATTATTTATTGCTCTTGCATGCTAGCATTGTGTGATTCATGTACTAGGGCCCAGATCCTTCTGCATTTCAGAGCTGTGCAAACTCTCATCATTTTAGATAATATGCTTTTTTTTTGTATTCTTCCTGCCAAAACAGACAATTTCATATTTCCCCACATTATATTCCATTTGCCAGATATTTGTCTAATGACAACCTGTCTATATATGACTTAGATTAGATTCCCTTCAGTATGGAAACAGGCCCTTCGGCCCAACAAGTCCACACAGACCCTCTGAAGAGTAACCCACCCAGACCCATTCCCCTACCCTATATTCACCCCTGACACTATGGACAATTTAGTTTGGCCAATTCACCTGACCTACACATCTTTGGATTATGGGAGGAAACCAGAGCACCTGGAGGAAACCCATGCAGACACGTAGAGAATGTACAAACTCCACGCAGATAGTCACCTGAGGCTGGAATCGAACCCGGGTCCCTGGTGCTGTGAGGCAGCAGTGCTACCCACTGAGCCACCGTGCCACCCCATGTTTGTAACATTCTTATATCCTGTTTGCCAGCAATTTTCTAACCATGCAATATGTTACACCAGGAACATAGGAACAGGAGTGGGCCATTCAGCCCCTTGAGCCCCATGCAATGATGTAATAGCCAATCTGTGGCCTAAATCCATATACCTGGCTTTAACCTATATCCCTTAATGCCTTTGTTTAACAAAAATTCATCTACCTCAGATTTGAAATTAATAACTGTTCCATCATCAACTGCCATTTATGGAAGAGATTTTCAAAAAGTTACCACCCTTCATGTGTAGAAGTGTTTCCTAGTATCTCTCCTGAATGATCGGGCTCTAATTCTTAGGCTACGCTGCCTAATTCTAGAATCCCCAACCAGTGGAATAATTTACCTTTATCTATCCTGTCTTTTCTTATTAATATCTTGAAGACTTTGATTTGATTGCATTTAACTTTCTACACTACAGAAAATAGGCCTAACTTATAAATCTCTCCTCATAACTTAACCCCTGAAATCCAGGTATCTTTCTTGTAAGCCTACGTTGTACTCTCTCCAAGGCAAATATATCTTTCCGAAGGTGTGGCACCCAGATCTGCTCACAGCATTCCAAGTGTGGCCCAATCAGGATTTTGTATAACTGTAGCACAACTTCTGCATCCTTGTACTACAGCCTTTGAGATATAAAGGCCAGCATTGCATTAGTTTTCTTGATTATTTTCTGCACCAAGTGGTGACATTTTAAAGATTTGTGCACCTGAATCCCCGAGGCTCTTTAGAAATCAACTTCATACCATCTAGAAAGTACCCTTTTTATTCCAAAATGGTTAACTTCACACTTGTTTCCTTTGAACTCCATCTGCCTCAGTTTTGCCCATTCACTTAAGTCTACAATTTCCTTTAGTAATTTTATGCTATCATCTACAGAGGCTACCATGTTGTGAAACTTTGTGTCATTAGCAAATATGGGTATATGACTCTCTCTGCCATTTCATAAGTTGTTAATAAATAAGGTGAATAAATGAGCCCGAACACAGATCTTTGTGGAACACCACTGACAGCAGACAAATTGAGTCTACATTCTGTCACCTGGCACTCAACTAATTTCCCAACCATACCAGTAATTTGTCCTCAATTCCTCACTTTCCCTCACTTTCCCTCAATTCTGTGGTCTACTTAGTTAACAATCTCTTAAATGGGACTTTATCAAATCTTTTGTGGATGTCCATATAAACCAAGAATCATAGATATTCTGCAGCCCACTATCTTAGTCATCTATTCAAAAAGTTCAATGAGGTTGTTCGTCATGTCAGCTCTCCTTGATTAACTGAACATTTTTAAGGTACTCAGTTATCTAATTCATGACTACAGATTCCAACAGCTTCAACACCACAAATGTTAGGCTAACTTGTCTGTAATTCCCTAGTTTTCCTCATTCATTTTTTCTTAAAAAGCAGTGTGACGTGCAATTTCTGATCTAAAGGGACAACTCCTGTATTTAGGAAACTCTGGAAGATTATAGTTAGGGATCTACAATGTGCTCTCTCATTTCCTTAAACATCCTCAGATGGACCCCATCAGTTCCTGGCATTTGCCACTCTTTAATCCCATTAGTTTCCTCATAACCAATGTTTTACTTGGGGTAATTTTATTCAGTCACTATTCCCAAACCACTATTAACTTCTTCAGGATTTATGGCAAGCGATGCTTCTTTTCTACTGTAAGTACTGATGCAAAGTAATTATTCAACATGTCTACCATTTCCCCAGTCATTCACAATATCCCCATTTTCAGACATAAGTTGGCCAGTATTGATCCTGACCACCCACTTTCCCTTGATGTAACTATAGCATTTCTTCTTACTGATTTTGACATATTTGCAGTTTCCTTCATATTCCTTTTTAGGAGCTGTTTGTGGCCCTTTGTTCATCTTTGTATCTTTCCCTTTCAGCAGCATATGTGCTGTTTTTTGCACTTTTTAAAGGCCCCTTCTTTTACTTTTATGCTTTCCCTCACCTCTTTCATTTTCAATGGCTGTTTTTTTCTCTGTGAAATGGAACTTTTCCTTTTTAGTGGGTATAAATTGGTCTTATATTGTGCTACATGTTTATTTAAACATCCTCCACAGTTCTTCAGTTGTTTTACCCATCAGCAGATGTTCCCATTTTACTTTGGACAGTCACTGTTTCATCTCAGTAAAGTTGGCTTTTTCTGAATCTAAAACTCGAGTAGCTGATTCATGCTTTTCACTTCAAAGTGCTACATTGAACCCGATCATGTTATAATCCCTACTTGATAAATGTTCATGCACAGTTAGGTTACTAATTAAATCCTGGCTTATTACTTGCTACTAAATACAATATTGCTTGTCACCTTGTTGTATCCAGGACATATTACTGTCAGAAGCTATTCCAGACACATTCCAGAAAATCAATATCTTTCTGACAGTTCTTGTCTGCCTCTCCCAATCGATGTTAAAGTTAAAATCCCCCATTAGTACTACTCTTTTTGCAACAGCTTCCCTGATTTCTACATTTATACGATCTAGCACTACAGCTGCTATGAAAAGAGTCTGTACGTAAAATCAACTGCAAGTTTAGATCCTTACTTTCCTCAGTTCCAACCATACAGTCATCTTTGAATGCTTTCCCCTTATTATATCTCCCTCACTGTTGAAGTAGCCTTGCTTTCAATCAGTCAGGCTACTGTACATCCTCTGCCATTTTTCCTGTCTGTTCTGTAAACCTAATAACATGATAAATTTAGTTTCCAATCCCGAAAATCTGAAGCCATGTCTCTTACATCTTAATCTCCAATTCGAATTAGTGTCTATAGCTCATTTAATTTTCTCCTTACATTCTGTGAATTTGTATATAGAACTCTTATGTGGGCCATGCACTCTAACCTGTCCCTCAGCACTGATAGTTTATTCATCTGTTTATTATTACTGTCTTCCTGTATAATCAACATACTTCTTATACTTTTCTTATATATTACCTGCTATTAGTGAGTTTTGAGAAGATTTGAGGTTCTAGATGTAGGTTTGCTCGCTGAGTTGGAAGGTTCATTTTCAGCCGTTTTGTCACCATACTACGTAACATCATCAGTGAGCCTCCGGATGAAGTGCTGATGGAATGGCCCACTTTCTATTTATGTGTTTAGGTTTCCTTGGGTTGGTGATGTCATTTCCTGTGGTGACGTCATTTTCTGTTCTTTTTCTCAGGGCGTGGTAAATGAGATCCAAGTCAATGTGTTTGTTGATAGAGTTCCGGTTGGAATGCCAAGCTTCTCGGAATTCTCATGCATGTCTGTGTTTGGCTTGTCCTAGGATGGATGTGTTGTCCCAGTCAAAATGGTATCCTTCCTCATCTGTATGTAAGGATACTATTGAGATGGGTCATGTCTTTTTGTGGCTAGTTGATGTTCATGTATCCTGGTGACTAATGTTCTGCCTGTTTGTCCAATTAGATTCCCTACAGTATGGAAACAGGCCCTTCGGCCCAACAAGTCCACACTGACCATCTGAAGAATAACCCACCCAGACCTATTCCCCTACCCTATATTTACCCCTGCATAGTCAATTCACCTGACCTGCACATCTTTGGATTGTGGGAGTAAACCGGAGCACCCGGAGGAAACCCACACAGATACGGGGAGAATGTGCAAACTCTACATAGACAGTCGCCCGAAGCGGGAGTTGAACACGGTCCCTGGTGCTGTGAGGTAGCAATGCTATCCACTGAGCCAGCACGCTGCCCCAACCACTGAGCCACCATGCTGCCCCATAGTGTTTGTTACAGTTCTTGCAAGGTATTTTGTAAATGAATAAGTTTTGTTTGTTGTCTGTATAGCTGCTGTTCCTTAGCTGCTGTTTTAGTGTGTTAGTGGGATTGTAGGCTACCATGATGCCAAGAGGTCTGAGTAGTCTGGCAGTCATTTCTGAGATGTCTTTGATGTAGGGGAGTATGGCTAGGGTTTCTGGACATGTTTTGTCTGCTTGTTGGATTTGTTGCTGAGAAATTGGCAGACTGTGTTTATTAGGTACCTGTTCTTTTTGAACACACTATATAGGTGATTTTCCTCTGCTCTGTGCTGCAGTGTGTGGTGGCTAGTTGAAATAATGTTCTAAATGTCTTAAATACAACCCCCCTTAACACTCCACTAGCCAAAAGAATAGCAGAGCAAAATGGCCACAGAATGCTTAGAGAAATGATTAATGATGCTCATAACAGACTTTGTAAATACAACCAGGAAATTTTACACCAAAAAATGTGACTCACTAATGCAACAGACCATGAATGGACCGACATAGAATTACAAGCCATGGACATTAGACAGTGCCAAACACACAAATGAAAAAAACTAGACCTGCAGAAAAAGCTAGAGAAACTTACACAAAATAACAACATGGACAACACAGAAACATGGATAAAAACTGATCTGACCAACCCTTAACAGACACTGAAATAACCATATTAGTAAGAGGATTAAATTGCAACTTCCAGGATACAGACAAGAACGATTTCTTAGCAGTGTTAGAAACAGCACTGAAAGATAACCAACTCACAGAAGAAACCCAGCAAACTATCAGATTGGCAGTCACATTGACATTAAGCAGGAAAAAGGAAGGAAACACACTCAGTACACAAGAAAGAAAAGTGCTAGAAAGACTAAAAAAAAGATAAAACATTGTTATCCTACCTACAGACAAAGGGCACTTGACAGTCATTTTAAATCAAAGAGACTACATTAAGAAAGCAAATGCACTACTTGCAGATACCAACACTTACGAACATGTGGCGATAGACCCAACCCCACAACTAGAGAATCGAATCACAGCCCTATTCAAAAAACATCAGAAATCTGGAGACATATATAAGACCGACTTCCAAAAAATGAAACCAGTCGGATCCAACATGCCACGCTTCTACGGAATACCCAAAATTCACAAACCAGGAGCTCCCCATCAGAACCATAGTCTTGCTACCTGGAACGCCAACTTACACCAAATATCACCAACTTCATGAGCAAGGACATTATCATCAAGCTAGTGGACCTATGCATTACCACCGTCAACAACAAAACCGACAGACAAACCAATGGAACACCCATGGGATCTCCGATATCAGGGTTCTTAGCAGAGGCAGTAATGCAGAGACTTGAACAAACAGCTCCGCCAACCATCCAAGCCAAACTTTGGGTCAACCACGTGGATGAAACCTTCGTCATCACTAAACGAAACAAATTAAAGGAAACCTTCATGACCATCAATAATACTCTTACTGGCATAAAATTCACTAAAGAGGAGGAAAACAACAACAAATTGCCATTCCTAGATGTCGCAGTAGAGCGAACAGCCAATGGGGAACTTCAAATTAGCGTTGACAGGAAAACAACACATACTGACCAAATACTGACTACAGAAGCAATCATCCCAATACCCACAAACAAAGCTGCATTAGAACATTATTTCAATGAGGCACCACACACTGTAGCCCAGAGGAACTACGCAGAACAGAGGAAAATCACCTATACAGTGTATTCAAATGGAACGAGTACCCGATGAACACTGTTCGCCAATTTCTCAGCAACAAACCCAAACAAGCAGACAAAACACATTCAGAAACCCTAGCCACTCTCCCCGACATCAAAGACACCTTAGAAATGACTGCCAGACTACTCAGGCCCCTTGGCATCATGATAGCCTACAATCCCACCAACACATTAAAACAGCAGCTAATGAACTTGTAAAACCCAATACAGACAACAAACAAAATGTATATCATTTACAAATAACTTGCAAGAACTGTAACAAGCGCCAGGATACATGAACATCAACTAGCCACAAAAAGACATGACCCACTCTTAATAGTACCTTTATATATAGATGAGGAAGGACACCACTTTGACTGGACAACCCATCCATCCTGAGACAAGCCAAACAGAGACATGCACAAGAATTTCTAGAAGCATGGTATTCAAGCCATAACTCTATCAACAAACACATTGGCTCAGATTTCATTTACCACCCTTTGAGAAAAATAACATGAAATGACATCACCGCAGGACATTGCATCACCACAGGAAATGACATCACTGACCCAAGGAAACCTAAACACATAAATAGGAAGCGGGCCATGCTTCATCAGGATGCTCACTGATGACATTATCTAGTATGATGACGAAATGTCTAGAAATGAACCTTCCAGCTCGGTGAGCAAACCTACACCCATTACCTACTATACCTAAAGTAGGTTTCCAGACTGTCTTTACTCTCTATCCTCTTACCTAATTTTGAAACTGTATTGATTTCCTCCAACTCCTCCAACCATTTAGTAGTTTAATGTCTTTGTGACCACCCTATTTAGTCTTTCAGCAATAATCTTTGTTGTGATCTAAGTAAAGTACATCCACTGATTCCCTTTATCCAGTAGATAATATTTTTTCAAAGTACACCAATACACTGAATTGACATCATTTCCCTTTCACAAAATCATGTTTATTGCCTGATTATCCTGAACTTACTTCAGTGCCCTACCAAAACATCTTCAATAAAGCTTCTAACATTTCTCACCCATCCTTTATTACCTCTGGAGAAGGTAATAAAGGATGGGTGATAAAGCTGCCTTCTTGAACCACTGCAATCCTTGGGGTGTAGGGATACGGACAGTGCTGTTAGGAAGGGGGTTCCAGTAATTTGACCCAGCGACAGTGATGGAATGGTGATGTACTTCCAGCACCCCAACCTGAAGTATTGTTCTTTGCACCAAACCTGCTTTGTTTAATGGTCAGTCACAGAGTCATTCAGCATGGAAACAAACCCTTCAGTCCACCGAGTCCACATCTATCATCTTCCTAAACTAAAGTAGTCCCACTTCCCTGGTTTCAGTTCACATCCCTCCAAAGCTTTCTTATTCATGGACCTATCCAAATGTCTGTTAAATGATGTAACTGAATCTGCATCCATCATTTCCTCTGGCAGTTCATTCCACACGTGAACCACTCTCTGTGTAAAAAAGGAAATGCAAGTGAAATATTTCAATTGCTTTTAACCTGGCTCTAAACTTAAATCAAGCAGATGGATTTCCCAGGGTTCAGGAAACTGACCAGAGAAATTAAGATGGGCTTTAACTGCAGTACAAATAGATAAGTAAGTCTTTAAATGTTCCAGTTGAATAAAAACTCACTTATTCCAGATGGTTTCCCAGTTCCATCCAACTCGTGTTTGGCAGTGATTGCTTGTGAAAATCCTGCCTTTTTCAACCTTTGAGGATTTTAAATTGACAAATTCAAGATGGCAGATGCCTTGGATTTTTTTTTGACAGCACATCAGAAAAGAAAGGACACCATCTGTGGCAGCAAAGAACTGCAGTGGTGGGATGAGCACATGTGCAGGAGAGAGATTTGCAGGAGTAAATGTATAACTACATTATAAGTTACTTCTAATCTAAATCAGGTCAATATAAAAAAGGCAAAACACTGTGACAATGTTTATCTAAACTCTAATGCAATTTTCTTCTTTTTCTGGCATCATATAATTGTGATTACAGTATCTAAGATTTCTTGCAACATGAGATTGCTCCCAAAGTTGCCACACACTCCACTCTCTGCCAGCGAGTATGGGGTGGTTTTGGACATACTTTAAAGGTTCAATTGGAATAGCTGTCTGTTCAGATTAGCATCTGCTCAGATACCTCTCTGTTTTCCTTGAAAGCATACAATTATTATAATGTAATGGCTAGTTAACTTATAGCTATTTAAGATATTGGTAAATAATTAATCAATTAATAATTTTCTCTAATTTTCACTTTATTCAAGTGTGTGAGTAGAAATGGTATCACCAGGCCATGTGAAGCTGACTTAATCAGGCAGCCATTTGCAAAGAGAGAATGTGCTATTCTGTACAGAGACGTTTTTGCTCCTTGTCATAATGTGGTAGGTACATGATTTTCATTTTCTTCACATTCCACAATATTTTTGGCTCAGCTTCAGTGCTACCTTTGTACACGAGGGCTAATTTTTTTTTCACTTGCTGTGGTATTTGTGTGGAATTCATATTTTGGGACAACAAAAAGAGATTTTTAAAATATATAAATATTTCACTGCTGCACTTACCCTTTGTCTCATCAGCTGTTTCTTGATTTTGAAAGCCATGGAGTAAAACTCTACAGCCGACTTTGTGTTTTAACTACAGGTCGTTCTGCTATAATGAGTGATTTGTTAATGCGAATTCGCTATAACACAATTGACGAATTCGAGACACTGTTTCTATAGCAGAAACTTTTAAAGTGTGTATTGGTTATAATGCAGTTCCAGCCCCATTAGTTTAAATGGTGCTGTTATTATAGGATTTTCTTATAACACAGGATTGCACAAGGACGGAACTACTGTGTTAAAACAGAACCGATTGTACCAAGCTAGCTTATTAAAAAATAGTGGAACAAATTGAAAATAACACCACCATAAAATATGGTCATTGAATAACACCTCAAGTATGAACTGGGTATTGGTGTCTGCTACACTTGCCCCTGGCAGTACAAGGTTCTCTGAATCATTATTGACATCTGACCTCATCGGCTCAAAGAAAGTTGACAGGCAGTTCATCAAAAAGGGTGCAAGGAATCTAGCATTTCAGCAGAGTGTATGTTTAGAGTCGGTAAATCCCAACAGTTACCTCACTATACGACCAATGTTAAGTTTGTAGGAACCAAGCGTGATTGTTGTGTAAGGGCTATAACTGGGCTCTATCATACTGTACCTTAACAGTGATTGCCTGCCAATCCTGAATGGTGAGCTTTTTAATTTCACTGGTTCATGCAACTGGCAAGGCTAGCATTTCCTTCACTATCATTAAGTTCTCTTGAGAAGTTGGTGGTGAGCAACATTTTATGTTGTAGATGCCCTCACAGTGCTTTTGGGGAAAGAGTTTCAGGATTTTAACCAAGGGACAGTGAAGAATTGTTAAAAATATTTCCAAATTAGGATATGTGACTTGGAAGGGAAGTTACTTTCCATTATCCTTGCTGACCTTGTTTCTTTCTAAGTGATAGAGGATGATGCTGTTGAAGGAAACGTGATGAGTTTGCCTAGTACATTGTAGAGATGGTATGTATTGTGACAACAGTTTCAGATAGAAACCTCAACATGAGTAGTGTGAAAGACCAAAATACGAAAGATGGAAGTTAAATAGGGTATACATACATGATGTGTGTTGCTGCCATAGTGAGGGGCACTATGAGGCAAGGCTATAGCCGTGAAATTGAACACTATTAAATTAATTAATGCTGCATTGGCACCATTAGGGAGCAGGTTTAAAATTACTAAAGGGCAATTTAAAAGATTGAGAAGTCAGAGTCTGACAGAAGAAGATAGAAAAATTTTAAGGCCATGAAAGAGACATAGAAATTAAACAGCAGATTCGGTGGGAAGATTTATGATGGCTGCATACATTTTTTTCAAAATTTGCAGAAAGCAATGTGCATAATGTAATTGGGTGTGAAAGGTATGAAAGTGTTCCTTTTGCCTGTGAAAAAAATTATTGGACACGCTGGAAAAGCAGTATTTGAGACATCACATTGTTTTCAAATTATATTATAAATCTCAAGGTGAACAAATAAATACCTTATTATATTCAATAGCACCTTCAGTTGATAATGTTATAAGTCACCAAAATATAAAACAAGGTACAAATACCTTTGAAGATGTTCAAGCAGCTTTTTATAGTTAATTTGTGAGCAAAGTTTTCAGAAGAGCAAGATTTATCAGAACATCTCAGCATCCAGAAGAATACATAGTTAATTTCATAATTACCAAATTAGAAGAAAAACCGTTGCCATGGAGCTTGAATTGAAAAGAAAAAGATTGTTGTTGGAAAAACCAATGAATCTTTGTCAGATTTATTATGGTCAAGGAAGACTTAGGTTTTGGTGAAAGCGATTTAAATTGTGTTAGAAGCTGGAATCAGGAAAACTCCCAGACAAATTCTGAGAGACAATGGACAACCTTATCACTGGAGTGCAACAGAACCTGTTGACTTCATAAGGTATAAATATTCTACAGTCATACCTGACAAGCTAACATGAAAAGTAGGCCAAACATTGGATAGTAACAGCTTTGCAACAAAAAAATGTCTCCTGGGCACAAACAGTGACTGGCTACCACAAAAGAATGTTACATTTACAACTATAGGTCAATGCCAGAAGTAGAACCCATTTTCAAGCAATAGAAAGCCAAATGCTTACTTGCACAAAGACATCAATGTAAGGCAACCATTACTGTTAAAAAAAAACATAGCATTCCTAAGTGAAATTGCGAATTCAAGCAACTTGAGTTTGAGTGACTTTGTTAAAGTCAGTGGAAAGCTCATTTATTTTGAGCTTAAAACAGGCAGGCATCACTGTTTGTCAGATGAAATTCCATGACCGAAGGAACAGAAATGACATCCTGCAGAGGTGAAATTACATGGTCCAGATAGAATAACTCTCAAGGTTATAGATATGATACCCACAATACTACTCTCCAGAGTGCAGAGTTGACAATGTATACACATCTATGCTTGTCACACTTGAACATGCAAATGTCTTGACCCCAGCATTCTTGAGAGGCAGAAGAAGTTCCAAAGGAACAACTAGTCCAGGAACAAACTATTGTCAGCAAGTGAGTAAAGAGCAAACTAGTAGGTTTCATTTGGTTTTCTCAATTATTTGCAGAACCCAAAAAGATGAAATCATTCATTGCGATTATCCACAATGGCATAAAATTAGTGTTTGAGAGAGAGCAATGGCCAGCAAGCCAAAAGAGACTAAAGCAAATTAGTCAAGGAAAAAAAGGAGTGACTGAGAGTGAGCTGCTATTCGCCAGTATTGGGTTGAATGAAGGCCAGAACAAAGGTGCAGTAAGTTTACCAAGAAAACATGCTTTGAGCATTAACATCATTTCAAAATCATAGGCCACTTACTTGTATATGCCTGAAGATTAGTTCATTTGCTTCTCTTTTGGAAAACATTTTGGAAAGAATACACCAGGAACACACGGACATTGCCAGATATACAATCAGGACTCAGTCGGTCGTTTGGTGGTGAGACATCTCAAAATAAATTAAAGGTCTTACAGCTCACTGTGAAATCTGCAATTATACAGGTCTGACAAATACTCCAATTATCACTGAAGTAGATTAAAAGACAAAAATCAGCATTTTTTGCAGTAGAAGCAAATACTGAGAACAAGAATGAACAGAACAACTTGCTTGACCCCAGAAAAGAACCTTTAACTGAAGGTATGCAGCCGGCACAACTATCTGGTGAATAATTTGATATTGCAGATTTGTTTCTGATTTGGATGATAAGCTGACACAAGTTCACAAACAACATTTCAACCCTTTGTCTTATTCATGCAAGTGGCAGAGATAATGTTATGCAATCCTCTAGCACCATGACTTAGGATGTGAACATATGTGTTTCACCCTGAAGACATTCAGATAGGGTGAAGGAAGAAATCAACTGCAGTTAAATAGTTGGAATAAAGAGCTTACATACTTCAACACAGACATGTCAGCAGTTTGAGAATTAAGATTTACTTCAACAAAATTAAGTTAAGCTGTAAATGACTCCATGGAAGCCAAACCAATGTCCACAGATTCAGGATAAGAAGAAATAGCTTGATCTAAAAGTTCAGCATACTGCAAGGGATAAAGTACTTTTCCTATTGGAGCAGCTGTCTTCTATGATGGACATTCATGAGATTAAGCATCCCCCAGATGGTGTTATGGCGTAACTATTTTTGTTAACAGGGAAAAGCTCCTCTGTGAAGGTAATGGACTGAATGGCCTTCTCTTACTTTTTTCTGTTTTAATGGCCTTACGCTTCTGGTCAATGGTGCCCCCAAGGATGTTGAATATTTTGAACTCATCTGTAGTAGCACCACTGAATATCAAGGGCAAATGCTTAGATTTTCTCCCACCGTCGATGGTTATTGTTTGTCCCTTGCATTGTGATATGAAAGTTACTTCAGGGTCTGCTTATACTATGCAGTTGAAACAAAATTATAATATATTGTAATCTGCAGAGTGATTTCTAGCTTGCTTAATGTACTGCTTATCATAATTATCTGTTAAACCGAACAAAGTAACATATATAATGTGTTGTCTCACCTGGCTTTGTAAAATATTTTGGCTATTAAATACCTCTAGATGGCAGTGCTGTGTCATTTAAAAGAAGTTCTGAGATTTAAAAAACATTATTTTCCCCCATGTAATAAATAGTGAAACCAATAAAGGTTTGTGGGTTTTAGCTGGGTTTAAAGCATTCAAAAAGGGGTCACATTTTGGGATTTTGGACAATGTTCAAGAATTGATACTCATCATCAAATTACATTTTGTACTGTGTTCACTCAGACTCTAGGACTGGTGCGAGATACAATTTGCCATTAATAACATCATTTTATTTGTGATAGCAATGAACATTTCTGGTTTTCTCCAGGTCGACGTTACCTGGTTTTATAAGAATTGTCTGACAGACACGTGTAACTGTAACCGTGGTGGAGACTGTGAATGTTTTTGCACCAGTGTTGCAGCATATGCACATACCTGCTGTCAAAAAGGAGTCTCAATTAATTGGAGATCACCCAGTATTTGCCGTGAGTATTATCAGGATGTACATTTTAGCTATGGTACCTGAGAAATATTACGTTGAAAAAATATGCTTCAAGATATTGAATTATAACAAAAAAAGGAGAAAGTGAGGACTGCAGATGCTGTCGATCAGAGCTGATAATGTGTTGCTGGAAAAGCGCAGCAGGTCAGGTAGCATCCAAGGAGCAGGAGAATCGACGTTTCGGGCATGAGCCCTTCTTCAGGAATGAGCCCTCATTCCTGAAGAAGGGCTCATGCCCGAAACGTCGATTCTCCTGCTCCTTGGATGCTGCCTGACCTGCTGTGCTTTTCCAGCAACACATTATCAGCTCAGTTATAACAAAAAAAGTCAATCATGAAAAAATATATAATTTGAAATTAGAAGGCAGTACTGAATTTAAATCTATTAAATGGAATGCCTGCAAGGTATCATTTTAACCAGCTAACATCCATTTTTGGCTTTATTACTAGCGTTAGAATAATGTTAATCGCAATCATCTCAATAAGTAAGGTAACAATGACAAAAATGACAATAATAAGTTAATACTATTATACAAGTTAGCTTTGTGAGATAATAAAGTTTATCTTTTCTTTTATTGCTGCAGTTAGCTGACTGAAGATTTTTCTTGAAACGGAGGAATAAGAAGGGCAGAAATTGAACATAGGAATAGCAATCATGATTTTGGTTGAATACATACTGCAGAATAATGTATGACATTAAAGTTAGTTTTTTGGACAGCCATTTTTGCTTCCAATAAACTTCCACTGAATTGAATTCATAAAAGTTACATATCATAAAATTCAAAGTAAAATTAGATTGAAGATATAGAATCCCTACAGTGTGGATCAGGCCATTTGGCCCATCAGGTCCACAAGGACCCTCCAAAAAACACCTCACCAGACACACATCCCTACTTATCCCCACAATCAGGTAACTTCCATGGCCAATCTACCCAGCGCACACATCTCTGGACACTATGGGCAGCTTCCCATGGTCAATCGACCTAACATGCACATCTTTGGCTGTGGGATGAAACTGGAGGAAACCCGCATATGTATCAAAATTTAATTAAACTAAGCCAGAAATCTGAGTCTCTAAAGTAAATCATTGTAAGTAGATTCGAATAATATTTATCATTATTAGAATTCATAGATTAGGACATGTTGATCTTTAACTTATGCATACATACAAAAAGGGCAGAATGATTTAAAGAGATATAAACACTTAACTGCAACATGTATGCTTTGATTATTTTTTACTTACTCGACCTTTTTCATATGTTTCAGCTGTTGACTGTGAATATTACAATCGAGGTATGTACTGCATTTAAATAAAATAGGGAACCTTTTTTCTTTAAATTTCAGTGAAATATAAGAATTATTATAAATTTTTGCCAAGTGCATGTCCATGTAGTTTAAAAGTTATGTATATAGCCCACACGTTCAGTAGGTGTCACACTGTGTTCCTATGACATTTTTAGTCACCATCATTCAATTGTGCTTTTGTGTTTGGGTGATTTCTTAGGACAAACATACATGATGACTGCAATATGTTTCTGTGTTCTGTGCTTTCTTCACTTGATGCCCTTTTTCGCAGTGCCCTTCAGACACTGCAGTTTTGGAATTTCCTTTGTGAATTCTGAATTGCCACTTTCCTGTTTACAATTGCCTACTTAAAACTCTTTACCTACCTTTCTCTGAGCTCGTCTAAAATGCTCGATTCCCGCTTTTGCTTGTCTTCAATATGTGGTGCTTTTTCCTGCTCAATGTAAAACATTAAAACTCTTACTCCTAATGAGGATCAATGTAGAAACGATAGGTAATATCTCCATTGCTGACTGGTATTTATTCAGCACAGACTGAAGATCAGGCTTTGCACTTTCCTGATTTATATGGCTGTTATTTATTTGAGTAAGCTTGCTTGGCAAACTTTGGAGCCCACATTTATATTTTAAGCTAATGGAAACATGCTCTGATTTTCCTCTTGGTCATCTAGGTGTGCTTTGCTTTATGACTAATGTTATCAACAAATGTTTATCTCATTGTGTCCATTTTGATCAGTAAAGTTCCTGTGAAACTATATTAAATGTTAATTCTCAATAACATCGTAATAATATTAACACAGCAATTCATAGAATCCGTACAATGTGAAAGTGAGCCATTTGGCACATCAAGTGCACACTGACCTTTCGAACAGCATCCCACCCCCTACTCTATCCCTCTAAAACTGCATTCCTTATGGCCAATCGGCCTAGCCTGCACATCCCTGGACACTATGGATAATTTAGCATGGCTAATCCACCTAACCTGCACAACTTTGGGCTGTGAGAGGAAACCCTCGCAGGCACAGGGGGAACAAGCAAACTCCACACAGACAGTTATCTGAGGGTGGATTCAAACCCTGAGTCAGTGGGGCAGCAGTGCTGACCACTGAGCCATGGTGTCACCCTTTGTCTTTCTTTAATCACGAAAGTGACTAAACTCTGTTTATATTTCACTGCAGAACTATGTGTATTGTGTCAATGTGAGATGACAGATATTTTCGTCCATTGCACACTATTTACTTCCCCCTGCTAATGACCCCAATCTATATTCCTGGTTCAGGGGTCATTGTGACACTGCTAGAAAGCACCCATCTGAAAAACATGGAAAGTTCTGCTGGTACTTTTTGACTGTATGGAAGAAAAGTTGTGTAAAATAGTGGTTAGGGAGGTCACTAATTGAAATTGTGTAGAGTTGGGTCTCATGTTGTTATGGAATATCATCAGCTTCTGCTGCCAAGCCACAGCAATAACAACACACAGGGCTGGCACATGGTATTATCAGGGAGGATGGTGGTCAGTAGCACTTTGGGCAGAGAAGATAAGTTATAGGCAAACAAGGAGGCAGTGCTGGCTCCATCACACATTTCTTCAACCACCATGCTCCTTGTATGGGATGGGAAAGCAGAAGAAATTTCATCTTTTTATGCAATTCCTATATTATTTTCTCATATGTAGATGTCTCCACCAATATAGTGATGGAAAGTCACAAATCATTCTTTCATATTTTCAGATCTCGGAGAAGGACCGTTTATGTTCATTAACTATTTGTGCAATGACACTGTTATTGCAAACAACAAGATCACTGGGGACATTGTACCTTTGCAAATAAACAGTGCTGAACAGGATATTGTAATGAATTTCATGATTACACCTGGACTATACAAGGCAAAGCAGTCAAGTGAGTATCAAGTAGTTTAGTTGGGAAAATACAGTGGATGTTCGTAGTATTCTAAATCTTGCTGCAAATCTGTACATGTTTATATCTAACACATATATCCATAGCAACACTTAGCTAAATAGAGTCAGACTTGCTACTTTGTGGCTTTATGAAGATACATTTAGAAATCAGAGCAGAATTTTCCACTGGAATGTCATATCCAGTGGTGACCAATAGCCATAATTCACCCATGTGCTTCCTCATTAAGAGACTTCCTCCTTAGGTACTTGTTCTGCCTATAATATCTTTAAGATGTGTGGGAAAGTGACTTGCATAGGTCCTCTCAGCACCAAGTAAGCTTCATCATGCAGATAATCCCACTTCTTGAGACACCATGTTTGTTCTGGGCCTAGCATGGCATGCTCAATGCCATGAGACAGGCAACTAATTCATTGAATTAAGACTCTTGTGAGGGGCAGTGAAAAGAGGTTCACTAGGATTTTCCTGTTGGTTTCCATTTCCTGACCTGCTGTGGGGTGGGATGGGGCATGTGGAGAGAGGTGAAATAACTCCACAAAGGTCAGTATCCCATCACCAAGTCAGCCTTTATATATACGTCCTTGACACTGATCCAGCTCTCAGAGTTAGAGGACCTCTAACACTCCTGTTTATATCTGTCAGCCAGGGCTCCCTGATTGGAACAGATTAATAGCCCCAATCAGGGAACATATTCTATG
Organism: Chiloscyllium plagiosum; assembly: GCF_037043375.1. NCBI lineage: Eukaryota > Metazoa > Chordata > Chondrichthyes > Orectolobiformes > Hemiscylliidae > Chiloscyllium > Chiloscyllium plagiosum. Next base: position 27,591,936 of record NW_028270157.1, on the reverse strand, counting down.
AGATCCACCTGGCTGACCTCATTACTACAGGAGGCAATTGAAATTCCTGGATGCACCCATTGATAGGTTGGGGAGGACAGTGCTCTAGGATATGCTCCATCTTTCCTTGCCTGCCTGGATGCAGGTCGAGCCAAAGGCATCCTTGTAAATGGATATTTACAACATGACCCCCAAATCCAGAACCATTACAGTGGAGGCATGACTTTTATTTTTCATTATGTATTTGGGTTTTTAAAATGCTGGTAAGAGAGCACTTCATGTTGAAATGTCCTCTCAGTTACTTGCCCTTTACTGCACCTGTTGCTGCTGTCAATCTGGAAATATCTGATTTGTTGTCCACTTTTAACATCTATCTGTCATTCTTGACTGGGCAGGCAATCTGCCTCCATGCCAATTAAGGGGAACACGGTCAATATCCTAAAAAGTAACGTCTCTCCCTCCGAAGTGTACATTTGAGACCTAACAACAGTCCAGTCTCCTGTATTCCAGCCCCAACTTCATGTGTCACCCTGAGCCAGTGATATCAGTCTTGCCTTATAGAAGCTTGTTAATAAGGAATCTAGACTGATAGAGCAATTCAGTACTTAGGAAGTACTACATTGTCAGAAGTACCTTCTTTCCAATGGGATAGTGAAGCAAGACTGCATTTTAATGTTGAGGCGCTAAATCATCCAATGGCATTTTGAAGATCAGCAAAATAATTTCATGGTCAATAATTATCTGTCAATTCATTTCGGTAAAAATAGATTAACTAGTCATTAATCATTTCCTGTTTGCAAGATCTTGTTTAGGCATGTTATATTACAAAACAATTATGCAATTTAAACATAAATGATTGTGAGCTATTTTGTGATATTTACAGTCTTTGAAGACTGTTGTATATAAATTAGTTCTTACTTACTTGCAGTGTCATTGCTAATTTTGAGTCATCAACAAGTAAATGTCAACCACAAATAAACCTTAGTGAGTTTTGAGAAGATTTGAAGCTGTAGGTTTGCTCACTGAGCCGGATGGTTCAGTTTCAGATGTTTTGTAACCATACTAGGTAACATCATCAGTGAGCCTCCGGGTGAAGCATTGGTTGTATGACCTACTTTTAATTTATGAGTTTAGGTTTCCTTGGGTTGATTATGTCATTTCCTGTGGTGATGTCATTTCCTCTTCTTTTTCTCAGGGGGTAGTAAATGGGATCCAAGTCAATGTGTTTGTTGATAGAGTTCCAGTTGGAATGCATGTTTCTAGGAATTCTCACTTGTGTCTCTGTTTGGCTTTCCTAGGATGAATGTGTTGTCCCTGTCGAAGTGGTGTCCTTTCTCATCTGTATGTGAAGATACTAGTGAGAGTGGGTCATGTCTTTTTGTGGCTAATTGATGTTCATGTATCCTCAACAATCTAATTTATGGGCTTTGGTAGGGGATGGATTAATCAAGAATGGACAAAAGAGAGGAAATTCTTGGAAGAACTTTCATCTGGAAGATGATTTCTTAATTAAAGCTGAGTATGGAAACTGATAACTTCCAGTTTGCCTTCTCAGCCTATGTTTCATAGGACCCTGAAGAGACCAAAAAGGCTCCTTCAAGCATCCATATCTTTTAGGTATATTTTTGTCCATGCATTGTGGGCATTTCTGGCTTGGCAGCATTTATTGACTATCCTTAATTGCCCTTGAGAAGGCAGTGGTGAGAGTTCTTATTGAAATGCTATGATCCATGTGGTGTAGGTACACCCACAGTGTCTAAATTCCACAAATCCAATAAAGCTCTTTGCTAAGACGCCACTAGATCTGTCTGTCTTCTCTCTAAAGTAATACAATGGGTAGCCCCTCTGCCTTATGACCATTATTATAGCATTGACAGAATAAGCCACCACCATCATATGAACAAGATCTTGGTCCTTCCAGTGGCATCAACAAAATCTTATGTAGAATCTTTAATTTAATGAAACACCTCAAGATACTTCACAGGGCCATTATAAAATGAAATCTGAGCTACGTAAGGAAAAATTGGTACATTGGTCAAACTGATAGGTTTTAAGGAGCATCTTGAAGGTGGTGAGTGGAGGGAGGATATTTCAGACCTTGAAGTGTAAGCCATTGAAGGCATGGCTACCAGTGAATTGAAACTGGAAATGATTTAAATTGAGGCCTGAGTTAAAGGAGTGCAGGGATCTTAGTGGGTTGGGTTGCTGGAAGAAATTACGGAAAAACTGAGGGATGAGGCCATAGAGGGATTCAAACGCAAGGATAAGAATTTTAAAATCAAGATGGTGCTTGACCATCAATCACTGTACATCTGTTGGCACACAGATGATAGGGATAAGCAAGAAACAACAGACAGTGTTCATTTCAGCCAAATGAGCTCCTTCTATTATACCTAAACTGAGCTCTTGATCCATGAAATACTCTATAAACTTCTCAATGTCAAACCTATTTCTTAAACTACAATTCCTTACCCCTAAACACATTTTTGATTTGTGTATAAGTATCTGTATCGGCTGATATATTTGAAAGCAGCATGTGAGACAGAACAGTGATGTTTGCCTGATTTACTAGATTACATAATATTGACAATGTAGGGAGAAACTAATCAGTCAAACCTGTCTAGGTTTGTGCTTACACTCCACACCAGGTTATTCTCACTCACATGATCTCTTTTGACCCTGTCTCTGTAACTGGCAATTCCTTTCACCTAAAAAAACCCCATCAATTCTATGGTTAAAAATTGTGAAATAGGAGTATGGAAGACTCAATAAAGCCAAACGGATCCCCACTCAACATCAATATGCTTGCAGAAACAGAAATATTGACCAGGCAGTAATAGAGTAGCTAAGGGATCAAGGATACAAATATAATTTTTTGACTTAAAGCATTGCTCAAGCATTTTCCATGGACCTTCTTAATTTGATTCTTCTATGGGATGTAGGCATTTCTGGCAAGGGTGGCATTTGTTGCTTCTCTGTAACTGTTTTTAAAATATTAGCTTCATAGGCCATTTCAGAAGGTAGTTAAGAAGCAACCACATTGCTGCAGGTCTGGAATCACATGGAAGCCAAATAGCAATTCTTTTCATTTTAAAAGATTAATGAACAAGATTTTGTTTTCATTCCAATCAACAATGGCTACATGATTATCCTCAGGTTAGGGGGGATTTAATTCTAGATTTTATTAAATTCAAACTTAATCATCTATTATGGTAAGATTTGAAGCCATGATCCAAAAGCATTCATCTGTAGCTCTAGATTCCAAGTCCACAGCCATTGCCACTACACCACTACCGAATAGTATTTAAAACCTTTCATTCCACCAATTCAGAAAAGGCTAACAGTGAATTTCTTCTCTCAAGGCACAGTGAATCGGTAATGTTCTTTACCACAGAGGGCTGTTAAGACTGGGTCATTAAGTATATTTAAGGCTGAGATTGACAAGTTTTTAATCAGCAAGGGATTATGGGAAAAAGGCAAGAAAGTAAAGTTGTGAATTATCAAATCAGCCATGATCTCTTTGAATGGTGGAGCAGACTTGATGGGCTGAATGGACTACTTCTGCTCCTATTTCTTATGGTCCTAAGTAAGAAATACAAACACAAATATAACTTAAATGTTCTGAGCTTTTGAACTGATTGCTGGTGTTTTTTTAAAAATTGGATTGAGACAAGCTTAACATAGCCCATTGGCAGTTGGCATAAATTGATTTTAAATAACTGATACAAACCAACTTGCAGCGTTTGGCAATGTTATATGAAAAGGTTGAACGGAATTCTTGGTTGCATTGGGCAGATATTTTATATCTGAAAAAGCTGCCTGTTTTGTTCTGCTGTATGAGCTTTGCTGTTGCTGGAAGTAGCTGCTTGTTATTTATTAAGGACGGCAAAGCAAAAATCAAATAGCTAAATCTGTAATCTGATGATGAAATCAACAATCTATCTTCAGTGAGGTTAGGTTGAACCAGCAGTACTTAAATGTTCATGTTCATATTACTTTCTTAACATAACTATCAGAAATAAAACATAATTGTTAAATGATCCAGTCATACTTTAGATTTTGTGTAACATAGATTGAAGAATGAGAACCAGGGAGTTGATGATGCCTTAAATAGTGTCATCTACTTTGAGATCACATCTTCAATCTTCAACCTCCATGACAAAGTGAGCTTGAGAAAACAGGGAGATAGGAGCAAGAGTAAACCATAGGCCCACTGCCATTTGATAAACATACAAACGTAGAAAACATAGAAAGAATAGTAGGAGTAGGCACCTGAAGCATGCTTCTCCATTCATTATGATCAATGGCTGATCATTCAATTCAGTAACCTGTTCCTAATTTTCACCAATTTTTTTGATATCTTCAGCCCCAAACGCTATTTCAAACTCCTTAAAATCACACAATGTTCTAAGTTCAACTGCTTTCTGTGGGAACAAATTTCACAGGTTCACCGCTCTCTGGCTGTAGAAATTTCTATTCATCTCAGTTCTGAATAGTTTATCTCATATCCTTAGACTGTGGCCTCTGATTCTGGATTCCACTGTCAGAGGGAACATCTATCCTGCATTGGGCCTGTCTAGTCCAGTTAGAATTTTATAGGTTTCTATGAGGACTCCCCCATTCTTCTAAATTCTCCAGAAAATAATCCTTACCGATTCAACCATTCCGCTTATGTCAGACCTGCTATTTTCAGGAATTACTCCCTTCATACCCAAAACATCTTTCCTCAGATAATGAGGCCAAAGCTATGCACAATATTCCGGGTGTGGTCTCACCAGGGCCTGTGCAATTGCTGCAAGATATTCCTGCTCCTTTACTCAAATCCTGTTGCAATGAAAGCCAATATATCACTTGTCTACTTGACCACCTACTGCACGTGCATCCTTACGTTCAGTGACTGGTGTATGAAGACACACAGGTCTCATTGCACATTCCCCTTGGTCAATTTCAGGTAATAAATTGCCTTTGTATTTTTGCTCCCAAAGTGGATAACTCAACATTTATTCATATGCATGTACCATACATTTGCCCACTCACTCAGCTTGTCCAAATCACACTGAAACATCTCTACATCCTCCTCACAGCTCATCCTCTCACCCAGCTTTGTATTGTCTGCAAATTTTGGGATATTATATTTAGTTCCCTCATCTAAAACATTAACATATATTGTGAATAGTTGGTCTGAGCATTGATTCCTATGGCAACCTACTGCCTGCTATTTGGAAAAAGACCCATGTATTCTTACTGCTTGTTTCCTCTCTGCCAACCAGTTTTCTATCTATACTTAAACACTAGCAGCTTTATTTTTTGCACACTATTCATTTTTGTGGGACTTTGTTGAAAACCTTCTGAAATTCCAAATGAACCACATTCACTGGCTTCCCTTTATCATTTCTACTGATTATATCTTTGAAGAATTCCTGTAGATTTGTCTACATGATTTCCCTTACGTAAATCCATAAAGTCATGGGTGAGCCCCAACCTAACTCCATTTCCTACTTGATCTCCATTCTCTTTGATTTCTTTAAAGACTAGCTTTGATTATGCTCAATGACTGAGCACCCAAATCTCTGAGGAGTAAAGAATCACATAATCCCTACAGTGCAGAATTAGGTCACTCAGCCCATCGAGTCCACACTGACCCTCTGAAGATCATCCCATCCAGACCTAGCCCCTTACCCTATCCCTGCATTACCCATGGCTAATTCACCTAACCTATGTATCTCTGGACACTATGGGCAATTTAGCATGGACAATTCATTTGTCCTGTACATCTGTGGACTGTGGGAGGAAACCGGAACACCGAGAGAAAGCCCATGTAGACGTGGGGAGAATGTGCAAATCCCACACAGTCGTCTGAGGCTGGCAATGAACCCAGGTCCCTAGTACTGTGAGGCAGCAGTGCAAGCCACCGTGCAAACGCCCCACAATGACATGCAGGTCTCTGAGTAAAGAAATCTGATCTCAGTCAAAAATGCTGTTCCCGTATCTAAGCACCCTAGTTCTAAACATTTTATTCAGAGATAACGGCCTCTTCTCAGCATTTGCCAGTCCTGACATATTTTTAACTTTCAATATCCTTCTCAAAGTTCTTTTCAATGTCAGAGAACAAGCAATGTCAATGATTTAGAGATCAAAGTAAGTAGTAAGATACTTTCCTCGCACTTTCCTGTGATCCTGAAAATTGAAATCTAAATAGTTAGCATTCTCTAACTTGTCAATATAGTTTGAAAACGTTTCTTTTTAATTGCAAAGAAATTACTCCGTAATCAGTTTTGACTTGATGCTTTTACAGCACAACACTCCTTTGTGTACAAACATCCCTCTCCTCTTCTTGCAACTAATTAAACCACTCGACATTAATATCACAATAACTTTTTCATTTCAATCTTCATTGATTTTATCTTATGACCTATCAGAAGCAATGCTTTAAGCTGTATATATGACAGCAACCTTTAGTGGCTCAGCCAAGTGACTTCAGTTCATATAGGGGCCTTAAGTGCTGTCAGGCTTTATGGTCTGAGTGCATCGTGGTTGCACTTGATTCTGTCTTCATCAGACCTATATGTATATGTTGGATAATTACCAAGAGCATTTTCTCACCCACTAACTGAAGGAAGCTGACACGAATTATAATTTGGAGATGCCAGTGTTGGACTGGGGTGTACAAAGTTAAAAATCACACAACACCAGGTTATAGTCCAACAGGTTTAATTAGAAACACACTTGCTTTCGGAGCGTCGCTCCTTCATCAGGACATGAATTATAGTACACTTACCTGGAACTAAGTAACTCAGTGAAGACAAAGGATGGGAAATCCTTAGTTGGCAATATGGGTCAAAATTAAAGGAATGAATGCCAGCTGACAGTTAGGCTTCAGTTCTTATTTAAATTTGTTTCATGAGCTGTTAATGATCATCATGCCTCCTCAGGCAGTTGAGTAATTAAAGATACTGGACCTTGAGCTGCTCACCTTCTGGGCAGTGGCTCTTTAGTTGGGCTTGATGCAGATGAAATGGGGTTGAAACGCAGTGGGGGAGCAAACTTAAATGGTTACTGTAGAATTCTGAGCTATGTATTGTTGGCATCTGTTTTTCTCATCTGTAAACAACTTTACAGAAGAGTGTCACAGCAGACATTGTGCCCTCCAAACGTAAACGAATGGGCGGCCTGTTACTGATTTTAAGCAGCCATCTGGAATGCTTGCAAAGCCACCTGCACCAACATGATAGCATTGTAATGTGAAATTGGACCTTTCTGCCCTTGCCTACTGCCTGGAGAACTCACTCAGTAAGGACCACTTTCTATCCTAAAGACTGAAACCTGTGTACTCTTGGTCTGTCCAGAAATGACACACTATGTGGTTCAACCTAGTTTTGTCATATCATGGCTATCATTTCATAATCAATGAGAAAAAGCTTGTAAGTTTAAGTAGATTGTCCTTCCATCTTAGTATGTTCAGGGCATCTGGAATTTCAGCATTCAGAATCTACTGATGAGAAAAATTGCTTTTCCATTTATGTTTATCGTTTCTGTATTAACATGTTCCTGTATATCATATCATGTGCTGGCAAGGGAATGTAAAACCAAGCTTTCAAGCGTTAATACTTATGTTGTTTTCCATTTATTCTGTCAATTCATACAAGAGATTTTTCAATTGGAAAATGTATCAAGCAATTATGATAAATGAACTATTTTTGTGTTTAAAGAGCAGTGCAAGCAAAGGAGTTTAATTTAAAAAGACCTTTGTGACAAATAGTAATTTTTGAAAATGTTGAGGTAATGCTTCCCTGCATATTTGTTAGGTATGCCTTTTACTGTTACATTCAACAATAAAACCAGATAAGATAGTCAAAATAGAAAAAAGATTTCTTGTCATCAACTCTGTATCTGAGTCGTAAATTTAATTTTTGCAACGTAATCCTGAATAATACTAAGAAATGAAACAACAAGGAAGTGATTTAAGCTGAGATCAATGTCATAATAAAAAACTTTAGTGAAATGTTTATGAAGAGTTTTAGGATCATCCATGCAAGTTTTTCTCAGCAGCTGTCGGTAATTTATCCATCTCATTTTGAGAAATCGAAACCTATTTATAGTGTCTGAGAGAACTTGTGTGATGCTTCGTTGCTTTCAGCAATTCAAGTCAAATTAAACTGTTCGCCAGTGTTTCCTAATCAGTAAGGGTGATATTAATGTTACTTTTTCAAACCAAACAATTCTTAATGATGAACTGAATCCACTCCTTGTGCATTGATCAGTGTCTGTCTATACAGATCATGACATAACATGCATTATAATTACTTTGGAGGAAGGTTTCACTTGTATCCTAGGTGTAGTAAGATCCACTTTAGGGGCCCTAAATTGGAATCAAACATACTCAGTGTAATTATAGAACACCAAGACCCAGAGTTAAGCTTCTTTTAACCTGCATAATATTTTATTACTAATTTCAACAACTCACTATCGCAAGTATTTTTTTTTGTTCCAGTTTCCAAATCAGCGAGCCTAATGAATCAACTTTACATTTCTGAAAGCCTTTTCTTAAAATTCATTTGTGGGACTTAGGTATCACTGACTGGCCAGCATTGATGCCCATCCCTATTTGCCCTTAAGAAGGTGATAATGAGCTGCCTTCTTGAATCGCTGCAGTCCACTTGCTGTGGGTTGACCCACAATGCTGGTAGGGAGGGAATTTCAGGATTTTGACCCAATGACTGTGAAGGAACAGTGGTATATTTCCAAGTCAGGGTGGTGAGTGGCTTGTAGGTGGTGGTGTTCCCAAATATCTGCTGCCCTTGTCCTTTTAGGTGAAAGTGGTCATGGGTTTGGAAGGTGCTGTCTAAAGATCATTGGTGAATTTCTGCAGTGCATCTTGTAGATAGTACACACCGCTGCTACTGAGTGCCGGTGGTGGAGGGATTAAATGTTTGTAGATGTGGTATCAATCAAGCAGGTTGCTTTATCCTGGATGCTATCAAGCCACTTGAGTGTTGTTGGAGCAGCACTCAACCAGGCAAGCAGCGAGTATTCCATCACACTTCTGAGTTGTGCCTAGTAGATAGTGGATAGACTTTGGTGTGTTAGGAGGTGAGTTACTCGTCGCAGTATCCCTAGTCTCTGATCTGCTCTTGCAGCTGCCATGGTAATCCCATCACTGTTGAATGTCAAGGGGTGGTGGTTAGAGTGCCTCTTTTTAGTGATGGGCATTGTCTGACATTTATGTGACCCAAATGTTACTTGTCACTTGTCGGCCCAAGCCTGGATATTGTTGCGTTTAAGCACGGACTGCTTGGTATCTGAGGAGTCACAAATGGTAGTGAACACTGTGCAATCATCGGTGAATATCCCCACCTCTGACCTTACGACAGAGGGAAGGTCATTGATGAAGCAGCTGGAGATTGTTGGGCCTAGGACACCACCCTGAGGGACTTCTGCAGAGATGTCCTGGAGCTGAGATGACTGACCCTCCACAACTACAACCATCTTCCTTTGTGCCAGATTTCACTCTAACCAGTGGAGTGTTTGCCCCGATACCCATTGATTCCAGTTTTGCCAGGGCTCCTTGATGCCATACTCAGTCAAATGCAACCTTGATATCGAGGGCTCTCACTCTCACCTCACCTCTGGAATTCAGCTCTTTTGTCCATGTTTGAACCAAGGCTGTAATGAGATCAGGAGCTGAGTGACCCTGGCAAAACACAAACTGGGCATCACTGATCAGGTTGTTGTTGAGCAGATGCTGCTTGATAGCACTGTTGATGACCCCTTCCATCACTTTACTGATGATGGAGAGCAGAGTGATTGAGCAGTAATTGGCTGGGTTTGACTTGTCCTTTTTTATGTACAGGACATACCTGGGCAATATTCCACATTGTTGGGTAGATGACAATGTTGTAACTATACTGGAAGAGCTTGGCTAAGGGAGTGGCAAGTTCTGGAGCACATGTCTTCAGTGTTATTGCTTGAATTTTATCAGGACCCATTGCCTTTGCAGTATCCAGTGCCTCCAGCTGTTTCTTGATATCACGTGGAGTGAATTGAATTGGCTGGAGACTGGTATCTGTGATGCTGAGGACCACTGGAGGAGCCCGAGATGGATCATCCACTCGGCACTTCTGACGGAAGATTGTTGTGAATGTATCAGCCTTATCTTTTGCATTGATATGTTGGCCTCCATCATTAAGGATGGGATATTTGTGGACCTTCCTCCACTAGTGAGTTTTATTGTCCTCCTCCATTCATGACTGGATGTGGAAGGACTGCAGAGCTTAGATCTGATCCGCTGGTTGTGGGATCGCTTAGCTCTGTCTATTACTTTCTGTATATGTCACTTGGTATGTAAGTAGTCCTGTTTGGTAACTTCACCAGGTTGACACCTCATTTTTGGGTATGCCTGATGCTGCTCCCGGCATGCCTCCTCCACTCTCCATTGAACCAGGATTGATCCCCTAGCTAGATGGTAATGGTTGAGTGGGGGATATGCCAGGCCATGAGGTTGCAGATTGTGCTGGAGTACAGTTCTGCTGCTGTTGTTGGTTCACGGTGCCTCATGGATGCCCAGTCTTGGCTGCTAGATTGGTTCGAAGTCTGTTCAGTTTAGCACGGTGATAATACCATGCAACACAATGGAGGTTATTCTCAATGTGAAGGCAGGACTTCATCTCCACAAGGACAGTGCGGTGGTCACTTTTACCTATACTGTCATTGGCAGATGCTTCTGCAGCCAGCAGATTAGTAAGGATGAGGTCTCATATGTATTTTCCCTGCAGTTGGTTCATTTACCACCTGCTGCAGACCCAGTCTAGTAGTTATATCCGAGCTACTGTTGGCAGTGGACATTGAAATCCCCCACCCAGAGTACATTTTGCACCCTTGCCACCCTCAGTGCCTTCCTCCAAGTGTTATTCAACATGGAGGAACACTGATTCATCAGCCGAAGAAAGACAATACGTGGTAACCAGTAAGAGATTTTCTTGCCCATGTTTAACCCGATGCCACAAGACGTCATAGGGTCCGGAGTCGATGTCAAGCACTCCCAGGGCAATTCCCTCCCAACAATATCCCACTGTGCCGCCACCTCTGCTGGGTGGGATAGGGCATATACAGGGATGGTAATGGTAATGGTGGTGTCTGGGGCATGATTCCGTAAGAGTGACTATGTCAGGCTGTTGCTTGACTAGTCTGTGAGACAGCTCTCCCAATTTCAGCAGTAGCCCTCAGTTGTTGGTAAGAAGGACTTTGCATGGTTGACAGGGCTGTTTGTGTTTTTGCCATTGTCTTTTCCAGTTCCAAGGTCGATGCCAGGTCATCTGTCCAGTTTCATTTCTTTGTTGTGACTTTCTCGTGATTGATACAACTGAGTGGCTTGCTGGGCCATTTCAAAGGGCATTTGAAAGTCAACCACATTGCTGTGGCTCTGGAGTTACATGTAGGCCAGGCCAGGTAAGGATGGCAGATTTCCTTTCCTAAAGGAATTTAGAGAACTTTAAAAAGCATCTTAAGACTGAAGAGGTAGCATCATTTCTGTTCATCACTGCAGTGCTCATTAAAAACACAACTGACCATTATTGTCGTTGGATATACTAGTTCTATGGCATGTTATAGCTTTCAGTGTCCTTGTACATGATTGGCTCTTTGCTGAACTTCATAGTGCCTTATTATGAATATAGGTAGGTCTGCCAGGTCCTACAGAAATGATTGATGGTATATTGACTCATGCATTCAGTCAGAATGTATTAAATATTGATCAGTTTGGCATGCATTGCCACTATTGGTTTACATATAGCATGCACACTGTGACTACACCTGATAAAAGCTCCCAATATTAGGATTTCTTAAACATTCACACATTATAGCAGTGCCATTGAGCTACTGTACAAATTTATTTGTGGATGAAGAGCATCGAAAAGCATAATTTGCAAAAATGAAGTATGTTCTCCTCATGCTTCCAAACTCGGGACTACTGACTCTTGGCAGGAGGGCTTGCATCTTCTCTCATGCAGCAAGAAAATCTTCATCTTCCAAATACCTCAGAAAAAAGAACTTCTGTTGATGAATGATTGAAGGCAAGGTGGTTCTAGGGAACAAAATAACTTAGTACAAAAATTTATGAGAATCTTAAATGTTAATTGCTTCTAGGAGGAAATAAAAGCAAGTAACATACATAAAGATGGAGTTTAATTTGGATAAATTTGGATAAATGTGAGATATTGCATTTTGGTAAAACAAACAAGGACAGGACTTATACAATTAAAACTAGGGGCTTGGGTAGTGCTGAAGAATAGAGAGACCAAAGTGTTCATATACATAATTCGTTGGAGTTTGCGCCACCAATAGACAGGGTGGTTAAGAATGCACTTAGCACGCTTGCCTCCATTGCTTAGACTTTTGAGCGTAGGAGAGGGGACGTTATGTTAAGGTTGTACAGGATGCTGGTGAGGCCTCTTCTGGAGTATTGTATTCAGTTCTAGTTCACCCTGTTATAGGAAGGATATTATTAAGTCGGAGAGGGGTCAAAAGAGATTTACCAGGATGTCGCCAGGAATGGAGGGTTTGAGAGGCTGGATGGGTTGGGATCATTTTCACCGGAGTGTAGGAAGTTGAGGGGTGACTTTATAGAGGTTTATACAATCATGAGGGTTGTAGATAAGGTGAGTGACCAGTATCTTTTCCCTAGAGTGGGGGATTTCAAGACTGAGGGGCATATTTTTAAGGTGAAAGGAGGAAGGTTTAAAAAAGACATGAGGGACAATTGTTTTACACAGACAGTGGTTTAACTGTGGAATGAACTTCCAAAGGAAGTGGTGGTTGCAGCTACTATTACAACATTTAACAGATATTTGGATAAGCACATGAATAAGAAATATTTGGAGGGATATGGGCAAGTGCAGGCAGGTGGGACTAGTTTAGTTTGGGATTATGGTCGGCATGGACTTGTTGGACTGAAGAGGCTGTTTCTGTGCTGTATGACTCCATGACTCTATGTTTAATGAAGCACTGAATTACTCATGCCTTAACTTTGCGATGTCTCTTCAATGATCTTTAATATTCTTCCTGTTAGCAATCCCAGATATGGTTTATTATGTAATGTGATTTATGTCAGATATCCTGCAAATCAGAAAGGCTCAAAATGGCATCAAAGATCATCAAGTCTCCAAATTAATGTCTAAGCAAAGTGCTTGCTAGTTTGACCCAACTGCCTATCTATGTCTGCTTTTTTCCATCACACTCTGAAAATAATGGTGTTCCAGTAAGACATTTTGCTGCTATCTGACTAATTGTGTAGCAAGAGACAGTGAAGAGTGGAAAACTCAGGCCACTTGGTGAGGCTGCCAGATTTTGTATTGTTGTGTAATGTAACAAGCAATAATGGGAGGTGAGCCAAACACATTTTTCTTTGAATCTTTGAAAGTAATAGATAAAGGAAAAAGACATATAACAGCAGGATAGGAAGACTCCTGTTAAGTATGAACACTGCTTGGCCAGTTGATATTGCATTGATTTTGTATTGTAGATTCTATGTAATCTGATGTAAATAATACTTAAGTGGAAGGTTTACAATATTCAGTATTTTAGCACGTTGTATTTGTGACACAGTGGTAGTGTTCCTATTTCTGATTCTGAAGGTCCTGGTTCAAGTCCCACCTGCTGCAGAGGTCCGAACAGGCTGATTAGACGACAGATACATCAACATGAGATATTTTAATTTATTTAGGCCAGGTCTTTAAAGATGGTGTAGTTTCCTTTCTTGTCACATGAGGAGTCAGTGGTGAACGCAATGCAATTGATAATGGTTGCTCCACAGCCAGTTAATGCACCAAGGTGCTCTCTAGTCCCAGAACAACCAGAAGCTGCAGTGGAAAGGATGAAGTCTTGACATTAAGTGTCAAGAATCCATAATCATGTGAGTGTCAGCATGCCAGGACAGGAAGGGAAAATGAGGCTTGGGGGTTTTGTGGCTGGGATGGTGTGTGGATGTTAGTGGAGAGGCCAGAGTGGGGAAGGATTATCCACATGGGACTCACTTGTGGGAGGAAGGGTGACCAATGTTGGAAGATTGTTGATGGAGATGTCCATCGCTCCTTCTTTCAGGTATGAGCAGGGTCCCTTTGTGGGAACCCTCCAAGCCTGACTTCCTTCTAGAAATTGAGATGGGGTCTGAAACAGTCCTTCAGTGGTCTTGATTGATCATTTAAATGTCTCAATTAGGGCAAAAGTAGTTAGATCGGCTGGCATTATTTCAAAGGGAATGTACTATACAAACAGGGATGTCTTGTGAAACTCTTCAAGGCACTGGTCACACCACAGTTGGAATACTCTAAACAGTTTCAATCCCCTTGTTGAATGAAGGATACACTGCTTTTGGAGGTAGTTCAGAAAAGGCTCACTTGGTTGATTCTGAATTTGAAATGAGTTTGTTATGAGGAGAAATTAGGTTGCATGGGCTTAAAATCATTGATTTTTTAGAAGAATGAGAGAACACCAATTGAAACACACAAGATTCTTCGGCAACTTGACAGGGTAGATGCAGAAAGGCTACTTCCTCCTACAGGTCACTCCAGGACTGAGGGCATCATATCGGAGTAGGGGATCACACAATTAAGACACAGTGAGGAATTTCTTCTTTGCCAGATATGTGAATCTGTGGAATTTTTTTAATCACACAGGTTGGGGTATTAATTCTAATCAAGGCTGAGATAGATGTTTAATCATTAAGGGGATCAAAGATTATGGAGATAAAGCAAGAAAATGGCGGGAGGATTATTAGACCAGCCATGATCTCGTTGAATAGTATAGCAGTCTCAATGGGCTGAATGGCCTATTTCTGCTCTTACATCATAAGGCTTAGGTATTTTTGGGCCACTGAAAATTGTGCAGAGGTCAGGGAAGGTGGTAGCCCAGTACAAAGGTGACCGAGGGAAATTGAGCTCTGAGTACATGTGCAACTATAATACTGCGTTCTTAGTCACACTTGTAACACAAAATATATTTACATTTATATTCATGCACAACATTTTTATTTGCTGCATTAACCGTTTCTCTAATAATTTGTACTTTATTATAATATTACAGAATTGCCTGTTGTTTCGCTTGAGTCTGCTGAAAGACCCAATTACTTCATACACGTTGGTGAAGATGATAATCTTCACTTAGAGCAATGGGAAGACAATCAACGTTTCCACAAGGATGCTTCATTTATCCATCACAGAAGCAATTGGATCCCAGGCTACAGTACATTTGAACTCTACAGCAGGAAGGGCTTTTTTATCACTTTGACACCATCGGCTGTTAAAGTAGTACAGTATGACTATTCTGAATCATTTAAACTTTCAAGCAGCTTTAGAATTGAAGGTAAGTGACCAAAGGTGTATTTGATTCACTGAGTCTGAACAAAAACTGGAATGGCCATGTTTCATGGAAGAAACTCTGAAGATTTTTGTAACAGGGTTTTGCATCCTTGGAGCCATGTGTTCACAGAGGAATCTAGAAATGGAATCTTCACCTCTGAGAAGATTCTTGGGCATTGGGACCATATGTCAGCCCTGAACCTAATGGTTTCAAAGGTGAGATTGAAACCTAATGGCTTCAAAGGTCAGCCTGTGTGATTGTCCCAGAGCTGACCAAGGAAAGGGCTGCTTTGGAAGCTCCACCCATTTTTCAAATAGCTGAGAAGGGTCAGTTTTTGTTCAATGTGGGTTTCTTGACACAGTATGTTGATAGATCAACAAGAAATGAGGCCACATTGGATTTGGTACTGGGTAATGAACCAGGCCAGCTGTTAGATTTAGAGGAAGGTAAACACTTTGGTGATAGTGACCACAATTTCGTTAGGTTTATTTTAGTGATGGGAAGGGATAGTTATATACTGCAGGGCAAGAGCTATAGCTGGGGAAAAGGCAATTATAATGCAATTAGGCAAGATTTAGGATACAAAGGATGGGGAAGGAAACTGCAGGGAATGGGCACAATTGAAATGTGGAGCTTGTACAAGGAACAGCTACTGTGTGTCCTTGTTAAGTATGTACCTGTCAGGCAGGGAGGAAGTGGTCGAGCGAGGGAACTGTGGTTTACTGAGGAAGTTGAATCTCTTATCAAGAGGAAGAAGGAGGCATACGTAAAAATGAGATGTGAAGGCTCGAGTTAGCCAGGAAGGACCTAAAGGGAGTGTTAAGACGAGCTTGGAGGGGATATGAGAAGTGTTTGGCAGGTTGGATCAAGGAAAAGCCTAAAGCTTTCGATAGGTATATCAGGAATAAAAGAATGACTAGAGTAAGATTAAGGCCTGTCAAGTAGTGGGAAGTTGTGCATGGCTTCCGAAGAGATAGCAGAGGCACTAAGTGAATATTTTTTGTCAGTATTCACACAGGAAAAAGTTAATGTTGTCAAGGAGAATACTGAGATATAGGCTATTAGACTAGATAGAATTGAGGTTCATAAGGAGGAAGTGTCAGCAATTCTGGAAAGTGAGAAAATAGATAAGTCCTTTGAGCCAAATGGGATTTATCCTATGATTCTCTGGGAAGCTAGGGAGGAGATTGCAGAGCCTTTGGCTTTCATCTTTATGTCATCATTGTTGACAGGAATAGTGTCAGAAGACTGGAGGATAGCAAATGTTGTCCCCTTGTTCAAGAAGGGGAGTGGAGACAAACTTGGTAATTATAGCCCATTGAGCCTTACTTTGGTTGTGGGTAAAGTGTTGGAAAGGATGATAAGAGATAGGACTTATAATTATCTAGAAAGGAATAATTTGACTAGGGATAGTCAACACGGTTTCGTGAAGGGTAAGTTGTATCTCACACAGCTTATTGAGTTCTTTGAGGAGGTGACCGAAAAGGTGGATGAGGGGGAAACCGTTGATGTGGTGTATATGGATTTCAGTAAAGTTTTTGGTAAGGTTCCTCATGGTAGGCCACTGCAGAAAATACAGAGGCATAGGATTAAGAGTGATTTAGCAGTTTTGGTCAGAAATTGGCTAGCTGAAATAGACAAAAGGTGGTGGTTGATGGGAAATGTTCATCCTGGAGTTCAGTTATGAGTGGTGTACCGCAAGGTTCTGTTTTGAGGTTCTGTTTTTATAAATGACCTGAATGAGGGCGTAGAAGGATGGGTTAATAAATTTGTGGATGACACAAAAGTCATTGGAGTTGTGGACAGTGCAGAAGGATGTTGTAGGTTACAGAGAGACGTAGATAAGCTGCAGAGCTGGGCTGAGAGGTGGCAAATGGAGTTTAATGCAGAAAAGTGTGAAGTGATTCATTTTGGAAGGAGTAACAGGAATACAGAGTACTGGGCTAATGGTAAGATTCTTGGAAGTGTGGATGAGCGGAGAGATCTTGGTGTCCATGTGCTTAGATCGCTGAAATTTGCCACCCAGGTTGATAGGGTTGTTAAGAAGACGTACGGTGTGTTTGCTTTTATTGGTAGGGGGACTGAGTTTCAGAGCCATGAGGTTATGTTACAGCTAGACAAAACTCTGGTGTGGCCACACTTGGAATATTGTGTACAGTTCTGGTTGCTGCATTATAGGAAGAACGTGGAAGCATTGGAAAAGCTGCAGAGGAGATTTATCAGGATGTTGACTGGTATGGAGGGAAGGTCTGATGAGGAAAAGCTGAGGGCGTTGAGGCTGCTTTCATTAGAGAGAAGAAGGTCAAAAGGTGACTTAATAGAGACATACAAGATGATCAAATGATTAGATATGGTGAACAGTGAGAGCCTTTTTTCTTGGATGGTGATGGCTAGCACAAGGGGACATAGCTTTAAATTGAGAGGTGATAGATAAAGGACAGATGTCAGAGGTAGGTTCTTTACTCAGATAGTAGTAAGGTTGTGGAATGCCCTGTCTGCAACATTAGTAAACTTGCCAACTTTAAGGGCATTTAAATGGTCATTGGATAAATATATGGATGATAATGGAATAGTTTAGATTAGATGGACTTCAGTCTGGTTTCACAGGTTGGCGCAACATCGAGGGTTGAAGGGCCTATACTGCGCTATATTGTTCTATGTTCTATCCAGTTAGAGATGACAAGCAGGCTGCATCGGTGGTGGATCAATTGGCGTACCTGAGGTTTTGAATTGCTGGCAGCCCCAAATAGAGAGGTGGGCACTGCCACTCAGTAGGTGATTCCCTTCACCAATGTTCTGTGACTGCGAAGTAAGGCCTGGAACCTGTACTTCTGGTGAAAGGTGGGATGTAATTAAAGGTGATAGTACTGGTCCCCCAGCTGGGCTTTGGGCACAGCCAGGAAGATCCCAGCAACATCACCAATTTTCCTTTGTGGGCATTTCTAGGTGTGGCCTATGTATGGAGTAGAATTTATGCAGACAGAGGGTTAATGGTTTGGTATAAAAGATTGAAGTGATGTTGACATTTTCTATGTTTGCGTATAACTCATGCCCATAATTCTGCAACCTTTTAAACCGAAGTACGTATTTGCGCTCACCTTCCAGCTGCAGAGGGAACCCCAGTTTTGGGAGGTTATTGAAACATAGAAGAGACATCAACAATCAGCAGATATTATATACCATTTTTGAACAAAGTTAGCAATATATACTATAGGGCCTGTTCCACTGGGCTGTACTCAATACATAGTACTTCAAGGCAGAACAAAAAATAATTCTTATATAATAAAGACTTGAATATTACTGTTATATTAACAACCAGTTTAAGACTATCAATATCACAAATATAGCTCACTGATTCTTGCTAAAGCTACATAATATAAGTCGTGGCCTGCAGACCAAAAACATATCTAAGTATTGTGCCCCTTTTCAATTAAACAGTCATTTCCAGATAATGTTTTCATGATAACACCTTGATCTGTCCCTTTTCTTTTGGAAATTTGGTATTCTTGGTTTTGCCCTGATGAGTGCAAGACCAAATCTTTCAACAGCATGTCACTTTTTCTCAGCAATACTCAATGCTTTATGCCAATTATGACAGAACAAAAATGCAGCCAGGAACATCCATTTTCCCTACAAGCCATGGCCAGAATTCTGGGTTCAAAGATTAGTGTAAGTCAATGTTTGATGAATTATTTGACCACAGAAATATCAAAACAAAGTCCATTTCTTGCTGGTGTCCACACTTGCAAATTTTGTAGCAGTTATTAATAGATTGTGATCAGAAGCTGGAGGAGGGAAACAGATATCAATTGTAGCAACTCCCACTGTTGCATAATTGATATCAGCTAACTCAGCAATGATCAGTGATACAACCTTAAAGTCTTTTGACTGCCCATCTCAGCATCACAACAAATTAAACCTTGAATTACTGAGCCAGATCTTGAATGTTGCAATAACACAACATGAATGAATAAACATCTGCTCCTGATGGAAAATACTTCATCTATTAGAAGAAAATGTGACATTCAATATGTAGAGTTAGTTTATCTTTAATTAACTGATTTTTAGTTCTGTTGACTATAAAGCATAACAAATGTATCTTAAGCAGTCTCTAACAAAATGTGTGAATTTTATCTGGAAAATTGTGAAGTATGTAATCATATATCAGCAGTGAGTGGCTAAGAGGAAATATAACCAATGAACCAGCAGTAGGCTATTAATGTTCATTATATTAACTTTCCATCTTTAAAAATGTAAATTAATGTATTTACTTAATATAATACTATATTCCAAATCTGTGCAGTAGTAGATGATTAGTATTACAATGTTGATTCCAGAGCATTCCACAAAATTCCTGTTTAATTTTATTTATTGAATTGAAATGTAGTTTCCATCAAATCTTGGCCTGTTTTAAATGCTGGAAGAGAGTACTACATCCTTCTTTTGAAATTTCACATTCTTTAGTATTCGTCTTTCTTGTCTATAAGTTTATCCAGCCTTCAGCATATTTCTTGCTTACTTACAATGTACACATTGCAAAAATAGATTTCAGGTGAGAAACAGAAAATTACATGAATTCATCATCATTAGGACTTAATGACTGGCAAAAGGTAAAGTTCCAGACCATGACATTTCTTTTATATGACTGTGGATGCCATAGACATTCCTAACATTCTGATCAATGGATGTATGTTTTCAAGAGAGAGGAAATGTGTATGTTTTAATTGTTGTTTACCATAAGATAATATAAAAACAATGTGCATGCAATTTCAACTGACGTCTTTGAGTATCTTGTCAAATTTATGACCTCTTCAAATAGCAACTATTTGTCATCTCTGTAGGACTGCAGAGGCTGTTACCCTTGTTTTCTTTTGACCAACTTATAGTGTTAGAATTTAGTCCTACATGAGGCATAATAAAGGTTGTAAAGCAAATAGTGGCATGAACATCTAGTAATTAGATATTACTATATAAAATAATGTTTTTCCTTATTGTGGAAACTTAATTGGGCAATGGACTGTGTGCATTATCATTGGCAACCAAATAATCCTGAAGTGATGGAATGTAATAGGAGATGCCTTACAAGTCAGAGATACTGTCCTGAAACTAAAGCTGGTCAAACAGAGCCCAACCAAGAACTATTGGAACAATGCTCTCTTCATGGCTGTTTTGCTGCATAGATTTAGCCCTTGAATTTTACTCATGACCCCCTGAATATAAAGAGTCAGCTAATACTCTAAAGGGGAAAAGGTTGTGCTGTTCACGGAAGTTGCCTGTAACTATATCTTCTAACTGGCACAGCTGTCTACATAGTGGGATAAGGAAAATATTTCACTGCCCAGATTCAGAAAGTGCAAAATTTATTCCTAATAAAATCAACTAACATGGGTAGTTAGGTTTATTGAACAATCTTATTTTATTTATCTTCTGAGCTCTTGCTATTTGTGCAATATTGCATTTTCAAAGTAATAAGAAATACATTTCAGTGAAGTGCATTTACTCATCTGTAGAACAGATTAGAATGAGGACAGATAATTAACCAGTCAGTTGATGTTGTGCAATTCATTTCGATTTCTAATCTTAAGAAATTTTTTTTAAGAACCTCTATTTATTAAGGCAAGGATACTTTAGAGTGGGATTTCATATGTATGCTTTTAATTGGTATCGTAATGCACTGCATATATGGAGAAGAAATGTTAACTTTAACCAATACTGATCACATTAGATTCAAAGATTATGCATGAACTCCTGTGCATTGTAGCAACTGTGCGGCAACAGAAATCCTAATGGCAGTTTCCATAGTATCACATTACCTCTATTCTTGCCCTTTTGCTGGTCTTAGTGTGTTACTGGCAATAAAATATGTTCTTGAGGTCGTCTGCCGACAGATTTAATTCCTGCACTTGAACAGCTGAAGGAACAAATACATTTAAGTCCTTCAGTTTTTTTTCATTTGTGCCACATTAAATCTTTTATGGAATCGATATTTTTCATTAGACTGAAGATTGTAAATTCAGATTTTCTTGTTTATTTTGATATCGTTAACTCACCTAGAAGTCAATAAATGGAGCACTTCACTACATCTGAAGGGGCTGAGGAAGTGGTATGGCAGTCTTACTCATAGATATATAGGGTACCAACCAGGCATACAATGAGTTTATGTAAGTCCCTAGATGGAGCGCTAAAAAATGAGGAGGATATGAAGACTGTGCCCATTGCATTTCCACTGCTGATTTGCTAACAGAGTGAAGGGCAGCAGCTTGTTTATCTACTGACCAGAGGTGTGCACCAAATGAAGGTAATTAACGGAGCCAATGCAAGCCATCACCCCAGGTTTAAAGCATTTTGTCAGCAGCAAAGCATCCCCCTGCCACGTAGGGAGGTCACCTGTTGCATGGAAGCATTCTCCCAATAGATTCTCGGACTGAGATTGGGACTCAGTAATGATCATATTCAGAGGGCCATGGTCCAAGGAGTTGCAAGATTTTAAAAGTGTATTTGGTTGAATCCCAAATAAGAGCAAACATTTGTCATTGCCTCAAATAAGGCCACCCTTCAGGACTAGCAAGTCTGCAAAACCTTTGCTGAGACTGTAAAGCTGCCAACATCTGGAATTGGCCTCATGAAGAGCTAGCCTCCATCCTTAACTGGGTGACACACCTTGTAATTGCTTCCCAACTGGGAACTGCTGTGAGGGTTTCCGCCATACAGGATGATTCCATTGGCTGTCCTCTGGGTTTGAAGGCCACATCAGGTCTCATGACATGCCTGCAAACTCTCTGCATCTCAGAATTATGTAGTTGTTTTCTATATAAATAATACTGTTTTTCTTTCAGTCATCCTGATGAAGTGAAAATCATGTCTTCCATATTACATATACAGAGAAAACTCGATTATCTGGCATTTGATTATCCATCTATTGGATTATCTGGAAAGATCGCAAGGTCCCGATGCTCAGCTAAACTATGTTATCTGGCATTCAATCATCCGGAATTCGATTAACCGAACAAAATACTGCCCACCCGTGTCATTCGGACAATCAAGGTTCCTAATGCCCCCGAGTGCCAAATTTTTGCCCAGTCATTAAACCTGTTTATTCTTCTGCAAATTTCTTACATCTTTACAGCATACTATTCTACCTATCTTTGTGATATCTTCCATTTTAACTGCAGAATTTTCACTCATAACATCTAATTCATTGCTGCAAGTTGTTAAAAATTGGGTCCTCTGCCTAGGTCCTTGTGGGGCTCCACTCATTATATCATGCCAAACAGTCAATAGATGTATTGATGTAAACTCTGTTTTTGCCAGCTAACCAATCTTCCCTCCAGGACACCCTAACAAATGCCTTTTGAAAATCTAAGTACAGTATTTTTTTACAGGCTACCTTTACCTACAACACATGTCATTCCTTCAAAGAAAACATGAATTCCCTTTGACAAAATCATTCTGCCCCTTACGATTACTTTGAGAGTTTCCACGTACCTGGCCATAACCTCTTTAACACTTGATTCTAAGTACACATGAATTCCTAATTAATGCCCACCACTTTTTCATTGCATGTCTAATGTACGCTTTGACTTCCTCTGTGAAAATACCTTTTTTTTATGACACAATCTACCCAATTGTAATTTTAGAAGTCAGGCAATATTTCCTGTTTCCATTTAGTGGTTTTGTTCATAGAACCCCCAAAATCTGTCCTTGGACCTTTTGTTTTCTTTGACTACATACTTCTTGAGTAATATTACCTTCTTATTAATACCCTCTCTTCCCCAGATTTTTAAAACCTCTTCTAATGAAGATTTTCATCAACTCGGCTTAATACCTTCTCCTTTGGCTTATTGTTAATTTTTTTTTAGTTCTTCTGATTTTCTGAAATACTTTGGGACTTCTTAAAATTAAAGATGCTTTATGGGTCGAACTTACTGGTTGCTGGTAGTGGCCTGATACAAGGGGGAATTGTTATGGGAGCAACCATGTTCCAGACATTTTTGGAAGTTCGATTTTACTTCCTTGACCATCAGGCAGTTCTGGCATCTCTCTGCCATCAGGCACTGGCTTTCTGTTGGGGATTCTATCCCCTCAAAGAGCAGTAACCACTGCTTGAACCTTGATTCAGACCAGCCATTATGGAGGAATGCTTGGAATTTGTGGGGTTTATCTGGGGAGCCAGCATGGGTAGGGTGGAGTGGCTTTGTTGTGAGGGAAAGAGGCGGGGTTCTTATCAATAGGACCAACCTTTGCCTCTGGTGAAGGCTCACATCCTCAAACTCACGAGGAGGCAACCAGCTTTTGCAATATAGCTTACATCTCCTTCACAACTGGTTAAATTTTAATGTAGATGGGATGACTGCAATTTTCTACTTTGAGGCCTCAATTTTCCTGCAGGCAGGAAGATGGTCCTTTACATTTGCTGCACTGAGTTTTTTTGCAACAAACTGGGGAGAAGACAGGATTTTATTCCTCTACCTTTTCCTCCAATTGTACAGTGCCCCTCCAACCCTCACACATACCATCTTACAGCCTGTTCCCAATTAAGGAAAAGGTTACTTTCCACCCGATTACTGTAATGTGTTGTACTTGGTGAACTTACCAAACTGGCAGTTGTAATCAATTTTAATGCCCAAACTTTAAACTTAGAAATGTGCCTCAACCAAGGTGAACTCTCTTACTCTTTCTGACATACATTATAGTCCCCAGCTCAGACACTTGGCTATCAGTATGCCTTTGCTGGAATGCTTCCTATCAACCCTCTAGGAGCTCAAATGCTGTCCTTAATTGAATGGTTTGAGTGTCTGACACTGATGTGATATGATGAGATGTGAAGTTGTGAACACTAATTGAAAATTCAGGCCCTTGAATGCTTAGGAGACAGGATTTGTGAGAAATCTAATGAGTAATCTAATTATACCATTGTATTTCCTTTAAAATATAGGACCATTTGTGAGAAAGGATAAACCGACTACCTTTCAATCGCACTTGTTACTTATCAGGAATAGAACTGTTTGCTCTTTATATTATCCCATTTGACAAATCATAGGGTATTGTGGATCACTGTTTCTCATGACTGTGTTTTAACAAAGCATAACAAAACATATTATCTCCCAGCAATTTCATAGAGTCATAGAGTTTTACGTAAAGTAAATTTGTTTTACGTAAAGTAAAACGTCATTGAGGAGCTTCTTGGATTTTTAAAGCATTACATAAAATCACAGGTTAATGCAATATGTTTTATTATTTTCTTTCAGAAAGCAGCATGGTTATACGATACAGAACAATGTGTGAATATAGATATGAGGCCTGCGCTAGTCCTTGCATTAAAACATGCAGTGACCCTCACGCAATAGCCTGCAAATTTCTTTCACCGTAAGTATCTGTGAACTTTATAAATGTGAAAAATGTAGGAGTTAATAATTATTATTTGTACTTACATAATTGAATCTAATGTAAAACACAACCTTTGTTTGTTTATTTGATATATATATATATATATATATACATATATATAAAATCCACAGGTTATTTTGAAAATGTAGTCTGTATGTATTCCATGATCCATGTTTGAAGGTTACTCAATTGGGGACCAGAAGGCATCCTTTGTAAACAAGATTGCAACTTCCACATGTTATGATACCTTCTTGGTGTCAAGGCAGGGGCCATCACAAATGGAATGGATGTTGGAGACAGAAGGGAAGGATTCAATCATTGTGGCCCAAGCTGGGATCAACAATAGAGGAGCAAAACAGGGAATCCTGCTTTGGTAGTTTTAGGGTTCTAAATTAAAGAACTAGAAACCAAGGCTAGTAATCTCCAGATTATTACCCAAGCCATGTGGAAGTTGTCATTAGGATAGGGAGGTTAATAAGGTGACCACATGACTGAATAGAGTGTGAAAGTGGGGTTTCATTTTATGAAAAGCTGGTGGCAGTATGTGACCTGTATCATTGGGATGGGTTCCACCTGAACCTGGGAAGTAATTTTTCCTGCAGGATTTTAAAAGGCATGTAGGTGTGATGAGTATTGTGGGGGAGAGAGAACTCAGGTGGGAAAGTTAGTTCAAATTATAGTTCTGAAATGAAAGGGCAGAGTCCTCCTTATTTTCAAAGTGTTGTATGTCCCATCCCTTCCCTAATTCTATAAGCAGTTGTAGACCAACAACCCCCCCCCCCACCCCCAACCCTTCCTGGAATCTTAGTGTTCCCCTGATTTTAGCCTTTTGAACATCTACACCATTAGCAGCCATGCCTTCAGCTGCCAAAGCCTCAAGCTCTGTAATTCCCTTCATAAACTTTGACACCCCCTACCTCTCTTTCATCCTTTAAGACCCACCTTGAAACCAACTTCTTTAACCAAGCTTTTGATCACCTGTTCTCATATTTCCTGATGTGGCTCGTTGTTAAATTTTGTTTGATAATACTCCTGTGAAATAACTTGGGGAATGTTTACTCTATTGAAGGGCTATACAAATACATAATGCTGTGGTCAGAAATTGTGTTTCTGATCCAATAGTACAGTACAGTAAAAAAGCTGAAAGACATAAACTAATTAAAACAGGAGAGAGAAACATATGAGTAAAACATTAGAGTGGCCCAAGTAACTGTGCTTTATACCGAGAACTTCACCTTGGGGGAAGTAGCATTGTAACAACTACTACGGCGATCAAGTGGAAATCAAATGTATCAGGTAATACACTTATAGGAAAGATATGGATTATGGGAAAGAAACCTTAGTGGGAAATGTGGACTGGAAATTTTATTTGGGTTTGGAGTTGGGACTTCATATGCGAATGACCACATATTCAATTTTTTGGAGAGAATTCTTCCCTCTGTTTGCCTGAACCTGCATCATTTTAACTTGACACTTTTACAGGTTGATAATGCTTCCTGTACAAATCGAGTGCCCAATATATAATAGTGTTATAAAAATCACATTCAGGAAGCCTGGCTCTTTTCATTGACACCTCTTTTTTTTGCAACTGGCCAAAAGTATGCCTTCTCTATTGGATCCATTTTGTTTTTGGCAACAGTACTATCAAATGCTGCCTGAGAGCAAATTGAATGTCTGGCAGGGGCAAGGCAAAGGAAGTGGATTTGCTTAAAGCAACATCCAGTACTTCTGATCATCATCACTCCTCTACTTTTAAGATCAGCCTCAGCAATAAGAGAAATACTTTATAAATGGGCCATCTAGATTGAGAGCAGTCCCATCACATCTGCCATTTACAAAGGCACAAGTGGAGAAGCAACAGGAATGGCAGTTGAAATGTTGCACTTGCCATATACTTGGCTCTTACTTGGCTCTAAGACAGAGGAGTACCATGATTGCCAAGTACTTATAAGGAGATATGGAATATTGAGGAACTGGCCACTCGAGAGCCTATACGAGAACAGGGTAAGCTATCTCAAAATGCCTGAGACACAACGTCGGAGTAGGTGGTCCTGACAAGTGGTAGATGGGCTTTGGAACCTTTCCTGAGAAGGCTTCCAGCCAAAGGGAAATCAGAGGAATTATGCTTCTGGTGACATGGAGGTGAATATGAGTCCCAATTTCTTTATAATCGATTCTCTCCAAAGCTTTGCATGTGATCTCTGTGGGATCTCACAGTCCAAAGCTCACAGGCATGTCCATGAGCTAACTAATACCCTTTTCTGCCAGAGTGGGCTACTTCATCTCATTCATCACAGACGTTGCTGCCCATACACAGAGGTGTCTTGTTCCAAAGATTTGTCCAGAATGTTGATAACTGCATGTTTATAGCATTAAAGGCTTCCCATGTAAATGCTGCGATCACCACAAAAGATTTTTACTTGTCTGTATCTGCTTCACTACCCTTCCTGCTAGTTGGGAAGATATGCTTCATTATGCAAGGTACTGGTGAGACCACATCTGGAGTACTGTGTACAGTTTTGGTCACTCTATTTAAGGAAGGATATCAATGCATTGGAAACAACTCAAGAGGGGTTTTACCAGACTAAATTCTGGAAAGTCTTATGAGAAAGGTTGGACAGATTAAGGCTGCTAGATATAGAAAAGGAAGAGGTGACTTGGCTGAAGCATACAAGATCCTGAGGGATCTCGACAGTCTACATGTGGAGACAATGTTTCCTCTTCTGGAAGAATCTAGAAGTGAAGGTTACTGGTTAAAAGCAAGGGGTCACCAATTTAAAGTTGACATGAGGCCCAAATGTTTTCTCACAGAAGACATTGGGGTTCTTCCTGAAAAGAAGGCAGAAGAGTTTATTTGTGTGTTCTAAGACAGTGGTGAATAGCTTTTTTGCTAAATGGCGGGTGGCAGGTGTGAAAAGGTTATCAGCAGCAGGCATTCGAATGTGAACTTGTGGGTTGCAATAAAAGTAGCCATTATTGGGATGGCAGAGCAGTCTCAAGGAGCTGAAAAGCCTGCTTCTGATCTGATAATTATGTTTCTGTTAATGCTCTGACTTGATGCAATGTTTTCCACTCTTGGCCACTTCTACATAGTGCTCCCTTGGTGTCACAGAGGAGGCAGAGGCAGGCTGCTCATGCCTCTGAATATATGACTGTAAAGGAAGCTGGCCATGTGCTGGAACTATCCTCACTTGAACATGACTAGCAGATGGAGCTCCTGTCTCTTGTGCTAAGGTATCAGAAGATGGAGATGTTCCTTTCAAAAATAAGGAGCTTTCAGTCTCTTCTTTTGAATTCTGAGCCCTTGGGATGGTATCACAATGACCAGTTGGCCTGTGGTGCTGAGCCTCTGCTGCCAACTCTATATTGTCAGCATCAGTGTAATCTCTTTCAGTGGCTGTAGCTCCTTTCCTATTACCGCAATGGAGCAATTGCCACTAAGCAGGAAATTTAGCACTGGGTTAGTGGTGCTGGAAGAGCACAGCAGTTCAGGCAGCATCCAAGGAGCAGCAAAATTGACGTTTCGGGCAAAAGCCCTTCATCAGGAATAAAGGCAGTGAGCCTGAAGCGTGGAGAGATAAGCTAGAGGAGGGTGGGGGTGGGGAGAAAGTAGCATAGAGTACAATGGGTGAGTGGGGGAGGGGATGAAGGTGATAGGTCAGGGAGGAGAGGGTGGAGTGGATAGGTGGAAAAGGAGATATGCAGGTAGGACAAGTCCGGACAAGTCATGGGGACAGTGCTGAGCTGTAAGTTTGGAACTAGGGTGAGGTGGAGGAAGGGGAAATGAGGAAACTGTTGAAGTCCACATTGATGCCCTGGGGTTGAAGTGTTCCGAGGCAGAAGATGAGGCGTTCTTCCACCAGGCGTCTGGTGGTGAGGGAGCAGCGGTGAAGGAGGCACAGGACCTCCATGTCCTCGGCAGAGTGGGAGGGGGAGTTGAAATGTTGGGCCACAGGGCGGTGTGGTTGATTGGTGCGGGTGTCCCGGAGATGTTCCCTAAAGCGCTCTGCTAGGAGGCGCCCAGTCTCCCCAATGTAGAGGAGACCGCATCGGGAGCAACAAATACAATAAATGATATTAGTGGTTGTGCAAGTAAAACTTTGATGGATGTGGAAGGCTCCTTTAGGGCCTTGGATAGAGGTGAGGGCGGAGTTGTGAGCGCAGGTTTTACAGTTCCTGCGGTGGCAGCGGATAGTGCCAGGATGGGAGGGTGGGTTGTAGGGGGACGTGGACCTGACCAGGTAGTCACGGAGGGACTGGTCTTTGCGCAAGGCGGAAAGGGGTGTGGGGGGAAATACATCCCTGGTGGTGCGGTCTGTTTAGAGGTGGCAGAAATGTCGGCGGATGATTTGGTTTATGCGAAGGTTGGTAGGATGGAAGGTGAGCACCAGGGGCGTTCTGTCTTTGTTACGGTTGGAGGGGTTGGGTCTGAGGGCGGAGGTGCGGGATGTGGACGAGATGCGTTGGAGGGCATCTTTAACCATGTGGGAAGGGAAATTGCGGTCTCTAAATAAGGAGGCCATCTGGTGTGTTCTGTGGTGGAACTGGTCCTCCTGGGAGCAGATACGGTGGAGGCAGAGGAATTGGGAATACGGGATGGCATTTTTGCAAGAGGGAGGGTGGGAAGAAAATTTAGCATCTCTCATGTGAGTTGTTGCACCTCCTACATGCATGGTAGGGGTTCATCATGAGATTGGCCACAGTCTCTACCATGGTCATCCTGCAGTTCCCACCATGAGACCTTGCCAAGATCAGGAACATGACACCTTCCTCCATTCACTGTGATGTTAGTGCCCACTGACATTAATGTCATTGATGTACATGCTTACCCCATATTCTTTACCCCATATTCTTCTTTCGGCACATGGGTGTTGTACACTTTGAAAATGCTTCCCAATATATCTCTATAAAAAACTCATCAGGTATATATTTCGGGGCTAATGATTACTACCTTGTAAGGCATTGATTGTGCAATTTCGATTCCTTCTCCTGTCTGAGTTTGGACTTCGCTCCAACACCAAAGCTGATTAACCTATGAGAGAAATATAGAAGGCAAACTCACAACGATACATTTTGTAATCTAAAAGTAATTGATGTTTTGGTTTCTGTAGGGATTCTCCTACAATAAAAAGAACAACTTAAACATTCACTAATTATTGCAATATTAAGATACCTTCTTGATGTAATCCTTTTCACTGGTTTAAAAATACGTGCCCATTCCAAATGACGGTAAATTCACCATAGTCCCAGAGGACCATAGGACTGCTCTCTTGTTAGAGAGAGATGACTGGTGGTGGCTTAATCTGAGGGTCACCACATCTCAGGTGAGGGTACTAGTTGAGAAGGTGGGACCTTCATGGAAACCTCAGCCAATGCAGAAATTGAATCTGCACTGTTGATGTCACTCTATATTGCAAATCGACCATCCGACCAACTGAACTAACCACCATTCCCCCATTCAAATATATCATGAGTCTAACAGTTTATATCTGTAAGCCCCTCCTCCTTCATTTCAGTTAGTTACTGTCATCAATTCACCAATTAACACTCTTCCCATCATTTCAATTTCATAGAATTCCTACAGTGTGGAAGCAGGCCATTTGACCCATTGAGTCCACACTAACCCTCCGAAGCTAACCCATCCCTTCGGAGGGTTTGTCCTATATAGTGTTTTGTGCAGTCCTTGCAAACAGGAAGACAGCTAACGATCCGCATCCATGAACATCAACTAGCCACGAAACGCCACGACCAACTATCCTTAGTAGCCACACACGCAGACGACAAGCAACATGAATTTGACTGGGACAACACTACCATTATAGGGCAAGCCAAAAAAAGAACAGCCAGGGAATTCCTAGAAGCGTGGCACTCATCCATAAACTCCATCAACAAACACATCGACCTGGACCCAATATACCAGCCACTACAGCGGACAGCTGAAACTGACAACCGGAAGCGGCAGGGACGGCCACTATAAATGCCGGAGGAAATACCACAGAAGTGCTTCACAGGAGGCTCCCAAGCACTGAGGATGTCACCTAGACAGGGGACGAAATGTTTGCAACAAAAATTTCCAGCTCGGCGAACAGAACCACAACCCTGAAGAAGGGCTTATGCCTGAAATGACGATTCTCCTGTTCCTTGGATGCTGCCTGACCTGCTGCGCTTTTCCAGCAACACATTTTCATCCCTGGTGCTGTGAGACAGCAATAGTTTTGTGCAGAAATAAAGTGGGTATTATAACCTGAAAAATACTTTTCTTGGGTCAGATTGAAATCTTAGAGTTGTTTTTCTGACCCAAACCCACGCATTTTCAGCTTTAACTGAGTCCGGAAGAAGGGCATGCAATCAACCATCTCCAAGGAAGCAGTTGGAAACTTTAAATAAGGTAATAATGAGACCACATACGTCAATACTACTCTAGTGTTAACCTCAACTGTTAACTTTCATGTAAGGACTTGGTTGATTTCGAAGTTGCATGCCTTCACCTTTGCTTCCTGGATCTGTGCTTCTGCAATCAAGTGCTTCCCAATGACCTTCACAATAAGGCATCAAATCTCACCACGAGGCCTTTGATTCCCTAGATCCAATCTCTGAACTCCATCTGACATATTCCTGATGCATTTAACACAAAGGTCCCCTTATGGTTGCAATCTACTCCTCCAAGAGATCTCCAACCTTCCTCAGCAAGTCTGGTTATCTCCCCTCCTCTCCATCAAAACCCCCTCCAATCACCTCCCCAGTTGAACTGGTCACTTTTTCTTCACCCCTCTCATTCTCATTTGTTTCATATCTCCCAATTCCCATACAACTGAACTGCCTCTGATTTTCCCTTCCACATCCCATCCAATTCATGGATCCAATCTGCACCTCCTTGGTGTGGACCTACCTGTTGTCACTAAATGGTTCCCTGCCTGACTGGAACTTAGTGGTGGAACTCTGTACTATTCGGGAAAATCCCAGATTATGGACATCTTTCAGGTCGACCTGTTTCCTCTGGGTCAGATAGGTAAAACAGGGTTCCAAAGTGCTTTCAAATGGAAGAGAAAAACGCCTGAGACATTATTCAGTAATTGAAAGAGACTTATCAACAGGTTACCCAGCTGCTGACCCAGCCAGAATTGCTGCATGGCCCAGAGATACTAAATAAACTGTGGAGAGAACCTAAAGAGCCCTTCTGTTTTTCTCATGCAGGGTTGAAGGATGTTTGGTGCATTGCCCAAAGAACATGCTTCTTGATGAAGCCACACACAGATGTGTTTACCTGGAGGACTGTGAGTGTCTCAGTTTGTTTAATTTGAAGCTTTTGTGCATGTTGTTTTATGTGAATAACATTGAGACATAAAAGAGCCAGAGAAGAACACCAATAATAAACATTTAGCACTTCTGGGTTAGTTACTTTTTAACTCAACGTTAGTGCTCTGAAAATTTCAGGCTGCCCTTGCCTCCCACATTCACAGTGCATTTGATTTGAGTACAGATTACAATACTAGTTGTTACTTTTTTCTTCTTACGTTATGCTTAACACTACGGGTAATAAACAGCGAAATGATACTGGGAAATATCAAATAATGAAGATGAAGTCAAATCACATCAACTACTGTTTTGATAACGTATTACTCTCATATGAATAAGTTAATACTAATTTAAGGAGTTCAGTGAAAAGTGATTACATCCAAAAGGACACATTTTGTCAGAAATGAAAGCAGAAACTGCTGGGAATCAGTTCTGAAGAAGGGTCACTGGACCCGAAACATTAATTCTTGCTTCCTGTTCACAGATGCAGCCAGACCTGCTGAGTTTTCCACGAAATTTCTGTTTTTGTTTCTGATTTCCAGCATCCACCTTTCTTTGTTTTTTTTTATTGGCACATTTAGTTAGTCAGCCTAAGGGTATATCCTCAAGGGCTCATAACTGGTATAAGGAAAATAACTGTATTACATAACTTAAAAGGCAAAATACAGAATCTGAAACAAATGCAGAGAATGCTGGAGAAAATCAGATCTGGTAGAATCTGTGGAAAGAAATAGAGTTAATGTTTCGAGACTGCTATGATTCTTAGTGACAGCAATATCTGACTCAAAATGCTAACTCTGTATCTCTCTTCACAGGTACTGCCAGACATGTTAATTTTCTCTAGCATTCTCTGTTTTTGTTATTGTACTTGTTTTAACAATGTGTAAAAGGAAATATGTCAACTTCAATAGAAGCAATGGAAAAAGATAATATTCATTTATTGAGTTTGAAGAATTTGTATCTGTGAATGATATATTAATTGTTTATTTTTTAACAGGTATTAATGTCACTGCAACCGATTTACCTTATATATTGCCAACTACAACAACGCCTGTGATGACAGAGAAAGTATACAGTTCACTCACAACAGTAGTGTCTCCAACAGTAGGACAGAAAACAACTGCCATTTCAGACCAATATGCAAGTATATCAACTCCACTGACAATGGTTCCAGTCACCACAACATCCTCAGTAACCACCTCAACATCAGCTTACACAACATCTTCTACAGCTACAGAACCTACACATTTAAGTTCTACAATGACCATCTCAACCTCTGTTGAGAGTTCCAGAACAACAAGTACCACAGCAGCAGTTACAAGTCAATCTAGAACCCCCATTTATACTACGGAAAAAGTATTGCCTTCCACTTTAAGTGGTACTTTATTAACCACTGCTCCAAGCAACATATCTGACAGGATTACTTTCTCAACACATAGTACAGCATCTACAGCTCAGGCAGCAACATCAGCAATTCAATACAGTACACTCACTGAGAGTACAAAAATGACAACAGTACAACAAACAACTGTGGGGAAGACTGAAATATCAACAGAAGAGGTCACCAGACGCTCTGTTACACCACTTACAACAACCAGTGTTACATTGCCTCCTGAATCAAGTGTTGGAACTGGGGCAGCACAAATCATACAATCAACAGCAGTGACTTCTCCAGTTACTTTCTCATCTACACGTGCTCAAGAGAAAACGACATCAGAAGCATCCTCCGCGTCACAGACTTTTCCATTGAATCTGACATCAACTACTTCAGCAGCTACAATCAGTCCTCAATCAGAAACTGCAATTTCATTTGGTATCTCAGCTGCACCCTCTTATTCCCAAACTGCAGCTCCATCAGTGACACCACCACAATGCATAGTAGGAGCACTTTAACCTTTTTATTCCTCCTTTAAACAGAATGTACAAAATGGCAAATAAAAATTCTAGATTTCTTTATATACTGAAATTGAAAAAATTGGTTGAGCTTGTAAATTCAAGTTAGAAGCTCATAGTAATAGGTTATGTAGTTTCTCTACTACATTCTCTAGTATACTTATTAAGAAAATAAGCTTTATGTTTCCACCTTGTTGCTGTTCCCTGTATTATCCCACCATGACCTATACTCCTCCCGACCACTTAGTCATCACTAAACCTCTTGTTGAATATCCAAGATTATGATATCTATTTGATTGATACGATCATCATTATTTAAGCTTGGCCAATGGAGGATATTTCCCTGCCAATTTTCAGCTTGCTTAACTGAGGTGCTCCAGCAATGCTTGATACTCTACCTAACAGCCTGACTGGAAGTAGATAGGCAAAGTTGATGTCAGTCTGTGATATTTTAGTTAGAAAACCCACAGACCCCAACTGCTGCTATTTGGAAAGTTCCAATCTAATGTTTCTCTTGGGAGAGCTGCACTAATTAAAGTAACTGGTGAAGTAAAATTCGAACTTGAAAAATGTAATAAGTTGCTACAAATAGAAACATATGGCATATATTTATTCAAAAGTATCAACTTTTATTTTGTGACTATTTTAAGTGGAGACTTTCCAATTTGATGGTTTTGGATTTGATTCAAAATATACAATTCAGATCATCAGTGAATCTTTTTATCCATTCATTCAAGTGTTAGGAAAAAAAACTTAAATCAATGCAATGGACGGAATTGGGAATTTAATCAGGAACAACAGCATCCTGAAGCAAAACTTAATGAATATCACTAGATCTCCCATCCTTAGATTAGTGAAATAATTATTGACATGAATTTTGATGTCAATGATTCCAATGTAAATTATGCAGTCTTAATACAAACAATATCATATTACATTCTTCTTTTGGGCAAAAACGTACTGATCACAACAAACAAAAACTCTAATATGGGATTTTTTATTTGAAGATATAACTATTTACAGATAAAGTTCATAGAAGCTAGGTGTAGTACATCTTACTCCGATACTGTTGCTTCAGACTGCCAAACAAGTCATGGAGCTAACGCATGATATTCTGTTGAATTGGTTAATCATTAACAGTGGTTTAAGATATGCACGAAGGTACACATTATGATAGCAATATCCAACATCCTGGTACTGCAGTAGCTGAATGGCAACAATCTTGGCTTTGTGTTTTTCTTAATTAAAAACCATAATGTTTGTCAAGCCTATCTAACTGCTGCCTCTTCTCTATAGTCTATCCTTTGCTTGTTAACATCCTTTGCCTCATGATTCTGATCTCAGCTAAATATTTCCCATCTTCTCCACTAAAGGCATCTCCAAATGTCTCTTTTAGCCATTAAAGCTTTCTTCAAATGTACTTTTTCTCCTAAATAACTCTCAGTTGAAGTCTCCAAAATGAGGTGACAGAATAGGGAACCCAATTCTTCCATTGCTGTCTGTCCAAAGCAAGACATCTGTACAACAAATTACAAATCTAACCCTTCCTTCAAAACCAAGTTTACATCCAGCTCTGGATTTTTGTGAAGTCATGGAGACTCCATGTCTTAGTCAAAATATCAATGGGTAGAATCAGAAGTCCCACCTCCCTTTCTGACAGACTCAAGATTTGTCTGTTGAGGAACAAGGATGGGATATCATTCACACACAAAGGAACTCAAATCCAGTGGGGCCATTTGATCTCAGTGCTGATTATAAAAAGACTCAAATTTTTGAGAGCAAGTTCCACATATTACAGTTTACAGTTTTTAAGAATAAACATGAATATGTGCATAATATAGAACTGTCAAGTTATTAAAATAACCTGCCCTTTAAATTTGAGATTAAAAACACCTACTTGTTTCTGTGAGTTGAAACTGCAAGCACAGTGTTTTTCAATAGATGTGTTTTGACAAGATCCCAGTGCTATTACTAGAGCATTACTACTACTTGACTGCTTCCACAACCGATTATTATTACTGCTTGGGAGGCTGTAATTCAAAGTTTGATTGACAGTTCTAAGAGTTTGCTATAGGATTGTGTGACTTTTGATATGCAGTTATAAATGCACTTGAAAAGATTAAGAACACTAGAGGATTTAAATGTATTGAATAGGCTTTAATGAATAAGAATGTTTGTTCATATAGTGAAGTCTGTAACGTATACTTTGAACTTTATTTTGTTTCATCTCAGCATTGTTCCTGATGCCTGCCCATGGTGGATACAGAGTGAGTGTTCAAGTAGGGTGTGAGGGGATTTTGTAGCCCCTGTAGTTACCTCAGATCTGCATTCTGAGTTGGTGAGCCCATACCCACAGAATGGAGATTCCACCGTTCATAACACTATTTCCCTGAGGTGCATGTGGCAAGACAGGAAATCTCCTGATTCTGTCTACCTGCCTCAGGAATGAAAATGCAAACTCTTCTCACTATAGTCCACTTTACACCTTGTGTAAATAATATGAAATGCAGAACTTAAGTTTACATTTCATAACTGTGACACTGTGTTAGACTTTGCAAAATGTATTTTTTACTTCACCAACAATTTAGGGCTACTTTTCTAGATGGACCTTGACTCACTGATACCTATGACCATGCCAAGGATGAACTCCTGCAGTTTTTGCAGTAATAGATTCAAAGTGTCATCAGATATAGAATGTTGCCCTGCTCTAACACGATTAGATCTTTAGTTAAATGCATTGAATGAAAAGTGTAATTATATGTGGAACAGCATTCTCTTTCTCATGTTACAGTTATGTCTCTATCTAATTTAGCATTGATTCCCGTAACATCCTAGCTTTTTCTTGATTATTGAAACAAATGCAATTGTTATTTATGTGTTTCTTCCAATGGTTTGGCTTCTATTGCTTCCTTAAAGCAGCAAAGCTTTGCAACTAAATACCACAGCAATGTCACAAGTATTTAGAACAAACTATCAAGCTTTTGCAATCTTATTTAAACCAGAAAATAATCTTATTAAGTATTACTTAATCTCCATAATTGATTAATACTTCCGTTTTATATACTTTTGACACATACATTTTATTCAAAATGATTTCTTCCAGTGCCCTTTTAATATAACACAGCCAAGTTGTGGATTTCTGGGAATGCCTATCCAAATAAACAAAGACAGGTGTTGTCCACAGTGGGAGTGTCCCTGTGAGTATTGGTTTCATGTTTCTGCTGAACTGTGTTATGTGAACAGTTAATGTAGTTATTCTTCTGATAAAATGAAATTGTCACACAGAATAAAGCAGAAAAGTGGAATTACACAAATTGGATATAAAACTAATAAGTACATTTGCTGCTAACATTGTTTTCACTTGTCCGCTCCACTTTTCGGATTATACAACTCTGATTTTGATTTCCGCTTGTGTTCTTTTCTCTGTCTTGTTTCTTTTCCCAACTCTTACTTTTTCTTTTGTTCTATTTCCAATCTATTCTATCTTAAGCATGTACCTGTTTTTGTATTATTTAAAACAACCGTCTGGTCCTTTATAGATTTCAGTCAATAGATATTTTTGAGCTTGGCATAGCACTGAGTTTTTCTTCCATTACTTTTGTCTCCAGACCCATTTCTTCTATTAGGAGTCTTTCGCTGCACAGTTGACCCTTTGTCATGTTTACAGATTTCCCAGCTGCATTCTTACTCAGTCTCTTACTCTCTCTATATAAGAAGATCAGAACATAAGAACATAAGAAATAAGAACGAGATTCGGCCATTTGGTCCTTGTGAAAGAATTTTAGTGATCTTTACCTGAAATTCATCCTCTGACATTATTCCTATACCACTTAATTCCCCGGTACCTGAAAGTATCTAAGAATCTTTATCTTGAATATGTTCAATACTGATCATCGACAGTAATAGAAAATTCCAAAGAATGTTTAGAAGAAGAACAACCCTTTGGGTGAAGAACTTCCTGTTTAACTCACTGCAGTCTATGTCTATCTGAATTTGTAGCATTTCATTATCTCTGATCCAGTCCTAACATTCCCATTAAATAATAAGGGTACTACTATTCCTGTTCGGCAAACAAACACTTATGTTGCAGAAGTTGAATGCCAATGACCAGACCGTAAAACATTAAGCCATCATTCATAAGACTGACATGTATATCATTTCTGGGGATCTTTCTGCTGTAGCCTCTATATTAAAAGTCTGTCAATCCTGTATAGTTCCCTTTTACCTCCTTCCCGAGATCCATGAATACTGCCCTGGTAGTCACATCATTTCAGTTTGTTCTTCACTTTTCCCCTCCTCGTCCAGACGTATCCTGACTACAAAACTGACATGTCCACTACTTTAAGTGTTTCCAATTTCTTGGCCTTAACCAGCCTCCTTTCACCATAGATATCCAATCCTTTAATGTGCCTCTTTCCATCATTAGGCTGCATGAGACTTCTCATTTCTTCCTTTCCCATAATCAGTCTCCATCCACCACCAACTCTGTTACCAGGTTGAACCTGTTCTCATAATGAAAACATTTTCTTTGACTCCACTCACTTTTTCTCAATAAACCATGTTGCCATGGGAACATGTATAGGTCCAAAGCCATGCATGTATTTTCTTGGGATATTTGGAATACTTATTTTTCCAGCCTTCTCAGGTTTTTTTCCTTTACTCCTTTCTCTCATGCATTCATGTCTACATCAATATCTCTTCCTGCTCTCACTCTGAATTGGAATATTCAAACAACTTAACTTCCAATTCTTATCCTTATGTTTACATGATCCATCTTTGCCATTTTCCTTGCGTTCCTTGGTTTCACCGTTTCCATTTCTGGAGAGGTCATCAATCACCATTTACTATAAACCCACTGACACCTGTAGCTATCTTGCCTACATGCCTGCCTATTCCATCTTCGAGATGCAATGCAGCAACTTGCATTGGCTTCTTCAACATCATCACCCTGTGAACGCTATCACATTGAACAAAATGGCAACATGTGCATGGGAACAGCATCAGCTCCTTACTTCACCTGGAAGTTGCACACCATCCTAACTTGGAATTGCATCGGCATTCCTTCATTATTACTGAGTCAAAATTGTAGAATTCCCTTCTTAGTAGCACTATGTGTGTCTTTTCATAACACAATCTAGAACAGATTAAGAAGACAGCTCACCATTGCCTTCTCAAGGGCAATTAGAGATAGCTAATAACTACAGGTCTTGTTAATAATGCCTAAATCCTATAAATTAATAAAAATACTAGACTTAAAAATCTGTATTTGGGGACGGCTTCAAATTGCTTTGGTAACGGTACCTACAATTGTAAGAACAGAATGGAATTGGAAAATTACCATCAGATTACTTAAGCACATCCAAACTATTGGTCATATTTGTCTGTAGTTGATAGTCACTATGTATGATTTTAAAATCATAGAAATGTACAGCACAGAACATACTCTTCAGTCCAACTCATCCAGGCCAAACAGATATCCTAATTTAGTCCCATTTGCCAGGATTTGGTACATATTCTGCTAAACCCTTCCTATTCATATATCTGTCCAGATGCCTTTTAAATGTTGTAATTGTACCAGCCTCCACCACCTCCTCTGGCAGCTCATTCCATACACACAGCACCCTGATATTATATACTCAAGAGTTTAATAATTATCCTATTTTGCCTTTACCTCCCATATATTGATGCTGACCTTGACAAAATATTATCCGCCAATGGTAGGAAATGTCTGCAATGATTTTTATATCATTTGTTTCTGTGCAAAATGTCATGTATTGAGAAGATTTCTTCTGGCTGATTTTTATTATCAAGTACAGATTTGAAATTAATCATTATTTTCTTATTCAACAGCAGCAAGTCTGTAATTGAGTAACATTTTAAGCAAAAAGACTCAATGCTATTCATTATTTAGAACAAAGTAGTTGGAATTTTGTGCTCCATTTGATTGTGGAGTTGCCATCTTTAAAGTTGGGATAAACATATATTTGGTCTCTCAAGGAATTAAGGGATAGGGGGAGCAGACAGGGATCTGGAATCAAAGCCCAAGGTCAGCTATGACATTATTAAATGTTGCAGCCCACTCAATGGAGCATATGGTCTACCATTGCTGCTATTTCTTGTGCTCTTTTGTGGTAAGAGTTCATGCAAACCTTTATCCACAAGAGGTTTCAAAACAACATTTATCATTGTAAATTTTCCTCTGGGGCTCCCTGGTGAGCTGCACCTTCCAGAGGATAGACACCATGAATTTCCTGCTTTGGCGTAACTTCTGTTTGCAGGTGCTGACCTTCCATCCACCTGGGCATCTGCTGAAAAGAAAAGCAGTAAACTAGAAATGCAGCCATGAGACCTGGAACTGCCCTCTTGGCCAACAGAATCATCGGATTCTGGCTGTTCACTAAGAGTCCTGAAACCCTGATGCTAACTCTTCGCAGGAGGTGACGTACCACCAGGGTTTGATCTTTGCCGCCTTTTCAATCTCTAACCTTCTGCGACAAATGATACAGAGGATCTGACTCAGGCTGAAATATTTAGTTCTTTCAGCCATCCCAGGATTGGAGTGCCTGTCCAATGATCATACAAGAAGTGAAGTCAAAGATTGGTGTCTTCTTTACTTATGGTAAAAACGAGGACTGCTGGAAACCCAAGTCTGGATTAGAGTGGTGCTGGAAAAGCACAGCAGGTCAGGCAGCATCCAAGGAGAAGGAAAACCAACATTTCGGGCAAAAGCCCTTCATCAGGAATAGAGGCAGGGAGCCTGTAGGGTGGAGAGATAAATGAGGCGGGTGTGGGGATAGGGAGAAAGTAGCATAGAGTACAATAGGTGAATGGGGGTGGGGATGAGGTGATAGGTCAGGGAGGAGGATGAAGTGGATAGGTGGAAAGGAAGATAGGCAAGTAGGACAGGTCATGGGGACAGTGCTGAGCTGGAAGGTTGAAACTGGGGTAAGGTGGGGGGAGGGGAAATGAAGAAACTGATGAAGTCCACATTGATGCCCTGGGGTTAAAGTGTTCCGAGGTGGAAGATGAGGCATTCATCTTCTTTACCTATGTCAGGTCAGATCCAGAGCATACTCCAGGTGCAGGACAACAGTACCAGAAATACTGGGAAAGTGCAATATGGGTAGACATTTGATATAACAGATCGTCAACCGTTTCCTTTCTGAAAATGGGGACGCAGTTTTCCACAAGCACCAGGAGAAAGAAAATCCTCTATTTGTATGAAAAAAATGTATAGGATGCTAAACATGCACTGTATTTTTCTGATTTTTTTATCACAGAATAGTTTTAAGCCAATTAATGTTTGCCTTTTTAGGCCGCTGCTCCATGTTTTCTGACCTGCATATCATTACATTTGATGGCAATGATGTGGGAGTTTATGATGCTGCAGCCTATGTACTGACTTTATTGCCAGACGAAACTATTGTTGGTCATATTGAACAATGTCCTACCCGTGAGGTAACAGTAAACATTTTCTAAACATACAACTAAATTATTACTGAATGAAAAGAGTAAGATGTTCATTTAAAAGGCAATATATTAAGTTACGTCAGTAACATAAATCATTATTAAGCATTGAATATATTCATTTTAAATATCTGTGTCAGTATTAAGGAATAATATTTGAGTTATATTTTATCATCTATGAAAATTATGCACCAAATATAATAGTACGTAAGATGAAATGTTTCTGAAAATGCTGTTTTATTAATTACAGAGTGCGAATTCTATAAGGCGTCCTGTAAGTACATGACAATTAATTCTGTTAAATTTTAACACTAATCCTTTCAAAGCAGTACTTAATGTATGATGTTTGTTTTCATGACTATACTTACCAGTTATCATTGCTTTTGCCATTAAGGTGCCAGGAGGAAATTCTGGATTGTGCTTTAAAAAGTTGAATATAACTTCACGTAACTACAAAGTTCTCATTGATCGATTGGAAAGATTGGTGAGTGTAATGGCAATAACATTTGTGCATATATGGCTGCTAATATTTTTTGCATTTCATTTTTAAACCTACTGATGTTATTATTAATTAGTCATGCAAGAACTGATATTGAATGATAATCATCTATATAAATTAGAGATTTATTTTCACCATTGCATTTTCTACACTTGATATTTTCATGACTTCCATCTCATGTAGTATGATAGCCAGACAATACCCACAGTGTTTTTAATTCTTTTGTATTTATCATTATTTATTTTAAATCTGTATCTTCTAATAATTCATTTGATTCATACAGTTAATTATGGTACATGATAATTATAGCAAAACACTGTAACAGTACATAAATATTTGCATTTATCCTTTTTCTCAAGTAGTCAGCTTAGAAATAATTTGTGTTAGAGACTATGAGCTGGGAATAATTCCTGCACCTGAATGGAAAGGTGTCAGATGCATCTGACATCGGGTGACTTTAAATAGCATGCTGATGAAAAAGCTGGGAAATTCAGGAGGAAGTTGGTTGAGAAAGAAATCAATAGGAAGGAGAATAATTGGCAAAGGAAGACACCTCCTGAGCAAAATAGAGGAAGGCATTTGTGGAGAAGAGCAATTAGAAAGAAGATGATGGAAGGAAAATGACTGGGAAAAGAGCAAATTCGCATGAGGTGTTAGAGGTTAAGATTCAAATTGAGGGATGATCTGGCAACTGCGAGGGTGTGTAGAAGAGGAGCAATCATTCTAGCTACAAGACAACTGACCGATTGAAGGCTGTGGTTTAGCAATAATTTGTTATTAACCTGAGAGAAGCATTGCAGACCATGGGACCATTCCTCTGTAATGAGTTTTATCTAAGCTATGAAGTCTTAAATTCTTTGCTAGTTTCATGGAACATTGTACAGTAATGCTGTAGCTGATTCCTGGTGAGCCACAGCAAGCAGTGCTCCTAATTTGTCATTTTTGCTTGGAAATAATCTGAAAGGTTAGTACCTTCATGTTATGATTTCTGTTTATGAATCTAAACATAGACTGGTAGGGCATGTTATTGTTGTTCAAAATATATTTATTGTAAATCAATTCCTCATGAAACATTAACTGTTCAACTTGTGAAGGTCATTGTACGGCAAGATTTCAGTTGCATTTATTTTCTCTGCAGACAACAGTAAACACAAGACCTGCTCGACTTCCGTTCACAAAACTAGGCTTCCATATACAGGATACTGGAGCAATGTATCTGATCACAACTCCTGCTGGAGTTACAATTCAATGGTATCGCAGTACAGGCATCATTGTGTTAGAATTTGGTTTGCCCTCCAACAGAACTGTGGGAACTAAAGGCTTGTGTGGTAAGTGAACTGTAGATGTGAGTTGTTCTCAAAGTTTTCCTGTCACCTGTAATTTGAGTTAATACCCATTTATCATTTCAGTCTTAATTGCAGTTATGAAGTTCTAATAGATATTTCTTTCATCTTCAGTTCTGGTTGTTTGCTGTCTTCAAGTGGAAGTGTGACACAACAATTTTTAACAAATTTAATTTAGAAAAGACATGAAACATCCATTCAAACTAACGTATCTCTCATGCCACACCAATGTCAACCCATGTTTCCCCCTTACCTTGGCATAATCCCACACAGCCTGTTTAGCTCCTCAAGCTTCTCTATGCCTCTCACCAGCCCCACAAAGCCTCTCATAGTCGCCATGCCATTCTATGCTTCTCTGCCCGACTTTATAAACCCTCAAAAAAACATCATATCAATTTATGCACTTTCATCCATACCTCATTGGCCCTATACAGACCCCAAATCAATCTATTTGCATCAAAATGTATATAACCCTGGATCGGACCTAAATTCAAAAAGTGATTGTATGCAGAAACAGGTTTGAGCCCACTGATCTAAATCATCAATATATAACAGGAAAAGGAAGGGTCCCAATACAGACCCTAAGAAATTCCAATACAATCTTTTCTCCAGCTTGAAAAGTATCCATTGACCATTTCACTTAGTTTCCTATACTCAGCTAATTTTGTATCCACATGGCTTCTGTTCCTTTTATTCCATGTGTTATAACTTTTCTCATAAGTGTTGTGTGGCATTGTATTGAATGCCAATTGAAAGTTTATGCACATCACCTCAGCCACATTATTTTCATGAAACATTTCTGTTACTTCTTCAAAAAACTCCAGTGAGTTATTCAAATTCTATTTTCCCTTTAGAAAATCATGCTCTTCTTAATCAACACATTTTGTTTCCATGCGACCACTAATTCCATCCAAAATAATTGTTTCTCGAAGCATGCCCATGACTGAATTGAAACTGACCGGTCTGTAATTGCTGGACTTGTTCTTACAAGCGTTTTTGAACATATATGTATTAGATCTACAAATAAAAAAGGATTTGATTTCTTATGCCATGTATGTATGTAATATGTGTGTAATATAGTGTTGATGCTGAAATATTTAAGGATACAGAAAAGTGCATTACAAAAGTCCAATGTGTTGATAATGGCAAGACAAGATAGTAATGTTGATGTTTGTCAAGATGTCACAATGGACAATTTATTCTGTGGCACTGTTTATTTCCTCCTGTTAAACTGGAACCAGGACAAGGAAATATTATTCTGT
Source organism: Chiloscyllium plagiosum (assembly GCF_037043375.1). Classification (NCBI taxonomy): domain Eukaryota; kingdom Metazoa; phylum Chordata; class Chondrichthyes; order Orectolobiformes; family Hemiscylliidae; genus Chiloscyllium; species Chiloscyllium plagiosum. The sequence continues at coordinate 27,547,459 of NW_028270157.1, read as the reverse complement.
CACTTTTAGGATGTTTACGATTGTTAGCACTTCTTTAAGAATTTAGATTGTGGATCAGCCCTGATGTCATTTAAATTTTGAAACAGGCTCGATGGAATAAATGGTCTGCTCTCATTCTCGTGCTTCCATTGCCCATTTACAATTAGAACTTCATTAATGTAGTGCTTAAAGGGATCACAATACTTGTAGATAAAGAATTTAAATTGAAATTCATTCCCATAGAAAACATATACTTTAATTAATAGATGTGAAACTTCTTGATTTAAACTAATACTGCATTTTAAAAATATAGTCAAGAGTGTGGTGCTGGAAAAACACAGCAGGTCAGGCAGCATCCGAGGAGCAGGAGAATCGATGTTTCGGGCAAAAGCCCTTCATAAATAGACAATAGACAATAGGTGCAGGAGTAGGCCATTCAGCCCTTCGAGCCTGCACCGCCATTCAATATAATCATGGCTGATCATTCCTAATCACTATCCTGTTCCTGCCTTATCTCCATAACCCTTGATTCCACTATCTTTGAGAGCTCTATCCAACTCTTTCTTAAATGAATCCAGAGAGTGGGCCTCCACTGCCCTCTGGTGCAGAGCATTCCACACAGCCACCACTCTCTGGGTGAAGAGGTTTCTCCTGAGCTCTGTCCTAAATGGTCTACCCGTATTTTTAAGCTGTGTCCTCTGGTTTGGCACTCACTCATCAGTGGAAATATGTTTCCTACTGCCAGAGTGTCCAATCCTTTCATAATCTTATACATCTCAATCAGATCCCCTCTCAGTCTTCGAAACTCAAAGGTATACAAACCCAGTCGCTTCAGTCTTTCAGTGTAAGGTAATCCTGCCATTCCAGGAATTGACCTTGTGAATCTACACTGCACTCCCTCAATAGCCAGAATGTCTTTCCTCAAATTTGGAGACCAGAACTGCACACAGAACTCCAGGTGTGGTCTCACCAGGGCCCTGTACAGCTGCAGAAGCACCTCTTTGCTTCTATACTCAATTCCTCTTGTTATGAAGGCCAGCATGCTATTAGCCTTCTTCGCTATCTGCTGTACCTGCATGCTTGCCTTCATTGACTGGTGTACAAGAACACCCAGATCTCTCTGTACTGCCCCTTTGCATAAATTGATTCCATTGAGGTAGTAGTCTGCCTTCCTGTTCTTGCCACCAAAGTGGATAACCATACATTTATCCACATTAAACTGCATCTGCCATGCATCTGCCCACTCACTTAACTTGTCCAGGTCACCCTGTAATCTCCTAACATCCTCATCACATTTCACCCTGCCACCCAGCTTTGTATCATCAGCAAATTTGCTAATGATATTGCTGATACCATCTTCTATATCATTAACATATATTGTAAAAAGCTGCGGTCCCAGCACGGATCCCTGCAGTACCCCACTGGTCACTGCCTGCCATTCTGAAATGGAGCCGTTTATCACTACCCTTTGTTTCCTATTAGCCAACCAATTTTCAATCTAATCTAGTACTTTGCCCCCAATACCATGCGCCCTAATTTTACTCACTAACCTCCTGTGTGGGACTTTATCAAAAGCTTTCTGAAAGTCCAGGTACACTACATCTACTGGATCTCCCTCGTCCAACTTCAGAGTTACATCCTCAAAAAATTCAAGAAGATTAGTCAAGCATGATTTCCCCTTCATAAATCCATGCTGACTCTGTCCTATCCTGTTACTACTATCCAGATGTGCAGTAATTTCATCCTTTATAATAGACTCCAGCATCTTTCCCACCACTGAGGTCAGATTAACTGGTCTATAATTTCCTGCTTTCTCTCGCCCACCTTTCTTAAAAAGTGGTATAACATTAGCCACCCTCCAATCCTCAGGAACCGACCCCGAATCTATTGAACTCTGGAAAATAATCACCAACGCATCCACGATTTCCCGAGCCACCTCCTTCAGTACTCTGGGATGCAGACCATCAGGCCCGGAGACTTATCAACCTTCAGACCTAACAGTCTCTCCAACTCCAAATCCTGGCAAATATAAATTCCCTTAAGTTCAGGTCCTTCAGCCACTGTTACCTCAGGGAGATTGCTTGTGTCTTCCCCAGTGAACACAGATCTGAAGTACCCATTCAATTCTTCTGCCATTTCTTTGTTCTTTCCTTCTTAGTAATCCTCTGTTGCTCTTTAAAAGCTTCCCAGTCCTCAGTTTTCCCACTTATCTTAGCTATGTTATACTTTTTCTCTTTTAACTTTATATGTTTATTTACTTCCCTCGTCAGCCACGGCCGCCCATGCCTCCTCCTGGGATCTTTCTTCCTTTTAGGAATGAACTGATCCTGCAACTTCTGCATTATACACAGAAATATCTGCCATTGTTCCCCCACGGACATCCCTGCTAAGGTATTGCACCATTGAACTTTGGCCAGCTCTTCCCTCATAGCTCCATAGTTCCCTTTATTCAACAGAAGTACTGTCACTTCCGACTGTACCCTCTCCCTCTCAAATTGCAGATTGAAGCTTATTGTATTATAGTCACTACTTCCCAATGGCTCCTTCACTTCGAGGTCTCTGACCAATTCTGGTTCGTTACACAATCAGGAATGAGGCTGTGAGCCTAGGGGGTGGAGAGATAAATGGGAGGTGGGTGGGACTGGGGAGAAAGTAGCTGGGAGTGCAATAGGTAGATGGAGGTGGGGGTAAAGGTCAGAGAGGAGGGTGGAGTGGAGAGTTGGGAAGGAAGGTGGACAAGTAGGACAGGTCATCATGGGTGGTGCCGAGTTGGAAGTTTGGAACTGAGATAAGGTGGGGGGAGCAGAAATGAGGAAACTGGTGAAATCCACATTGATGCCGTGTGATTGGAGAGTCCTGAGGCAGAAGATGAGGTGTTCTTCCTCCAGGTATCAGGTGATTAGGGAGTGGCGATGGAGGAGGCCCAGGACCTGCATGTCCTTGGCAGGGTAGAGGGGGAGTTAAAGTGTTCAGCCACGGGACGGTGGGGTTGTTTGGTGTGGGTGGCCCAGAGATGTTCTCTGAAGCACCGTGCAAGTAGACAGAGAAGACACCAGATGCCACCCTTCTTCAAAGGCCACAATTTCCCCTCCCACATGGTTGATGATGCCCTCCAGCGCGTTTCATCCACTTCCGGCACCTCCGCCCTCAAACCCCACTCCTCCAACTGCAACAAGGACAGAACTTCCCCTGGTCCTTACCTTCCACCCCACAAACCTCTGGATACATTGCATCATCCTCTGCCATTTCTGCCACATACAAATGGACCCCACCACCACAGATATGTTTCCCTCCCCACCCCCTCCCGCTTTCTGTAAAGACAATTCCCTCCATGACTCCTTTGAAAGTACCATGCCCCCACCCTCCGCTCCTGGCTCCTTCCCTTGCCACCACAAGAATTGCAAAACCTATGCCCACTCCACCTCTATTCAAGACCCAAAAGGAGCCTTCCACATCCAGCAGAGTTATACCTGCACTTCCACACATGTCATTTACTGCATCCAATGTAGAGGATGGGGTCTCCTCTACATTGGGGAGACAGGATGCCTACTTGCAGAGTGCTTCAGAGAACATCTCCAGGACAGCGTACCAACCAACCCCACCGCCTCATGGCTGAATACTTCAACTCCCCCTCCCACTCCGCCATGGACATGTAGTCCTGGGCCTCCTCCATCGCCAGTCCCGAACCACCCGATGCCCGGAAGAAGAACGCCTCATCTTCCATCTTGGGACAGTCCAACCACATGGCATCACGGTGGATCTCACCAGTTTCCTCATTTTCCCTCCCCCACCCCCACCTTATCCCAGTTCCCACCTTCCAACTTGGCACCGCCCTCATGACCTGTCCTACCTGTCCATCTTCCTTCCCACCTATATGCTCCACCTGCCTTTCTGACCTATCACCATTACCCCCACTTCCATCTATTGCACTCTCAGCTACCTTCCCTCCAGCCCCACCCCTTCTATTTATCTCACGACCCCTTCGGCTCACAGCCTCATTCCTGATGAAGGGCTTTTGCCAGAAACATGATTCTCCTGCTCCTTGGATGCTGCCTGACCTGCTGTGCTTTTTCAGGACCACACTCTGAACTCTGACCTCCAGCGTCTGCAGTCCTCATTTTCTCCATTTTAAAAATGTAGTCATGATGAAAGGTTGCCTGTTTGATTAATATCCAGAGTATTGGAGGCTGTGAATAGTTCTTGCACTGAGAGTATGATGCCTTTACATTGGCATTTAAATGTATATTTCATTTAAATGTTGAAAATATCAAATGTCAGTCCTATTACATTTTCCCTTGGTTATGAGTGAGGATTCACTGTTCAAATGAATAAATTAATGAGAAGAAAACAGAAAAGTACTTCCTGGTTTTGGACCAGCACACATCTAAAAATTTAGATAAGAACAATTATTGTGACTTCTAAATTGAAGGGAAAATGCCCTTCCTTTCCCAACAAATGCTATCAATGTCTTTGGCTTTTTACTGCCTTCCTTCATAGGCACTGTATGCAAGGGTTCATTCTTCAATTTTAAACACTGGTGGCAAGTATTGGGAGACTATTATACAGAGTGCATCATAGCCAAAATAATGCTGTCTTTGATCAGCATGTACATCTTTCAGCAGATGTCACTGAATTCTGCTGGAAAAGTGAGTCTTGGTGGATTTTTGTCCTTCCTGAGCCATTGTTGAACAAATATAGGATCCATGACTGCTGTATTGGCTTTGTTTAGTTAGCCAACAGAGGCCAAGAAATGTAACCTGGGATCTTCTAGGGTGTAACTGTGGTACAACAATCACAAATCCTGCAATTTTGGTATCTTATTTGGGTTTGGTTAATGATTTGTCTTGCATGGAATACACGTGTGATTCCATAATTGCATATTTGTTGGAGTCAATTTATAATTTTTTTATGTAACGCTGTACAAATTAATTCATTGAAACAAACATTGGTTTCAACAAGCAATATACAGAAGTCCGTATGCCCTTTTCAGACAACTAACCAAAATACCAGCAGTGTGATGGCTCAGTGGTTAGCACTGCTACCTCACAGCATCAGCGACTGAGTTTGATTCCACCTCAGATGGCTGTCTGTGTGGAGTTTACGCATTCTTCCTGTGTAGGTGTGGGTTTCTGTTGAGTGCTCTGGTTTCCCCCACAATCCAATGATGTGTAAGTTAGGTGGGTTGGCCATGCTAAATTGCCCATAATGTTCAGGGATGTGTAGGTTAGCCATGGGAAATACAGGGTTAGTGTAGGTTGGATGGGTCTGGGAGGAATATTCTTCAAACAGTCAGTGTAGACTTACTTGACAGAATGGCTTATTTCCACATTGTAGGGATTATATTCTACTCTATTATTATATATGCTAATAATATAATTTCAGCATCATTAATGTATGTTACCTCCAATGTTTCTGGTCAATCAACCTCTGGTCACTTTAGGCTGTTGTAATGGCAATCCTGCTGATGATCTCAAGCTACCAAATGGAACCATTGTCACAGAAGTGGAAAATGTAGGCCTTTTCCTTGAAAGTTGGATGGTTGAAACATCTGGACTGGAAACTAACTGTTTCAGATGTCGAAAACAAAATTGCACCACTGGTAACTGTACTGCTTGCTTTGATATGTTGAATCAGAATCCTTGGACCTTGTGCCATCAACATGTAAGTAAAGATTTATTTCTTTTTGCAAATTACACAGCACATTTTAAGTTATGAATTATTTGAATTATTTGAGTGCAGTTGATGAAACATTAATAAATCGTTCTTTCAATGTCGCAGTGCAATTCACCAATGTCAAATTTTAAGAATACTACAAGTAATAAAATGCTGACAATTCAACGTGATTAAATTTATTTGGAATACCCTTTTCAATCACCTTGCAGGATGATCAATTCAAAGGGCTCTAAGAATAGACTAATTTACAAATAGTGGGAGGATCAAGCATTCATGAATCATTTGTATATATTTCTACATTTCACAATATCAACTTTGAGTCAGAAAAAAATTGTATGGTTACTTTCTTTTGAGTATGGTTCATTTTTAAGTTGGAGTACTTCTGAAGTAATCAGAACCCTAGTAAAATCATTATGAATACTCTAATTATGATGTAACATTTGGGGTATATAATACTAGTTATTCAAATAACAATATTTGGAGGTATATGGTTTTTTTTAACCAGGTCAAAGGATGATGAATTAAAGGATCCTTTTTTTTATTATTGTTTTTCACAAATGTCTGTCCACCTCAAGGTTACTCCAGAAATATTTTGTGAACTGTGGATCAGGGATTTCCACTATGTGACACATCAGTGTGATGCTTTGGCTTTATATGCAGCTGCTTGCAATAAATACAATGTTTGCATTCCCTGGAGGACTCCAGAATTTTGTCGTAAGTTTTAAGTCTTGCTAACTTTTAATGATTACTACATAACATTTAGTTAGTATAAACTAAACATAGTAAATGCCCCATCACATCTGTTTTTGCATGGTTGAACAGTTTGCTATCAATATTCTATATTGATACTACAGAATGGAAATGAAGAAAAAAAATCTAATGAGGGGCTTACTTCCTCTCTTTTACATTGTTTCACTGCTCGCCTTATTATATTGAGACTCACACTAATTGCAGCGACAAAGTGAATATGTAGTGTAACATATGTAAGTAAATCTCCCTTTATTTACAAACAAGCACAATCCTTTGCAGCAAGAAAAATAATTTAAAAGCCACCAAATTAGCAGTTTTACATAATTTTTCCTGATTATTTGATATAGATTGGCTGCAAATTCGGCTCACACACTGGAATAGGGCTGGATTTGTTGGAACCTGATTCAGGGTTCCTAGTCTCATTTCTGGCACTATACCTTTTGACAAGGTGCAATAAGATTAGATTAGATTAGATTACTTACAGTGTGGAAACAGGCCCTTCAGCCCAACAAGTCCACACCGACCCACCGAAGCGCAACCCATCCATACCCCTACATTTACCCCTTTAACCTAACACTACGGGCAATTTAGCATGGCCAATTCACCTGACCTGCACATCTTTGGACTGTGGGAGGAAACCGGAGCACCGTTTTTGAAGAGTGAGTTTGGGAGATCATATAATCTTTCAAAATCCCCTGTGCCCTATCGCAACCTACAGAGAAATAAGAAACACATCTTTAAAATATTTAGCATCCAAATTAATTAAATAGAACAAAGGTTGCTAGTTAGGTGATTTGTTGTTGCTGTATTATGTAGGAGCTTGTGGAAGCCAATGCAATGACATTTACAGCAACTGTTGAGTGTTTGAGGATCTTAGACTCAGAGTTAATAGAACATAGAACATAGAAAAGTACAGCACAGAAACAGGCCCTTCGGCCCATGAAGTTGTGCCGAGGATTATTCCTAATCTAAATAGGAATAGGAAAAATAATCTAACCTATGTACCTCTCATGTGCATGTCCAGCAGTTGCTTAAAAGTCCCTAATGACACTGCTTCCACCACCACGGCTGGCAACACATTCAATGCATTCACAACTCTCTGCGTAAAGAATGTACATCTGACATTTCCTTTATGCCTTCCTCCTAATATCTTAAAAGTATGACCCCTTGTGCCAGTCAATCCTGCCCTAGGGAAAAGTTTCTGGCTATTGACTCTATCCATGCCTCTCATTACCTTGTATACCTCGATCACCTCTCTTCCTCCTTCTCTCCAAAGAGAAAAGTCTGAGCTTAGTCAACCTCTTCTTAAGACAAGCCCTCCAGTTCAGGCAGAATCATGGTAAAACTTCTTGGCACCCTCTCCAAAGCCTCCGTATCTTTCCAGAACTGGACACAATATTCCAAGTGTGGTCTCACCAGGGTCTTGTGTTGCTGGAAAAGCGCAGCAGGTCAGGCAGCATCCAGGGAACAGGAGAATCGACGTTATGGGCATAAGCCCTTCTTCAGGAATTCCTGAAGAAGGGCTTATGCCCAAAACGTCGATTCTCCTGTTCCCTGGATGCTGCCTGACCTGCTGCGCTTTTCCAGCAACACATTTTCAGCTCTGATCTCCAGTATCTGCAGACCTCACTTTCTCCTTACCAGGGTCTTGTAAAGCTGCAGCAAAACCTCACGGCTCTTAAACTCGATCCACCTGTTAATGAAAGCCAAGACACCATATACTTTCTTAACAACCCTATTTACTTGGATGGCAACTTTGAGGGATGTATGCACTAGAACACAAAGATCCCTCTGTTCCTCCACACTACCAAGAATCCTGTATTTAATCCTGTATTCACCTTTCAAGTTCGACCTTCCAAAATGCATCACTTCGCATTTATCCACTCATACTGACTCAGTAGACAAATATCGTCAACAACCTTCATTTCTGTAGCTGTGATGCACTCTCTGATTAGCAATGCTGCACCCACTACTCTTTTTCTACCCTCTCTGTTCTTTTTAAACGTTATAAACCTTAGAACATCTAGCAAACATTCCTGCCCCTGTGAAACCCACGTCTCCGTTATGGCCACAACATCATAGTCCCAAGTAGTGATCCATGCTCTAAGTTCATTATTCTTATTTCTAACACTCCTTGTGTTAAACCAAACATACTTTAACCGATCCCTTTGTTTCATCGCGTGAAAAACCTTTCCAATAGATTCACTACATACTGTCACTGCCCCATCTACAACTACCTCCTTCTCAGACATGTAGCTCTGGTTCCCACCCCCTTGCCAAACTAGTTTAAACCCTCCAGAACCACATGAACAAATCTCCTATCCAGGACATTTGTGCCCCTCTAGTTCAGGTGCAACCCATCCTTCTTGTCCAGGTCTCACCTTCCCCAGACGTTTGGATTTTAGACCAGTGGCATGTGGAGTTTGGTCTGTGTGTATGAAAGGGTTTAATGATTAACTTGTCAGCATTTCTCAAGTTATGGCTTTTATACCAGTATTATTGAGGGAGCAACTCCTGGAATGAAAATGGGAATTTGTTTGTACTGTGATTGATTTACAATCAGAGAGGTTTTCAGCCAAGCGTGGAAACGGTTTGACTGGATAATTTGAATTTTTAATAAGCCTATTGAAGAAAGGCAGAAAGTTTGAATGGGCACAAGAATGTCAATGTTTCACAACTATGCAGACAACCTTATTGACTTTGTTATGCTGAATTATGAGAAGGCATCCAGACTGGCTGTTGATGCCAACAACATTGGTGTTTGGGCTATTTTACTGTGAGTTGGGGCTTGAATGGACTGTCAGTGATTTTTGAAATGAATTGACTGTCTGTTAACAATAATCTTCAGCAGTTGATAAGGGGACATTGAGTCTGGGTAGGCTCTATAACATTTTGAAATATACACCACCAACAATGTGGCAGAAGATGTTGTTTACAAAGGATTTTCTTGGAAACATTTCAGGGCAAGAATTTCTGATTATTCTGGGGGAGCTTAATTCTCCAATTGTATGATTTGAAATTAACTCATGTGCCTGGAAAAGAAAATGGTATAGCAGTCATTTTATTGAGAACACATATGAAGGATACTGAAAACTGAAATGCTCATGAACCTATGTAGAATATGGTTGCTGTGTAACTCATTGCATGTTTAATGTCAATCTGTTACTACTATTAATGTAACATAGAAATAGTGTTAAGAAAATTTTTTAATGGGTAATGAAGTTCTTTTTTAAGATACATTTTAGGTTACGTTGGTGTGAGATTTCTAGTTGAGCATTCCAAACCAGAAGAAAATGGTTAGAAATCTAAATGGATTATTTGATGGGCAGAACGTTTAAACTCAATTGAGTGACTAATCAAAGAAAAGACCATCAAAATGGCACAGTGGCTCAGTGATTAGTACTGCTGCCTCCCAGCGCCAGGGACCTGGGTTCAATTCCACCCTCGGGCAACTGTCTGTGTGGAGTTTGCATGTTCTGCCTGTGTCTGCATGGGTTTCCACCGGATGCTCTGGTTTCCTCCCACAATCCAAAGTTGTGCAGGTTAGGTGGATTGGCTATGCTAAATTGCACTTAGTGTTCAGGGATGAAAAGGTTAGGTGCATTAGCCATGGGAAATGTAGGGTTACAGAGAAAGGGTAGGGAAATTGGTCTAGATGGGATGCTCTTCGGACGGTCGGTGTGAGCTTATTGGGCCAAATGGCCTGTTTCCAAACTGTAAGGATTCTGTCATTCTGAATCTGTGAAAATCTCAAGACTAGGAATTGAAAGAAGCAATTAAATCAAAGCTTTGGTGTTTGAGTACTATAAAGTGTTGATAGATCAGATTTTATTTCACTGCATATCATGAAAACTTTTAAATTATGTTATTTGTAAATAACTTGCTTTATTCTATTTCATGACTCACTTCTGTTTTATTGTTAAAACAAAATCTGCAACATTGAATGCTTGTGCTTTAGTGAAGGACACCATAGTAATCGAAAGCAACAAAAATGTAATCTATTGAGCCAGATTTTAGTCTGCCATCTGACTTGGCCAATAATAACTTCAGGTGTGATCATAAGAAACACTTTTGACGTACTTTTCAATTTTGAAGGGGAGATGACCTTAATGGGTCACATCTTAAATGTAAACCACTGAGTGAACCTGCATAGTTCCTCCTTGCTTCTTTGTGATTCATTCTGTAAGATATTCAGGCAGAAGAGCTGCACTTATGGTGGTTGTTTAATATGCTAAATTTTGGAAGTGTTACTTTGATAATTCTGTAATATGATTCTGCTATTTTACATACAGCACTTAGCTGCCCCATAGGCATGGAGTACCAACCTTGTGTGCCAGCTTGCGAAAGTAAAACATGTCAAAACAAAGACTTCTATTTGGAGCACGACTCAACCTGTTCATTTGTTAGTGAGAGTTGTGTTTGTCCTCGAGGAACTCTGCTGCATCAACCAGACTCTAACTACTGTGTTACAGAGGAACAGTGTGGTTAGTATATCTTGCAGTAGTTTAGAAGTATGCGCAAATAGCATTAACTCCACTCGACAATTTGCTGGCTATTTGATAGTTCATTTAGTAAATTATTGGCATATGTTTCCTATTTATTTTGAGTTTAATACAGAAGTGAAAGTAGTACTAATGACCATTAGTGTTCCAATCTTTGTCCTTGTGCATGCATGTACTACATTTCACAGACAATGTAAAATAAAGATATGGGATGTAAGTGGCTTGGATTCTGCAAAATGATGATATAATTTGCACAAACAAGACCAATGGTGAGATCTTGACAAAGGTGAACCATTTTCCCATAGTTTGCAAACTGCCTCTCAACAAAGGCAAACATAGACAAAGAAACTAAGGAAAGCCTCCTGTGTGCTCGCTCAACCTTCAGCCAATTTAAGAAAAGAACATTTGAGGATGTCAAACTTAAGTTTAAGGTCATAGTTTATTTCTATGAGTGATTGCCGCATATCCATGTGCTTTCAAGATTTGAACAACCCACAATAGGCCTTGCAAAGGATCAGAGAAATAACATCAGGGCTGTCTTTACAAGATTCTTCAAATCCAGTGATCAGAAAGATGGTTGAATAGGACCATCTTGTCTCATGCCAACATGACAAGCATTGATGTGAGAATCACTCAAAACAACTCTGTTGAGATGGACATGCTATCAGATTCCTAGAGCAACCAGTTAACTTAGAATATCACTTGGTGGCAGGAGATGCTCAGCAGGATTAAGCACATTCTCTCAAAGCAATCCTGAAGAGATCAAACATTCCTTTCTGTCATATTGACTTGTAGCTGCATGTTATACTTGCGTTGGGCTCCATTCCCCTAGGGTTTATTTATTAGATTTATTTCAATGCAGAGGTATTTTTGTTCTTAATTCAGTTCATTTATAGAACCCAAAACACTTTAGAATTTACAGAGGCTTCTCCAGACAGATCTGAAGATAGCTCCATCACATTGTGAACTTTCTGAGGCTGTGGGATCATGCCAGTTCTGGATTGTAGAAGGTTGCCTGCTTGATTAATATCCAGAGTATTGGAGGCTGTGAATAGTTCTTGCACTGAGAGTATGATGCCCTTATGTTGGCATTTAAATGTTGAAAATATCAAATGTCAGTCCTATTACATTTCCCCTTGGTTATTCACTGTTCAAATGAATAAATTCATGAGAAGAAAACAGAAAAGCACTTCCTGGTTTTGGACCAGCACACATCTAAAAATTTAGGTAAGAACAATTATTGTGACTTCTAAATTGAAGGGAAAATATCCTCCCTTCCCCAACAAATACAATCAATGCCTTTGGCTTTTTACTGCTTTCTTTCATAGGCACTGTATGCAAGGGCTCATTCTTCAATTTTAACCACTGGTGGCAAGTATTGGGAGACTATTATACAGAGTGCATCATAGCCAAAATAATGCTGTCTTTGAAAGCAATTGCTTGTCTGGAATTATTGCATTGTTGCTGGTCGACAAATTGTCCAAGTTTGCCATTTTCTTGTTGGGTAATCACTAGTTTCGCTCAATGATACCGTCTTTTTCTAGCTGTTGCAGTTTTCACGTCACCTAGGCACAGATTACAAATGATAATTGTCTCAGATTTTGTGAAACTGGCAGAGCTATTATGGTAATAATAGGAGCATGACAGTATCTTTTCCCAGGCTCTATAAATAAAGAAGGGTAAGGGTGCATATAGTCTGTATCATTGATCACTTTCATGTGCATTCCAGTGGTGTCTACAAGTTTGAATCAAGCTTTGGCATTTGGCTATGTAGGAAATGAACCTGTCCAGAGTGGAATTTTTGTACCAGACTGAAATTATGTTCATTGCTGAAACTGAAACAATAGAGTTGTCATAAAGTTGAAGTATGCCTATTGCAGGATTTAGAGGAAATTACAAAAAATGTTGATGTTTGTTGAACTCGGCACGCAAAATAGATTCTCTTGTGCCATCTTCAATAAGCAATACTCATGATCTTGACTAAGTACTCCTTAAAATGATCTGGTGTTTTGCATTTTGAGATGGATTCTCCATGTAATACCTCACTCTCAGGAAGAGCCATGCAATAAGTTAATGAAGTTATTTTTGACATTTTTGAATCAATCCACTGAGAGATGTTAGTAAATACTTCTAGAGTAGGTACGACATGAACCTGGGCCTCCAGGTTCTGAGACAGAGACACTACCGTGGCATGACAAGAGCCCTTAGCTGAAATCAACTTGCAAAATGATTCCACTTTGGGCATGAGTTGTGCTTTGCCTTTACGCTGAACATGGAGATGTGACATGGTGAGCATCTCCAGTATATTTTGTCCCAAAGTATTTTCAGCAAGCACTTAAAGCTGTATAAAACGCAGATGATATCATCTGTGAGCTGTGTCAATACTCACTGGCTTTCTGCTCTATGACAATATACAAGTACTGCTTTCTTGTAGACTGCCACTACATCTGTGTTGTTCATCTCCATAGTGAGCAAGTGGGTTTTGAGCCCTGAAATGTATTGCCTGCTCCCCCGCCCCCCCCCTCCCCCCACAGACAAGTAAGATTCTCCCATTAAATAATGAAATGATGCTGGGACCTGTATATTCTCCAACATCCCCATTGACATATATTATACCTGTTTGCTATCAAATATCTTGCTTTTCACTTGGTGTTATCATCTAACCGATGTGTAAGTTCCAAGTTACTGTTTGATCTTGATCTTCTTCAGACATGAGAGAGAGGATGCATGATTTGGCCTCTTGATTCATGCCCATTTACAGGCAGCAATGATCCACACACTCCTATTTGCTTCAGAGATGTGAATAATCTACAAGAGTTAAAAATCATACAACACCAGGTTATAGTCCAATAGGTTTATTTCGGAGCTCTGCCCCTTCACCAGGTGGTTGTGGAGTATAAGATCATAAGACACAGAATTTATAGCATAGAATTTATGTCTTTCAGTGCTTCCAAATAAACCTGCTGGACTATAACCTGGTGTTGTATGATTTTTAACTTTGTATACCCCAGTCCAACACCGGCATCTCCAAGTCATAACCACTCGAGAAGCACCAGCAGTGGTATATTTGTAAGATCCTCCATATCTAGTGGCAAGAAAGATGATTCAACAACAGTGAATTCTTCCCAGTCAACATATATCAACAAGGCACTGATCACCCAAAATCTATTTTGCTGGATAAGGTTTCTTGTTCCTTTGCTCAGCATCTGACGCAACTGTTATACTCAGAACTCAGAGTGGCAGCAGGATAAAGAAATCATTCGGCAGTGTCCTCAAAGCTTCCCTGAAGAGGTCAAACTGCCCTGCCGACACATGCGAGTCCCTGGCTTGTGATCGACTAAATGAAAAAATTATACACATCAAGGGACTTCATGGTCATGGAGCGGCATGGCAAGAATGCGCACATCTCACAACAACTCATCTGCCTCAGCATTCAAACACTACCTGCCCCACATGTGACAGGGTCTACAGATTGCTCATTGAACTTATTTCTGATCCCATCAAAATAAAGTGAAGCAAGTTATACTCACTTCTGAGGGACTGCCAAATAAGATGAAGCCAAACCACTGCACAAAGGCATAGCTAAAAGAAGCAAACTCATTGATAGTGTGAAATTAAAGCACACATTTAGTTCCCTCAAAGTTTAAATCCTAAGCTTGGTAAAGCAGAAAACTTTAAGTCATATTGATTATTATTATTTCTGACTTTCTTTCAGCTTGCACAGATAATGAAGGCCAACCACGGGCAGCGGATGAGACCTGGAATGGATCACATAAAGGATGCTGTATGTACAAGTGCTTGGGGAATGGAACTATTGTTGCAGTGGAACCTGAATGTGTTGAAGTACCATCACCAATGTGTGAAAGAGAAGGAGAGATAATTATTGATGTCATTGAGGAGGGAGCCTGTTGTCCAAAGAAAATTTGTGGTATGTGTTAATTATTACAATAAAATTATTACAATAGTTCTGTTTAGAGCAATGGAAGTGTGAATTCTTTTGCATTTTCTTTTCAAAAAAGGCAAAAATGACCCAGACCTCTCAGACTCCAGTTAGCTGGAGACCAGGTGTACTCAGACAAATAGAGCTATGGGATCCCTAGGAGCTCCCGACACGCGGATGATGTGGCAATTACCCAGGAAATTAAAACTCCCAGTCAACAATTAGGCAGGATCTGCAGCCCAAAAAGTCTCCAACTCTTAGAGTCCAAGACCTAGGGTTGTAACTCACTTAACTGGATAGTTACCCAGGAAGGGTTAAAGCTCTGCCTCTTGTCTAGCGATAAAACTGAAGCCATTCACCAACTCACCATTTGACCCCCAATCATGGGCTTTGACATCTACTGAATGCCTAACTCCAGCCCCACCCTCAATAGATACTGACAGCCCCTTGACATTCATGTGTGCCCAACCCCCACAATCAAACATAATTACTGCATTCGGTAATGAAAAGTGAAGCAGCACTATTAGCTCCATTTATCTTCCCAAGGAGTAGCAATCACATTGCCAATCTGCACTTTTTTATTTAGAGGTCCAATTCAAATTCTTGTGAAACATGGAGCATACCTGATCTGGGAACCATCCACTACAACAAAGGATCAACATTGGAGGCAAAGCCATGTTCCCTTCAATTAGTAACAATAGCCAAGCTCAGGGTTTAAAGGTCCTAAGGCACTTTGTCAAGGAGCGAAGGTAACTATGTAAGATAAGTGGGCGACAGGTAAGTAAATGAGGGAGGATGGTGTCGGGAAGGTCAAGGTGAAGGTGAGCTTTGGGAGGTGAGTGAGGGTATACAGGTGACAGGTCAATGGTTTAGAGGGTAGGGTAGATCAGGTGTTTGGAGCACATCACGTCGGTGAGAGGGTGGTACTAGTCAGAGAAGAGGGGCTCAAATATTAGGGAGGAGGGGTTTGGCTATCGGTCAGTATCAAGATTTGGATGATGGTCAGGTATGTGGAATTGCGGGTGTCACTGGCATAATTAGAGTTACAGCAGTGTTAAATGTCTACTTGTCCGGTAAGTAAGTGGGAGCCCTCCAAAGTCTTCGACTTAAACTCACAGTGTAGAGTTTCTTGCGACTTCCAATTACTGAGTAATTGTCTATTGGAAGTTCAAATTTCCTACATGATTACCTCATATTCAAGACTTCAGAGAGGACCTGGAGGGCATCTGTTGGGTATACCTGGTCTCCAACGATCTGGCCCATACTTCATTCTTTTCTCTTTCTCAGTGTGTCTTTTTTTTTGGCTTTTTGACTTGGTCTATATTTTCTCATTTGCTCATATTTTGTATTCCAAAGTCATTTATTTCCTGGTTATCCTAGCTGCCTCAGAATGATCACTCTCCATTTGGTCTTGCTGTTTCTGTTCTCTAACTACTTTTGCCACATTCTATGTTGGCATAAACATTAAGTCAAACAACACTGATGAATTCTAAAAAGAAAAAAAATTAAAGACATGCTTAAAATGATTAGAGACAAATTGTCATTTGCCAGAATGAAGTATTTTAGGAGAGTGATTCTGTATTGCATTGAATTTTATAAGTTTAGACGATGTGAAATTTCAATCAGACCATTGAATACAAAGTAATCCATAAAGATTGATATCAAGCTAAGGGGCATATCGGGACCTGATTCTAGTTAGGCGATTACTGTTTGAACTGATTTCCTTATCAGTAGGGTTTCTGTTTCTTTGAAGGTAATCAAAACTTTATTTAAGGTACTTTCTCATTCAGTCTGCCTTTCAATTTTGCAGAGTTTCTATTGTGGGTCAGCTGATGGACTGGAACTTTAATTAAGATTCTTGAACTTGATTCTAATCTTGACTCTAATCTCCAGCATCTGCAGTACCCACTTCTGCCTGGAACTTTAATTAATTTGGCTCCTATTCCATGAGATAATGGGTGGGTGTGGGAAGGGGTACTAGCAAAAGTGATAATTTTGCTCGTAACTTTCTTCAGTCTGATATGGGTCTCAGACACTCTGGCCAGAGCTTCACTGAGTTCTGCTTTTTCATAGAATGGGTACTGCTGTTGTATTGCTCCAGGATTAGGCTCCTGTTACAAGTATTCTAATAATTCCATCCAGAGAATCCAATGCAGAATCAATACAGTGGAAAGTAATGCTGACTTCTGCATTTCTACTCCCTTCAAAAGATTTGCAAAATTTCTGTCATGCCTTGCCATAGACAAAAATTCAGGGCAAATGAATTAAATTAAAATATAACTTTGAACTTGCAGTATAGTAAAGTATACTATTCGTTAGCACACATAATGATTCTGGAAAAGACAGAAATAAAAACTATTGAACTGTGTGTATTTTCTGCAGAGTGCAATTTGACCATTTGTGGAACTGATGTTCTGACATGTGAAAATGGAGATAAATTGGTGATCGGCTACAGTGCCATTTCTTGTTGTCCTGAATACCGATGTGGTAAGTTTGCAGAAAATATCAGACTGACAATTTTGGAGATGGGTGGGGGTAATTTCCACTTTCAGTGATGATGCAATGCTAATGGTTAAGGATCAGGATCTCATTAAATTTGACAAAATGAAAAATAATCTAGACATACAACAGTTGGCTGATCCACAGTCACCAATGACATGTAGCAGGAAGCACATCTTGGTGCAGAGTTTAAATACCTGGCTGTAAACATTCCAAAAATAACCAGTGTAAATGTAAGCAGACATTTTTCTTAACTTATTTCCAGTATGTTGGCAAATATTAAAAATGGCATGATATATAGAGTGAATTGATTGTTTGAAGCAGAAGACACTAACTGGTATAGTTGTATGATTCAAACTTGACTTTATTTAATGATTTCAGTGATTTCTGTATGTTCTTAATCTTCTTCTTATTTAATTTTAATCCTACAGGGAGTAATGTGTAAAGTTTTCATTATTCTTGTTGAGTTTGTAAGTGGAACATTCAATAAAATATAGACTTTTTGATTTTGCTTATGTTTGCTTACAGAATGTGATCCTCTGGCTTGTCCAACTAGTTCACCACCAATATGTAGAGAGGACCAATTTCTTGTTGAAGTACGAAAAGATGATTCTTGCTGCTTTTCCTTTCAGTGTGGTAAGAAAACTTAGTTCAAACTTGGGCTTTCATTTCACATTTTAACTCATTTCCTAAGCAAAAAAAGCAATTGCCATTGGCAGACCAACATATGAACTAAAGCTTGCCATGTGAATCAGCTGAGCCTTACCTGATTATCTAAAGCTGACCTTCCCAATCTGAGCACCTATGCCTATGCACAACTCCCCCAGACCTGCACTATCCCCTTCAATGCTTATTTCCTACCTTAATCCTTACCCAATTATCACCTTACCTCCTTGCTCACCTACCTATCATTTAATACTCTTACCATCCCCAGTCCAGTTACCTTATGTCTTATACACTGAGACTTTGGATCTTTAATTCCAAGATTACAACAGTTGCTGTTTGGCCTCAGGCTTTGATCCTTCACTGTATTGGAAGGCCCAGAGATTAAGCACATTCCAAGCTTCTGAAGAGGCTTGCAGCAGAAATTCAGACCTGTAACTGTGCATCTCCAAGATTGTGCAAGTGAAAAGAAGCCAGAGACACAACCAGCCTCTGATTACCGCTTCTCAGAAGATTTGGCCTGAAGGGAGGTGCTTAAGTGTGCTAGTATCCTCTTTGAAAGACAACAAATATCATTGGACTTACATTACATTCCCTAATGGGACCTGCATAGACACAGTACAGGGATCGCATGATGTTTTTGACCTATTCTCAATTGACATCAGTTAATTACAGTCCATTTTAAACTCACAACATGCGATAGAACTAAAGGTGTAACAAAATTATTAACACTGGAGACATGACACCACTGGGTTCTACATAGGATTAAATGGCTTACATTTTTCCACTGTAACATCAAAAATCTGACAACTAACCTTAAATATTTTCAATAGATACAATTATTGAACTTCAGAGTATGTTGAGTCAAAGTGGGAAAAAATATTAAATAATTAAGTGCCTGTTCTAGCCTTGAAGAATAAATACTTTAATTAGATACACTTGGTTTATTCAGCAAGGTTAGGGACAATGCTATTTTTAAGAATTGTGGCTTCTGTGTGAAACTCATTGGCTGTATTAGTTGATATTGTATCATGATTTTTTAAAAAGTAGCAGATAAATATTGTATAATGTAATTAATGTGGATTAAACCCGCGATAAATATCAAACACTGCTTTCCAATTCAGTGTGTGAGTCGTGTATTGACCCAATTCCTATATGCAATGAGGGAGATGTTCTTGCAGTAGACCTTAACACCACTGATCGCTGCTGTCCATCATACCATTGTGGTAAGTGCAATAAGAACTTTCTCATTTATAATCTATTTGCTTAGCAAGTCATTTAAAGTTACATGAGTATTTTGAAATAGAAGTGATGTTAATCAAAAGTTAAAGCATTTGTTACTGTGGAAGCAAATAGTTATCCATCTTCTGCTTATCCTATTTCTTGAGTAAGTTTTATGCATGTTCATTAAAAAAAGAGCATTAGGAGAAAGGTGCATGTGTAACGGTGCCTCAGGTTATGATAAAAGAAGGGAGTTGAGTGCATAAACAAAAAACTGGATGCTGGAAATCTGAAACAAAATCAAAACTTGTTGGAGAAACTCAGCAGTTCTGGCAGCATCTGTGGACAGAAAGCAGAATTAATGTTTCACATCATAGTCATGGAGCCACACAGCATGGAAACAGACTCTTCAGTCTAACATTATCCCAAACTAGACTAGTTCCACCTG
This sequence comes from Chiloscyllium plagiosum, assembly GCF_037043375.1. NCBI lineage: Eukaryota > Metazoa > Chordata > Chondrichthyes > Orectolobiformes > Hemiscylliidae > Chiloscyllium > Chiloscyllium plagiosum. The sequence goes on along the minus strand of NW_028270157.1, from coordinate 27,527,784 downwards.
CCTGCTCCTGGGCCATGTCCCCCTAAACTTTTCCTGTACTTATGTGTGTTCATGTACTTTTCCAAATGTCTTTTAAACATTGCAATTTACCATATCCACCACTTCCTCATGAAGTTCATTTCACACGCGAACCATCTTCTCTGTAAAAAAAAGTTTGCTCCTCATGTCTTTTTTAAATCTCTCTCCTTAAAAATGTGCTGCCTAGTCTTGAAATTTCCCATTGTAGGGAAAAGACAATTAGTATTAACACTACTTATACCTCTTATTACTTTATAATCTTCTGTCAGGTCGCCTCTCAACCTCCTTGCTCCAGTAAGAAAAGTCCCAGTCTATCGAGCCTTCCTTTATATCTCAAACCTTCCATACCTGGCAACGTCCTGGTACATCTCTTCTGAACCCTCTCCCGCTTGATAATATCCTCCCTATAACTGGGTGAGCAGAACTGGACACAGTATTCCAGACGTGGACTCACCAATATGCTGTACAAACTCAACATGACTTCCCAACTCCCAAAGGACTGAGTGATGAAGGCAAGCATCCCAAATGTCTTTTTAATCACCCTGTCCATATGTGGTGTAAATTTCAAACAATTATGTACTTGCACCCTAAGTCCCTTTGTTCTGCAACACGACTGATTAATTGTATAAGCCCTACTCTTGTTTGTTGTATCAAAATACAATATCTCCAGTCACTCTTCAGAGACTCAGATCCTCTCTCTGAAGAAGGGTCACTGGACTCAAAACATTAACTCTGCTTTCTCTGCACGGAGTCTTATGCATGTTGTATGAGCAAAGCTTTATAAAAGATGGGAAGAATGGAAGAAGGCCACAAAGAGATACCTTGCCTGACAATTGTGAGCAAGTATTCAGTTTGTGTGTCTGTAATTTGAAGCCTCCCTCTGCATTTTATGAACTTGATCTCTCTTTTTCCTTTACATTTCCTTTTAGGTATGCCTCTATTCTTTTACCCTGATGGTTTCTTATTTTTATAGCTAGGCTTTTACCCCTGCTCAAACCTTTCCTAAGTAGTTCCATGAGAGGATAATTACTGTAAGAAATTACTTCTGAAATTTTTGTATACTTCGAGTGTACAGTGCCATTACAATTATTATCACAAATTATTTTTTGTATTCTTGACTCCAGTTGTCATTTGCTTTGGCCTATTTTATTCTGAGATTTTCAAAGAAAAGCTTTGACTCATTTAAATTAAACAATAACTTGGTAAATCTTCCTTTGCATTTTTTGCGTTTTAACACTTCTTGTGCTTTCCTATTTTCTCCTTAATTTCAGTCTGTGATGAAAATTTGTGCCGTCCTCCTGACAAGATCTGTACAGATGGAACTAAACTAGTGAAGAAACCTGTTTCAGGAATCTGCTGTCCTGATTGGCAGTGTGGTAACTATGAATCATTTCTTATCTTATTGCACTCTTTCATAGGAATGAAGGATGTGTCGAATAAGGCAGCATTTGTTGCCTGCCCCTAAGATGACCCTGAGAAGACAGTGGTGAGCTTGCTTGTAAATGTTCGAATACACAACTTAGGAGTAAGAGGAGGCCATTCAACCCCGTGAGCCTGGTCTGTCATTCAATAAGATCATCTGATTGTGACCTCAACTGTCCATTCCCACTTAGCTCTGATACCGTTTAACTCACTAGTTATCCAAGAATCTATCCACCTGTGTCCTAGAGAAAAAAATAATGAACCCACTTGCACCAAACTTTGGAAAAAAGGTTCCAAATATTCATGAGTCTCTGAGAGAAAAAAAAATTCTCTTCATCTCTGACTTAAATAGAAGCCCTGATATTTTTAAACTGCACCCCGCTATTCTGGTCTCCCCACAAAGGGCAACATCCTTTCAGCATCCACTCTGTCAAGATCCTTCAGGACCTCAGTAAGATTGCCACATTATTCTAAACTCCAGTGGATATAGGCCCAATCTGTTCAGCCTTTTTTCATCAGCGAGCTCCTGCATTCAGCTCTCAGTTGTGGAATGTCTCTCATCTGCTTCTAATCCATTTGTATCCTTTCTGAAATAATGAGATCAAACTGCTTACAGTACTCCCGATGAGGACTCACCAATGCCAAAACAACAATAACGAAGTTTCCCTACTTTTATATTCCATTCCCTTTGTCGTCTTGAAATGTTACAGTCCATTTATATATATGAAATTATATATCACTAAAAACGATGTTTGAACAGATCAGAACTCCCCATTAATTTAGAGTTTGTTTTATTTTACAGCCTGCAACTGTGAGAACAGTACTATTGTTTCATGTCAGGTGGTAAGTACATTTAGTATTGGAACCTTGCATATTATAACCAAAAACCAGGTATGCATCTAGAATGTGGCTCAAAACATAGGGCAGAAAGGGTAGCTAACATGTCCCCTTTTAGTATGATTTCAGATTTTAAAAAGATGAAATTTGCAACAGGTATAATGTAAATGCTGAAAGCCTCTAACCAGTTCCCTGAATGTGTTTATTAGTTTCCATGGTTATTAACTTATGGTAAATATGAAATTAATCTTATTATTCAGAATGGAGTTTGTTGTATATATTCACTGATAACAGAAGACCAGCACTTTAAAAAAAATCTTGTCCAGTGGTCAAGTTGATAAAGTTCCAATGTTTGACAAATTGATGTTTCAGTTGATCTGCTGCCTCTCTTTTGTCAATGAGAACCAACTAAACTGTTCATGCCATTATGTATTGGCCTTTAGCTATAGAGGTATAAAGATAGCATGCACATCTCTGTTGTTCCTCCTGGCACTGTATGTGACACTGATTTGAAATGTAGCACTGCTGCTAGATTTAAAATCAGTGGAAATATTTCCTGTTTAAATGCTGAACATTTGTACTGTAGTAGCCTGTACTCGTGAGAAGGCTACAAAATGAACGTAGGCCTACCGAGTTACTGGGTAGCACCATAGATCACATTCAATAATATTCCACCCACAAGCTGTAGAACTGAAAAGTTACATATTGACATTAGTTCTTCTGCATGGTTGACCTCAGTGTGGCTTTCTGGTGATTGATGGAGATTAGCTTATGCTTTTATTTAGAGGCAAATCTAATTGATGAAAGACAGTTCAATTACACCATAATTCTTGGTTTCAATGATGTTAAATACAGGATCCTTGCAACTTTTCATGTCCATGTTCAGTGACATTGATGCAATGCGATATAACTGCACTTTTAAATACATGTTTTTGTGAAACAATAGATTCTGTTTATATTTAGTATAGGTACCTGATGAACAATTTTCATGTTTTAATTGCTCAAAAAATACTGAAATATTCACAGAGACCAGTTGTGGTTTTTCAAGTGACATTTGGCACACAGAATGTTAGGGAAAGGCTTTGATTTTTATTTTAATTAATTCAGAGTGTGTGGACATTGCTGGTTATGCCAGCATTAATTGCCCATCCCACTTGCACTTCAGAAGGGGATGGTAAACTGCCTTCTTGGATTGCAGCAATCCACTTGGCATAGTGCCCAAAATGCTGTTAGTGAGGGAGTTACAGGATTTTGACTCAGTGACACGAAAGAAACAGCAATATATTACCAGGTGAGGATGGTGAGTGACTTGGAGGGGAACTTGCAGGTAATGGTGTTGCGCTTGTCCTTCTAAATGGTAGTGGTTGTGGGTTTAGAAGGTGCTGTCTCAAGAACCTTGGTGAATTTTTGCAATGCGCCTTGTAGGTGATACAGACTGGTGCTATTCAGCATCAGTGGTGGAGGGAGTGAATGTCTGTTGATGTGGTAGAAATCAGTTGGGCTGTTTTGTCTTGGATGATGTCAAGCACTTTGAGTGTTATTGGAGCTGTACTTATCCAGAAAAGTTGCGAATATACCATCACTCTTCTGACCTGTCATGTAAACTGTGGACAGGCTTTGAGAAGTCAGGAGGGGAGTTACTTGCTGCAGGATTGCTAGTCTTTGAGCTTCTCTTGAAGCCATAGTATTTATAAGGTTATTTCAGTTCAATTTCTGATCAATGTTAACCACCTGAAAGTGGGAAATTCAGCAAAGTTAATGTTATTGAATATCAAGGGTGGTGGTTAGATATTTTTGGGACTTGTATGACTTAAATATTATTTGCAACTTGACAGCACAAACCTGGACGTTATCCACAGGGACACTGATATAGCTCAAGAGAGACTATTTAATGAATGAAGGTTTCTTTTCATTCTTATATACTTTGCAATCTACCATTTGGCACAAGTAAACAATATGAAATGACCATAAACAACACTAAACAGTTACAGAGTCAGTCTCTCACAGACAGGCTGGGCCAATTGACAAGTAAGATAAATGGTTTCCATTGTAAGACTGAGAAAGTTCCTAAAGTGCCTGTGTCCAGTGACTGTGTCCCTTGAGAATACAAACAGGTTCCACTTAAGGTAATTATCTCTCTATAACATTAACAAGTTTCTACTTTTACTTGCGTTATTGTGGTTATTTTTATATGTGTAGCTAAATATTTGTGCAGTTCTGATTTGAGCTTACATTCATTATATCCTTTAAAAAAATCAACAAAACGTCACTTGACACCAACCTCCCAGGCTGCTATATACCTATGTATCTCTTCTATACATCTATCTGGTTGTCTAATTAACTTCTGTAGCTATTGGGTACCCACGATTGTTAATAACTAGAATACAGCCTGACTACTGAATGTATTCTCAGGCTGTATGTTTCACCAAATTCAGTAATTTTATTTTCAACTAGTATTTTATTATTAGGTTGCAATAGTTGGTCTGTTATTTGTTGTAATAATTTTTGTTGAAATTTTTCTTAATGTTATAGAGCTTGTCTGTAACTTTTTGAATAATTTACAATTTAACTAATTACTTTTTATGTTCAAACAAAAATTCAGGGAGAAGTTCTAACAGAGGACCTTGACTTTCAAAATATTTGTGGCTGTACCCGCTTGATCTGCAGTGAGTTCCTTGTCTTGTAGCTTTACCTTGTTACTTCTTGGTTAATTTATTCTAGTTATAAGCTTTAATTCAGTTGCGAATGTGCCAAATGCCTTCTTCAGCACCCTGTCTACCTGTGACTCCACATTCAAGGAATTATGAATCTGCACCCCGAGGTCTCTTTGTTCAGTTACACTCCCCAGGGCTTTATTGTTAACTGTATAAGTACTACCTTGATTTTCCTTACCAAAATGCAACACCTCTCATTTACCAAAATTAAACTCTATCTGCCACTTCTAGGTTTATTGGCTCAACTGAACAGGGTTCCGTTGTACTCTGAGATGATCTTCTTCCATGTCCACCACACCATCATTTTTGCGGTCATCTGCAAATTTATTAACCATACCTCCTACATTCACATCCATATCCAATTTTGTACAAATGATAAAAAGCAGAGGATCCAGAACAAATCCTTGTAGCACACTGCTAATCACAGGTCTTCAGTTTCAAAATCAATTCTCCACCACCATACTTTGTCTCCTACTTTCAAGCCAATTTTGTATCCAATTGGCCAGCTCCCCCTGGATCCCAGTCGACATGCAGAACCTTGTCAAACACCTTGCTGAAATCCATATAGATGACGTATACCACTCTGCCTTCACCAATTGTCTTTGTCACTTCTTCAAAAAACTCAATCAAGTTAGTGAGACATGATTACCCACCACAAAGCCTTGCCTTTCCAAATGCATGCAAATCCTGTCCTTCAGAATCCCCTCCAATAATTTACTCGCCTCTTACATCAGGCTCAGCAATTTCTTCCCTAGCTTACTACAAAGTTCTGGGAAGCACCTGATCAGGTCATGGGGATTTATCTACCTTTAGACATTTTAAGACCTCCAGCATCTTCTTTTTTGTAAAATGAATTATTTTCAAGACGTCGCTATTTATTTCCTCAAGTTCCTTCACTTCCATGTCCTTCTCCACCGTAAAAACTGACATGAAATATTTGTTTAGTATCTCACACATCTCCTGTGGTTCCACAGGGCAACAGGGCAATGTTGATCTTTAAGGGGCCCTCTCCACTCCCTGGTTACTCTTTTTCCCTTAAAATATTTGCAGAATCTCTTTGAATTGTCCTTAGCTCTATTTATCAAAGCTATCTCATGTCCCCATTTTGCCCTCCTGATTTCCCTTTTAAATCAGTCTCCTACTGTCCTTAAACTCCTTGAGGGATTCACTCAATCCAAGCTGTCTATACCTGACATTTGCTCCAGTTTTCTTTCTTCACCAGAGCCGGAATTTCTGTAGTCATTCAACATTGCCTACACCTACCAGCCTTGCCTTTTACACTAATGGGAACAATTGTCTCTGAACCCTCAATTTTAGAGGCCTCCCACTTCCCAACCATCTCTTTTTCAATCAACTTCATTCAATCAGTCATACTATCAGCCTCTAGCTCCACCCCCCCCCCCCCCCCCCCCCACCCCCACCCCAACATCCTCATTATCACAAAATAAACAAAGAACTGCAGATGCTGGAGATCTGAAACAAACAATCTAAAAATAGAAATTGCTGGAGAAACTCAGCAGGTGTGGCAGCACCTATGGAAGGAAACAGAGTCAACACCTCAAGACTCCAATAAAACCAGATCGGACACATTTAATACAGTTTGGGCTTAGATTTGAAATTTCTAACACACTAAGCTCCCATCTGACCAAACCACAATTCCATCCATTTTGGATGGTAAAATTGGCCATGATGTTCCAAATTAATTAAAAATGAACATAATATTCTGCCAATTGAGAATAAAAATCTAAAAAGATATTAACTTTATTCCCCAGAATGAGACTAAACAGAGGGACATCTTTGCTACAATTGATTTTGGCAATGTGGTGATGCTTTAGAACATAGAACATAGAACAGTACAGGACAGTACAGGCCTTTTGGCCCTCGATGTTGTGCCGGCCTTTTATCCCACTCTAAGATGCAACCTTTTTGGGACAAGTGGAAGCATTTCCTTCCTTAAGTCTTCTCTGGACTGCAGCAAGTGATTGAAGAGCTGGGATATTGGGACCCATTGGAATTGGGGCCATTCTGATTGCCTCTCTCTGAAGTTAACATCTGTTGGATGGCCAAAGAATTTCAGCTGTTTTATCTCCTCTATTTATTTCCCTATTTATTTATTTAAATCCAAATATTATAAATAACAATCTGGTAAATCCTTACTTTTTTAAAAATTGGGTTAATGTTTAGAATAATAATAGTAATCAAGGTATCTTATCTGAATAATTCTGATGATAAATAAATGGATTTATTAAGATAAATACTTAACATAAAAAATTGTTTCAGAAAAGGCTGATGTCTGCGTATTCCAACGTGTCACTGCATTGAAACCAGGTCAGTCCCTGGTTCAGCGCCTCGAGGATGACCAATGTTACATTGCAAATTGTTTGCAGAACACAGATCCTGTTGCAGAGTCTCCTTTACTGCAAGTGTCTCTGGTTAGCTGTTCGGCAAAATGTGAATCTGTAAGTACATATTCATAGTTATTTAAGTTTATTAACTGCAAAACTACACACTGCTGGAAAGTTGTGTTGCATGAGGTCTTCAGTCAGTTACTATGTTTTGATATATTGAAAAAATTACTAAGTGCTCCATGTATAATCTACTTTCCAAACTATATGCTCTATGACTTTTGCTCTGCAGCTTTATATTTCTTTGATTTCTCTGCAGCATTTGATCTAGTCAGTTATACCATTTTTCGCTGAAATCTCTTTCCAGTTGCCCAACTGTGCGTAAAAGTGCCATTTCTTAGTTCCATTCCACCTAACCAGAGCCAGATAGATCTCCATTAACCATTCTTCCCAACTCCACACCATCATCTCTACAATCCCCGGTGGTTTGTGACTGGCTCTGTCTTCTTCCTTTTTTGTCGACTGACCCTTGTGAACTTTCACGTGTCTACCAATGATATATAGTTCTCCATTAAGAGTCATGATCTATTTCCTGCCTCAGTGTTGTCAGTTTCTTATTTGATCAATATCCAACTTTAGATGAGTTATTTCAATTATTCCAGTTGAATTTTGGGAAAGAACATTAGTCAACCATATGGCTTACTACTATCAATCAATCATGCTGTATTGACAATAGTTTTATATTCCTGATTTATCTATTAACTACCATTAAAGGATTTGAATTCATACTTAGAACGTTAGCTTGGACCTCTTGAAATATGGGCTGTATTTTGCACACTGTTTGGAATTTTTCCACCAGAAGACATCTAAGGACAGTTTTCAAGATGATTCAAGCAGAAATTAATTTCTCCTATCTAAAATTTGTAATCTGACAATTGGAAAAAAAAAGCCGTGAGCTGAATTTCCCAGCTCTTGAACAGTGTGGACAATGAAAGTCAGTTGGGAAAATATGGCAAGATTGGAAAACTTAGCTTCTCAACATCGGGGAAAAAGTGTCTGACTTTGCAACCAAAGTTTGAATCATGAGATGAGCATTTCACTAGTGTGCAAATAATTAACATGTCATCAGTAGCAAATCACATCTGATTTATATGCAGGTTCCCATTCTCCCTCATGGCAGAATTTCCCAGCTCTTGAACAGTGTGGACAATGAAAGTCAGTTGGGAAAATATGGCAAGATTGGAAAACTTAGCTTCTCAACATCGGGGAAAAAGTGTCTGACTTTGCAACCAAAGTTTGAATCATGAGATGAGCATTTCACTAGTGTGCAAATAATTAACATGTCATCAGTAGCAAATCACATCTGATTTATATGCAGGTTCCCATTCTCCCTCATGGCAGAAAAAAACGAAATAATGACAGTTCCCAACATGAAGGTCAGAGTGGCTACCTGGCAACTCCAGCTTGTTGTTTGTTCCTTCAGGCCACCATCATGGATAGCAGTATCTAATATCTTGGCACATGCTCCATGGGCAGTGACCACTTGCACCTCCAATCCATGGAAGTTGGCATCACACATGCACCAGCCTCACCACATCCAGATAGCATATATCTGACTCACTTAGAAAATACTTTTCCAATTCATTACTGCACTTTGGAGCAGACTGGCACCTGTCTGTAATGCTGCTGCCAGGACACTTTGTACTGAAGGACAGACACCCATATCACGGATTGGGCCAGAGTACATCTCAAGGATCTTCACTTACTTTCTTGGTGTTCAACCAGCTTGCACCCTCTAGGCTCCTCACAGCACCTCTGCCATGCCATTCCTCACTTTATGTTTGTGCTTTGATGCCTCGTTCAGAATTTGAAGGCTCACAGAACTACTATGTTAATTTGAGATTTAGTGCATACATAAAGTCAGGTAGTTTGGCATGGTTGTCAGCAGTGATCAGTCAAAGGGCTGGATATATTGATGTACAGCACAAATGCCATATTAACATCACATCTAAAGCCTATGCTCACAACTTACACAGAAAACATAGTGAACGTAAAAGACATCTGTAATCATAGTACCCAGCATGAAGGGCATGCAGTGTACAGCTGTGTGGGGATGTGCATTCTGGAAATAAGCAACCTGGATCATGTTGTTGGTCAATTTAAATTGAACGTGGTAATCTCTGTGAAGCAGAAGAAAGTCTCATCTGTTGGCCACAATTCAAAAAGACAATCCAAGACCTCATATGGTGCATAAGGGCATGAAGCTGATTTCCTCTCACCTTCAATTGTAAGTTTCTGCCAACAGGCTCTCATATGCAATTCAATCTTGCTTGGGTGATATGGATGGTGGGGCGAGGAGAAAAGGTTTCAGTAATCCTATTGCACTTATAATAGAATCCCACAGTATGGAAACAGGCCCTTTTTCCCAACAAGTCCACAGCAGCCCTCTGAACAGTAGCCCATCCAGACCCATTCCCCTACCCTATTATCCTAAATTTACCCCTGACCACTGCACCTAACGTACCCATCCTTGAACACTATGGGCAATGTAGCATGGCCAATTCACCTAACCTGCACATCTTTGGATTGTGGGAGGAAACCAGAGCACCCGAAGGAAACCCATACAGACTCAGGGAGAATGTGCAAACTCCACACAGACAGCCCTCCGAGGCTGGAATCAAACCCAGGAACCTGGCGCTATAAGGCAGCAGTGCTAACCACTGAGCCACCGTGCCGCCAGGTAATTAATAATCTTCTCGAGTATTTGTGTCAATGGTTTGTGCTGTATTCATCAGAATATGGTCTCCTCAGTCAGAAGTCCATGAAGAGACATTCCCAAGCCCAACTGGTTTTCCCACAATATGGAGGACTATGTCAAGTTGCTATGTTTGGGTGATCGAACTGCTGACTGCTCACATAACTAAGAAACTGCTCTGTTTCTAATATTCCCACATGGTTCATTGGCACTGTGATCAATGTATCCAGTTGCAGCAGGGGTTATCATCACTGTGGCCGTGGTGCTATGGAGATGCGGTGAATTTGAGGAAGTACGGATGTGCCAGCAAGTTCAGGATCAGCAGTAACATCCAGTGGAGGCCGATTGGTCTCCACAGAGACTGGACCTCAGAAGTCTGCGCATGACGAGAAACTTAGAGGGAGTGTAGAATGGGGCCCAATCACTGATCAATGCTATTGCTGGTGAGGAACCTATGGACTGAAGGGATGGGTGGCCATCTTATCCCAGTGGTTGTCAACATGACGGTTCAACTAAAGTTTTATGCAATTAGTCACTTGCAAAAATTCACAAGGGACCCTTGATCTACAAAGGTACCGAGCCTGTTACTGATGCAATTTGTGCCAGATCATCTGCTTTCAATGTGATAAGGTCAGTGTTGTATTCCAGGCAGTAGGCTTTGTCAATATAGCTGGCTTCCCCCAGGTGTAGGCCACTGTAAACATGATATAACATAACGCAGCTGATTTCATCATCTGAAAGGATTTCCATTTCATCAGTGTACAATTCATCTGTGATCATCAGTACCACACCTGAGGTTTGCATCATGTCTTCTGGGAATCTTCCATGAGGTCTATATTCTTGAGAACTGTTAGATTCCTGCTTCATCCTAAAAGCTGGATGCCTACCAAGGATGGTTAATGGGAAGTAAGAGCTACCATTGCAACTGTGGTTGATGACTGTATTACACAATTCCATGAGTGTCCAAGAAATGTAGCCCATTATTTTACCAGCACCATTGTACAGCAGAAAATAGGGCTGGTGAAGATGAGTTTTCAATGAGTTGGATCCACCTGGAGGCTTTATGCAATACAGTTCAGACGAAGTGCACTGTGTAAGTCTAGCAAAGCTGTGCTCTGCACGACTGGTTCAGGCAAATAGGAGACCGAAAAGCTAGGAGAGAGACAACAGTCTTCTGAGGAGGAAGATGAGGCTATTGAGAAGGAGAAGCATCACCTTCAACATGATAGAGTAGTACTGCATTGTACACAACAAAGCAGATGGCACTTAATTGGCACCAGGTTCCAATGGATGTGAGCTGGGTACATTGTTCAGGCATTGAATGTAATATTTTTCTGAAAAAACAAAGCAGTCCTGAATTTTTTTCCCAGAAGAAAATGCAGGTTTCTTTTCCTTTGCTATTGTTCCATAAAAGTTAATGTTTTCAACTATTTCAAGGCTTTCCATCATGTAATGGTTTCGCTTTGAATAATGAAAGTATGTTATGCTATGCTGGGCATTAGTGAAAGAGTAGACAGGATTCCAAGGTGGCATGGTGCTAAGGGAAGGTAGTCTGTGAAGCTCAAATCTTTTAACTGTAATTACAATGATGGTCAATAAGACAGATTATAACAATACATAACAAAATAACAATACATTTATGAATGGGAGCTTGTGTTTGTAATGAAGTGTCAGCTATTCCTCCAATATCTTCAAAAGCTTTTAATTTTTGTTCCCCTCCCACTATGTGCAATGTGAAGGACAGCTCGTGGCTGACAGCCTTGACCTGGGTTCATGACTGATCTTGAAATAGAGTGCTGGCAGGAGTTCTGGGAGATACCCACAGTGGAGAGTACTTCCACCATTTCTGACTGCATGATAGCATGAGTGTGGTACTATATTGTTGATTTTTGATAAAATTCTGCTCTAGATGTCAGACAGCTTCTCCTTCTCTGCAAAAAATAAGGTATTGGGTGGTTTTTCAAGTAAATGACAGAAACCTCGCTTGCATCCTGGAGAGCCAGTGAGAGCACTATGCCAGCTCTTCTCATGAAGGTGACTGAATTAAATGACAATCAGGCATTTTACTGGGCAGCTGACATTGGGGGGTTGGTGACGATTCGCCATGGCACATTCGCCGCCGCCGATTAGCCACTGCTGGTTCACCACCAGCGTTTCTCCACTGGGGTCGTTTCACCTCTGAAAACTATTCGCCTCCGGAAATATATATATATATATGGACTGATTGTTTCTCCTCCCGCCTGTTCTTTCATACTTCTCAGTCCCCTTTATTTATACAAGTACATACTACATATTGATAAAAAAGAGGTAAAATAAATATCATTTTTTTGGTTTATATATAAAAATGAGTTACAAACTTTAACCAGAAAAAGGAAATATATTTTAAAATCTTTATAGTGGCAGTAAAATCTCACATTAATATTAAACAATGAAATTTCAGTTCATTTGATAGTTATGCACTATTCCTCTAAGATATTCCAAATAATCTCTTTCGCCGTATTCAACAACATTTTTTTTTTAATTCTATCATCTGCGTCTCGATACTTTTTTAGCTTTATTTGTGGTGGGTAACCCGCTATCAGCTGTTCCATTTATAAATCACGCCCCTTTTGCACTTTCAATAACCTTCCAATACATTTTCGAATGGTTGGGTGGTGAGCTCCGAGTTCAAAAGCAATTCTCCGATGAGCGGCTTCAGCCTGATTATTTTTGCGATCTTCATCGTTTGTTGTTGTCTCATAGACTGACCACATATCATGTTGAAACAAAGGTGCCCTTCGGCTACTGCCTCGTCTATTGTAGAGTCCAATATAATTACATTCAAACCAATCTAGTATTGGTTGTAGTTCTTGAGGCAAAAAAATCTGCAAGTGCTTCTACGTAGTTATCAAGGTTACTATGTGGCACAAAAGCCAAAGCAACTTTCGTTTTTGCTTTTAAAGCATAATCAGGATTGGTGTGTTGACGAGTTGCTCCAACTGCAGCAATATGTCTGCACATACTTTGCGCCAAATGAAAGAAACAGCCCCTAATTCTAACTTCAGGAAAAACATTCTCTCATAGCACTGATAGCTGCCTGCTCAAAGTCACAATGGATATACTGTGGTCTGGATTAGGTACCAAGGACTTCACTATTTCAAACCTGCATACATACGTTGAACGCTGCTTATTTGGTAGAAATATATACAATATTGGATGAACCCCATCAAATCATTTTCCTAAAATACAATATACTTGAGAGAATAAAATAGGGGTTATGTTGAATGTACCATCCACAAACCAGGTGGATTCCGCTAAATTTTGTATCCAAGATTCCCTACCAAATATGATTATTCGATTACTTCCTTGACCACTATCCGCCAAAACAAATTTTTCTTCTGGTCCGTTATCCAGCTTATATACTTTGTATCTAATTGGAATCACCAAATGCTGAAGATCAGTAGGGTTTGGTGGCACTAAACTAATATCATTCCTTTTTCGTCGAATTATTTTCTTCATGCTGCTTGTCGTCGGTAAAGATGATAGGACTGACTGGGGGACATCAGCTACACATTCGTTAATAAGAACAGTAGGAACTTCCTGCGATTCTTCTGCACGACGTTTTAAACTTGTTTTCACTTTCGCAACTTGGACACTTGCTGCGGAAGGAGAATGTGTGTGTCCATTAATTGTTTTTATCACAGTGCCACTCTTGGTGTGGATCCATCCATTGCATCGGCCCCTTTGTTCACATCGCCAAAACTTAATAATTGAATCACTCTTGGATAGTTTATCAAAATTATATATCAAACCATCGTGGTAAAACTTCTTATTTCCATGTTTACTAATAATATCTGTTTCCATACTAAAAATTCCTGTTCCAAAAACCAAAATTGGTGCGGTGTTGAACTGGCGAATCGTCTTCAGTGGCACGGTGGTGAATTGTCCTCAGTGGCCAATGGGCGGTGGTGAATCATCCTCGGCGATGAAAGGGCAGTGGCTAATCAACGGTGGCAAATGGTCCCATCCCGGACATTGGGAGCTACCAGCTCTTCATTGCTCAGCTGTGCCACAAAAAATAATTCTGATCACTCTTGTGTAATGGTTATTTATTAACTTCAGTGTTTAGCTTTATCAAACTAAAAACCTGATAAAGTAAACTATTAATTCCAATCAACATGATTTAGGAAAACACTGAAATAAAGCAGTCTCTTTATATAAAGAATTGGTGTCATTTTCTTTTGGCTTTGTCAACCGTGAAATTTTTGTACAATTAAACTTTTATGCTCTATTACACTAATCAACAGAATCAAGTCTATATTCCTTCATCTGATCCTCATGTTTGCTGTGGAACTTGTAAGAATATGTCGTGCACTTTTGAAGAAGATGGAAGCATTGCTTTGTATAATGTAAGTCGACTTAATTTTTGTATTATCTCAGTGCATAAAATGAAAAGGAAAATTACAATGAGCATGTAAATCATGGTCTGAGCTAGACTGAATTTTCAACCAGGTATAAGAGTCCTGATTTTGGACCCATAAGATTTGCTGAGCCTGACAATGTTGTCAGCTTGGCTCATGGTGCAATCTTCTCATATCCAGCCAGTTTTTTTTTAATTGGGTACCTTGGACCTTGTAATTGTCATTCCTATTAAAGATGATGGTGTTAAACACCAGGGCTTGAAGGTTGGTCACACTGAGTCCTGATATGCTTTTTTAATCAAAGTTTTATTTCAACTTACACATCGCAAAACTCCTAATGTGTTGATTATGGTTCTCCATATGTATCTGATGAATGGTATTAAATGATAACAGGGGGCAGATTGCTGAGACTGCTGGCCCAATGAGAGAGGTGGAATCTACTGAGGCAGACAGGCAAGTCCAGTGGCATCTAAACCTGAAGGCACCCTTGGTGCCTGCATAAACTTATCACATAATGAGGCTGAGGTAGGTAGGCCATCAGAGTGGAGAGAGTGAAGAATGATGTAATTCCAACTTCTCATCCCTGCAACCCCCAATGGCCATTCAGCCAGCTGCAAAGAGGCCAAGTACATTGTTCTGGTGACCTCCTCCAATGGTAGGAATATTTTGTGCAGAATTGAGCCCCCACTTTCTGAAGCAGCGCCTCTGTGGCAAGTGAGCTGGTGTAATCTGCCTCCAAGATATACAACACCTTGGGGCAACTTCTCCAACAGGTTACAGTTCAGACCATCCTCCAAGAAATAATATTGTGGATCAGCAAGACCTTGCAATCCAATCTCTAAGAGCGGGAGAAAAATACCAATGGTGCATAAAATGGTTCCCAACCATGCCTCAATTAGCTACCTGCTCAAGTGCCATTAGGGACGGGCAGCAAATGCCCGCCAAGCTGGTGATGCCCACAAACTATAATTGAATTACAAAATACTCTGTGGGGTGGCAGACAGCTAAATCTGGTTGGAAAGCAACTGGAGACAGGAATATGGGCAGCATGGTGGCTCAGTGGTTAACACTGTTGCGCCAGAGAGCCAGGTTCAATTCCCGCCTCAGACAACTGTCTGTGTGGAGTTTGCACATTCTCCCCGTGTCTGTGTGGGTTTCCTCCAAGTGCTCCGGTTTCCTCCCACAGTCCAAAGATGTGCAGGTCAGGTGAATTGGCCATGCTAAATTGCCCATAGTGTTAGGTGGATTAGTCAGAGGTAAATGTAGGGGGATGGGTTTCTCTTCCGAGGGACAGTGTGAACTTGTTGGGCCGAAGGGCCTGTTTCCACACTGTAGGTAATCAAATATATCAAAAGCCATTCTGTTGCTCAGTTAAAAGTGTGAGATTCTGTCTTACATATATGCCTTTTAAATTGTATGGTCTTGGAAGGGCAAATAATTATGTGTAAGTACAGACCTAAATTTCTAATGTCTAAATTTAAATTGATAAATATTTTACAAATAGAGCAGCTTCCATTATACTGCATGTGATACATGTTGGCCTATTGGCTTCTACTCCTGTAAAACAACAGAATTTAATGCATAGGTTGTCCATTCAGTGGTTATGTTTCTCACCCAGGCAATGCAATATCGAAACTTTGGGGGGGTTTGAAGTCAGGTGATGTATCTTTCAGTTAGAACTTTTATTAATAATACAGAAGGTAAGCTAAGTTTCTTGATTATGAAGTAGGTGAGAATGTAGTGCCACGGGGAGTGTAATGATGTTCTAGATGTACCATAAGACCATAAGACATAGGAGCGGATGTAAGGCCATTCGGCCCATCGAGTCCATTCCGCCATTCAATCATGGCTGATGGGCATTTCAACTCCACTTACCCGCATTCTCCCCGTAGCCCTTAATTCCTTGTGACATCAAGAATTTATCAATCTCTACCTTGAAGACATTCAGCGTCCCAGCCTCCACTGCACTCCGCGGCAATGAATTCCACAGGCCCACCACTCTCTGGCTGAAGAAATGTCTCCGCATTTCTGTTCTGAATTTACCCCCTCTAATTCTAAGGCTGTGTCCACGGGTCCTAGTCTCCTCGCCTAACGGAAACAATTTCCTAGTGTCCACTCTTTCCAAGCCATGTATTATCTTGTAAGTTTCTATTAGATCTCCCCTTAATCTTCTAAACTCCAATGAATACAATCCCAGGATCCTCAGCCGTTCCTCGTATGTTAGACCTACCATTCCAGGGATCATCCGTGTGAATCTCTGCTGGACACGCTCCAGTGCCAGTATGTCCTTCCTGAGGTGTGGGAACCAAAACTAGACACAGTACTCCAAATGGGGCCTAACCAGAGCTTTATAAAGTCTCAGTAGCACAACGGTGCTTTTATATTCCAACCCTCTTGAGATAAATGACAACATTGCATTCGCTTTCTTAATCACGGACTCAACCTGCATGATGTAATTCCGTTTACCTTTAGAGAATCCTCAACTAGCACTCCCAGATCCCTTTGTACTTTGGCTTTACGAATTTTCTCACTGTTTAGAAAGTAGTCCATGCTTATATTATTTTTTCCAAGTGCAAGACCTCGCATTTGCTCATATTGAATTCCATCAGGCATTTCCTGGACCACTCTCCCAAACTGTCTAGATCCTTCTGCAGCCTCCCCACTTCCTCAGTACTACCTGTCTGTCCACCTAACTTTGTATCATCGGCAAACTTCGCTAGAATGCCCCCAGTCCCTTCATCCAGATCATTAATATATAATGTGAACAGCTGCGGCCCCAACACTGAACCCTGCGGGACACCGCTTGTCACCGGCTGCAATTCTGAAAAAGAACCTTTTATCCCAACTCTCTGCCTTCTGTCAGACAGCCAATCCTCAATCCATACCAGTAGCTCACCTTGAACACCATGGGCCCTCACCTTGCTCAGCAGCCTCCCGTGTGGCACCTTATCAAAGGCCTTTTGGAAGTCTAGATAGACCACATCCGCTGGGTTTCCCTGGTCTAACCTACTTGTCACCTCTTCAAAGAATTCCAACAGGTTTGTCAGGCACGACCTCCCCTTACTAAATCCATGTTGACTTGTTCTAATCCAACCCTGCTCTTCCAAGAATTTAGAAACCTCATCCTTAATGATGGATTCTAGAATTTTACCAACAACTGAGGTTAGGCTAATTGGCCTATAATTTTCCATCTTTTGTCTTTATCCTTTCTTGAACAATGGGGTTACAACAGCGATCTTCCAATCATCTGGGACTTTCCCTGACTCCAGTGACTTTTGAAAGATCTCAACCAACGCCTCCTCAGCCAAAACCATGTTTAGGATATAGATTATACAAATATATGCACCAATGTTATTACATTTATAAAATTTAATTCAGAAGAAAGGTACTCCAAAAATTATATCAGCTGGTCAACATTCAGGAGTGAAAATTATATTAGATATTTTTGTTGTATTGTTTTATTTATCTTACTTTAAGTATGTTAACTATTTACTATATAATAGTCATTTGATTTTACAGGACTTTACTATTGCTGAAAAATCACATTTTTTCAACACGTTTTCTCTTGCTCTCATCAAAATATTTTGCAAGAATACACATTCAAGGGGAAAGCGGATATTTAAACTGCATGAGAGGAGGGTGTGGGCTGGTTGTAAAAGTGCTCAGTCTACTTCAAACTACCCTACAAGGGTAAGGTATCTCAAAGGTGTGAGCAGAGGTTGACCTGTTTCATGCTGCCACAATGCAGTAGCAACATGAATGGTTTACATCAATAGCAGGATGCTGTTGTCAAGCTGGAAAGATATTCTGATTATGACAAAAATGAATAATGTGCTATAAGAGGTTCAGTGCTGGTGAACTGCCAGCTATGTAGTCATTATGTCCCAAAGAGTGGCAGAGTGTACCAAACAATAAAGGGGGCGCAGTGGTAGTCTGGCGCACTGACCTCTACACCGCTGAAGCCAAACGCCAACTCGAGGACACCTCTTCCTACTGCCCCCCCGACCATGACCCCACCCCCTATCACCAAACCATCATCTCCCAGACCATACAGAACCTCACCACCTCAGGAGATCTCCCACCCACAGCTTCCAACCTCATTGTCCGGGAACCCTGCACTGCCCGGTTCTACCTCCTTCCCAAGATCCACAAGCCTGACCACTCTGGCCGACCCATTGTCTCAGCATGCTCCTGCCCCACTGAACTCATCTCTACCTACCTCGACACTGTCCTATCCTCCCTAGTCCAGGAACTCCCCACATACGTTCGAGACATCACCCACGCCCTCCACCTCATCCAAGACTTCCGTTTCCCCGGCCCCCAACGCCTCATCTTCAACATGGATATCCAATCCCTCTATCCCTCCATCCGCCATGACCAGGGCCTCCAAGCCCTCCGTTTTTTCCTCTCCAGACTTCCCCAACAGTACCCTTTCACCGACGCTCTCATTCATTTGGGCGAACTGGTCCTCATCCTTAACAATTTCTCCTTCGAATCCTCCCACTTCCTCCAGACCAAAGGGGTAGCCATAGGCATACGTATGGGCCCCAGCTATGCCTGTCTCTTTGTTGGCTACGTAGAACAGTTGATCTTCCATAATTACACCGGCACCACTCCCCACCTCTTCCTCCGCTACATTGATGACTGCATTGGCGCCACCTCATGCTCCCGCGAGGAGGTTGAGCAATTCATCAACTTCACTAACACATTCCACCCTGACCTTAAATTTACCTGGACCATCTCTGACACCTCCCTCCCCTTCCTGGACCTCTCCATTTCCATTAATGATGACCGACTTGACACTGACATTTTTTACAAACCCACCGACGCCCACAGCTACCTGGATTACACCTCTTCCCACCCTACCTCTTGCAAAAATGTGGAGGTATTCCCAATTCCTCCGCCTCCACTGTATCTGCTCCCAGGAGGACCAGTTCCACCACAGAACACACCAGATGGCCTCCTTCTTTAGAGACCGTAATTTCCCTTCCCACGTGGTTAAAGATGCCCTCCAACGCATCTCGTCCACATCCCGCACCTCCGCCCTTAGACCCCACCCCTCCAACCGTACCAAGGACAGAACGCCCCTGGTGCTCACCTTTCACACTACCAACCTACGCATAAACCAAATTTTCCGCCACCTCCCAAAAAGACCCCACCACCAGGGATATATTTCCCTCCCCACCCCTTTCCGCCTTCCGCAAAGATCGTTCCCTCCGTGACTACCTGGTCAGGTCCACGCCCCCCTACAACCCACCCTTCCATCCTGGCACCTTCCCCTGCCACTGCAGGAACTGTAAAACCTACGCCCACACCACCTCCCTCACCTCTATCCAAGGCCCTAAAGGAGCCTTCCACATCCATCAAAGTTTTACCTGCACAACCACTAATATCATTTATTGTATCCGTTGCTCCCGATGCGGTCTCCTCTACATTGGGGAGACTGGACGCCTCCTAGCAGAGCGCTTTAGGGAACATCTCCGGGACACCCACACCAATCAACCACACCGCCCCGTGGCCCAACATTTCAACTCCCCCTCCCACTCTGCCGAGGACATGGAGGTCCTGTGCCTCCTACACCGCCGCTCCCTCACCACCAGATGCCTGGAGGAAGAACGCCTCATCTTCCGCCTCGGAACACTTCAACCCCAGGGCATCAATGTGGACTTCAACAGTTTCCTCATTTCCCCTTCCCCCACCTCACCCTAGTTCCATACTTCCGGCTCAGCACTGTCCCCATGACTTGTCCGGACTTGTCCTACCTGCCTATCTCCTTTTCCACCTATCCACTCCACCCTCTCCTCCCTGACCTATCATCTTCATCCCCTCCCCCACTCACCCATTGTACTCTATGCTACTTTCTCCCCACCCCCACCCTCCTCTAGCTTATCTCTCCATTCTTCAGGCTCACAGCCTTTATTCCTGATGAAGGGCTTTTGCCCGAAACGTCGATTTCGCTGCTCCTTGAATGCTGCCTGAACTGCTGTGCTCTTCCAGCACCACTAATCCAGAATGTCCCTTTGTCTGCTCACAGCGAGAAAAATACTGGCTATACCCAATCAGCCTATGCTTGCAAAACTTGCAACAGTGTCGAACACTAGATGCGTTTCTGCAATTGGGAAACATTTGCTGGATAATCCTGAATTTGTAAGAAATTATGCTGACAACTAGTTTAGTATAGTCAGTTGGGCATACAGTGTGGTGCACTTGCATCTACTGGTAGCTAAATATATTAATGCATAAGCAAAAAGTGTTGTGCTGGAAAAGCACAGCTGGCCAGGCAACATCTGAGGAGCAAGAGAGTCGATGGTTTGAGCATGAGCTCTTCATCAGGAATGCATGGTGGAGAGCTCATGCATGAAACACCGACCCTCTGCTCCTCGGATGCTGCCTGACCGGCTGTGCTTTTCCAGCACCACACTTTTTGACTCTGATCTCCAGCATCTGCACTTTCTCCTATATTAATATATAGGGCCTAATTCAGACAGAAAGAACATGTACAGGCACCTGTTTCAACTGACCAATATAGGTGACAGCTCTCCACTAGTTCATTTCTCAGTGCAATGTATTTGACCAATTTGAGTCAGTCCTGAGCAAAAAAAAGCAAATAACTACAGATGCTGGAAATCAGAAGCAAAAACAGAAAATGCTAGGAAAACTCAGAACTAAACAAGGTTCCTGGACCTGAAATGTCAACTTTGTGTCCCCTTAACAGATGCTGCCAGACCTACTGGGTTTTCCCAGCAATTTCTGTTTTTGATTGTGAATCAACACTGCCTGATTTAAAATTTAACGAAGTTTGTCTGTCAATCATGATGAAGAGGTGCCATAAGGGTTGCATTCTCCATGGCAACATCTCTACCTATCAGAGTCCATTTACCAGCCAATCAGTACTCTCCTCTCATGGCATAAATGTTAGTTTTACGCTTGAGTTTGTATTCTTGTGAAATGTCATGATGAGTCCAAGATTTGACAAAATGCATTTTTCAGAAATATTCACAGTCTACTGAATTATGATTTGAAGTGCTGTTTTGTCATTGTCAATTTTAAATTAGAATCAATTGAAAAAGTATATATTGACTGACAAAAATAATACATTCGTAAACTTATGTGCTAATCACTTTTCACTCCAGGCAGGAACATCTTGGGTTACTAACTGTGTCAAATATGATTGCCTGGAAACTGCTGCTGGACTTGTGGTACTTGGCTCGGGAGTTGTTTGCCCACCATTTAATGAGACTGAATGCATACAGGTTTGTATATCTGTTGCAGCAAAAATGTATGTCTTTTGCATATTTGATCATTTTGGGTGGGCTGTTCAGCTTTTGCAGTACAGCTTACAACTAGTCAGTGGGCTACATATGATTACATATAACTACAAGACCTGCATAACATAAATTAATTATCATATATCTTTACAGAACAAAATGCCACAATATCCAAAAAAAAAGAACCTAAAGATGGCTTCTAAAAAGTGGCTAGCTGCTGAATATAAATTAGTCATGGTCTGGTCTGCTCCAGACAAAAGCAAATCTGCAGATGCTGGAATCCAAAGTAGACAGACAGGAGGCTGGAAGAACACAGCAAGCCAGGCAGCATTAGGAAGTGGAGAAGTCAATGTTTTGGGTATAACCCTTCCTCAGGAGGGTTGTACCCGAAATGTTGACTTCCCCACCTCCTGAAGTTGCCTGCATTCCTGGTATGCTCCAGGCCAGAGCAATCTGTCCATTTCCACTGTGGAGGGTTTGAACACAATTCCCTTGTCCTTCTCTGTGACATCCATGTCTATCATTGCCTAAAATTTGTAAATGTGGAAGGTTCAATATTAGTTGAACTAAATGAACTTGAATGATGAGGGAATGTTCATTGGCACAAACTGACTGTGGAATCAAAAACACAGTTTTTAAATGTGCAGATAACAGTGGATTTGTGTGAGGTTGGGATGGGTGTGAGGGTTGAATGGATATATTCAATTCTGAGTAGATTGTACAAGTTAATGAAGAACATTCACATGCTTGCAAAATGGATCATCCATTGACGACTTTCTCAACCTGCCATCAATTAAGCCCCCTAAGTGTTCAATTAATAATCACTTAAAAAAGCCTCAAGGTACCACAGGGCATATTATCTGTGTTCTAAGTAGGTGAGTATGGGGTGTGGCTAGTTTCCTGACTGTAACACCAGAGTGACCTGAGCTAGGGGAGGTGTTGGCCTAGTGGTATTATTGATAGACTATTAAGTCAGAAATTCAGTAATGTTCTGGAGACCTGGGTTCGTAAACCTGCCATGGCAGATGGTGAAATTTAAATTCAATGAATAAAGAAATCTGGAATTAAGAATTTACTGGTGACCATGAAATCAATTATTGGGGGGGAAACCCATCTGACTCACTGATGTCCATTTAGAATCCCTACAGTGTGGAAACAAGCCATTTGGCCCAGCAGGTCCACACTGACACTCCAAACAGTATCCCACCCAGACGCATTCCCCTACCCTATTAGTCTACACTTACCCCTGATTAATGTACCTAACCTCCAAATCCCTGAAAACTATGGGCAATTTAGCATGGCCAATTCACCTAACTTGCACATCTTTGGATTGTGGAAGGAAATTGGAACACCCGGAGGAAACCCACACAGACACGGGGAGAATGTGCAAACTCCACACAGACAGTCGCCCAAGGCTGAATCAAACCTGGGGGCCTAGTGCTCTGAAGCAGCAGTGTTAACCACTGAGCCACCGTGCCGCCCCAAAAGACAGGAAATCTGTCATCCTACATGTGACTCCAGACCCACTGCAATGTGATTGACTCCCAGGTGCCCTCTGAAATGACTTAGCGATCCACTCAGTTCAAGGACAGGCAGGGTTGGGCAATAACTCCTAGCTAGCCAGTGACCCCCATGTCCCACAAATGAATAATAAAAGCAAAGTTGCCTGCTGGTTCAGAGGCAGGATATCCTTTTATCTTGAGTCAGAGGCAGGTGGAGTCACAGGCAGGATCAAGGGGTGACCTCTGAAAGCCATCCCCTGCCCTTACTTCTAACTCCCACCTTCCATTTTCCTGCAACCCCCATCCTTTGAGAAGCAAAAAGAACCCACTGCTCTTTGACTCCCTGATGAATAGATGTTGAAGATAATCTTTAGCACCCAGAACTGCCTGCTGTTAGGGGAGTTGGCTAGCAGCTTCTGCCAAGGTGGGACTCCAATGATGAGGCATGTGACAGGCCCAGATGATTGTCAAGAAGTGCTTAATAAGTTTTAAATGTCACCAGTGAATACACCATCCCCACACTTCGACTACAAAATGAAAAATCATGACCATTACACTAAAAAGTCAGTATGTAACGCTAAACCTGTATTAAACCTTGCTTAGGCCACTGTTGAGTACTACACTTAGTTCTGATCACAATACTATAAAAAGAAAGATACTGGAGTGGGTGCATCAAAGATTTACAAGGATGATATCTAAGATAAGTGGATGAAGAAAGGATTGAGAGCTGATCTCTATTCTCTTGAAATAATAAGTCTGTGGGAACTTAATAGAGGTTTTAAAAATTATAAAAGTTTTGATAGAGTTGAAATCTATTGTGAAAGGCATGAGTTGAGGCAACCAGTCTAAGATCATCTTCGTGAGTTTTCTGTCTGGAAGCAAGTCTTTGACAATGATTTGTCGAACCCAAGGTTACTTTGAGGTTGTTTACCACAGGGAGGGTGAGGAGGCAATCCCTGAGTCTAGCTCAGCAGGAATAGAAATTGAGTTCCATGCTATTGATATTAATCTGAACTATATGCTCATTGTCTAACTCACAGGCCCCTTCAATACAAGATAGTCACCAAGAAACCTAAATGGAAATTCAGAAGAAAGTTTTGTACCCAGAAAGTGTGAGAATGTGGAAATGAAGGAGTGGTTGAAGTGAATTCTAAAGGCATACTTAAGGGGAAATTGACAAGCTAGACAAACCAGACTTAAGAGTTGAGAGCAGAAAGTTGTGATGATAGATCTAGGTGTGGAAAGACAGGGGACTGCTCAAGTGAAGCATAAATGCTAGCATGGATTGGTTCGGCTGAATGACCAGATTTTGTACTGTATATCTTGTCCCATCCTATGCAATCCTATTTGAACTTAGTACTTAAACAGATGAAAGCTTAAAGCATTATCTTCTCTCTCACAGCAATCACTTTTCCTGATTATTTGTCCTTTTTATCTTTCTTCAGAAAGGAGGAGTCACAAAGCCTTACATGGACGGTTGCTGCAAGACTTGTAAGTGAGCAAGGCTGCATATTATGCTTGTTTGGCTTTGGTTTCGGATAGCTGTGGTAAAATTGTGAATTGCTGGGAAAATGAAGGAGTAAACGACGCATGTAGTGTTTAATCAGTCTGACCGGCAATCCGTTAACATTTTAAACAACAGTTGTGAACGTTTTGTTGCATTGCTTATATGGGCTGCAGTATGATAAATGCAGGCTGCTGATATGGATAATCTCTAATTTATTCTGGAGTATAACTGTTCAGTAAAGAAAAGAGGAACAATTTATCCTAATTCTCTTTCGAAGTGTAATTTGGGAACACTTTTCAGTGTTGAATAAAGACAGGTTATACATCATCTTAATTCACTTTGAAAATATGAAGTCTTTTGGTAGCATTCTGAAAGGTAATTGTAAAGTTCAGTGTCTTTTTTTGCTTATCAACTTTAAGTATTTTGACCAAGAAGAGTGCAGACAACACATACAATATCAAGTTTATTGCTAACCTGTCAGATTCCAACATTCAGTAGCATCTGGCAGCTTTGGAGGCAAATGAAGTTTTCATGATTTCTTCTACCTTTTAAAAATTTTATTCTTTACTTTGTATGCTTCAATCCTTTTATTTTCATTATTTCTATCCTCTGAATTTGTTTTATTCTTTTTGTCACTATTTTTAGTTTTACACTAATTTCTTCTTCACATTTCCTTTCAAATACTTCTTTGTCTTGATCAATTTTTAAAAATTTATTTCTGGTAGTAGACCAGCCTCTTGACTGTGTCATTTAATTGGGGATTCCCACACTGAGAGTACCAATCCCAAGTGTAATTGTCATTCAAAATCTCTTATTTGCCAGTTAAGTGCCTTCTTGAGTCCTAACTATTGGAAAGATTACAGTTTGAGAAGTATAGTGATAGCAAGGCCAATGACCACCCAAGTTCAATGAAACATAGAGTTCTATAACCCTAAGATAGAAGGGATATAATTTGGAATGGGATTTTGTCAAACCAAAGATCTATCCCAAATTACACCACCTGATTTATTGCCTAGGTTAAATGTACAGGTAAGTAATGTATGAGTTCTGAGCAGTTGGTACTGGTGAAGACTTCAGTGAGATGAGGGTTACAATTTAAATTAACAGTTTAGATATCAAAATTAATTACAAAACAAAAACTACATATATTCAAACGTGGTCACTTTTAAGTTTAAAAAAGTTTGAGGCCCACTGACAGCATATGTCATACTTGTTGTTGACTGTGTTTAATCCCTTTAAACCAAACTTAAGGACATTTGTAATTCTATTTATATTTGCCTAATACTGTGAAAAATAATCAGAAGATTCATGCAGAATTCCTACAATATTGAAGCATCATCAAGTCCACACTGATACTCCAAACAGCATTCCACCCAAACCCATCCCAGTAACCCTGCATTTCCCTTGGCTAATCCACATATTCCAGGACACCATTAGCAATTCAGCATGGCCAATCCACCTAACCTATACATCATTGGCTTGTGGGAAGAAGCTCACACAGGCACAGGGAGAACATACAAACTCCACATTGACAGTCACCCAAGGCTGGGATCAAACCCAGGTCCCTGGCACTATGTGGCAGCAGCACTAACCACTGAGCCACTGTGCCCTGTTAACCTACAAAACAGTCTCGGGAGAGCAGGCCAACTGGTCTAGGAAGAGAGGAACATAACAATTGTTTTTTTTAAATTGGAAATAAAATATTGAAATAGTGAGGGCACAATTAGGTTCCCTTTGTTTCATGTTTACATTTCAAGGGTATTTTTCCTTATTATGTTTTCCATAACTTCTTATTAATTCTATATTCCTAGTTTTATTTTCCTCTCATTTCATATGGTATGTCCTTTAGCTCCTTCTATAAATGTAACTGTTTTCCAAACAAGGAAAAAAAATCAAACACTCACAAATTTGACAGATATTTAAAGAAAGTGGTATGATATAAAGTAAATGTTCACTTTATATCTATAGATTTGAGTATTAAATACATACATATTTTGGATGAATGCACACTGTCCCTCCTCATAAGCTTGATCAGTTTACTTTAAATGTTCTTCAAATACTACAAATATACATGCTTGAGAGTGATGATAACTGAATAAATGGCATGTAGAATATAACTAATTTATATTAGCAGAAAGAAAAGATTGTGCACAATTCCATAACTTTATGGTGTTTCCTGAGCTGCAGTGACCAAGTAAATACAGCAATAAAATGGTGTTGCTAGGAACTGAGTCTTCATTCTGTTTGCGTTTAGTCATGAATGGTCAAAGGTTGTGAATTAGGTCACCTTTAAAATCCATCCTCAGGCTAATAGTGTTACCTATATTATAAGGCACACTAACCAGGTCGACTAATATTTAGTGCAAAGTAAAACATGAATTTTAAAGGTTGGACATTTGATTGTGGTATTTAAGGTGTGCTTAAAGTAAACTAATATCAAGCAAGGGTGACAGTTTGCGGCCAAGTGTATTTTAAATTTTCAAGCTCAATAATATGTATATTTCAACAGTAATCCTTTTTAAAGGAAACAGTTCATCGGATCACAAAAACTGTTATACTTCAGAATTATATATTTTTTAAACCGATGTGGCTGCAGAGAACGCACCTAAATCCCAATCACCTGCTTACATGTGATTCTTTAGTGTTATTTGATTTATAAAATGCCATCACTGACTAAAAGCATGTGCACTTGAATGGCCTTTCAGGTTCAACACCAGCTTGTGTTCATATGCATTCCTTTGTGACATGAACATATTCTTATATACCAGTTTGATTTAATGCATGCTAGTTATGTAATATTTCAATGTAATATATACTGTTACTTTATATTAAACTGATATTGATAATTCTGCCAGGTTCTGGATTGGGTTTATTACCTTTTACCATTAGTCCAGTAGTCCCAACTGGTAGTACTAACTGTGACACAGGTACTATTCCCATTATGTATTTTCTTTGTAATATCAGTATTTTTCAAGAACAAATGTGCAATAAATCTATAAAATGTGAAGTGCATGGTATAAGAATTATTAATTTCAAGCACAGAATGTGTTTTATGTGTTAAGTATATTGATATAGAACCTACAGCACAGAAACAGGCTCGTCAATCTGACTGCCCCCAACCAGCATTTACAGTTCACATATGCTTCCTCCCACTCTAATTATCTGTCATATCTTGTCACCATTCTCCCTCATGTATGCAGCAACCCTGGGCTTGAACGCATCAAAGTTGTGCACTTCAAATCATGTGATGGTGAGTTCCAGATTCTTACCACACTCACTGGCAAGAAACTCCTCCAAATTTCTTTCGTTGATGTATTTATGCCCCTATGTTCAAGACTCAGTAGCCAGTGAACACTTTGCCCATGTCCACCCTATCATCTTCATGTTCTTCCTTCTTCCTTTGTTTTGTAGCCTTGCATTTGCCATGAGCTGCTTGCGTGGTGCCTTTTATAAAGTGCCAATGTGTCTTAGGGATAATGAAAAAATAACAGTGCAGATTTTCTCTTTGTTTTTAAGTATTAAGCTTGCTTAGGTCAAATGTAAACTGAGTGGGAGGCTTTACATGTTTGCAACAGAGCCTGATTGATTTTTTTTTTATCTGTGCTGTATGACTCTATCACTCCATGCAGTTAAATTAATGATGGAATTTCAGGTTCTGCAATTGTCTCAACTCAATTTACCTCTATATTTTCGATTTTAAGAACAGAATTAACTCAATGGCAGCATTGTGCTTATCATTCCTTATTCCTCAATCACCCTGTCTTTCAAGTAACAAATGTTCCCTTGTTTCCTTTTCTATTACCCAAACATGCACTTTGGAGGAAAGCACCATTATCCTGCCATCACTTCTCCAGATACATTCCTTTTATATGGAAGTTGTGATAAATATAGAATTCAAACTTGCTTTAGTATCTGAATTGTCTTTTCTTCTAGTAACTTTAAGATTGCTGAATTTCCAGGTCACCATTTTACTGAGTGTTCAATCTATGTAATAGGTTGCCTAAGGAGGTGTTGGAAATAGATGGTGTGGATGTCACAATGCTAACAATTACACAAATGAAAATTAAATACATTTTAAGGAACTGTGCATGAGCCTCTTACTGAGATATTTGTATCATCGATAGTCACAGGTGTGGTGCTGAAAGACTTGAGGTTGGCTAACGTGCCATTGTTTAAGAAAGGTGGTCAGGACAAGCCAGGGAACTATATACCAGTGAGCCTAACGTCGGTGGTGGGCAAGTTGTTGGAGGGAATCCTGAGGGACAAGATGCACATGTATTTGGAAAGGCAAGGATTGATTAGGGATAGTCAACATGGTTTTATGCGTGGGAAATCATGTCTCACAAATGTGATTGAGCTTTTTGAAGAAGTAACAAAGCGGATTGATGAGGGCAGACCTTGGATGTGATCTATATGGATTCCAGTAAGGCATTCGACAAGGTTCCCCATGGGAGACTGGTGAGCAAGGTTAGATGTCATGGAATACAGGGAGAATTCGCCATTTGGATACAGAACTGGCTCAAAGGTAGAAGACAGAGGGTGGTGGAAGGTTGTTTTTCAGACTGGAGGCCTGTGACCAGTGGAGTGCCACAAGGATCGGTGCTGGGTCCACTACTTTTCATTATTTATATAAATGAATTGGATACGAGCATAAGAGGTATAGTTAGTAAGTTTGCTGATGACACTAAAATTGGAGGTGTAGTGGACAGCGAAGAAGGTTACCTCAGATTAGATCTTGATCGGATGGCCAATGGACTGAGAAGTGGCAGATGGAGTTTAATTTAGATAAATGTGAGGTGCTGCATTTTGGGAAAGCAAATCTTAGCAGGACTTAAACACTTAATGTTAAGGTCCCAGGGAATGTTGCAGAACAAAAAGACCTTGAAGTGCAGGTTCATAGCTCCTTGAAAGTGGAGTCGCAGGTAGATAGGAACGTGAAGAAGGCATTTGGTATGCTTTCCTCTATTGGTCATGGTATTGAGCACAGGAGTTGGGAGGTCATGTTGCAGCTATACAGGACATTGGTTATCAGAAAGATGTTGTGAAACGTGAAAGGGTTCAGAAAAAGTTTACAAGGATGTTGCCAGAATTGGAGGATTTGAGCTATTGGGAGAGGTTGAATAGTTTAGGGCTGTTTTCCCTGGAGCATTGGAGGCTGTGGGGTGACCTTATAGAAGTTTATAAAATCTTGCGGGACACAGATAGGATAAATAGACAAAGTCTTTTCCCTGGGGTGGGGGAGTCCAAAACTAGAGGGCATAGGTTTAGGGTGAGAGGGGAAAGATATAAAACAGAGCTAAAGGGCAACTTTTTCACTCAGAGAGTGGTACGTGTATGGAATGAGCTGCCAGAGGAAGTGGTGGAGGCTAGTACAATTGCAATATTTAAAAGGCAGCTGGATGGGAATATGAATAGGAAGGGTTTGGAGGGATATGGGCCGGGTATTGGCAGGTGGGACTAGATTGGGTTGGGATATCTGGTCGGATGAGTTGGACTGAAGGGTCTGTCTCCATGCTGTACATCTCTATGACTCGATGACTATATGAGTAATCTGATAATTTCATGTGGTCAATGTAGAATGGTTGGGCGAAAGTGGTGGTCTTTGATCTATGCTTCCCAGAACTTTCTATCATAGGGGTTTTATTCACCTCATGCCTGGGTTTTTTGGAAAGCAATTTGTACAGAATTGATTGCTACAATTACTCAACCACTCCAATACACCTTGATTATGGTTCTATTACATGTCTACCAAGATGTCAAAAGGTGTATAAGATGACTGTAGACACCTATTGCTATGCCCCTACAGAGTCAAATTTTGTGACTGGGCAACATTATGATGGATGGACTTAAATGTGTGAGGTGTGAGAGTTTGTATTCAAGATGGACAAATCAAAGTATTTTTACTGAGATTGAAGATTAGACTTTGTGGAGCAGTAGAGGGAATTGTCCATGTACCCAAATTGCCAAAAGCTTACACCCCACACCCCACACCCCACACCCCACACCCCACACCCCACACCCCACACCCCACACACACAACATCATCAAAAAGGTTAATGGAATAATGGTGTTTGTTGCCAACTGGCTGAAATGTATAGGGCTGGATGTTATGTTATAATTATATGCAACTCTGGTGAGACTGCATTTGTGCATTAATCTCTGAGGTTATATTTGGAGGCTCACCACAACAATGCTGTGGTTAAAAGGATTTAACTATCAGGTCAGGTTCCATAGATTGGACATTAGTTCTCTTGAGTTTGGAATACTCATTTAGGTGTTTAAGATGATTAAATTAGGTAAAAAGAGTAGATAGGAAAAAACTTCTTCCGCTGATGTGAGTTGAGAATAAGACCCATATTATTCAAGGGTAATGCAGGAAAGAATCCTTTACATGTAGGGTAGTAGAAATCTAGAGACTCCTGCCTGAGAAACCTTTTGACGCTCTGACTTTTGAAAATTTAGGAACTGAAATTGATAGTTTTTTTTTCAGCAAAGCTGACAAGGTTTACAAAGTCATTTTGGGTAGATGGAGTTCAGACATGGATGAGCTCAGGTATGAAAGGTTAAAAGGTCAACTCTTGTCCCTTTCTGGTAGGATGGAATTTAAAGATAAAACCAATTGTGATTTGGATTACAATTATTTGCTTTCATACAATTATGAATGTAGGAAACATTCTGAAATTACACATTTTGTTGCAGCATAATGTAAGATAAATTATGCAAAAACGAATGGAAAAAAGATGTATTTTTTTAGTCTCTGGAAAGAAAAGTAAGAAATACTTGAACTTGTACAGCACCTTATATTTGTATGCCTCAAAGCAGTTGATAAACAATTACCATCTTGGAAGCATATAGATCCATCACTTTACTACAACTCCATCATATGAAATGATTTTGAATATGCAAAATGAACAGACAAAAAAAAAGCTGTTCAATAGCATTTGTAACTAAAATAACTGTAAAATAACAACATAAAGCATGAAGTTACAATGCTTATCATTACTGTTGCTATATAATTTAACCTCTAAGACTTAAACATTTGTAGTTATCAATGGATACACAACTTTATGCTTTTGTTTATATTCTTGCTTTACTGGGTACTGAACTAAGTCAACTAAAATTACACTTTTTACTGAATTAGTCTTAATATTTATTTAGTATCATGTTCATATTTGCCTGCAATGATGTGTAAAGAATTGTTGCTAATATGTCAGACTATTAATGTGTCTATTTATTATCAGGCAAAGAAGATACAAGGCCTTGCCGGAAGTTAGATGTTAAAATGATCATAAGAAAAGATGACTGCCGCACAACTGGCGCTGTATGTATAATTCTATCTTAGTTCCAGTTTTGCCATTGCTGCTTAAAACAAAAGTGTAATATTAGAGTGCAATTGTTAATATTGTTACAATCAGTTTTATTGCAGAGAAAATATCACTTGTGAATTAAATATGCAGAATTGTTCACGATTCTTAATTCTTTCCAGGTCATTGTAGCTTCTTGTGATGGCAGGTGCCCATCTGCTATGATATTCAACTCTAATGTCAACAACTATGCAAGATTCTGCAAATGTTGTCGAGAAGTTGAGCTCACAGTACAGACTGTACCACTTTTCTGTGCTGGAAATGCAACATGGATTGATTTTACATTTCAAGAACCAACAGACTGTTCCTGTCAATGGAATTAATCATCTTTAATCTACCATCATTCATATTCTTACAGAATGGCCTAGAAATTGGTTGATGTCTACTTTAAAGAAGC
Source organism: Chiloscyllium plagiosum (assembly GCF_037043375.1). Lineage (NCBI taxonomy): Eukaryota > Metazoa > Chordata > Chondrichthyes > Orectolobiformes > Hemiscylliidae > Chiloscyllium > Chiloscyllium plagiosum. The sequence goes on along the minus strand of NW_028270157.1, from coordinate 27,495,255 downwards.
TAGCCTCAGTATTGATATGGCAGGCAGTATGCATGTGCAAAGTTTGCATTAAAAGTGCACAGTTCACCTCAATGGTGAAAGCAGAGAAAAGGTGGCGAGAGCCTGCATTTCAAATAGACATTGGTTTTGTTGCATATGCATTCATAAATAACTCCTGTTCCAGATCCCCTCAGCTCGCCAGCCCTGAATGCTGCAGGTGTCAAGAAGCAGCTTTCAGAAACACCTAAAAAAAACCATTGAAGCCTGTCATCAATAAGGGAACATTTAAAAAAAATCTCTAACTTAAATTTGAACCAGGAAGAATAGTACTGTTTCTTCTAGCTTCATTATAGTGCCAAAGACCATTGTCAACCCATTACGATTGCTGTCCCACTCACAAGGCCTGAAATTCAAGTTTCTTTCACCATCAAGCAGCCTGGTATCACCCAGAGGATGTCCATAGCCCACCAGTCTTATTTACATGAGACCCAAAACTTGAGCACTCCCACCCGGCCCTGTTCCACTACAGGAAGCATTCTGGCTGGAACCAATTTCTAGGCCAGTTGCTCTTCAGATATACATTTCTGAACATAACCTGCATGTTTGAGATTGTTTTGTTAAATGCTTTAACCTAAATATTTGTAAATTTACTGTAGGATTAATTTTTTGTGATAACTTGTCAGTAATGAGGTTATTCAACCATAAACCTTTGTGTCCATCTACTGTAGATGTTTAGTAACAACGATATGTTATACCACAAAGCCTTTTTGAGTATATGTTAAATGTTCTTATTTTGTAATACAAACATGAGTAAACATTTTTCTTACGTATTCTTGCTTTTCTATATTGCATTAATTTCATAAGTAGTAATTGTATCTCCTTCTGATCAGTTGTGTCAGACAGTTAACTTGTATAATCTATCTGCAAAATTATGTTGTGTATAAATTGTGCTGGCACTGTAAATTGTGGTTTCCTACAATATATTTTCAGCACTGACATTCAAACAATTAATTCCTCTTTGATGAAAACTGGAAAATTATAATAAATAATTGTGGCTTCTAAATGTTCACTGTTAACTTGAAATGTCATGCCATAAAATGAGCACTTCTCAGTGTTTTGAAACAGTTATTGGATTCGTCCATGAACACAGACCTTCTAACAAAGCCACAATGCACCTAGCATTTCATTATCCATGACCATCGAGCTGCTTCAGTAGGATGCCCTGTTGAAGTCCTTTCCAACAGAACTTGTGTCACCTTGGTCTCCACCCTGCAAGATCCAGTAATCCACCACCAAGAGGTGCTGGTCAATTGAAGGACTGACAGCTCATCAATCTCATAATTCCACTTCTGAGACTGCAGCTGTCACAAATGGACATGGACTTACCTATAAATTGAGTGGATTAAGCCTTGGTTGCTCACTTGATAGAGCATCAGATTTTGATATGAGGGCCCCGAGCTCAAGTCCTTGCTGGGCCACTCCTTTGACCTTAATTTGATCTGCTCACTTGCGATGACAATTAAACAGAGGATGTCATTTAACTGAAGGGAACTTCATGAATCATTTATTGATTCTAAACAAGGTCCACGAGTTGAGTGGGATTCAGGGTAAGTGGGGAAAAATGTCAGGTGTAGGGTGGGATGGTTGTTGTAAAAGTGGGGCAAGAGGAATTCTGCAGAAGCAGTCCTTACAGAGTGCCCATCCTTGGATCATATTAAACTAATAAAAAGGGGTATCTCAGCCTTTGACCACATATCTTAACCAGGCAGTCTTACTATAATAGCCCTGATGTGGAGTTGCTGGTGTTGGTCAGGGGGTGGACAAAGTTAAAAATCACACAACACCAGGTTATAGTCCAACAGGTTTATTTGGAAGCACTAGTTTTCGGAGCGCTGCTTGTTTGGTAGGAGGATGAAGGAACAGCACTCTGAAAGCTAGTACTTCCAAATTAACCTGTTGGACTATAACCTGGTGTGTAATTTTTAACTTTTACTGTAATAGCTTATCAGCTATTGGTAAAATCCCAGTGTGGTGGGTAAAAGCCCTAAAATTGCAGTTAATTAACTACTTAAGTGGCTTGGCGCATGCCTTCTTTACTGTTGCATTAATTTGTCACTCTTCTTGCAGGTCAGATTGTTCTTTCAAGTTAGTGTATTTACTTCAGTCAGAATGCGCCACCTCTTTAAGGTGTTCAGACTGACTTTACCTATTGTAATCTGGCTTCAGAATGGTGTTAGCCTTCCATGCGTTTGCTGAGGCATGCAACCCTCAATGATATGTTTAGTGCTGGGCTGCACACTACAATCATTCAAATACAATTAACTGAAGAGACAGATGCAATTTACTTTCAGAATCATAATCCCCAAGCTTTTGGATGCTATCCAATTTTGCCCCAAAATGCCTTCAGGATCATTGGCACTGAGTAGGAAAACATTCACAGAGATTTTGCTTATATAGCAATTGCGTACGAGACCTAAGGTTAATTATGAACAACATAAATAACCAAATGTTACACTCCTACACTTTCCTCTCATTACATTTAATGAGTTTAAAATGAACATGTTCCTTCCACAGCACTAAACCCTTTTTAAATATAAAAATATGAAGTTTTCATCTATTTTGCATCTGTAGTAGTAATAGTGCTAGAAGTTCTTGAAACCTTGCATTAATGCTCTGCACCAAGACTGGAGGAGAATAGTTCCAGGGAATGATGAAGTTTGTCAGTTATACCGTTAGTTGTGTTGTGGCAAAAGTTGCGATGATATTTGATGCAAGTAGATTTTTATGCCTCAGCCCAAGTACACTTGGAGAGAAAAAAACAGAAATATTTGGATGAGTTGGTGTTCATGAAATGCAGTTATTAATCTGAAAGGATCTTTTCCAGGAAATTTTAGAAGTTTTTGATGTGAGGAGTTTCTAATGAGGTAGGGTCTGATAAAGACGTATCTAGAGTATTAGGATTTTTTTAAAGTAATATTTTATTTGCACTAAATACACCTTTGCACAGTTTAGCTCAGCATGAGGTTTAAGATATTAGTCTCCTACTATGATGTGATTATAATATGATCATTGACGGATCTTCCTTTGTACATTTTCCAGACTTGACCCTTTTCTTTACACAGAATAGACTTGAAGCTGTCAAATTGTTTACCAGCCTTTGTAAACACTTTATGAGCATTGTTTCCCCTAGCAACAGAGTTGATGGGCTGATCTTAATTTCTTTTGTTGAATTGTGAGTTGTGTTGAGTTTTTTGGAGGATTTGTCACTTTGGGACCTAGTAAGGTTTTTTTGCCATAGCACACAAAACTCATCCCATTAATGACTTATATGGCCCAGATGGTGCCCCTCACATCCAATCCAGGTTTCATCTTACCAGTTAGAGACAAAAAAAACTGCACATGCTGGAATCCAAAGCAGACAAGCCTTCTTAAGTCCTGAAGAAGGGTTACACCTGAAACATCAACTTCTCCACCTCCTGATGCTGCCTGGCTTGCTGTGTATTTCCAGCCTCCTGCTTGCCTGCTCCATCTTAACAGTGCCATTTCCAGAATAACTCACCACTCACCAGACATGGATCACTGGCATCTGCATGATATTGAAATGGTCGCTATGCAATTGGGGGACCACTAGCATTCTGAATCTTCCCTCCTCTTTGTTGAGCAGATTCTGAACATGTTAGAGAAGGAGAGGACGGAACTACTATTCTCCAATAGGTACCTGGAGATCCTGGTAGATGATGTTTTGTGTGTGTGTGTGTATGAAGGGGGTGGGGGTGGGGGTGGGGTGGGGGGGGGGGGGTGGGGACAGTGGTGCAAAGGAGTGCCATTCTTTTTCCAGAGAATTGGCAGAAAAGGCCATTAAATCATGGTCCAATGTCACCACCTGGGTCAGTGTGGTCTTAACAATCAGGGGGAATGGCCAGCATTATCATAAAAAAAGGGATATTTTGTTAAAGCTATGCAGGGCTCTAGTCAGGCCACAACTGGAATACAATAAACTGTTTTGTGGCCTTTATCCAAGCAAATATTTACTGGCATTGGAGGCAGTCCAGAGAACATTTACTGGGCTGATCTCAATTATGGAGGGATTGTCTTCTGAGGAAAGGTTGAGTACATTGGACCTGTATTTGTTGGAATATAGAAGATTTAAAGGTGGCCTTATTGAACACCTAAGCTTCTTAGGTGACTTGTCAGGATAGATGTGGAGAGATTGTTTCCCCTTGTGGCACAATCTCGGATCAGTGGGCATAATCCTGGAATAAGGGGTCACACATTTAAGACTGAAAGGAGGAGAAATTTCTTCTTTCATAGGGTAGTAAATCTGTGGAATTCTTTACCACAGAGGGCAATTGAGGCTCAATCATTAAATATATTCAAGGATGAGAAAGACAGATTTTTAATCAGTAAGAGAATCCAGGGTTATGGGGAAAGACAGGAAACTGGAGTTGAGCATTATCAGATCAGCCATAATCTCATTGAATGGTGGAGCAGACTCGATAGGTTGAATAATGTTAAGAGTGTGGTGCTGGAAAAGGACAGCCAATCTGGCTGCATCCAAGGAGCAGGAGAGTCGACATTTCAAGCATAAGCTCTTGAATAACCTACTTTTCATCTTATGTTTTGTGGTCTTGTGTTCTTAAAGATAAGCCATTTGCTTCACTTGGAATAATACCCCTGATTCATAACTGAGCCTATTGCTGGATTGATTTGCAAACAAGTTCTGATTTTGTACTGTTGAAACAAATTACACTTGCTGCAGAAAATTAGGACTTAACAATGTAAGGACCTTTTTAATAACAAGATTATGTTCCTACAATATTACATAAACTCAGGCTCAGAGACCCAAAAAATACTTATAACTGAGAAATTCATTCCTGCTGTTGTAAATTGTTCTTGGAGGTTTGTAGAATGTAGTTTTTAAATATGTCTGTTCCATTCTGTTTCTTTTCATATCTCCATCTTATTCAGTCTTTCCTTTCTGATCGTTGTTTTCTTTTCCTGTATCTAAGTTGACTCTTAATTCATCTAATTTTGTTCTTCAATGCTCCTTTCCTTATTTAATTGAACTGATTTTTTTAATAAATAGTGATGATCTTGTCTTGTGAGTGTGTATATATATATAAAATATATATATTGCATCTGACACTGTGTTTTAAATTGTAGCATATAAACATGACAATTGTATTAGACTTATGGAAGGCAGACCAGATTGGTGAGTTGAATAGATGTATATGTCTGGAGAAATTTACTACAGAGAAATATGACTTGGTGTGGAAAGAAAGGGAACTATCATTATAATCTAAATGGTACAATTTTAGCGAGACAGAGATTATCAAATCCAAGGAATGTAGGTAAAAGATGATCCTTGAAAGTAGAAAGGAAAGATTAAAAAAAATACAAACAGGGTCCTTGAGCTTTACAAGGAGAGGCATTGGGATCTAGCCTAGCTGAAGAATTGTGTTAAATTTTAGCATCACCTTTTAGGAAGGATGCAGAGGGGATTTCTTGAACATTACCAAGGATGAATGTTATGGAGAGAATAAGTGAACTGTGTTTGTTAATTTTAGAGTACAGTGAATTAAGAAGGAACAGTGAAACTGGAGCAGGGGGTGGGTCTTTCAGCACCCTGAGCCTGCTCTGCCAAAAATCTAAAATTCTTTCTATCTTTTTCAGTGACTTGGCTTCCACAGCCTTCTGTAGCCGAGAATTCCATGAGTTCACTAATTTCCTCAGCTCAGTCCGAATGGTCTATTCTGCATCATCGAATCCTTACAGTGTGGAAGCAGGCCATTTGCTCCATGAAGTCTGCACCAATCTCCAAAGAGCTTTTTAAAAATTTGAAAATAAATTGAAACTGTAGGTGCTAAGTTATCCCACCTAGACCCAAACCCCTCTCCTATCCCCTGGAACCTCACATTTACCATGGCTAATCCACCTGCCCTGCATACCATTGGACACTGCAGAGCGAGTTGATCTGGTCAATCCACTTGTCCTGCACAGCTTTGATTAGATTACCTACAGTGTGGAAACTGGCCCTTCGGGCCAACCAGTCCACTCTGGCCCTCCAAAGCGTAACCCACCCAGATCCTCTGACTAATGCACCTAACACTATGGGCAATTTATCACGGCCAATTCACCTGGCCTGCACATTTTTGGACTGTGGGAGGAAACCAGAGCACCTGGAGGAAACCCATGCAGACACGGGAGGATGTGCAAACTCCACGCAGACAGTCGCCCGAGACTGGAATCGAATCTGGCACTGTGAGGTAGCAGTGCTTACCACCGAGCCACCATTGTGATACCATTTTTTTTCTTCCATTGAACAAATTTGGTATAACCTGGAAGAAGCGTGTTCAGCAAATTCTGGGTCACTCAGCATCTTGTTTCAGTGTCGTTATTGAAATAAATGACCTAACTGCAAACCTCGAATGTTATATTTGTACAGTAAAATTCAATAACATAATCAACCTTTAAAGTTCTAGTGGTGCTTTCACACAGTCGGGATTCGAGAATGAATGGAATGAAAGGCATTGATCTTTACTGGGGAAAAGAAAGCCTGAATGAACACGCATTGTTCTGGGAGCAAGATTTTTCAATGCAGTTTCACAGAGACCCTGCAGATTGCCAGTGAGGTGTTCGCAGATGCAGCCTGAGAAAGCAGCGAGTGGCTGCAGCCAGTTTCCTGGATGCTCTCGGTCAGTTTCTTGTGCCTGGAGCGCCGCTCTTGTCAATCAAACGCAGCTCAATGCCCACCGTCCCTATGGCAGCACCAACCTTGCGGAACAAAGGGGAAAGTTTGGGCCGGGGGCGGTGGGGGGAGTGAAACAATGGCCAGAGCGCATTCACATACACACACACAGAGGGAGGCTTGGGCTTCCAGAGTCTGCCTGGAAGCAACAAGGAATAAGTAGTGAAGGAAAGCAGGAAAACAGAGCGACAAGGGCTCAGTCAAATTGAGGATTAGAGGCGCACGCCGGCAGAAATGTGCGGGTAATTTGCTCACATGTTGGAATTGCGCGCTTGGGAAATCGCGATGAATAATACAAGCTTGTTCAAAGCTAGGACTTGGTCGGTCAATTTATGGTTGTGAGAATACATCTTCGGCAATGCCCACTTTTTAATAAGAATAAAGCAAAAGCAAAAATAGATCAGTAGAAGCGTTCCAATTTTTTCCCAAGCTTATACATTACTTTAGGCATGAAAACAATTAATGCTTTCGAGGTGTCAGTGCGTTTTTTTTTGTGGAGTGCACTTAAGGTTGTTTTCATTTGTACGTAATGGCATCAAACTTGGTTTAAAGGCACCCAGATTATTTGTGGCCGGTAAATTCATGTGGCCAGAGATTACAATACTCTCTCTTAGCAATTACGCTTTCTCTTGGATAGAAGAATTGGAGTTCCGGGTGACGGGTATACTAATTGGTCTGTTCCAGATTAACAGCAAAGTAAAACGTTTTATGGCTGAAATCAACTGATAAAATAGCATTCATGAAATACTCCACATTACGTACTTATTCTTTTTATTAAAATGACAATAATTGACTCAAACATGCCACATAAAATACATTTTATATTAGTTTAGAGGGACGGCTATAGTTACTGTTCAGGTTACATTTCTTTAAATAAAGCAGATTATTGTTATTGGAAGAATCTATAAAATTAACAAGATGCATGCACTCATTCCATCACTTAAGATGTACAGCAAGTGTAAAACAGTATATTTGTGGAGGCTGTAAATTAACAAATCATTCAAAAATCGATTGGATCTATCTAGGGGTGATGATATCATTGGGCTAGTTAACATGGATACTGCACAATATGTTCAAATGTCATCAGGGCAGCTGAGGAACTTAAATGAAATCTGAGATTGAAAGCTAGCATCATTAATGGTGATCATGTAACTATCACTACTGTATCAAAACATCTGGTTCAGTAAAGTCCTTTTGGGAATGAAACCTGCTTTCTCTACCTGATCTGGCCCATAGCTGTGTGGTTAATTCCTAACTGCTGCCCTTGAAATAACCTAGCAAGGTTTAAAGACAATAAGGAATGGGCAACACTTTGTGGCCTTACTGATGACACCCACTTTTAATGAAAAAAAAAGCAATAAATACTAAGGATTGTGAATAATGCTCTCCTGTAAACCATGCTGGATAATTCTTATCAACAGCCAGAAAGCTACTAATAGACGAACAATTTACTACCATTTTGCCAATTTATTTGAATAGTTTTAAAAGTATTTAATTATGGTTCATGCATAGTTCTATAATTAATTGCCTGCTGCTGATTACCCAATTGTCATTGTTCAGGCTTTTTGACCATTTTCCCATGGGGGATTTGAACCTGAAATTATGTTTACTATTGTACTTGTAAATATGTAATATTTTCATGATAGTCATGATTTGGAGATGCTGGCATTAGACTGGGGGGTACAAAGTTAAAAATTGATTTTCATGTTTCTTTTTAGTATAAAAGGCTCTTCAACAAATAACAGTTACCGTATAAACAAAGTTGTTTTCCCAGTAAACAAACAATTTGTTAGCTTGTCTGGGCAATCAGAAAGCTCATCTCACTCTTGGGTTATACATTGTTATGAGAATGAATATCATTACGTCTGTTGTTAGTTAGATTTGCCCAGCATATTTAAGTTTCTGAATCTTTTGTACGGTAAGCTGTTGGAAATCTGAGCTGAAAATGTAATGGAAAGAGGATATCTAGGTCCTGTGTGAACCATACAAGGAAATTATCTCACTCTCTAATCAATCAAATTGAAGAAACATAATATGACAAGAACTGAAAATTGTAAATTAGTGTGGGTGAATTCAAAGTCAAATCAGGTAACAAAAGAAAAATATAGAGTTGGGAAGAACAACTAACTTAAAAGAAAACAGAAAGCTAAGCTTTATCAAAAGAATTATTCATCCTTTTTAGTATCTAAAATCTCCAACAACAATTAAAACCTGAAGGAAGAAGACTTCACATGTATAAAAATAATTTTCAGTGCCAGAGAGGCTATCTTATTATAAGAATATTTTGATTGAAATTGCTAAACAAGTTAGTATGCAGGTACAGCAAACAGGGAATCACATTGAATATCACAATTTATTACAAGGAAAATGGAATATAAAAATTGGAAAGTTTTACTGCAGTTGCACTAGGAATTGATGAAACTGTGTATAGATGTGGTGTCCTTTGTTGAGAAAAGGTGTAGTTGCTTTATAAACAGATCAAAGAAGATTCGGTCAACTTATTTCTGTGAAGCAGGGTTCAAGTCGTGTGCATATGTTGGGACCTCTGTCCTTTGGAATTTGGAAGAATGAGAGGTGATCTTATTGAAATATCAATGATCTTCAGGGGATTAGATAGAATGGATATGAATCAAGTCTTTCCTGTTGTGTGGGTAGATTAAAACTCTGGATATAGTTTAAGTATAAGTGATCTCCCTTTTAAGAAAGAGGTGATTAGTTTTTTTTCCCTCAGCAGTTGATTAGAGTGTGAAATTCTCTTTCCCAGAAGCATTGGAGGTTGAATCTTTAAATTTATTCAAGATTGATTTAGATGACTTTTGATTGACGAGGAAATCAAAGGTTATGGGGTACAGGTAGAAAATACTAGTTGAGTCTAAGCCAGATGAACCATGATTTGGTTGTAGTCTCAACCATTGGTGGAGCTGTCTCAAAAGGCCAAATGCCCTATCCTACTCCTAAGCCCTTTGTTCCTAATTGACCTTCTGTGTCAAATTTAATTCATATGCTTGTTCATATATGCACTGCAACTTCATACCATTCAATGTATTTTGGACATAGCCTGTACAGTGAGATGCCATTTTTTGGGTACCAATGGAAAAAATGACACATCCTGGACACCAGGTACTGGAGTTCTGCTTTTGGATCTAAACTTCCAATGTATAAAGTTAATGTAGCATTGCACATAATAACTGTGATAAATTTGAAAGTAAATTATGGTCCCTTTTTATCGGAAAAGGCTTTGACATTGGTGAAGTTGGGAATATGAAAGTCAAAAGTTTCTTGAGAAACTTTATGATTCAGAGGGTCTACTTTCATTCAGCACAAGGGATTAATGTAGTTTTCAAGTCATGACTGTAGTTTTTGTCTGTCAATCTCCTGACCTTTGAGGTCCCATCGATATCACTATTTGTGTATCAGTGTTGCAAACATAACTACAAGAACTCAAGTTTGGGTTTGCATCATCTGTTAGACAACCTGGGAAACACAAACAAACAAAAACAGTTTGTCCAGAGCAAAGTCTCTGAGGCAAAATTTGCCAGGAAATAACAGTGATACTGAGTTAGGATTTCAGGTTAACAATTTACATAAAATCTAGTTTCAACTTGCACCATCTGGAAGTGTGGGGGGGAGCAAGTTCAATCAAATCACCAAGGGGGAATTAGATGATTATTTGAGTAGAAATCCATGTGCAGCATTATGGGGAAAGGACAGGAGAAAGCACTAAGCCACAATGGTCATTCATAAAGCTAGTATAGATATAATGGGCCAAATGTCCTTTTTCTACAGTGAACCACTTCTGTGATTTACTGTTGGAGATTTTAAAGCAGTATATGTCTAAAAGAAACCTGCTCGCAATAAAATGGATTTAGCTTTTGGACTTTTGATTTTCTATATCAGAAGTTATTGTATAGTAAGTCACACGGATCGCTTATCTGAGGCAGATATGATAGACACAAATTATGGCTAACAGTCTTTTCCAATTACATTAGATTCATAAAAGCTAGACAAAGACTATTTTAATATTGTTAATAACAAAAATAAAACAGAATGTTGTAGTTTGCAAGTCAGGAGCAATATTTTTAAGTGTACATGTTAGAAAATATCTAATCATATAGAGAACTATCAATGGGATGAGTTGTGTTGCACAACTAACTATGTCTTTTGCCATACTGTTCCAATATATCTACAAGACAGGCACCTATTCGACAACGTGGAAAATTGATGATTGCACAGTGTTCAGTACTATTCACAAATCCTCAGACCCTGAAACAGTCCATGTCCACACATAGCAGGAGATTGGTGATATCGAAGCTAAGTGACAAGCAACATTTGTGTAACAGGGAATGGCCACCTCTAACATAACAGAATCTACTAGCTACCTTTGACATTTAACGGTATTGCCTTCACTAAATTCTCCCTCATCAGCATTTTGAAGGTAATCATTGATTATAAACTTAACTGGACAAAAGTACTGTGGCTATAAGAGTAGGTCAGAGGCTGGCAAGTCTGCGGCAGGTAACACACCTCTTTGCTGCACAAAGCTTGTCCATGACTCACAAGGTACATGTCATGTGTGCACTTGAGTATGCTCCACTTTCCTGGATGAGTGTAGCTCCAGTCACACTTCAGTAAGTTGACACAGTTGAGAACAAAGCAACCTCGCCTAATCAGCACTCTATTCGCCACCCTAAATATTCACTCCCTCCACAAACGCAAAGTAGCAGCACTTATAAAAGATTCACTGCAGCGCATTTGCTGGCTCGTTTGACAGTATTTTCCAAATCTGTGACTTCTGCCACCTACAAGGACAAGTGCAACTGATGCATGGGAGCACCAGCAGCCGCATGTTTCCTTCCAAACCCCACACATGACTGAATTTTTAACTCCATTGTCAGCAGGTTATAAAGGCTGGTGAGCTCCTAAAACTCACTGGTTGTTCTTCCCACTGGCTGCTTTCACATAGCCAACCTGTCAGCCTAATCCCAACAATAACCTGGACTAATCTCTCTGTCCCTGGCTAGATTTTGCCAGGTTTGACTGTCATCACAGCCGTAGCCACAACTTCCACCTGGTACTTCTGGTACTACAGTGCAGCTGGGCATCCAATTTGCCCTGTGCAAAGAGACTTCCTCCTTAGATAAGGATAGAAGTCTTGCTTTAAAGCAATTAATGCTGTTCCATCATTAAATCAACATTTGGAACACTGGTGAGGTTCGTACACTAACTCACCAGTGGGTTCTTAGTCATGTTGATTGTTTTGGGGAGAGGGGAGTCACTGAGGCTAAGATCATGGCACCCATAAAATCCACCCTACTCTTGTGACTTGTAGCAATGTCACATTTCCTTTCTTGTTGCCAGGACAGAATCCAGGAAGACCCCTCACCAACAGCACTGTGGCTAACACTAATACCTAATGGAGAGCAATAGTTAAAGAAGGTGATTTAGCAGCACCTTTGCAAGAATTATTAAGGATGAGATAGTTGGATGTTGAGATGCCAGCGTTGGACTGGGGTGGACAAAGTAATCACCAGATTATAGTCCAACAGAGTCCAACAGAAGTAATATCTTTCGAAGTGCTGCTCCTTCGTCAAGTCGGTAGCTGCAGACAATGCCCAGAAATAGAGAAAAATGGAAACCAGACACAGGGAGAGCAGATAGTAATCTAGGGAAGAAGGAGTGATTTTGGGGACTATAAGTACTTGAAAATGAGTTGGCTACGCTGAATGCAACTCATACAGGACAGGACCTGGGAGTGGGGTGTGGTGATAACAGACATGGAGGAAATTGCTAATGCTCTGCAACTATTAAGCAAAATTATTAAGCTAAATGGATAGAACAAAGGTGTTCAGCATAGCATTTATCCAGCCCCCGTTTCATGAAACACTTTGCCGAATTCCTTGGCTAAATGACCCTGAGCTTCCAGCTCCCTTCCACTCAACACACCACCATGTTTCTGTGCCAGCATTTCTGTGTCAGGTCTGCTATGGTGCTTCAGCATAGCTCAACGCAAGCTGGGGGAACAACACTGCATCTTCTGCCTAGTTACCTTACAGGCCTCATGACTCAACACAGAGTTGAACAATTTCAAAACATGAACTGCCCTCCATGTCTTTTAATGCCCCCCCAAGACACACACAAACCCTCCGGTCCTGTATGGACTGCTGACAGCACTGCCCATTTTCAAATACAGGTACTTACATTTTCTGTTATTATCTCATCTTTCCTGGATTACCATCACAATCACTTTATTTGCTTTCCTTTCTCTTCTCCTTTCCTAGGGCACCATTTCCATTTACCTGATTCACTAATAATTATGTCAGCAGCATAAATACCACCATTTCCTAGGTGCTGTCAGTTCTGATGATGGGTCACTGGATTTGAACTGCTAACTCTTTCTCTCCCTGTAAATTCTGCCAGACCTGCTGAGTTTCTTCAGCACCTTTTTCTTTGCAGTGGTTTGACTAGCATAGAACATTTCTTGGATTCTTGTTTCAATCTGATGCTCACAAACATTCCTGGATATTAAATTTGGCTACCATTTCCTAATAGGGAAGGTTTTCATAATCACGGCATGCAGACACATCAGTACTGTTTTGGTATACGATGAAATGATGCAGTGACTATGTACCTTTCATAATTTGTTTAATCTCTGCTCCACAGTGAGTTTATTTACACTTCATTTTATTTGGCACTTGTTCAATTCACTTCTCCAACCTCATTAAGTGTTAACAAATATTTAAATTCAGTCTGAATCATCTGAAGACTGCCTTCATAGAGCATGCACTTTCCCTTTGAGCAGGCACAGCATATTAAAAGTTGGCTTCGTTTAACAATTGGTGCATAGCTTTGTTTACTTTAGATATGTTAATTATTCAATTAACTGACATTGAAAAATAGCATGCACTTATCTCAGTGTACTGTAGGCTAGCTTTGCACTGGCTGCCATGCATTCCTGTCACAAATTTGCCATGAGTGCAATATTGTATAATTATGTCTTAGATTTTCTGCAAATCTGATATAGATCTGTGCATCTCCGTTACATTATCTGGTCATTATAAGCTCCTATAAATTTCTGAATCAAAACAAAAGTCCCTTTTAAGTGTGTGCAGTTGTCTCATCTTTTTTATATTTAGCCTCGGTTATTTTACCCAACATGTTCCTGGAGTAGAGGCATACCTTATGCAGTCAGTGTACTGAAATGCTACACCAAGCAAGGTGAAGAAGCTGATCAGATGGACAAGACCATTTTGCTTTTGTTTATTACAAAATGCGTTTTCCAGGTAAGACTATATACAGAATTGAACTATGAAAGAGATCTTTAGCATTATTGTAATATGAATTACAGTGAAGTGCAATATTTTCACAGTAATTTTAACAACAAAGTGTCTTCCTATTGGTTATTCATGTTTCCATTATGCTACAATGTAACTATAGCCATAAAGAGATCTGCAAAAGAGTGATCACACATATTCAAGATCATTAATCACAGTTAAACTTTCTAATATGTAACACAAATACTAGTTAAACTTAGCAATTACTGGTAATTAACTTTTTCATTGATACATAAACCCTGAAAAATATAATAGTAGAAAATAAGTCTTTTGCAAAAAAAAGTCTGTTGTTTATCAAAAATGATGTACATTATAATGGTGAAAAATCATGGCATTTCTATTCATTAGCTTTCTATTCATTATCTACACACTTTGGTGTTATCAAAGAAACAAAAGAATATCTGTAAATCAAAGCTATCAACTCTTCAATAAATTTGTCTTTCAAAGTCTGATTATGATAAAGAAAATCTTAGGTTTGATTAGAAAACTGTACTTAAACATAAAAATGAAGTTGAGTTACCACATTGGATGCAACTAAGAAAGGGAATGTAATTTGTGCATGCAATGCAATTTTTTCAACAGTGAAGCTATGCTCCACCTTTTTGCATTGGCCCTGTGTACTTGGCTGGAGGGCAGTGAGGGGGGTGTGGATATTGGGGATGCAGTGAGGTTGAGGTAATGTCAGTGGACTAGTAATCTAGACCCCCAGGCTAATTTTGTGGGGACGTGATTTTTAACTGCATTTTGACATGTGGTGAATTTTCAACTCATTAAAAATCTGAAATTTCAACGAAGGTGGCCCAATGGTAAAAGGTAAAGGCAAAGTCACTATAGTTCCCTCTCTTGAAGAGAAATGACTTGCAATGAGTTTAACCTGAGGGTTAGGTTAGGGTTCACTTCAAATATTGTTTATTCTTGAATCAACATCCCTAAATTATTGTCTTGTCACTTATTTCATTGCTATTTATGGGACCTTGATTGGTAAAATCTGACTTCTGTCTTTCTCTGTATTCTGGGTGATTATGCTTTGAAAATACCTCATTTGTCCAAGCACTGCAACATCCTAAGGCTATGAAAGGTGACATTTACTTGCAAATTGTTTATTTCTCATTCATGAAGAAAACTGCTTACCTTCTTAATGTTGTGACACTGAAAGGATAGTGCTCTCAATAAAACTGGAAACTATTCAGGAAAAATCAAAAGATTTAAGTTTATCTGTCCTCCACATGAGATTATAATGTTACAATAAACAGCAGTAGTCAGCTAATTAGCTCACCAAGCCCTCAATGATACAGGCAGGTCATAGGTTATGAACAGGTTCTGTTCTTCTGTCCACTTGCAAGTCAGTTAGTTTGCAAGTCGTAATACAATGCAGGACATTACAAAAGAAGTATTTGTAAGTACAGGAAATGGTCGTATGTTGGATCTTTAAAATTTCACTCCAGTATGAGAGCACATTCCTAAGTATAAGTGTCTGTTAACAGTTATATAAGACTATCATAAATTGGGGGCCTCTTTCTATAAGGTAAAGGTTCATCTGATTGTCCTTAACTCCATTTTCCTGCATGTTCCCCATAACTTTTGTTTCCCTTGTACATCAAAGAGCAGCTTGGGTCAGCCTTGAATATATTTAATCTTCCAGCCTCTATTGCTGCCTGTTGAAGAGAATTCTCCTATTTTTCATCTTCAAAGGGAGATACCTTACTTATAAAACATGTCCCCTAATTCTAGCTTCTCCAAAGAGAGGGAACATCCTCTCAACATCTACTCTACCAAGCTCCTTCAGAATCTTAACTGTTTCAGTAAGAATACCTCACATTCTACTAAGCTTCAATTAATATAGATTCAACCTGCTCAACGTTTCCTAATAAGACATCATGTTCATTTCAGGAAGCAGTCTAATGAGTGTTCTCTGAGTTGGTTCCACTGCAAGTACACCTTAACAAGGAGACCAAAATTGTACACAGAGCTCCAGGAAGGGTCTCACCAATATCCTGTGCATTTGTAGAAAGACTTCCCTACTCTATGGTTGATTCTCAACTGCCCTTTGAAAATGGCCCAGCAAGCCACGCATTTCAAGGGCAAGTAGGGATGGGCAATTATTCTCATACCTGTTATGATAAAGGCCAACATTCCATTTGCTTTTCAAATTAATTGCTAAGATTTTGTGATTCACATACAAGAACACCATTATAAACTGGTTAAAAAGATGCATTTTCCAGTCCACAGGTTGTTTGGATTGCCAGTTAGCCACGAACAGATCAACAACAAGTAAAGTTTTGATTGAATGGAATCATTTTCCTGATGGAGTTCAAGCAGAAAGATACTTGATCACATATGGATCATTTTCTCCACTTTTTTCCAACTTTGTGGTGAGATCAGTCCCAATAAGGATGCACTTATACTACTTAAAACAAACTATTTCTGATTTGGAGAACTGATTTTATTGAATTTAGATAAAACTAGAAAATTCCATTCAAGCAGATATTAAGACATATTTGATAAATTCAGTTATTAAAATAGAAATATAAAGATATGATTATAAATGTACATTAATTTAGCTTAACATTTTTTTGTAAGTAACTACACTAATTTTCATCAATCTATAGGAAAAGATAATCAAAGATGAAGTTGTAGAACCTTGCATATATTAGGAAATATTTCAAATGTAGTTTGGGTGAATTTACATTTCCTCACATTAAATAATCACATTCAATTATTCTATTTTGCATACATTTGTATCTGTTTCAGCATTTCTCCTGAATCACCTTTAATCATGATGCAGTTTTCTTTCTATTGTCCAGAGATCTGCTCAAGGATCAAATATCATACTGTATGACCTTCAGCAAAATGTGAATTATTATTTTACCATAAAATCAATGAGAAATGGAAAAATTTTGGACCATAAGTCATTCACTACAGGTAAGTGCAAGCTTGCTGAACAAGTTAATATGATTTACAGTTAGGCAACCATGTACAGGATAAGAAAAAAAATAGTAAAATATATTCTATTCTTATGTGTTTTTCCTATGCAATGTTATGAAGCACATGTGATTACACTATATTGCCAATTGTTAAACCAAACTGCGGCATAGTAATGGAAGGATGGATGTAGATTTGATTCTCCTCTACTGGTGAATTTTTGATACTGGCTGACTTAGTCTCTCCTTTGCTTCTGGTGATAACTCAAATCATACTGTGGAAGTCTACAAGCCTTGGAGTTGGTTTTTACCTGCATGTTAAATGGTATTTGAAGAATTGGGACTTGCTAGAAACACCAAACTTGACTAAAAGGTACTTCACAACATGGCTATTGGACTATAATGAGAATTGCATTCAGCTATTCTTTTCAGAGGTCTAATCCATCAGATCGGTGAATGAAGGATTTTCTTTAAACCAATGAATATCTACTAAGACTTATATTTTATATTATGCTTTGAACATTGATTGTAGGTTCAATCCCTCTGCAAAGTATGAGTACATGATTTAAGTTGTTGCTCCAGTGCACTGAGGCTATAATAACCAAGAGTGCCCTACTTTGGATGAGAATTAAACCCAAAACACCAGTTGATCATTCTAGATTGTTCATAAACAAGTTAAATAATGATAGTAATTAGATCAGACTTTTGGTGATAGTCATTTTACATCAATTCATTTGGGAATGTTATGACACATCCATGGAACAGGTGGTTTTCTCACTTCTGCCAGACCTGCTGCATTCCTCCAACAATTTCTGTATTTGTTACTCAAGTGTAAATGTAAATGTTTGGAAAGTTTAGAAGAAAACATTTTAGATTTGAGATTTGCAAATTATGTGGTGAGAGCAATGCTAACACTTTCTATTTCTCCAGGTTTACTTGGAGAAACTGCCATTATAACAAATGTTTCAACAACTACTGCTTCATTCAATTGGAGGGAGTTTGGGACCGGAAGACATATCACTACAATAAGCCTTAATTTCACTTCATACACCGTATCACCAGTCGTAAATAACTATACATGGAATCAATTAAAACCCGGAACTCTGTATAATTTCTCTTTGGAATTGAAGCAATTGCATCATTCAGGACTGTCCTTGACGCAAGTATTTTATATTATGATTGAAACAGGTATGAAAACGTTATGTACATATAGTCTATTTTTGGATATTTGTATTGAGCTACTGTATAATTGTATTGAGTTTTGAATATTTTGGAAACAGGGCATTCTGTAACAAATGGTTTAGTTGTGTGCATTAAAAAAAAATTGCATATACATTTCAACAAATCAATTAAAAGAGTTTCAAATGTAAGCAAATTGCAACATAATGGATAGGCTTTTTTTCTGATGTAGAGCTATTATGCTTCTTAGAAGAATTATGAGAGGAATTTGTATTTCAGGTTGATGTACTTCTTTAATATAATAGCAAAATGTTAGTTCATAGGAACATAGAAAATATATCACTCCAAC
Organism: Chiloscyllium plagiosum; assembly: GCF_037043375.1. Classification (NCBI taxonomy): domain Eukaryota; kingdom Metazoa; phylum Chordata; class Chondrichthyes; order Orectolobiformes; family Hemiscylliidae; genus Chiloscyllium; species Chiloscyllium plagiosum. The sequence continues at coordinate 27,476,748 of NW_028270157.1, read as the reverse complement.
AAATCAGTGTTTGCATAACCTTTGGCTATTGACATAAAGTTAAACCACAAAATGTTTAATCCTCTTTTAATTTAACAGTAACCTATTGTTAGAAATAAGCAAATAACTTATATGCCTTTACCGCATATGTTTACCATTTGAATTAGTATTTGTGAGTTTACTATGCTTTGTTAATAAGTAATGAACTCAAACTCAATTTTCCACTCAAACGTTCCACTTAAGTAGTTTAGTCAAGAGAAATTTTGCTTGCTGCTCAGATGTGGAAATTTTGAAAATATCAACTGGTGCAACATTTCATGTTTTTTTTGGTCAGACATGATTCTTAACACAATCATGGCAATATTTAACAGCCTGCAAATTAATTCACTGAGAAATCAATATAGACTGAACCCCTATTTGTATAGTGTGAAGTGAACAAGTTCTTGAATTTACATAAATCCAGAATTTAAGGGAAGTTTTTCAATACCCAAATTTACAGTCTCATTAGTGTGTACAAGAGTATGAGAAAGGTTTAATCAGCTAAAACTGTGTCATTGTCATTATAAGGTCTAGGATAATAGATAAATGCCAATCATTGTCAACATTCACAATCACTTACTAATGAGTATGATTGTCAACCTAGAAAGTTCTATCTATGCTAATGAATAATAAATGTCAACACTGATTCCAGCTGACATGTGGGACACAGTTGGGCTAGTACACAGACTGTAGGGTTTTAGGAATGGTTTCTCCTACTCACATAAGTATACAGTGTAATTAGATAATATTGGTTTATTCTACTTTAGTATGAGAACGCCCTCATCTCTCTTTATGATCTCAGGATGATCTAATTGCATAAGGCTCTGTTAAATTTCCAGGATTGTCCATTCTGTTAAGGTTTAGTTTGTAAAGTTATCTAGTGCCAAATGGAAAGAATTCCAGTGATGGATTTATCACTGCAAATGTACTTAAAGTGACAGGCTTGCTATTTAGTCGACATTTTTCTGATTCAGGTATCAGACTGATGAGTCTGCCTCAAAGGCGTGAAAACTTGAGTGTTACAACACCAGTACAGGTGGCATGGAGGCTCAGTGGTTAGCACTACTGCCTCACAGAGTCCCATTTCAATTCCACTCTTGGGCAACTGCCTGAGTTGAGTTTGCACATTCTCCCAGTGTTTGTGTGGGTTTCCTCTGGATGTTCCGGTTTCCTCCCACAGTTGAAAAGATGTGCAAGTTTGGGGGATTGGCAATGCTAAATTGCCCATAATGCCCAGGGATGTGCTACCTTAAGTGGATTCCTGATGAAGGGCTTATACCTGAAACATCAATTCTCCTGCTCCTTGGACACTGCCTGACCTGCTGTGCATTTCCAGCACCACATTCTCAACTCTGATCTCCAGCATCTGCAGTCCTCACTTTCTCCAGCTAAGCGGATTACCAATGGGAAATGCATGGTTCCACACATAAGGTGAGTTCGGGTAGGATGTTTTTCGAAGGTCAATGTGGCTTCGATGGGCTGAATGGCCTGATTGTACATTGTAGGATACAATGATTCTATAACCAGTAGTGTTGACTTTGGAGCCAACTTAACACTAAAAGTATCACATATATTGCCACCTTCTGACTTCCTGGATGATAATCACCAATTTTCTTTTATTCATTTGTGGGAAGTGGGCATTGCTGGCTGGCCAGCATTTATTGCCTGTCCCTAATTGCCTGTGAGAACATGGTGGTAAGCTGCAGCCCATGTGCAGTAAGTTGACCCACAATGGTGTTGGGGCGGGGGGGAATTTCCAGGATTTTGACCCCAGCGACAGTGAAGGAATAACAATATACTTCCAAGTCAGGATGGTGAGTGGCTTGAAGGAGAATTTGAAGGTGGTGGCATTCCCATATATTTAATGTGCTTTTCCTTCTAGATGGAAGTAGTCATGAGTTTGGAAAATGTTGTCTAAGGATCTAAGATAATTTACACTACTGCTATTGATTGTTGTTGGTGAAGGGAATGGATTTTTATGGATGTGGTACCTATTAGCGAACTACCTTGTCCTGGATGATATCAAGAGTCTAGAGTTTTGTTGGACTGCACCCATCCAGACAAGTCTGGAATACTTCATCACACTCGTGACTTGCGTCTTGCAGATATTGGATAAGCATTGGAGAGTTAGGAAATGAGTTACTCATGGAAGTATTCTTAGCCTCTGACTTACTCTTGTAGCCATTGTGCAAGTTTAGTTGAGTTTCTGGTCAATGGTAACTCTTGATAATGGGAGATTCAGTGATGGTAATACCATTGAATGTCAAGGGATGGTGGTTAGGTTGTCTCTTATTGGTCATAGCCATTGCCTGGCATTTGTGTGGCATGATTGTTACTTGCCACTTGTCAGCCCAAGCCTGAATATTGTCCAGATCTTGTTGCATTTGAAAATGGACTGCTCTGGTATCCAAGGAGTCGTCAATAATGCTGAACATTGTGCAATCATCAAGGAACATCTTCACTTCTGATCTAATGATGGAGGGAAGGTCATTTATGAAGCACCTGAAGATGGTTGTGCCTAAGACACTCCCCTGAGGAATTCTTGCAGAGATGTGCTGGAGCTGAGATGAATAACCTCCCACAACCATCTTTCTATGTGCTAGATATGATCCAACCAGCAGAGAGCTTGCCCACTGATGTCCATTGATTGCAGTTTTGCTAGAGCTCTTTGATGCCACACTCGGTGGAATGTAGCCTTGATATCAAGGGCTGTCACTCTCACCTCACCTCACCTCTGGAATTCAGCTCTTTTGTCCGTGTTTGAAGCAAGACTTTAATGAAGTCAAGAGCTGAGTGGCCCTGGTAGAATCTAAACTAGGCACTACTGAGCAGGTTTTAGCTGAGCAAGTGCTGCCTGATTGCACTGTTGATAATACATTCCATAACTTTACTGATAATTGACAGTAGACTGTTGGGACAGTAATTGACAGGTTGGATTTAGACCTACTTTTTGTGTACAGGATGTATCTGGTAATTTTCCATATTGCCGGGTAGATGCTCAAATTGTAAATTGTCCTGAAACAGCTTGGCTAGAGGAGCAGCAAGATCTGGAGCACAAGCCTTCAGTACTATTGTCGGAATGTTGTCAGGACCCACAGCCTTTGCAATATCCAGTGTCTTGACTGTTTCTTGATATCACATGGAGTGAATCAAATTGGCTGAAGGCACTAGTGTCTGTGATGCTGGGGAAAACATGAGAATGCCTAGACCGATCATCCACGTGGCACTTCTGGCTGAGAATTACTGAAAATGCTTCAGCCTTATCTTTTGCACTCATGTGTTGGGCTGTTCCATCATGGAGGATGGGGATATTTGTGGGGCCTCCTCCTCCAGTGAGTTGTTTAATTGTCCATCACCATCCATGACTGGATGGTCACGGCAGGTCTGCAGATCTTCAATTGTTTGTGGACTCATTTAGCTCTGTCTATCACTTGCTGCATTTGTTGTTTGGCATGCAAATGGTCCAATTTAGTAGCTCCACCAGGTTGACTCCTCATTTTTAGTTTTGCCTGGTGCCACTTCTGGCATGGTCTCCTGTATTGAACCAGGGTTGAGCCCAGTCTTGATGCTAATGGTTGAATGGGGGATATGCTGGGCCCTGAGGTTGCAGATTGTGCTGATGTACAATTGTGCTGCTTTTGATGGCTCAAGCGTCTCATGGATGCCCAGTCTTTCATTGCTAGATCTGTTTGGAGTCTGTCCCATTAGCATGGTGGTAGTATCACATAACATGATGGAAGTTAATTTTAATGTGAAGGCAGAATTTTACAAGGACAATGCGGTGGTCATCTACAGCTAGCAGATTGGTAAGGATTTGATCAAGTATGTTGTTCCCTCTTGCTGGATCCCTCAGCACTTGCTGCAGACTCAGTCTAGCAGCTATGACCTTTACGACCCGACCAGCTTGATCAGTAGTGCAACTACCAAGCCACTCTTGATGGTGCATATCAAATTAGCCATTAGACAATGAATACGTTTGTGCTCCTGCTATGTTGACAGGACTACTGGATTATTTGGCATCAACAATTACCACAAGTAACCATAAGATATTAAAACACATTACTGTCACCCTCCTGATCATAACATGGGTGTCAAATTTCTACAATTCCATATCTGGGTCATTTTTATTTTAACTTGTTAATAATACAATTATTTCATCTGTAGCATCATGCCCTCCTGGCTGGGTCGGATCACTCTATAGTTGCTACTGGATCAGAAAAGATTATAAGCAATGGAAAGATGCATCACATTTCTGTGAATCAGCAGTTAATAGAGCTCATCTTATTGATATCAATACCGAAGAAGAACATAAGCTTGTATCTTCACTCCTGAGATCACTAGATGACTTCAGCATGTTATGGACTGGTCTAAATGACATTAAGGTGAGTGGAAAATCTTCTGTTACAGAAATATTTTGAAGAGCATCAATGAAGCTTTCAGGGTCATGCTTATAGCATAGTCACTTAGGCAAGGTTCCAGAGTTTCTGATGCCTCCCTGCAGTTGACAGTCCTAAAGGGTACTTGACCCACATTCCCAAAGGGATCCTGGCTCTCATCACCAAAGGATATCAGGAACCTCTTCTATCCCTACCCTAAATGATCTCTGAAGCCTTCAACCCCAAGAACCATATTCACAGGTTTTGTCAGTTCTCCATATGAGTACTTGGCCATCCAGAGGAATGTATGGGAAAAGTATCTGCGCTTACTTGATCTAACATCCATACTCCAGTCTGCAGATACCAGTGGTCCAAAATCAGATGTCATTGGAGCGTTTGGTCATTTAAATGGACAACTGCCTCTGGGAACTGCACTCCCGTTGCACCCCTGCAAAAATAGCAAAGGCTGGTACTTGAGATTCCTGACTTTTTATAGAATTATTTATTTATAGAATTATAGAATCTCTACATTGTGGAAACTGACCCTTCAGCCCAGCAAGTCCACACTGGCCCTTCTGTCATTTTCTCTGCAATAGAAATGCTCTGTGACATTATAAAAATTGTATCCATTATTTCCAGTCAAAAGAATGCTCAGTAAAGCATTAATTGAAAATGTAGACAAAAATAGCTTCGGGTATATTGAGTATTACATTTTCTGCCATTAATAGTTGTTGAAGAAAATTATTTTAAGACAGGATTTGCTTGGAAAAGTAGAGTATTAAAGTGGAAGTGGAACAAATGAGATGGGGAATTGACTTAGTTGTTTACATGGAGAAAAGCATTGGGTGAGACTTGATGGCTCATGGCTGTAACATCCCATGGTTTTATGACCTGTTGCTGAATATTTTAGACAGCTGTTTTATATCATCGCCTTTCTGTGGGAGTGTGTAATGTTAATTAGCTAAGGGAGTACATTCTTCTGATATTGGGTGCTCATAATGGATAATTTAGAGATGAATGAAAGCTAATTATGATTAAGTTTACTTTCTGATCAGATCATTGCATTCCTTTTCACCACTGGACAATGTACATAAACATGTGGTTTGTAATTGGAAATCATATACAAGTGTTTTAATTTATTATTAAAGTGGCATCTTCAACATTTAGTCATCAACAAATATTTATTTTGATCTACTTTCACCATCCCTTCCTCATTTTGATCATCTCTATCAAATTACCCACACTGTAAGTCTACAGTAAAATTTTACTATTAATTTTAGGACATGTTAAATGCCTTTTTGTGTGTTTTTAATTTTCAGAATCTAATTGACAGGTAGAAACTGTCTTGAAGCTCATTTTGCTTTTACTAGAATATAAAATTAAACTACATTGTATGGAATGTATTGAGGCAAAAGGGGTCTTGGTCAGAGTGGTGCTGGAAAAGCACAGCAGGTCAGGCAGCATCGGAGAAGCAGGAAAATCGCTCCTGCTCCTCGGTTGCTGCCTGACCTGCTGTGCTTTTCCAGCACCACTCTGATCTAAACTCTGGCTTCCAGCGTCTGCAGTCCTCACTTTTGCCTTGCAAAAGGGGTCTTGTCTACTACTTGGAGAGTTGGGAAGAGCTGGCATTGCCTCATTCAGGAAACGCTCAGCAAACAGTATTAAAAGTCAAGTGACCAACAGCTGACCTTCCCTGGGGTCAAGGATCCTCTGGAGAGTAATCATGCACATTAAAGCAATGTGTTCATTTAGAATGGCAAATTTAAAATGTTGGGACAGTATATGGGAAGCTTAGAATTGGAGAAAATCAAAAGATAGAAAGCTACATAAACTGCAGAAACATACGCTTAATTTAATGGCTTTAGGCATTTATGCCCAGCCTAGGTTTGACTATGTGATTTAACATGCAGTCAAAAGAACACAAGTGACTGCCTAGCTAATTTTCTTTAAAAATGAAACATTGACCTGTTTATATGAAAGTTCTTTCAATCCTTGCTTTCTCCTTTAAAATGTTGATTGTATAAAGGCACACTCCACAATAATGCTGATCTTACTCAGTGTAATGGATATAAATGATTTCTCTCCCAGACAGAAACTGAGCTTCAGTGGACTGATGCATCTCCTTATAATTTAAGCAGTATTTTGTGGCAGACTTTGCCAATGAACGAAAGTGATTGCTATGCATTACAGCTGAATCCATTGGGTCCAAACTATCTGTTTACAGGGCTGTTTTGCTTCCTTCCTCTGCCATACATTTGTGAATATGAAGGTAAATTATATTTAAAAGCTGTTTCTACACTGAAGAAAATGTTATCAGACAAAATTATGTTTATTGAATGACCAAAGCAAAAGTCATATAAGGTAGTATTTTGGATTTTTATTATTTTATTTGTACTTTTTAAACTTCACAGTATGACTTAGTTGATAATGATAAAATAACAATAATGCGTTAGGCCTAAATTATGCCTTATTTTTCCAAGGACCACCTTTTGTGTGAACTTTATCTCATGATGGATATTGAAACTAATGCAAGCTTACTGAAAATATGGTTTAAAGACTAACATAACATAATGGGTTATTCCAATGGGATTAACCATATCTAATGGCTTCATGTTTCTGAACTGTGTTGCCTTTAAGCATTAGTGGATGATTGGTGTGAAACTTCTCATGCAGCAGTAAGAAGTAATGGCCAAAGCTTTTACTGTAAATTTTATTGTAACAAGAGTAATCTTCCAACAAGTAATTGCAGGAAATAATTGTAAGCAGGAAACACAGTTCAATGTTAACATTAAATCAATTTAGTCACCAAAATAAAAACAAAGTGAAACTCCTAAACTTAATCTTGGTAAGACCACAAAATCCACATTAGGTCATCTCTGGAATTGTGTATGCATTCTTTTTTCTTTAAGGTGGCAATGCTGTTTGTCTTTGCAATTCTAGATCTGTTGACTTACTGATCTGTTGATAGTTGTGTTGCTTCAAGGATCTGCTTTGAGTATTACCACCTGGTGACCAGAGTTTTGGAGGGAAATCTATCGAGTTTGGATATTGTTTCATAGATCAAACACATGACTTATTCTCTTTAGTTCATTATTATTTTCAACTTTTGAGAGAAGTTTGTGGTATCTTTGTCTTGTTTTTGTATTTGAATTTTTTCTGTAGTGGTATATTTGTATGAAACTTACATCGTAGCTGAAAGCCTCTAAACCTGTCTTGTATTGTTATGAGACTTGGTATGATGAAGTGAGGAAAGGTGAATTGGGTCCCCTCTTTTGAAATCCCTATTGGTCAGTCACAACAAGTAGTTTAATTTCTGTTTACCATGCAGCTATAACACTGATTTTAGTGGTCTTTATTTGCTGTAAAATATCGTTATTGTTCGGAAATATTGTGGAGGTTTGCTGCTTCACCATTGATATGGGATGCATTACTTAAGGATGCTACAGTTCATTATCGATAAGTGGTGTCATTTGGAAGTGAATGATACTTGTTTGTACAATAGGCATTGCATCATTTTGCTTCAGAATTTCACCAAAACTAGATAATTTATACTGAGCTAAAAGTTTAGAACTTTCTATAAGCCATTTTTAAATATGTTTGAGCTACAGGGAGAGGCTAAATAGACTGAGGCTATTCTCCTGGAGCAATGGAGGTTGAGGGGTGACCTTATAGAGGTTTATGAAATCACGAGGGACATGGATAGGGTAAATAGATAAGGTCTTTTCCCCAGGGTCGGGGAATCCAAATCAAGAGGGGTTTAGATGAGAGGAGAAAGATTTAAAAGAGACCGAGTGGCCACTTTTTCACGCACAGGGTGGTGTGTGTATGGAATGAGCTGCCATAAGAAGTAGTGGAGGCTGGTAGAATTACAACATTTTGGATGAGTATATGAATAGGAAAGGTTTCAAAGGATATGAGCCAAATGCTGGCAAATGGGACTAGGTTTATTAGGACCTCTGGTTGGTATGGATGAGTTGGGCTGAAGGGTCTGTTCCGTGATGTATATCTCTATGATTCTATGACTTTGTGTTTTTCTTCAGTCTTAGCTCTTCCAAAGACTGTCTCACTAAAATTAGAAGATGTTAATGAAAATGAAGCCACCATTGTTTGGGATGATTTAGATGGTTTAATCAGCACAAGATCTGAACTATTTATTTGGTTCCAAACTATTACTGGTGAAAGAAAAGAATATTCCCACAGTATATTATTAAATACGACGAAAGCAACTATTCCTGGGCTGCATCCTGGACAACAATACTATTTTGCATTAATGATGAGAGATGGTACAGGTGTTCAAAGTACAATTACTCCAATTTTGAGTGTAAAAACAAGTAAGTTTTAATGGTTACTTTAAGATGATATTAACTTCAAAGTTAACTTCTGAGTGGTGACAGATCTGTTTCTGGGGGCTGGTTGTACTCTCAAGAAATTAATTTGTGTATAGTATAAGTTCTCTGAAACTATTACAAGCTTCATAGAATTAATTAAAAGAACCAAGGGATGGTACTTGAAAATTTAGCATAAGGTCCTTCACAGTTTCAACAAAATGTTATCAATCTCGATAGTAGCAACTGGTGAAGGCATGTGCTGGGAGTGCTTCCCCTGAGAGGAAAGGGGTAGTACACACTAATACGCTTAGCCAATAGGCAACTAAGGATAAATAACCTTATTTTACACTTGCAAGACTCCAGGCACAAAAAATGGTGTGAAATTCAGCATAATTTCAGGAAATAGTTCACAAAAGATTAGATTTGAAGTGTTATAGGTAAATGTGGCAGCCAATTTGGATCCAGCAGGCTTCCATAAATAATAATGAGGTAAAACCTCAAATAATCCTTTACACTTCTGTTTGTTGAGGGATGACTGAGGGTCATGAGACCAGGAAAACTCCCTTCCACAACCTTGAATAATGCTGTGTAGAGTCTTGATTTCCCCCTTGTTTGATAATATATTGCATTGTCTCTGTATTGCACTAATCTATCAGATTGCGTGACATATTCACATCTCTGGAGAGGGATTTAGGACTTACAGGAAGAATATTAAGGGTAGAATATTTAGAGGGTCAATACACCACTCCCACAAGTACTTCTTGCCTTTATCATTTCACACCTCCACCAGAATTATTTCTGCATCCTGGTTTCTGAACTTAGGTCTCTATTGTGCGTATATAATCATTAACTAACAGAGTCACCCCTCCACGTTTTCATAGTTCGCTATTCTTCATAATATCTTTTCCTATTCAATATTCAGGTACCAAACAATGTCATCCAGTTGCCATGTCTCTGTAATGGCTACCAGATCATATTTATTTCTGTTTGCATTCTCTGTCATCTGTTTTGTTTTAAACACTATATGCATTCAGATACAGTCTTTCTTTTTATTCTTTTCTTTTTGTATCATTTTATCTATTGATCTATTCTTATTTTACATACGCCATCCTTTACTACCATAGTCTGTTTATATCTTCCGTCTTAGTCTTTTATCCTTGTCTCGACCTTTTGATTTATCACATTTTCCCAAATATCCTTCCCGGCCATATAACATGGCTTGCAAGAACACTGAGCCTAACACGGTTCAGGTGGAGACAGTACCAATGGTACAGATTCCACATTCCCCAGCATCAGCGCAGGCTCAGACTCTCAGCCTTGAGGCAGACCGGGTGTGGAAGTTCCACAGCCCGGTATGTCAGTCCCCCAGCCCCGGTGTCTCAGTCTCCCAGCCCCGGTGTCTCAGTCTCCCAGCCCCGGTGTCTCAGTCTCCCAGCCCAGTGTCTCAGTCTCCCAGCCCAGTGTGTCAGTCTCCCAGCCGGGTGTCTCAGTCTCCCAGCCCGGTGTGTCAGTCCACCAGCCCGGTGTGTCAGTCCCCCAACCCAGTGTGTCAGTCCCCCAGCCCGGTGTGTCAGTCCCCCAGCCCGGTGTGTAAGTCCCCCAGTCCAGTGTGTCAATCTCCCAGCCCAGTTTGTCAGTCTCCCAGTCCAGTGTGTCAATCTCCCATCCCGGTGTGTCAGTCTCCCAGCCCGGTGTGTCAGTCCGCCAGCCCGGTGTGTCAGTCTCCCAGCCTGGTGTGTCAGTTCCCCAGCCCAGTATGTCAGTCCCCCAGTCCAGTGTGTCAATCTCCCAGTCCAGTGTGTCAGTCTCCCAGTCCAGTGTGTCAGACTCCCAGCTCCGTCTGCAGTCTCCCAGCCCAGTGTGTCAGTCTCCCAGCCCAGTGTGTCAGTCTCCCAGTCCAGTGTGTCAGACTCCCAGCTCCGTCTGCAGTCTCCCAGCCGGGTGTCTCAGTCTCCCAGCCCGGTGTGTCAGTCCCCCAGCCGGGTGTCTCAGTCTCCCAGCCCGGTGTGTCAGTCCCCCAGCCCGGTGTGTTAGTCTCCCAGCCCAGTGTGTCAGTCTCCCAGTCCAGTGTGTCAGACTCCCAGCTCAGTCTGCAGTCTCCCAGCCCAGTGTGTCAGTCTCCCAGTCCAGTGTGTCAGACTCCCAGCCTGGTGTGTCAGTCCGCCAGCCCGGTGTGTCAGTCTCCCAACACGGTGTGTCAATTTCCCAGCCCGGTGTCAGTCTCCCAGCCCAGTGTGTCAATTTCCCAGCCCGGTGTCAGTCTCCCAGCCCAGTGTGTCAATCTCCCAGCCCAGTGTGTCAGTCTCCAGCCGAGTGTGTTAGTGTCCCAGCCCAGTGTGTCAATCTCCCAGCCCAGTGTGTCAGTCTCCCAGCCGAGTGTGTTAGTGTCCCAGCCCGGTGTGTCAGGGTCCCAGCCCGGTATGACAGGCTCCCAACCCAGTGTGTCAGTCTCCCAGCCCGTTGTGGCAGTCTCCCAGCCCAGTGTGTCAGTCTCCCAGCCCAGTGTGTCAGTCTCCCAGCCCAGTATGTCAGTCTCCCAGCCCGTTGTGGCAGTCTCCCAGCCCAGTGTGTCAGTCTCCCAGCCCAGTGTGTCAGTCTCCCAGCCCAGTATGTCAGTCTCCCAGCCCGTTGTGGCATTCTCCCAGCCGGGTGTGTCAGTCTCCCAGCCCGGTGCCTCAGTCCCCCAGCCTGGTGTCTCAGTCCCCCAGCCCGGTGTAGCAGTCTCCCAGCCCGTTGTGTCAGTCTCCCAGCCCGGTGTCTCAGCCTCCCAGCCCGTTGTGTCAGTCTCCCAGCCAGATGTGTCAGTCTGTCAGCCCAGTGTGATAGTCTCCCAACCCGGTGTGTCAGTCTCCCAGCCCAGTGAGTCCATCTCCCAGCCCATTGTGTCAGTCTCCCAGCCCAGTGTGTCAGTCCTCCAGCCCAGTGTGTCAGTCTCCCAGCCCTGTGTGTCAGTCTCCCAGCCCAGTATGGCAGTCTCCCAGCCCGTTGTGGCAGGTCTCCCAGCCCGGTGTGTCAGTCTCCCTGCCAGGTGTGTCAGTCTCCCAGCCCAGTGTGTCAGTCTCCCAGCCTGGTGAGTCAGTCTCCCAGCCCAGTGTGTCAGTCTCCCAGCCTGGTGTGTCAGTCTCCCAGCCCAGTGTGTCAGTCTCCCAGCCCGGTGTCTCAGCCTCCCAGCCCGGTGTGTCAGTCTCCCAGCCCATTGTGTCAGTCTCCCAGCCCAGTGTGTCAGTCCTCCAGCCCAGTGTGTCAGTCTCCCAGCCCAGTATGGCAGTCTCCCAGCCCGTTGTGGCAGGTCTCCCAGCCCGGTGTGTCAGTATCCCTGCCAGGTGTGTCAGTCTCTCAGCCCGGTGTGAACGTCTCCCAGCCCGGTGTGTCAGTCTCCCGGACTGGTGTGTCAGTCTCCCAGCCCACTGTGTCAGTCTCCCAGCCCAGTGTGTCAGTCTCCCAGCCTGGTGTGTCAGTCTCCCAGCCTGGTGTGTCAGTCTCCCAGCCCGGTGTCTCAGACTCCCAGCCCGGTGTGTCAGTGCACCAGCCCATTGTGTCAGTCCGCCAGCCCGGTGTTTCAGTCGCCCAGTCCGGTGTGTCAGTCCCCCAGTCCAGTGTGTCAATCTCCCAGCCCGGTGTGTCAGTCTCCCAGCCCAGTGTGTCAGTCTCCCAGCCCGGTGTGTCAGTCTCCCAGCCCGGTGTGTCAGTCCGCCAGCCCGGTGAGTCAGTCTCCCAACCCGGTGTGTCAATCTCCCAGCCCAGTGTGGCAGTCTCCCAGCCCAGTGTGGCATTCTCCCAGCCCAGTGAGTCAGTCTCCTAGCCCAGTGAGTCAGTCTCCCAGCCCGGTATCAGTCTCCCAGCCCGGTGTGTCAGTCTCCCAGCCCGTTGTGTCAGTCTCCCAGCCCGGTGTGTCAGTCTCCCAGCCCAGTGTGTCAGTCCTCCAGCCCAGTGTGTCAGTCTCCCAGCCCTGTGTGTCAGTCTCCCAGCCCAGTATGGCAGTCTCCCAGCCCGTTGTGGCAGGTCTCCCAGCCCGGTGTGTCAGTCTCCCTGCCAGGTGTGTCAGTCTCCCAGCCCAGTGTGTCAGTCTCCCAGCCTGGTGAGTCAGTCTCCCAGCCCAGTGTGTCAGTCTCCCAGCCTGGTGTGTCAGTCTCCCAGCCCAGTGTGTCAGTCTCCCAGCCCGGTGTCTCAGCCTCCCAGCCCGGTGTGTCAGTCTCCCAGCCCATTGTGTCAGTCTCCCAGCCCAGTGTGTCAGTCCTCCAGCCCAGTGTGTCAGTCTCCTAGCCCAGTATGGCAGTCTCCCAGCCCGTTGTGGCAGGTCTCCCAGCCCGGTGTGTCAGTATCCCTGCCAGGTGTGTCAGTCTCTCAGCCCGGTGTGAACGTCTCCCAGCCCGGTGTGTCAGTCTCCCGGACTGGTGTGTCAGTCTCCCAGCCCACTGTGTCAGTCTCCCAGCCCAGTGTGTCAGTCTCCCAGCCTGGTGTGTCAGTCTCCCAGCCTGGTGTGTCAGTCTCCCAGCCCGGTGTCTCAGACTCCCAGCCCGGTGTGTCAGTGCACCAGCCCATTGTGTCAGTCCGCCAGCCCGGTGTTTCAGTCGCCCAGTCCGGTGTGTCAGTCCCCCAGTCCAGTGTGTCAATCTCCCAGCCCGGTGTGTCAGTCTCCCAGCCCAGTGTGTCAGTCTCCCAGCCCGGTGTGTCAGTCTCCCAGCCCGGTGTGTCAGTCCGCCAGCCCGGTGAGTCAGTCTCCCAACCCGGTGTGTCAATCTCCCAGCCCAGTGTGGCAGTCTCCCAGCCCAGTGTGGCATTCTCCCAGCCCAGTGAGTCAGTCTCCTAGCCCAGTGAGTCAGTCTCCCAGCCCGGTATCAGTCTCCCAGCCCGGTGTGTCAGTCTCCCAGCCCGTTGTGTCAGTCTCCCAGCCCGGTGTGTCAGTCCGCCAGCCCGGTGAGTCAGTCTCCCAACCCGGTGTGTCAATCTCCCAGCCCAGTGTGGCAGTCTCCCAGCCCAGTGTGGCATTCTCCCAGCCCAGTGAGTCAGTCTCCTAGCCCAGTGAGTCAGTCTCCCAGCCCACTGTGTCAGTCTCCCAGCCCAGTGTGTCAGTCTCCCAGCCTGGTGTGTCAGTCTCCCAGCCTGGTGTGTCAGTCTCCCAGCCCGGTGTCTCAGACTCCCAGCCCGGTGTGTCAGTGCACCAGCCCATTGTGTCAGTCCGCCAGCCCGGTGTTTCAGTCGCCCAGTCCGGTGTGTCAGTCCCCCAGTCCAGTGTGTCAATCTCCCAGCCCGGTGTGTCAGTCTCCCAGCCCAGTGTGTCAGTCTCCCAGCCCGGTGTGTCAGTCTCCCAGCCCGGTGTGTCAGTCCGCCAGCCCGGTGAGTCAGTCTCCCAACCCGGTGTGTCAATCTCCCAGCCCAGTGTGGCAGTCTCCCAGCCCAGTGTGTCAGTCTCCTAGCCCAGTGAGTCAGTCTCCCAGCCCGGTATCAGTCTCCCAGCCCGGTGTGTCAGTCTCCCAGCCTGTTGTGTCAGTCTCCCAGCCCGGTGTCTCAGTCCCCCAGCTTGGTGTAGCAGTCTCCCAGCCCGTTGTGGCATTCTCCCAGCCGGGTGTGTCAGTCTCCCAGCCCGGTGCCTCAGTCCCCCAGCCTGGTGTCTCAGTCCCCCAGCCCGGTGTAGCAGTCTCCCAGCCCATTGTGTCAATCTCCCAGCCTGGTGTGTCAGTCTCTCAGCCCAGTGTGTCAGTCTCCCAGCCTGGTGTGTCAGCCTCCCAGCCCAGTGTGTCAGTCTCCCAGCCCGGTGTCTCAGCCTCCCAGCCCGTTGTGGCAGTCTCCCAGCCAGATGTGTCAGTCTGTCAGCCCAGTGTGATAGTCTCCCAACCCGGTGTGTCAGTCTCCCAGCCCAGTGAGTCCGTCTCCCAGCCCATTGTGTCAGTCTCCCAGCCCAGTGTGTCAGTCCTCCAGCCCAGTGTGTCAGTCTCCCAGCCCTGTGTGTCAGTCTCCCAGCCCAGTATGGCAGTCTCCCAGCCCTTTGTGGCAGTCTCTCAGCCCAGTGTGAAAGTCTCCCAGCCCGGTGTGTCAGTCTCCCGGCCTGGTGTGTCAGTCTCCCAGCCCGGTGTCTCAGATTCCCAGCCCGGTGTGTCAGTGCACCAGCCCATTGTGTCAGTCCGCCAGCCCGGTGTTTCAGTCGCCCAGTCCGGTGTGTCAGTCCCCCAGCCTAGTGTGTCAGTCCCCCAGTCCAGTGTGTCAATCTCCCAGCCTTGTGTGTCAGTCTCCCAGCCCGGTGTGTCAGTCCGCCAGCCCGGTGAGTCAGTCTCCCAACCCGGTGTGTCAATCTCCCAGCCCAGTGTGGCAGTCTCCCAGCCCAGTGTGGCATTCTCCCAGCCCGGTCTGTCAGTCTCCCAGCCCACTGTGTCAGTCTCCCAGCCCAGTGAGTCAGTCTCCTAGCCCAGTGAGTCAGTCTCCTAGCCCTGTGTGTCAGTCTCCCAGCCCAGTGTGGCAGTCTCCCAGCCCAGTGTGGCAGTCTCCCAGCCCAGTGTGGCAGTCTCCCAGCCCAGTGTGTCAGTCTCCTAGCCCGGTGTATCTTTCTCCCAGCCCGGTGTGTCCGTCTCCCAGCCCAGTGTGGCATTCTCCCAGCCCGGTGTCTCTGTCTCCCAACCCGGTGTGTCCGTCTCCTAGCCCAGAGTGTCAGTCTCCCAGCCCGGTCTGTCAGTCTCCCAGCCCACTGTGTCAGTCTCCCAGCCCAGTGTGTCAGTCTCCTAGCCCAGTGTGTCAGTCTCCTAGCCCAGTGTATCAGTCTCCCAGCCCGGTGTGTCAGTCTCCCAGCCCGGTGTGTCAGTCTCCCAGCCCAGTGTGTCAGTCTCCCAGCCCAGTGTGGCAGTCTCCCAGCCCGGTGTCTCTATCTCCCAACCCGGTGTGTCAGTCTCCCCGCCTAGTGTGTCAGTCTCCCAGCCCAGTGTGGCAGTCTCCCAGCCTGGTGTGTCAGTCTCCCAGCCCGGTGTCAGTCTCCTAGCCCAGTGTGTCAGTCTCCCAGCCCGGTGTTTCAGTCTCCCAGCCCGGTGTTTCAGTCTCCCAGCCTGCTGTATCTGTCTCCCAGCCCGGTGTGTGGTGTCCCACCCTGGTGTGGCCGTCTCTTGGCAGCACATGTCACTTTCCTGGCCTGGCAAGACTGTCTCTCAGCCCAGCAGGACAGTCGTTCCGTGGCTGGTGACAGTGTTTTGGGTCAGTTTGGCCTCACCATGAACTGTACACAGTATCCCAAAACAGCCATCACCAATATCCTGTACAATGTACAATGTACAAACTCCTATGGTCAATGGTCTGAGCAATGAAGGCAATCATACTTGGTGCCTTCTTAATCACCCTGTCTACCTGTGATGCAACTTTCAAAGAACTTTTTACCTGAACCCCTCAGTGTCCCTGTTCAACAGCACTACCCAGGACCCTACCATTAACTATCGATGTCCTGCCCTTGTTTGTTTACCACAATGCAATGCCTCACATTTATCCAAATTAAACTCCATCTGCCACTCTTCAGTCCATTGTCCAATTGATCAAGATCCTTTTGTAATTTTAGATAACCACCGTCACTGTCGACTATACAACCAATTTTGGTGTCATCTGCGAACTTAGTAACCATGCTCCTAAAATCTTTTCCATATCGTTTATATAAATGACAAACAAAAGTGAACCCAGCACCGATCCTTGAGCACATCACTGGTCATCAGCGTCCAGTGCAAGAAATAACTTCCCCCATCACCCTCCTTCTCCTACAGTTAAACCAATTTTGTATCCAATTGGCAACCTCACCCTGAATCTCATGTGATCTAACTTTACTAATTAGTCTATGTGCAGAACCTTGTCGAAGGCTTTACTAAAGTCCATGTAAACATTGTCTACTGCTCTGGCCTGATCAATCATTTTGGTAACACCCTCAAAAAACTCAATCAAGTTTGTGTGACATAATTTACTGTACAGAGCCATGATGACTATCCCTAATCAGTCCTTGCCTCTCCAAATACATGTAAACCCTATCTCTCAGAATCCCCTTTAACATCCACCACTGATGTCAGGCTCACCGGTCTATAGTTCCTCTGGACTTGCACTCTTTACTGTCAATTTCCTTCACTATACATTCCACCACTACCAGTACATTCATTCTTCCTCCCCCACTTAAGTAGCTTCCTGTACCAAATTGTCATGATTTGTTGGGTCATTCCCTTTATAGCACTCACTCTCATCCAGACAAGCTGACACATATTCAACTTGTGGACAGCTAAAAATGCTGAATATTGCATGTTCCTTCCCTCTGGGTCCTTGACTTGCTTCACTCACAGTCTCACTCTGCATTCCCCAAACACCAGTGAAGTTAGAAAACTCTGTCCAAAGAGGTGCGACTGTCTCCTGGTACAAAGAATCCTGGAAAATGTCCCTCTTGCTGATGCATTGCAAAGCAGTAGTTCAGCCTCCAGTTTAGAATCTCTAAGCTAAAGCTGTTCAAAAGTCCAACATTTAATATAGCTGTTTGCCCTCGATTGCATAGATATCCAGAACTCCCCACATGCTGCAGCTATGATACATCAACTATTCTGTCAATTTTAATGTGTTTTAAACAAATCTTGCATTATGTTATTCAAATTTATATTTACTTATGTTTTTACATATTTTTGATACCTCATTACAAGTTAGTATATTATTTTGAACCTTAGGAATATAATTACCCTTTGTCATTTCTCAAATGCTAATTAATTAGTTAGCTTCTTTTCCTGTGAGCAGAGTGAAAACAATTCCTTACAGTTGAAAGAGTGAAAACAAAGATAAAGACGCACATCTTTTGCTTCTTCCCTTAACTCGCTTAGTCATCAACTCCCAGCACCATATTGTTAATTGCACACAAGTGCTAAGTTGCACTAAATTTGCTAGTTTTCTACATGCCTAAGACAAAAGGCCAAGATAACCCAGTTCTCGAGGAACCAGTTTCAGCTGCTTTGTAAGTGATCTAAACCCAACTGCTCTTCCACCGGAGACCTTGTTAAAATCTTACTGAAGTTAGAAACTTTAGAATTTAAACTGTAAATTTAATTGCAATGCAACTACAAACAAAATGAGATTTGAACAAAAAGATTAAATTATCGTGTCCACCAGCTACATGCATTCAGTCCTGGATCAAATTAATGTCTATAATTTCGGAATACAACAAATTAAAATGCTCATTGATATTAAAATTCAAATCTGCCTAAGACAATACAGTGGAAAATAAATGTAATTTTTAGATTTTTTTATTTTTAATTAAATTGTAAATTTCTACATTTTTACTTGTGGTTGATTTTGTTTACTCTGGTCCCAATTTTCGATGCTGGGCTAGGTGCAGAGTTGCAAGAAATCGAGGTTCCAAGAACCTGACCTTCAAAAGTGGTTTCATACAATTATGTTCTTGGTTCAGGGTGGGCTGGATTATGCTGCCAGTTTTTATGGCGGGCTTGGAGGAAAGCTTGCCTTTGGGGTCCAAAATTATGATAATATTTGAAAATATAGATTAAGACAGAAAGCATCCCACCTGTGCTCTCAAGGCCCCACCAAAGCTGCTCTAAACATATATACTCACCCCCATGGCCCCTCATCCCACCTATGCCAATCTATTCCCCTCCACCCAGCTCCAAGAGCTACTATGCCAACCTAGTGTCTTCTTCTATCCAGCAGCATTTACCACACAAGAAGAAAAGTATCAGGCAGAATTTCCCTATATTCAATTAAAATGTTTTGTAAAGTGAGATCCATGGCTATCAGTCCGCCAAGGACAACACCTCATAACACCTTCAGTTCTTCACCTCATTAATAATGCAACTGGGCTTTTCAGTTGCCTTCTTGTTGAATCACATGGACGGAAAGGTAGAAGTGCTCACTCTTGTGGGACCTTCTTACAGTCTGGCACTGGCGCCATATTTAAAGCCTAGCTATGCACCAATCAGGTGCTATTACCCAGGAACTCGTGCTCACATTGTGGTCTTACACAATTATAACCAAGGAAATGGCCCAGAAAGGCAACTTAGTTCACTATTTTGTGGAAGAGGATCTGGAGGTACTGGTGATTGGTTGATGGAGGAAAGAACAATATTTTTTCGGCAGACTACCAACAGAGGGCACAACATAAGATATAGCTAGTCTAGGTCAGACTGTACCTCCCATTAATGGAACATGCCACACTGTGCACACATCTCATCAAGGCTCATGGACTACAACTCTCAGTATTGAACACATTGTGTTGACACAACAGCTGTCACCCACCTCCTTTCCCTAAACTATCGATCCTTTCAGCTTCTACATTAGCTTTGGAAGATTTGTGGCAGCTGCAGGACATTGTCTATCCTGATGGGTTTGCTGACATATTTGTTATTTCTGCCTCCTTCTGTACTGCCTTCACATTTGAAGCAAAGCCACATGGACTCCAAACATGAAGACATCTGAGTCAGATGCATGAACAAATAATCTATGAGGAGGATCAGGAAGATCATGTAACTTTATTGAAGGAACTCCTGAGTCTTCATGTTCTTCATAATAAAGCTCCATGCTATGCCCTCATACAGTGTGACATGAAGACAATTCAAGGTCAATGACATACCATCTTAAGGAGCTCTGAAATAGGCAATTTTATCCAATTATACAATGCAAAAACAAAGTTTCCAAGTTGCACTTGGGGAGTAGAATTCTGTCACAAACAAACATGATATCAGCTCATAACACAGACCATGTTATTGCATGCTTACTGTTCAGCATGTGAATGTGCCAGCTACAAAACATTGAGTTCCAGTGCTACCTATGAAATATGTTTTTGTAAGACTTTGCTTACTGATACCAACGAATGTAATGCATTGATATTGTTGGGTGTTGGTGTCAGCAAACAGATCCAGTAAGATGCTTTGTGTCACTTTTAAATACATTTGTCTGATTAGATTTGCTTAGCAAACATAACAAGGAGACAATTAATGGGCACAGTGATCATGATTGCTTGAGGCTCTAATTCTTAATTTTGCATTCTTGCACAATGAGTGTTCTGCCACTGAGGTTCAATTTGAAGCCAGGTAGGTGAAAGTCATAATTATTGCAATTACCCTGCAAGGCCTCATGCTCCAAATGTTTATTCTGACCCCAGAGAGCAAATCAGGGAGTTCCCCTCCCCAATTTGCACACAAAATCAGCCATTTTGAATACTGTTATTGCACATTTGAGTTTTGACCTGAGATGGAATGGTTCCAGCGTTGTGTTTTTGTGATGATTTTCAGGATCCACCTGAGGTGCAAAATGATCCCCACTTTTCACGCTCCATTTTATGTGGTTCCCATGGCCTTTTAGCCACCCTCCCATTTCAATTGAACCCCTTTATACAATTATTAATGTCTCTGGCGATGTCTGCAGAGTCTTTGCTTTGCAAATTGATATATTCTTGTTGGCCTTACATTCTCACTGTATAGAAGTCAGATTGTCAATAAACTCTGACGACCACATCCATTCTGGGAGCTCCTAGACCCTTTCTCATGGTCTATGAGATCCCACCTTTCTAACTAGAATTGATCCTTTTCACTATGATTATTCCATCAGAAATCCAGTGTAACAAAACCCATTCAGTAGACAAATTATCTGCTGTTCTCAGATCTCCATAGATTGTCACCGATACAACCCTGACTGTTATTGAGAACATTTCCCAGAACTCATCATGGCCCACACACAAACCCTGACTGGTTTGGTAAGATATTCTCACCTAAATACACCCTAGCCCCCAGACTGATATGCCACAGTTCTCCTATTGACCTATTGAAAATGTCCGGACTTAACCTGCCAAATTCATTATGGATTTTTCCCTAGGCTATGAGGGTATGGATGCTTGGATACTAATAGGATCAAGTGCCTGACTAACTGTGGCCAACCTCTGGTCTGGAATAATATTAGCCCCTTGATAGACTGAGATGGTGCTGCTGACTGACCCTTGACCAGACAAAGGGACTATTCCCCTTTGATTTCCAGCCATGACCGTTTGTTTAAAGTGCACGCTGTCTGTTTGCCATGTAAACTGCTGGCCAGTGCTGTAGGTGTAATATTGACATAGCCTGGTAGTATACAATGACATGTAACCCCCATTGACTGTTCCATGCTCTCCACTGTGACAAGCTACCTGCCTCTCCTTATGCGCGAAAAGACAATATAAGACACAGAGGCAGTTAGCCTATAACCCAGAAGGTGCAGGGACATTGCAGTGAACACACAGTTAGGTGATGGCCAGGACAAGCAGTTAACAAGTTACAGCCACTAGGAACTACCTTTACTTACATGTTGTGAATTTGTAACATTGGGAAGGAGAGCAGAATTGGAAGTGGTGCAGCAATAAGGGGAGTGAGCGAAAGATAAGGTGAAAACATATGATGATTCGGAAATCACTCAATAGTAAGATCCTGAAATATCTACCTATAATCTAAGGAGAACATGAAAAATCTTTTCTTTGAGGCCAAGGTTCTCATATTTTAATTCTCACTGCATTTTCCAACTTTCACACCACCATACCACACCAAGATTTCATTCATTGTTCTTTTACTTAAGGTTCTGTATTGCAGATCACACTCTCCTGTGAAAAGCACTCTTATTCATAAATATCCAATTTGACTCTCGTAGATTCGTTTTAAGACGTGTT